>NC_065439.1:26447382-27696492 GCF_024364675.1 Aethina tumida
CACCACCACAATCGGTGAAAAATTCACCAAATTTTAAGAAAATGATATTATTTGAGATTAAAATTCAGAAATAATTAACCTTTATTCAATTTCTTAGACCTACACGACATTTTCAAAAATAAAACTATTTGTAATATTACTTATTTATAGTTATAATAATATTTAGGGGAATCCCTTACTACCCTCCACCATCACTTTTTGGAACCACCAATTAAAACAAAATTCTTAAATTACATTGTTTTTTTTCGGATGTTTACTTTATTCCTGTTTATTTTCAAAATGATATTTATAATACATATAACTTTGATTTAGTAATATTGCTTACAACATATTTCTACGTCATTCATATTTGTATCTGATGTAAACATTATAAAAGTGCAACATATAAATTTCTGTCACGTTTTAGCAAATTAACAGTACTATATCCTGCTTGGCACCCAACGTCTGATGCAGTTGCATTTGACACGGAATACTGTTACAGATCAGGTTACCATCGGCAGACTCGGGGCATGTTCTGGTTGGAATTCCTCGCCGAGTCTGTTGGTCGTGTAATTTTTTCATAAATTCGTCGCCGTCAAAATTGCGCAGGTTGCGATGATATTACGGTACCATCCAGCCACGGGCCGCTTCTTTCAGTACACGTTTATCATGTTGAAAATTAATTAGATGTATGGTAATGTAGTGAAAACACACAATAGCGATTCCCTTCACAGTTGCATGGACCGGAAAATGAAGCATTGTAACACCGCATAAAAAAAAATCGAAAACCTAGAAAGTGAATCACTTGGTTGGTAAACCCGTTCGCGTCGTACGGATGATATCAGCGAAATACCTTGATATTTACGTCTCCCGACTAATGCATGTACACAAAGGAAAAGGTTCGTGGCTGTTGCCGTTGCCGTCGCAGGTGGTTGGTCGCACGTTTGACGCACGCAGCCGAGATGATGGGTCCGACCGGACGACACCGCACAGGTCACAAGAAAACACACCAAAAAACCAGCACACCCACAACGTGGAAAATCACCGTGCGAACGGACGCAGCAGGGAAAAGGCAGAAACGGTTTGTTAAACTCCTTTAAAAAACACACTAACGCAGATTATTCGTGGTATAGCACTGGTGGGATCCCGCGAGGAAGCTTTGGACGCGCCAAACCCGCTTAGCATGCCGTGGCCGTCGGAACCGGGCGATCTGCGGCGGAGTCACGCGAGCAACCAGCGAAAAAAACAGCGTTTACCTGTTGATTCGGCCGGAGGTAGACTGATGTCGCGGTGGGAAGACGCGAAGCACGTGCTTGGAATGGCTCGTCGTCGAGAAGGTCGACCCCCGGGTGCCGCAGAACCAGAGTCGTTAAGGCCTCGGTCACCCCTTGACCAAATTCGACGGTCGCAAACCCGCTCTTGTCCGGCTGATTCGTGTTTACTGCGAGGCTTGTTAGAGAAGTCTAAGTCACATACACTTGATTCTTTGGTACCATCATCATCCACGTATCATTCACTACTCGATCTCTTACTATTTCATCTACTAAAATCAACACTTCTTCGATGTCAATACTGAATTTATCATTATTAAACAGATAAGCATAGATATCATAATGATGAAGAAGGAATATGACTCAGGATATTACTTCCTAAAAGTAATCTTCATCAATATTTATTGTTTGGGTTTTTGGAGTTGCGATAAGAGACTTTGATATGGATTTCTCACGACTAAATTAAATTTATAATCTTTGTTATTTTAGGACGTGCAAGTTTTGCAATAAATACTTTCAACAACCGGTTCAGCATAATCTTATTATTTTACTTGATCATAATAAATGGGGGATTTTATAGTGTTTGCACAATTTTGGCAACAACCTTAGCAGTTATGAAGGTTATTTCATGGCATATTTTAATTAAACTTG
Organism: Aethina tumida; assembly: GCF_024364675.1. NCBI lineage: Eukaryota > Metazoa > Arthropoda > Insecta > Coleoptera > Nitidulidae > Aethina > Aethina tumida. The sequence goes on from NC_065439.1 coordinate 26,449,284, forward strand.
TTATGTTATGCTATGCTATATAATATAATAACAATTGTACAATATATTGCAAAAGGGGTAATATTGATGAAATAAGTTGGACGAAACTGGGTCATATTCAAGAGATCCATCAAAATTGTGGGACTTTGAATAAATTACTTTATATTTCCATATAAAATCTTTATTGTAACATATAAGTGTGTTAAGCTCAATTAAGTTTATACAAAAAGTTTGTGACTTTCAGTTGAAGATGTGTGAAAATGATGATGACATAGCAAATATGTCAAAATATTTTAAAATAATTTAGGTATAATAATTATCCTGTGAAACATTAATGTCATCTAAACTAAAAATGGCAAAATCTTGAAAATATCAGTTTGATGTTTGAAAATCAGTTCAACCAATTATATTTGACTTCTTATAATTTCCAAACACCTCGTAATATTCATATAAAACTAGCTGACCTAAATTTTCATATCAAATCTTCAATGTAACATATAAATGTGTTAAATTCAGTTGAGTTTAAACAAAAAGGTAACTTCAAGTTGAAGAAATGTGAAGATGATGACATAGTAAGTACTTCAAAATATTAAAATTTAATTTAAATATAAAATAACCGTATAAAAGACCTTGAAAATATCAAATTTAGTGTTTGAAAATCGTTGCAATTCAACCAATTATACTTGATCTTTTATATTTTCTAAATTTTTCAATCTTCTCAACTTCAAATCTTCATTGTAACATATAAGTGTGTTAAACTCAATTCAGTTTAGAGAAAAAGTTTGTGACTTTCAATTGAAGAAGTGTGAAGATGATGATGACAGTTGGTACATCAACATATTAAAAGTTAATTTAGTTATAATAATATTCCTATTAAACTTTATTTAATGTGATCTAAATTGAAAATGCCAAAATGATTTCAAATACAGCAGTAAAGACCTTGAAAATATCAAATTTGATGTTTGAAAACAGTTTCAGTACAACCAATTATATCTGATCTCTTAAACTTTCTAAACTTCTTAATCTTCCAAACTTCAAATCTTCATTGTATCATATAAGTGTGTTAAACTCAATTAAGTTTAGACAAAAAGTTTGTGACTTTCAGTGAAGAAGTGTGAAGATGATGATGACAGTTGGTACTTCAAAATATTAAAAATTAATTTAGATATAATATATAATATAATGATTTCAGATACATCAGTAAAGACCTTGAAAATACCAAATTTGAAGTTTGAAAATCGCTTCAGTTCAACCAATTATATTTAATATCTTGTATTTTCTAAACTCCTTATAATATTCATGTGAAACTAATTGGCTTCTCACCTAATTTTCAACAGTTACTTAATACAAAGTTGGTTTGACTTAACATTACGTCCGACAAATTCCCGGCCGAGAAGTCCCAAAGTAACTTACCTGCATCAACGCGACTGTAAACTTCACACATGTTCGCAGAACTTTGACCGACTGAAACCGATTAAATATTAACCTTTGGTTCACTGAAAGCCGCAAACAAAACCCGTCGATTCTTCAAAAACAAATGACCGCACCCCCAAGCCAACCAGTGGATTATTTATTCACAAGATTATTGTTACCATTAAATGGTAATGTCGAATCGATAGGAGATGCGTCCGTCAATTATTTGCACGGGATTAGCCGCTTGAAATTATTGAATAATCATTAGAATGAAGTCCTTAAATTATAGGAAATCGAAATATTTAATTAAATACTTACAAGGACGGAAGAATTACTGGTGAACTAGTTCACGAATGTTCTTCGATTTTATCATTCATAGTAATGTTGAATGAAAGAATAATAATTAATGAAATGAGGGTAACTATAAGGAAAATTCCTTTGTTTATATTTCAGGATATAATCAAATAGAACCGACCATATTATAGAAATGGACAAGATAATGTCTCCTAAGAGATTATTAAACAAAAATTGATCAATAAGTAGAAGACATGACAATAAATTCTGACAAGGACAGAAGAATTACAGGTGAACTAGTTTTTCAAAGATCTTTATTTATCATCATTGATAGTAGTTTTAATTGGAGAAATTAATTTACTAGAAGCAATTAATTAAAATAGGCAACAACTAAAATTACATTTAGTTTGTTTGTATTCATGAAAATAAGTAAAAAGACAATTTAATGAAGGTCAAGTGATGTCTAAGATTATCTTGATCTAAGTATCCATAGTAGAAAAAAATAAAAATAATTAAAATAAACCCAAATTACCCACTTATAGTGACAAATATCACAAAATATAAATGATACAGCTATGATCCCAGCTTGCGGTGTCAAGAGGTGATGAATTTCCCCGGTTAAAATATCAATCTTATAATTTGCCAAGAAGATCCTCGTCGACAGACCACGTACATTAGTTCCAACAACGCATCATGTTAATTGCCGTCTGGTCTGACGTCTCGAAAATGGATGTGCCCTACGCAACAACGTCTTTTATTAAATAATCGTCGTCGCAGTAATAAAAAGCGATGCGGTCGGTGTGTCAAACACACTCACGACACGGCTTAGTTTTCGTCCAGATAAGATAAAGACAAAATACTTCCATTAGATCGACGGATGATTTGTACGATACAGCTTTCACTCAACGCAACATTCACAAACGCCAATTGAGTATCTGGAAATGTTAAATGGCAATAGATCAGGTCAAGGCGGCTGAGTTAAGGATGCTCGAAACAGCTGAGAATCTGCATGTTATGCAACGCTTGACATTCTTCGTGTTTAGCTTATTTTATCAGTTGCACCGCAATGGTTATTTATAGCTGGAAAAATTTCATTATTGCGAGATCTTTCCCCATTAACGTTTCCGCGTTTAATTGAGAATGCAATTGACAAATGTCTGGTTAATGAATTTTTAATTTATTTATAATTGAACTATATTTTTTAACTGGAAAATGTATTTACATCGCAGAAATAATAATTTCTGGTTAAACTACAAAAGATTAGGAAGGTCTCGCCCAGGGTCTAAATTTAAGTACTTAATTTAATTTCAGTTTCCATATATGGAAACTAGTTTTTATTACAAAATATATATTCTTTTCAAATCGACACAAAATTTTAAAAATGATAGCAGAAAATTTCTACAGAAAATTAACAGAAGAAGATTTTAGAAGTATTTATTTATGATCCGAAATTTTGAGGAGTTTTTAAAATGCAGGAAAAATATTTTTATTGGATCAAATTTCAGAATATTTCAGCTATGAAAACTAGTATCAAAAAGTTGTTTATTACAAAATGTAGATGATTTTCAAATCGAAACAAAAGTTTATAAATATCACGAGAAGATTTCTACAGAATGTTAACAGAAGTAGGTTTTAGAAATATTTACTTACGATTCAAAATTTTGAGGTGTATTTAAATAGCAGGAAAAGTATTTTTATTGGGTCAGGTTTCATGATACTTCAGCTATGAATACTAGTATCAAAAAGTTGTTTATTACAGAATGTAGATGATTTTCAAGTCGACACAAAAGTTTATAAATATCAGGAGAAGATTTCTACAGAATGTTGACAGACGAAGATTTTAGAAATATTTACTTACGATCCAAAATTTTGAGGTTTTTTTAAATAGCAGGAAAAATATTTTTATTGGATCAAATTTCAGAATATTTCAGCTATGAAAACTAGTAAAAAAATTGTTTATAACAGAATGTAGACGATTTTCAAGTCGATACAAAAGTTTATAAATATCTGAAGAAAATATCTACAGAATGTTAACAGAAGAAGGTTTTAGGAATATTTACTTACGATCCAAAATGTTGTGGTGTTTTTAAATAGTAGAAAAATATTTTTATTGGAGCAAGTTCCAAAAATACCTAAGCTATGAAAACTAGTATCAAAAAGTTGTTTATTACAGAATGTAGATGATTTTCAAGTCGACACAAAAGATTATAATTATCAGGAGAAGATTTCTACAGAATGTTAACAGAAGTAGGTTTTACGAATATTTACTTTTGATCCAAAATTTTGACGTGTTTTTAAATAATAGGAAAAATATTTTTATTGGATCAAGTTTCAGAATACTTCTGCTATGAAAACTAGTATCAAAAAGTTGTTTATTATAGAATGCAGATGATTTTCAAGTCGACACAAAAGTTTATAAATATCAGGAGAAGATTTCTACAGAATGTTAGCAGAAGAAGGTTTTATGAATATTTACTTACGATCCTAAATTTTGAGGTGTTTTTAAATAACAAGAAAAATATTTTTATTGATGCATGTTTTAGAATTCAGAACTAGTATCTAATATATTATACATTTTTGTCACATTTTTAATAATTTAGTACCATATTTTTAACAAAAAATCAATGAAATCTAACGATTGTATTTATGTGTTTTACTTTCTATATCACTGATTGTCCTAATAATTCCATGTTAAGTTACAATTGTAAATGAAACATTAAGAACACTTAAGTATGCACACTACAAAAAAATTATGCATATTCCCTGCATAATTTGTTGAAAAACAATTTGAAACATACAATAAAATCTGCATAACTTCTGGCATACTTCTGAATGACTCGCACTGGTACACGAATGCAGCCCGACTATCGCTCAAGAGATTACAATCACATGAGCTAATTGAAGACGTAAATTGTGAAGTTTTAATGAAAAAGTTTCCACTCATTCCGTCGCAATGTTTATTTACGAAATTGTGCACGGCCGGTTAAAAAGGGCTGGAAATAAAACAGTTCAGTCCCCGCATGGTACGAAATTACAAATGGAAACTGTAATCTATTCGAAAGTTTCGGTCGATTCCAGGCAATTGTTCGTTCCTTTCAATGATATTTTGTACTCCATTTACGGCCGTGTTCGGTGGCAAAGCTTTCAGGGCGGCGTGCAGTTTTTGCCCCGCTGAAAACAAGGCTATCATTTCCACCATTCACAAACTGCCACACCATGTTTCGCCACTTTACCATCCATATCGCCGATGTTTATTAAATGCTTTTGTATCGTCGCCAGATTTTTGCGTCCAACATTTCAGACCCGATAAGGACGACGTCATCCAGCAAAAATCACCGGAAAAACATTGTCCGTCCGACACCCATGAATCGAGATGTTTAATTGTTTGCACGCGGCCGCATCACATCCCCGATGCGGTCCATTAACTTAATTGAAACTTTACATATTTCCGCAGCTTTGCCATAAATTGCGGAACGTTTATATTTGTTCAGTCGCCCCAACTACACGTAAACGAACTCAATTTCCTCTTCGGTGTACATAGCCGCTATAAATGTATTTTTTATTTTATTTAATCTCTGACGGACTGCGTGCACATCAGGAATCTTGTAGCGAAGCAAGTTCGCCCCGGAGTCCGCCCCAAAGGAACGCGAAATTTGTTCATTATTTTTCTTGCCCCGTAGGCCAGTCGGTAAATACCCACATGACGTTTTCAATTTGCCTGCCTTATCTCCTTAACGTGCTTTCACGGACGGCTGCGAACAACTGCACTAACCGTCGACTTTATTTTCCGTTCGGGTTTTGCCTCCGTTCATTTTACTTCGTACGAGGTCCCGTCTTTGCTGCAGATCCGAAGGAAATCAAAATTTACGTTGCACTTTGTGTTGCGGTTTCGTGTTTATTTTTAATATCCCTCAAGAGTTTAAGGATCCTCGTTTCGAAGCAGACTTCTGCTTCTAAAATTTTAATTTGACGGCTCAATTATAATTTAAAAAAAAAAAGATTTGGAAGGATTTAATAGTTTTATATCATAATTCGACTCAGTAATATCACCAAGTGTTTTAAAATGAAAAAAATTAAATAAATATATAATGTGCAAATAATAATTTTATATCATAAATTGACACCGGAATTCCACAATGTAATTTAAAATGAAAAAGGTAAAGTGGAAATAAGATTATACCTATTCTATGAGAAAAAGAAAACAAATAAAATAACTATTTTAACACAGATACCAAAGAAATTCAAATCTTACATTAATAAATATATTCACAAATTTCAGGTTTAAATAATAATTTTAAACGAATTCAGAATTAAACAAAGAAATTTCTTACTACCCTAAATCTATCGAAATTTTACAGAATATTCTCTAGAAAAAAAAATAATTTAACAGCACTATTACAATATTCTTTTATTTACAGGTTTTATTAGAAAGCAATGTCCATGAAAAATATGAAAAAAAAGAAGACAAATAATATTAATACTGCAAAAAAATTCTGAAAATTTGCTGAAAACTATTTTACATTAAACTATTATATATAAATTTATTTAAAATATAATAATAACTTCGCAATACTAAACTATACATTTATTTTAAAAATAAAATTAATAATTATATAAGTAGTAGAAAATTATAAATATATTAAATTTCAAATTTAATTATTAAACAAATTTTAACAAAATTTTACATTAATTTTAAGAATATTGTATAAAAAAAAAGTTTCAGAGTATTTTCAGATACATTATATAAATTAATTAAATGCTAAAAAATATAAATAAATATGTGTATATTTATAAAGTATTGCTTTGTTGTAATAATTTCTAAAAAAAGTTCAAAATTTTGCATTACTCTAATCATATATAAAGTCATTAAACTTTATCATAACCACTTAATTTTTTAATTAACACATTTTGCAATTTACAACAGCTAATGATATGTCTAAGAAATCTAGGCAGCTTTATAGTTCCCATAATTTTACATTTCGCATAAAATTTAATATAATAACTAACATAAACTTTTATTGCACCATTAACTTGTATTTTTTATATTTCATATTAAAATTTATAATTTATATACAATTTTTTATAGTAAAACATTACTGATTAGTTAATTCTGATATGAATATTTAAAGGAAAGTGTAAAGTTCAATTTAGGTAGCATTGTTGTTAAACCACTAAAACCGTAATGATGTTTGGAATTTGTACGCTTGTTAATTCATAAAATGACCTTCAGATATAAACAAAAGTAGAAGGATGAAAAGTGATTTCATCGTTATTTAGTATTCAAGTTTTTTGTATTTAATTGTATACTTATATTTATTCCTAACACTTAAGCATCGAGAATAAGAAGAAGATTAAATACATAATTTAAATTTTTTATGCTTGAGCAGGAACAAAATTGATTTTTTGTAAATGAAAGGCAAAATCTAATTGGAATTTGGCCATGGTTAATATAAATTTTTAAATAAAATTTATTTTTATCTTCTCATCAATTTTGGTATATATTTTAGAATCAGCAAAATTATCAAATTTAGACTTTTTAAGTGCTTGATTAGGAAAATGATTTGTATATTTTTAAATGAAAATTGGAAAATGATTTCAATCATGGTTAATAAAAAATATTTAATAAGATTTACTTCTATCTTAGAACCATTTTTGGAGCATATTTTAAGATCAGTAAAATTACTAATTTTAGGTTTTTTTGCGTTTGATCAGGAAGAAAATTTATTTGTATATTAATTGGTAATGCAAAGATTTACTTTTTATCTTTGCGTCATTAATTTTTGGTGTCCATTTTTCAAGGATTTTATATTTTCAGTGCCTCATTATTTTTATATTCACAAAGAGCCAATGAAATGTATTGCCAATTTAGAAGCTAAAACTTTATAATTTCATGAGCTTATATTTTCTAATTAAAATATTTTAACAAAGTACAGTATGATGTTTATAGTTGGAATATAATATTTATTATAACAAAATTTATATATAACAAAAGCTTCTTTTAATTAAAATAATTAAAACCTAGTCAAAAGGAATATAATTTAGGACGTAAGGTAATAATACGTGGCAACTAATAATTAATTATTTTCTAATATGTTATTATGATCTGAATCCTGCATCAGATCCATTATTATTTAAATACAATCTAGGATTACGCCGGTGAATTATTAAGACCATCAATAGGATTTAATCGACTGCATTGACCATCAAAGGTCTTTTGTACGTCCCACGTCCGTACAAGCTAATACGATATCGGTTTATTTAGAATTCCACATACGTGATCCGCGATTTTTCCCCGTTCATTTTCCGTGTAGTAAACGTTAACAATGGCGCCATTGTACCGGACCACGGACCAACCGGGGGTATCGTTTATTTTTGCGTCGATCCCGCGAACTGGACCTAGGCTAAATGGCAGCACTGATTAGTTTCCGCCGCGTCCGCCTCCCACAATGGAACAATGATTTTATTATAGTTCAATAATCGGAAGTGATGTACATGACGAACGGAACCGAATTTGAAAAGCGACCGACCTCCTGGTCTCCCTCACCTGGGCGCCAAAGCCGGTGGTTTGGTTGAAGAAAAAAATTGTTAACGGGGCTGTTTATTTGTCAGGGGGTGTGTCGAGTATGCGATATTTTTGTGTGCCGTTCTGCGATGTCTTAAAATATTTGTTTGGACAGATGTCATCCAGTTCTCTTCCATTATATTCTCATTAAAAAAAAGTAAAACATATATATTTTTATATATTTCTAATACGTAAAATTTCTTTTCTTTTTCTTAATAAAAAAGAAATGAAAAAGATACATGTATTAAAATTTAAAACAGTTTCTTACGTCATTTTAAGTTTCCATATTTTTATTTACTTATCAAGAGAATATAATAATGAGTAATCTTACTGTATAGTATATAGAATTAATCATGAAAATTGTTTCGAACTCAAATCCACCCCCAATATATTTAAATTAATCGTTTTTATACTATTTTTAATATACAGAGCGACTCACTAAACTTTTTCATTGGAAAATTTTTGACAAAAAATGAAAAATTGACATATTTTATGAAATAAATATGTGATTAAACAGAAATTTAATTTTGCTTCCTATTTATAATATAATATAATATATAATACATAATACATAATATATATATATATATATATAAATCTCCTAATTAAATTTAATTATATAATTGACCTTTTTTCCAAAACCATTATTTCTTGATCGTCAATATATAGGAAATCTAACAAAGAACTTCGATCTTCTTTATGATGGAATCTATTTAGATAAAAGCTATTTTATTGTTTTACAATAGATGTCTAATCAAATACAATTCACAATCAACCATTATTTTAAGTTAGTCACATTGGAAGTGAAGAAACTTTATTGTTTTATTTAATCGCACAATTCAATTGTTTTCTAATCGAATCTGGTTTTACAACAATAATTGTTTAAAACTTTCTGATAATTTAAAAATGTTTTTATGTAAACAAGAAATTAATCATCAGAATTTATACCAAAAAAATATTGAATTATTTTAATTACATGAACGAATAATTTACTGATGGAATGAAAAGTATTTGTATTTATAAATTGTAAACTATTTCAAAATTCAATTAAGAACAAAAATCAATAATATTTTAGTTTGAAAACCAACAATTTTGCCGATTATTGTACAAAATTAAATATGTTCAATAAAACAATAAAACAATAAAATACGCTTATTAATTCATAGAAATTGATGAATAAGCTTTAACGATATTTTTACGTTAGATCACAATAAATTATTTCACATGCTTAACCACTGAATTAATTGTACATTAATATTTACATATCCACATTTTATTTGTAAAATGCAGCCTTTTACATACAACAAAATGTTTAAACAAAACATAAATAATTTTTTTATTCGACTGCACAAACAACAGACCAAAACTACACATAATATTACCAATAAACAAACATTTATGTGGGATTTGAACTTTAATTTCCGCAATAATTGGATTGTCCCTCGCAAATTATATTTATGTAAATCAACTAAAATAATGCAGTTAATTACAGTATATTATTTACAAATGGATTTAAAATGTGTACAAAATTGAACCACCCTTTAATTGATTTGCAGCAAAATATCCAATCGGCGGGTATTTTCTAATAACTGCGGGAATTTTGTCGGATTTACATAATAAAACTACGACAAAATGTTATTTTGCATAATGTCACAATCGGGTCAAATGGAATGAATATAAATAATTGACCACTTGTTAACAAATTTGTATTGATAATCTCGGAAATAAATTATGTTGGGCGCCAAAAAAAAAAATAATAATAAATGCAATCCAATTTTCACTCACCATTAACGCTGACAATTTTTCATTTAATGCATTTTAAAATGCGGATTACTGTTTTACGTAATCACATGTAAACCAGGCGATTAAAATTGCTGAATGTCACGTGGATTTGGGGCGAAACATATTTTCGCGTTCCCAATTAATTAGTAAAGTTCGAAACAAGAAAATGAATAAATAATCGGCATGAATTAGTGACAGACGACGAAATATCGAAACGCAGCGATTAAAACAATGTCGGCGGGGGTCGGTCGTGTGCATGCAACCCGCAGAGGTACGTAAACAATGCGGGCTGTTTAATTATTAATCAAGACCCGTTCCACATAATTGATTTTCAGTTGCCCACTTTTCCGCATTAATTTTACTCAAATATTGAACTGTGTGGTGTACAAATATAGCTGTGAAAAAATCCTAAACTGACTGTGTTGGGTAAACATTGTTAAATTGCATAAATATCGGATTAGTCGGAAAGCGAAATTTGTTTGAATTGTACATTTTTAATTTGATGTGTTAGTGTAATTATAATATGTATATTGTTTGTTTATTGTGCATACTGTTTGATTTGGAGAATGTTTGCTATTATAATTAGTCAGAGAGTTTATACATAGAGTAAACTTAATGAATTAATTTTAAGACAGGTGACTTAATTTTATAACATTGTTGTCTAAATAAGATTTTTCCTTTCATATCCCACTATATATTTCATTTATTGTAGTATTTTTGAAATTTTTTATTTTCAATTTTCAGAGTTTCTGCGACATTTTTGAATATAACTCGAGATCTAACTGGCCAATTTGGTTAAATAAACATTCAAATTAAACATAAGTGAATAGTCTTGAACACTATATAAATAATAGTATTGATATTGGTCCAGTAATTCAGGTGCTGGTAATAGTTATCCAGAAAACGATTTTATGAAGTTATTAATGTCGTTGGCATTTGAACTACTGTATTAAAGACGAAACTATATAAATAAAAGTTATAGAGTGTTCATTTATCTTTAATTTGAATGACTGTTTACTCAAATCAGTCAATTAAATCTCGAGTTATACCGAAAAATGTCAAGACCTCTCCAGAAATTGTTCCAAAATGATTCCATAAAAAATATATATGTGATTTTCTTATTTAGTGAATAAAAATTTATAGAAAAATCGTAGTTGAATATAAAAGGTAGATAGTTTATCTAATTTGTCACTTCCATTTCAATTTGTTTAAGTACTTATTGGAATAAGAAATATAAAGGGAAAACAAGTATAAATAAACTTAAAATTATATAATTTTTTAGTAAAATAGTACTAATATGAATCTATAAAATTTAATTTTTTTAACATAAACTTTATCCCACTTATTTATATAAACTTTAAATTACATATTTCCCTACAGCATATTTATAGTTTAAAATTGTGTTTAATATGTACTTTTTTAATTTAAATAGTCAGTACATTATTTATTAAATTATCCACCAACACTTTTGAGTATAACTCGAGATCTAACTGACCAATTTGTCCAATTAAGCATTTAAATTAATCATAAATAAACATTTTAAATCGCTGACATCTGAACTACTTGACTAATGTCAAAATTATACAATTAAAAGTTATAGAATGTTCGTTTATCTTTAATTTGAATGATTATTTAGCCAAATCACTCTATTAAATCTTCAGTTATACCAAAAAATGTCGGAGCCACTCCGAAATTTAAAAATAAAAGTGCGATTTTCTTGTTCTGTGAACCAAAATTTATAGGAAAATGTAGACTGTCTATTCATTTTTCTATATATTTTCTTTAATTAAAATACAAAATACTGATTGGATAAATAAATCTAAAGAGAAGACAAATATAAACTTAAATTTATATTATTTTTTAACTATTAAATTGAATCCTAATAAATTGTACATTTTTTAATATAAATAATGATTTTTTAACATTAACTTTATTTATATAAATTCTAAATTCCATATTTTCCATACAGCATATTTTTAAAAAATTTTAAAATTGAGTTTGACATGTACTTTTTTAAATTAAATGGCCGGTACATTATTTAATAATTTTTTTTTGTGCGTGTAAAACTAGCAAGTATAAATATTTTACAAATTCATGAATTGTACTCAAACACACAATTTAATTCTGCCGAAAAAAAAACAGACAAAAATTCATTTGAGAGCTCGATATTTATCAAACATGAACGCAAAAAAAACCCTGTTCAATAATTAAACTATTTTCATGTTCGGGTTTGTCGCCATGGGTACAATGGTACACACTCGCACCATTTTACATGTCCCACGAATTTTTGTGTTTGTTTGTTTATTAAATAAACATGCTGGACTCATTTCAAATAATGGACGCGGTAAATGCAACAAAATTTTACTGAAAATATATATTCATAGCCAAACAATTCATTACTTTGCCACTACTATTGATGATGTTGTAGCGGTCTGAATATGCGGGAGTTGTTTGGTTTTAATAAGCTTTATTATGTAAATTTTGAATAAATAATCGAAATTGCATGTAGTAAAATTTTCATTATCCGAATACATATTTAGGTATGATTGTATGTTTGTTTAACAATAACGAACACGTAGAAATTTCTGGGATTATTATAACATGGATAAATAAAGGTAAAAAATGGTAAATTGATTGTTGGGAAATTACAATTGGAATACCGGCTATGTTTTATACACAAATCAGAACAATTTGCAACAGAATTAAATTCAGGGCTCATAAGAGACTTTCCTGCAACAATAATCAATTGCTACTCACGAAACTCGTTAGAAATAATGATCCACGTTGATTCCCTTATTGCATCTTTGTATTGAGTTGCATTACTACAATTATGCTTCACACCTCGTCTTGAATTTATTGTCGGGAAAACTGGTGAAACCACTTTTTAATGCAAACTTTTAAAAGGGACCAATTTAAATAGATTTTTGAAACAGGTTTATTAAAACGAACATCATTTTACAATATATTTTTTATTTCATTAGTAAAAAACACTTGTTTTTATTAATTCAGTTTTTTAGGTTTTAATGCAGTAATTTAAAAATATTTAGGTGTTTCCTAAACACTTTAATTGTATTTATTTGTGTGTTTTCTTTAGTATTTAACTTATTTTCTCTTTGATTAAAAACATGTCATTGGAAGAACTGGACAGACTGAAATCCTTAAGAAAGGTCTTAAAAATTAATTCCTAATCAAACCTTTCAAGGGTGCCTGTTTCGAATAAGTTCTTCCTCTATTCTTGGCTAAATAATTGTGTCTAAAATTTTTGCATTAGAAAGAAGTTGAGTTAACCTTTCCATTTCTGGCCAAAAATTATTGACGACCAACATTTCTCAGTACATTTTTTTCTAATATTTTTAGTGTTATTTTTTGTTACCTTATTAAACGTTAACAACCCCTATATGAAGAATTTTTAAGCAGCAATTAAACAGTTAAAAACAATAAGCCTTAATGGATAAAAACTACATTTTTATGGCCATTAAAGAAACTAAAGAAACCCGTCACGACCTACACGACCGCATCTCCTTGATTGGCGCAATAAACCATCCATTAGATTACCACACGCCCACTTCTAATTAAACCAAGACGTTTTTTATTAGCCGACCTATTTGTACGCATAGTTAATTTTAAACGCATGCCGTCATCCTTTTAAACAATTTCGCCACCCCGGTGCCGGATCGATAAATAAAATTCAATAACCAGACGAAATAAACGATTTCATTCAATTATAATGCGCTCAGCTTCTTTAGGCCAGTTCAGTTTTACGGCAGCGTTCAAGTGGTATAAAACAATAACTCCGCAGCGCCCTTGTTTGAAGTCCATTATCAAGAATAAAGTTCGGACCCCCAAGGCAAACTTTTTACTTCCCCATCATTATCTATAATGATACAAGTTTTCGTATTCGTGACAAAATTCAATTTCGCCGCCAATTGATGAGCTTTTCCCGGGCCATGGCGAAAATATTATGCTATACACTCTCCGCTTAAATTAATATGGTTGTTTATATGCTGTCTAAACACGTTAACGACGTTTCCATTGATTCTTTCGTAAGCCGCCCCGAAGATGTGATTTATCCGGAGTCGGTTACTTGAGAAATAAAGTGGTATGGATTTTTAATTTCCCCGTTGTTCTGTCGGGTTCGGTTTTAATCGTATACGGTGGTCCATCATCGTGGTTTTGTTCTAGTTGTGTATAAAATCTGGATTCCATAAACGAAGCTTGGCGAACAATGAGTCCTCGTCTGCAGTGTATTTCCAATTTAGAGTTTATTAACAATATTGTTTCGTAATTAGATTGGCAGTAACATTATTAGATTTCTCATTTAAGATTAGCGGCCCACGTAATAAAGAGAATGTTCCGATTAAAAGTCTCATCCCTTAGGTACTTTAAAAAGCGGACTCTAATTACAAAGTGAAATAAGAAGCATTTTAATTAAATATTTATCTTCTGCCACCATTCGACGTGGATCTTATAAAACAACCATGGCGTATGCCGTATTACTCCGTTAATTAGCTTTCATTCAGTTTTTAGTTAATCAACTTTTTCGTCCTCACAAAAACCTGCACCTACAATGCATTAATTAACTTAAAACAAATGAAAATATTTAAATTTGATCGTCCAATATTAGCATGTGACCTTAAATACGTCAGGCGAAAACTTCTCCCAGTGTCCCATCAGCATAATAACCGTATCCAAAGGGCGTGACAGTAAAGGCAACTGGAAGTCGGCGCTGTCGGCCTTTGATCTCGAATTTCGTCTGGGCCACCCTCGCCAGATCCTCGAATCTCACCATATTTAACATGTATATTCGTTGCGGTCCACAACTAACACCTCGATAGTTTCGAACTGTGCCGCCAAACACTCGAATCAGCCGTTGAATATATACGGTGCACACTCACGACACTTATGTTTATTTATGATGGAGGCTGCTGGGATTAATCCCGTATTATCACGTATTCTAATTTTGTAAAAATGGCGGATGCGCCGCATGACTAGCTTGTTATAATATTGATCCCAATATTATATTTAAACCATTTTGAAGAAGTGAAATTTTCTCGTTACAAAGGAGTATTATATTTAAAATTCTATTATCACCTATAGATATTTATACTCAAAAATTTCATTATATGCACACAATTTAAAGCAAATTAGTTATAACCAAATAGATAAGTGATTTATTTTTACGTTTTTGGATGTAATATATGAAATAATGAGCTTCAACTTCATCCCTTTGAATCGAAATTAATTCAGCAAGCACTTTAAGTATTTTCAGGTAAATATAAATTATATTTATAATAAATTTTATATGAAAACCCACTTATAACGTAAAAGTTTAAGCCAGAAATAAAATGGAGATAAAATTAAAGGATATTTTAGAATATTTCAAACATTATATTTATTTTAATATATATGCAGATAAAGTTGTGTAATAAATTAATTAGCATGATATATTAATTACATTTTAATGCGAAATTATTAAAACATTAATTTTCATGTGGTATTTATTAAAACATAATGATTTTAGGTATTAATATTGTGCATTTTTATGTATAAATAAAGCAAATAATAGATGATGACTACTGTCAAAATAAAATGAGTTAACCAATTGAATTTAATTAATGTATACATTTTACATTAATTATAACGTGTAATCTAATAATATTACAATACATTGTGTTGTCGACCTACGATAAAATTAATCATTTAATTAGCTTTCCGTTAATAATACATAATATCTATTTAATAATGTAATATTTGTCTAGCTATAAATAAATTCAGTTTAGGCAGCGTATATTTTCTTGTCTAGTACATGAAATTAGTAGAGACAAAATATTGATTTAAATATTAAAATTCAATTAAACAATATAAATTGGCAATATTTAACAAAATTGTATTTTAATTTCTTTTTATATACAATTGTTTAATCGAATAAACAGCAGTTTTATATTAAAATAAGGTCTTAAACTATGTGTTTTAATGTAATATATGTAAAATACTAAACTGGTTGAAATATTTATTTATAAAATGTAACAAGAATATTATAAAGTGTTTGCATATAACGTAGAAAAGTCCTTATTTTAAATATTTAATATGCAAATTTAAGTCAGCAGGAACATAAGATAAAATGATAATTATGATAATTTTTTACCCTTTTTCATTTAATCAATGTACCATAAATTAAAGAATTTAAGCATTAAAAATTCTACCGAATTTAAATGGAGTTATTCAAAAATTTAAAAATTGGAATATTGAAATAATATACACTATTCTAAGTTAACTTCACCAATAATAATTGATTATTATTAATATTTTCTGAAAATGGGATAATAAAACGTATACACTCTTGGTATATTTGTTTAAAAATAGGTTTTTATTTATAATTGTTACAAAAAATATTAAAAAATATTGTTTTTCTAAAAAAAAAATAAAAATTAACAAAATTTGATGTCTAAAAAATAGTATGTCTTCCTCTACTAAGAAATACATCGTCACATATTCTGTTCATACTCAAAATCTTAATATAATATATATTAATTAATATAATATATGTTAATATATTGTTATAATTAATATAAAATTAATATTAATAGAAATTTAAAAAAAAATATTAAAATTATGGCCATATTTCTATATATACTGATAGTAGTGTGTAAATTATCTCTTATTTTATTTTTAAAGGATTAAATTAAATATTAATCAATTAAAAAATAGTACATTTTAAAATTTTGTAATTTAAATAATTGAAATAATAAAATTTAAAGCCCTAAAATATTTTGAAAGTCAAAGCTTTAATGAATATTTTTTTATATAAAATGAAATAAGTTATTATTGATTACTGCGATAGTCAATATTAAGTTTAGAGTTCACTTTTATAAAAAATTGTTTGAAACCCTCTAAAATATTAAGTTTTGTTGCCTAGCTTCGACCACTAAAGTCATTCTTATTTATGTCATTAATTTAGAAAATAAACAACAATGAACCCAATATAATATATACTGTGGTACACCAATATTAACGTACTTGTTACTCCAAATCCTTCCATTAAAGTAGTTCTCTATAATTACCGATAAACTAAGATATGAACAGGGTAATGGAGTCTTCATCTCCTTCACAATACATCAACTTTTCTATGAGACACAGACAACAACCTCTCCCTGTTAAATTTGGTTTTATCCTCATTGATCAAAATCAATCACATTTTTAATTTGGATAAACCCATATAATTATTTGTTGAATTCGCAATTAGAATTTGCGAGTGATTGAAGATCACATTAATCCACTCAAAATTGCATTGCGTCATTTTGACGTAGCATTTTTAATTATGTAACCCGTACCTGCCCGTTCAATTGCACGAACCCCAAAATCAAACCAAACATTTCAACTCAACTAAAAAACAAAAAAAGAAAAAATCAGCTAATGGAAACAATAAATCTCGACAGTGCATCATATTCAAAAACGCGAATCACTCAATATGCCGACACACATCGAATATTAACGCGCCGAAATCAAAATCGAGACATTTTCGGTGCGACGATAATGGCGTCGAAAATTCACATTTTACCGATTGAAAAAAACCGATACAGTTTTTCGGCCCGGAACGGCAAAAAGTCCCGGTCCAATTGCGGCGGGCGGGCATCAATAATTCAATGGTCGAAATGAATTTACCGGCCGATATCACGATAGTTTCGGACGCCATCGGAACGTTGGCAGGTAGGTAAGCACCGTCAATAATTGATGGGCCGCCGCCCCCCACACACACTCACATGTATACACACGAAAATGGCTTAATACCGACGGGCCGTCGGCCGCTTTTGTTGTTGTTTGCGCTACTGAATTTCTCTGTTCGTGCATGCCACTGCAGTGGCAATTAAAACGTAATCGTTTCGGCTATGCTTTGGTAAGACGCAGAGGTGCATGGATAGCGTACAACAATTTTTGCTGGCAAATGCTGACGATCCAGATTGGTTGCGTTGGATAATGAGGAATACCAACATTTTGAACTAGTAGGTAAACAATTTGTGTTGTTTACAAAACAATAATTAAATAACCCTTATTCGTATGAGTATAACTATATAATTAGACAACGGACACCAGTGATTACCAAATTATTTTAAATTGAAATATATACAGAGTGTTTCGTAACTTATCTCAGCACTTCTAAATAATATATCAATTTCTTAAAAAAAATTCTAATAAAAGCTCAACAGATATCTCTCAACGAGATTCCCTGTATAATGAATGTTGTGAAAAAGAAGGAAAATACAGACAATAAATTTTAGTTAACAATACAGTTTTTCTTAATTTTTATATCAAAATATTTTCAGATATTTGAGAATATTGTATTTTATAAATTTAACACATACTATTACTCTTAATATATTATTATTATGTTCTAATAAATAACAAATTAATAATTAAATAATTATTTCTAGTTAATTTAAAATATGTACACTATGATTTAATTGTTTGCATATGGCATAAAAACAAAGTAAAATATATTAGTATTTATTAAATAAAAAATAACAGGTAAATTAAAAAAAATGTTTTTGCATACAACATAGAAAAGTTTTTGTTTTAAGAATTCAATATTTAAAGTTAAGTCAGCAGGAAGATAAAACGATAAATATGAAAAATTTTAACCCATTTATTAACTTATCGTATTTTTTTGAATATTAAAATTTTTACCAAAATACATTTATATTTGAAAGTTGAATGTAGTTATTTAAAAATCCATTTATTATTCCAATATTTTTATTCAGGCTATTTTAAAATTTTTTATTTAATAAGCAATAACATATATAGTTTTTTTTTTAATAAAATATACATATTTCCAAATATCCATTTTGTAATCAATACGACATGTTACAGGAAACCTTAACCATTGTTGTTACCATGAAAGCTGAGTTAATAACGTCAGAAATAGTGTAAATGTAAATTCAAGTCAGCAGGGACATATGATAAAACGAAAATCATAATAATTTTTAACCCCTTTTTATTAAATTACAGTATGTGAATTTTAAAATTTTAACAAAATTCATCATTATTATTTGAAATTTGAATGAATATTTAAAAATTCAAATACTGAAGTACATTAACAAACAGATACTTAGTATTCGAATATTTTTACTCAGGCTATTCTATTTTTAATTTTTATATTTAAAAACTAATGTTATATAGGAATTTTTTCTATAAAAAAAAATACATATTCGAATATCCTAATATTTACATATATTAATATAAGTATAACATAACTAATAATATAAGTATAATATAACTGATAATCTATTTTATTATTATTATTATTATTATTATTATAATTATCATTATTATAAAACTTTACCAAAACAATTAGTTACAGGAAACCTTTATGATTTACAGGCACGTGTTTTTACCATTGAATATGAATCAATAACGTCAGAAACATTGTAAATGTTGTAAATTTACGTCAGCAGAAACATAAGATAAAAAGATAATTATGATAATTTTTAACACCTTTTTATTAAATTAACGTAAGATAAAGTTTTTTAATATTAAAATTTTTACCAAAATACATCATTTATATTTGAAATTTTAATGAATATTTAAAAATCCAAATATTACAATACATTAACAAATAGGTATTTAGTTTAACTCATTTATGGATAGATATTTATAAGACAAAATTGCTTATTCTGATATCCTCCACAACTCTTATCAGTTTGTCGCATTATTATTATTATTATTATTCTTATTATGATGTACTAAATAATTAAACTTGACCCCTAGAGACAAGTAATAAGTTAATTACAACAGAAATATAGATTAACTTTAATTAAATAAATGCAGTATGTATAAACAATTTACCAAATTGCATATTAATTTTAGTATTATTTTAATGAATGGAAAATGTGATAGTTATATCACATTTGTAATTATTAATAAATTGAATTGAATATTTAAAATTATAAAATAATAATACTTGTTAAAAATGCCGAATGTTTAACATGATTGTAATAATATTTTGTGATTTTACCTGCATTTGATTATTAATTAAAATTCTAATTGTTTATGCACATATTATAAATAAATAATAATAGTAAATTAATTTTAACTACATATTTAGTT
The DNA here is from genome assembly GCF_024364675.1 of Aethina tumida. NCBI lineage: Eukaryota > Metazoa > Arthropoda > Insecta > Coleoptera > Nitidulidae > Aethina > Aethina tumida. The sequence goes on from NC_065439.1 coordinate 26,469,415, forward strand.
TTAATCTACAAAATGCTCTAATGTTTATGCCCAACCAAAAAAAAAAAACTTTAATTGAATAAAATTATTTTTTGATATAATCTTTTTATATAATTATTAGTTGTTTATAAAAATAAATATAAATAAGTATAAGTTCCCAATACATTTTAAATTTTATTACAAACTATTATTAATTAAAATTAAAGAAATTTTTCATTCTCAAAATTATTAATTAAAAAAGTATATAATACATAAATTTCTATAGTCGTTTAAAGTTGAAAGTAATGAAAATTTAATCTCTATCATAATTACATTAAATCGTAAATGGAAATATTAAATTAAGACAAATGTTACGTTAGAAATAGTTTAAACATTTAAGAATATGTTAACACAGTAAAGATAATTTTATTAAATAATTGTTTTTTATTTAAAGAAATAAATAAAATAAAATTATATATTTAAAATTTTTATAAATAATTTATAAAATTTTTCCACCTAAATATTTTTTGTATAATTCTTAATTGTTTATAAAAAATAAAATGACTAATTTTAAATTTTGTTATAAATATTTTTTCTATAAATTTTATAATCCCATATATAAAATTAATTTGTAATTTTATTTGGAAAAGTATATAATACATAAACTTGAATTTTCATTAACGTATAAAGTTTAAAATAATAAAAATATTATAACCAATAAAACATTGAATCAGTAACTGAAGTAAATTCTAAAATAATAAAAAAGTTTAGCTTTAATATATTATGTTAGAAACAAAAACAAAGTACAATGTTATTACATAATCTTCAGTGTAGGTTTTAGTAAAATTTAAACTTTTTTAATTGTTTACATAATCCATGAAGACCTGCAACATTGTCGATCATTTTCCTGCCCCATTACTCCACTCAAACGCCAAATAAAGGAGTCAGGAACGTAATTTGAACTCTAGCTTACGGTCGAAAGATTAGATAGTAATTGAAGTTCAATTATTGAACAGTAACATCGAGTGAAACTGCAACAAAACCCTTCAGCACATCCCCCCGCCCCTAAACTGGCGTGCGCCTGCAACGCCGTTCGGCCCGCCGCCTAATCAGCCGGTTTAATACGGTCTGATGCAGGTTTTAAGGTGCGTTTGTGCCTCCGCAGATGTACCCGCGTTAGCTGGGGTTTAAACGCGAAACGATTTCGGCATTAGCGTGTCTGGGAGCCACCAAAATGCCAACACACGCCCCTAATCCACCGAACGTACTAATGCCGACATGTGCAAAGCTAAATTGGAATGTCTAGTTCTAGGAATTAAAATCGTCCCCGCGAAACGAAATTATTATCCAGGTGTATTATCTATTCCCTGTGTGGACGACGACGGCCCGGCGATGGGATAATTTGATCTGTGTTTTGTGCATGGTGGTGGGATCGTTACGAGTTTAGCGATCAAAACCGCAAACATCACGTTTTGAATTTGGAATTTCACATTCTAAATTATTTCTATTTGTTAATTTAATATTGTTGAATATGTACATATATTTAAAATTATGTAAAATTAATTTAACCACATTTTTTGGTTCAGAAAGATTATTTTGATCCAATTGAAACATAGGCCATTTACATTGATTCATTAATGGAAAATAGGTACTGATTTTTCCTATAAAAATCTTGAACGTTGTTTTACAAACTACTACTTTTTTCTAAATTTCTTTGAAATTTTGACTTCCAACTTTGGAATCCCTCTTTCATTTTCAATGAACAAACTCTTTTCTGAAACCTCTGACATTAAAATTGATTCTTCGTCAGTGAAGATTTTAGTTTTTAAATCTTTCAGTTGAATGGTTGAATCAGAAATATTCAAAATTTCTAAAGCTGATGGTAATTCATCTCCCATTGATATTACTAGAAAAACTTGATCTGAGAACGTGTGACTTAAATTGTTCATCCTCTTCTATGGAATATAAATTCTGATAATTCTAGTTTCACAGTCATCCAGTTTGAGACAAAGATTTTCTGACCGCCTTTGTTTATTTGTTAATTATACAATTATATAATATGTCACATCATAATATTATACCATCGTATAATTATTTCAATTTAATCGATTCAATTAATACACAAAATACTCAATTCTAATAAGCACAATTCATTTCAAATTATACGTTTATAAAAATGATTAGTTTAGCCATTTTAATCACAATATCCGATTAATGGAATTCGGTTTACGCATATTGTAAACTCCATTGTTTATAATTTGCAATTTTCAATATAAACAAACTACGAAATTAAATTGATTTACTCATGTATTATACAGCCAAAGGCAAATTAAACACCGCATTAACTCACCAATTTTGATTCGAGACAAGTGATACGGTTTACAGTACCTGAAACAAATAAATTTATATTAATCCACATTCACTAAATAAATTAATGTTGCAATAAACTGGCGTAATAATAAGGTACATAATAGTTGTTCTAGCTGAAAAATCATCCCCTGGCGCAACCACGAACATAATTTTGCACAACACAATAATAAAATGCTTTACGAGTTGCCTAAATTTGTGGTGCCGACAATAAAAGACCTCATTTCATTTTAGCCGCAGTTTTTATTAGTTTGGCCGACATTTTAAAATAACCCGTGAATAAATTTGTACCCGGAAAAATTGCGAAAAGGTGTAAAATCTGCACCGGAAGCTTCCTGAAGGTGGCTTTGACTGGTTATAATTTTATTTTTTTATTATACAAGAGCGAGACAAAAAAATGAAACAATTTTTGAGATAGTGTTATATTATGTACATACGTGTACGAGTTTTAGTCAAATGTATACGGTGTGGCCCACTTTTCCTTTATCATTCGATTTTGATGAGTATTAGCACAAAAGAGTCGTAAAATTTTTATGGCCAACAGTGGTAAAATTGAACATAAAAAAATAAATTAAACTTAGTTAAAAGTTTCTAATGAAATTGTATTTTTTAATTAACCATTATAAAAAATATATGTTTAATATTGTTAGTTACATTATTATTATTAAAGATATAGCTAAGTTATACCCTTTTAAAGTTATTTAACAAGCAAAAAATTGATTTAAATTAATGGGTTAAGTTAATATCAAAAACATATACTCAAACTGCCATTAAAATCTTTAACGAAAAGCTCCTCAAAGAAGTTATGCTGAATTCTAAATTAATTGTATAAGTTTACAGACATGGTGAATCAAACAAGAAATAATTATTGTTAAAAAACAATGTTATCTAAATATAATTTTAAAGTATTCTTTACTTAGAATATAAGATACAATTACAAAATTAATCAATCTTCTAGCAAGGAGAAAAGAGTATAAATCTACTTCCTGAAAGGGCATGTAACTATTGTACAGAAACAATTGGAGTTAGTAATTAAACTGATTGACAAAAGATCAATCGAAAATCTACTAAAAATATTAGACAAAAGTAAATTTAAGACTTTGAAATAATTTTATTTCAATAAATCTTTTTCGTTTCTTAAATAAAAAATTGTAGGAGGGCAAAAATAAATAATAATCACGTGGGCTGTATGGGACGATGAGGAAGAACTTCATATTTAACATTTTAAAGCTTCTTTGAGACTAATGTGGCCAGTGATCTTGCTTTGTCATGTAGAAGCAGAACATATTTACTATTGACTAAAGAAGCTTGTCTATGAGTAAGTTTAGGACATCCTTGACGATGTTCCCTTCAACTCCTTCATTACCAATTTTAAACACAATGAATCCCTTACAAAAGTTACCCCAAACCCATCGCGTTATTTTAAACTGATTTTTTAAACACTATTAAAATATCATTTTAATCAAAGTATTGTAAGTATTTTAAATACAATGATAGAAAAGGCTTCAATTTGAGAAATTTTGAATGTATACAGTTGAAAACAAAAACCTTAAAATATAATATAAATATTTATTCAAATAAATCAGGCCTAATATAATAAAATAACATACACATAATGGATATTTTCATGTGAACATCCCCAGGAATGTGATATCAGCAAATTAAGTGTATACATTCCCCCCAATTCTCCCCCTTTTGTTCCGTTAGCACACGTTTCGCAAATTGAAATGAACAAAGCTCTCGAAAAAAAAGCACTACACCGTTAGCAGGCACATCAAAACGTGAAAACGTTCAGTTATTTCACCTTAATTAAGCAGAAAACTCCAGAACGCATCTAATTAAGACATGAAAAGGAATTTCGCGATTATTAAATTAATTGGATACAATTTTTTAATCCGGGGGTACGAAAAATTAACGGCGAAAAAAAAAAAAAGAAAACGTGAAAGAAGTGAAAGACGGGCGTCGGCATGAAAACGATGCCGTGGCCCAGGTACGCAGACATCCCGTCCGCTAAAACTAAGATGTAATTAAATAAATTTGGAATCAAGAACGTGTAAAAGTTTCAAAAGAACCGGCTCATATCAAATTAATATTCAAAAGCCGGCTGGAAAAATCTCCCGGGCCCTTTAATTAAGAGATTTCCACTTCCTGTTTCTTGGGATATGAAACTTTTCTGTTTTTTTTTTTGAGTGTGAATGCGACGCAGATGCCGAACACAACGCGGGACGTTCGGGCACCCGTTCACGGGGAAAAAAGCCGGGATCGATGTTTAGTTAAGTGTTATTAATACATGCAGAATGTTACAATGAGACGATTTCTTTGGGGATATTAAAGAATTAGGCATTTCGGTGAAAGTTTAAAGAGCTTATTATCCGTTCCAATGGTGCATGAATAACGGGCGTTTTATTTAACAAGCGAGTAAAAAGGGGTGGTAATTAATAACTAATTTTTGTTCGCCCGTGGGTGAACACGACGCACCTTAATGAGCCGCCAAGTCTGACGCAAACATCATATATTATTACGCGGTCGTGTGTGCGGTAGTCGCGAAAATTTCAGGCCGGGCGTACCGAAGGATGGATGGGTGTTTTTCCGTGAGATCGCAGCCCCCGCAGAACGGAAACGTTGGGGGGATGTGGGGTTACCCAACTTCATAACTAAATTAATGTAGTTCCGACTACCTTACTTACTATAATACTCTATCATCTTAAATTTCTTAGGCCCGGCGCACTAGTAGTGGCGGTTGGTGGGATAATAACCCGCGAATTAATTTACTAATGAAAGCTTGATTAAATTTTCGATGTAGGTAATGGATAAATTGTTCCCGAGGAGGGCTTTCATCAAACTTTTTTGTTGGGGGGTCCTTTAAAAACTGGATAACCAAAATATATAACCATTTTTAAGAATTATCTGCCTCAAGACAATTGGAATATATAATAATATATTATGTTATGTTATAAATATAATAAATAATCATTAATTATTGTTTAAAGGATGACTATCAAGAGACAGAGACATTGAAAGTGGATAATATAACACTTAAATTTTGAAGTTTCTTGATATATTTAATTTTAATGTTAACATAATTTCATTAATTCTAAAAATTATAATCTATATGTTTTCCATAGAAGTAAAAATTGAAAATAGCAGGAAGATTATATCAAGAAAATTAATGAAGGTCTGTAGATATATAATTTTATATAAATATTTTCTTTTTTTTTTTGCTCATAATTTCACTAATTTACATTTGATAATTTTTTTAACTATTTTTTTAACTTTTTCTACATTTTCATTTGAACTAAAATTAAACTTTTCATAAAAGTAGATATTGAAAATAATAAAGAAGCTTACAACAAATTGATTCTGTATTTAAAAAAAACTACAGACATATTTTCTTGTTCATAATTTCACTAATTTACTTTCAATTATTTTTTGATCATTTTCTACATTTCTGAATTTTTTATTTTTGTGAAATAATAATATCCTTCGAAAAAAACTAAAAGACCTTCAATATCAATATTTTTTCATAAAAGTATATAAAAAAAATTACCTGGTCAGATCAACGAAATTAATATACAATATAATTAAATACTGTAAACATACGAAATTTATATAAAAAGTTTTTTTATCAGAAAACAAAAAATACAATAATTTCTAAACTGATTACAAACACAATATCATTTTTTTTTAATTTAAAGTAATGTACTGAATTTATAAAAAATAAATGAACAAGAAGTAAGCTAATTAGTTAGAAAGTTATACAATTGATCAATAAATTGTAATTAATTATTATTTTTATTGTATTATTTAAAATTTTTTCAAATGAAAATAAATTAGAAAACAAAAAATATAATAACTTCAAAAATAAAACAAAACTTAATCAGTACTTTTTTTTAAAAAAATATATGATAATAATATGACAGGAAAAAAAACAAATTAGATCGTGAAAGTTAATTAAGAACTTTAGACAGTCCTGCAATAAATTATGGTTTATATAAAACTCTTTTTCAAAGCTATATAAATTAAAATAAAATAATTTTAAATGAGTTCATAAAAAATAAATGACCAAAAAGAAATTTAATTACACCAAGAAAGTTGTGAAAGATGTATAAACAACTAAACAATAATAATTTATATAAATAATTTTTCATAGGTAAAAATACAACAATTTCTAAACAGATTACAAACAAAATAAGTTAATCAATACTTTTTCTTAAATCAATATATTTGACTAAATACCTACACTATTTTATTTATATACTTAATTATATATTTTTTGTTTGTCTCATACTGACATGTTTGTAGTAATCAATGATATCATGTCATAAAAATAAAACATGTAATAAAACCTTCTGAATTTATTAAAAGTTTATGACCAGGAATTTATTAGTAATTATTAGAATTATTATTCCATCAAACGTTTTGTTCTTTTTTGTTAAATCGTGATAAAATGAACTACTGATTAAAATTAAATAAAAAAATGCAAGAAACAATTTCCACCATTTTTTTCCTGTTAATTTTTAGAATGGAAAAAACATAAAAAATCAATTAAATCCGGTTGTATTCAATTGATCCCCGGGGACTTTTATGAAACATCTCTCAAATATTGACAACTAAATGTTGTATATAAAAAATTCATAAACCTGAAAGCTTAACGTGATGCGTTTGATGCACAATAAAAAATTAATTGGATTTTTTGATAGATATTGCGTTAAAAAATGTAAAATCGCTTTTTTATGTGTGGCATTGATAAAACAAAACTTTAACGTCGCTTAAAATTTTAATGTCCATACAAGTTACAAAAACTTGAAATTTTGTTATCGATAAAATGTCGTTGAAACACAAATGAAAATACGTTTTAATGGCTGACACGGTTATAACTATTAATGTATCAACACAATGGAAATGTGTGTGGTTGAATATACGACATAATTATGTTATATAAATTGTAATTTATTGCAAGACTATTTATGGTCCTTTCTATTAACTTTCTTGGCTTAATTGTACTTCCTTTAGATCAATTATTTTTAATAAATTCAGTTGCTTTTATTGCGTACTTCAATTTTTATGACATAATATCGTAGTAAAAATTTATTTGTTAGGGCAGAGAAACACTATTGAAAACATAAAAAGTAATTTTATTTTTATAAGTTCTGTTGTTTGTAATATATTTAAATGTATTTCTTATTTTTTTATTTAACTTTAAAGAAAAATCAGTGAATTTGAATAAAAATACTATTGAAAACAAAGTATAAATAATTTTATTTTAACTTTTTATGGTCAGAAAGTTTTTAGTCCAAAAAATCGTAAAAAAAAAACAAAAGTAATCTGGGGAAAACTATATTAATTCGAAAACTTTAAGTAATAAATCGACATTTAAATTCAAATACGGCTGCACAGCACAAAATATGTTATTGTATTGGAAACTTTCTGTACATTGAACACTAGTTTAAGTTTTCTTTATTTGCTTCTGTAATGTGAAACAGATAAATTAATTTTAATTGGAACATATATTCCTAATTTAGGTTTCAAAGTTCTGAAACAACCAGAAATTAATTTCGAGTAAATCGTCGTCCTCCGCTCTAATCCGTTTCCAACACAAACTCCCAGAGATAAACACATGTTAGCCGACCTGAGCATTGTCTCTGGCCGAAGTTCTGGTATTTAATAGTTAGTGCGGCCGGCCCACGAGCGGTTTCCTCTTCAAAACACGGAGGGGCCCCCATATGAATGTATGCAATAAGTAAAATTGGATGTGTATTGTTCTTACATTTTCGACTAATGCCCTGAGAGTATCTTTGCCTGAGCCATGAACAAATAGTGGCCACAAAGTGGAAGGCACACACACACACACAGGAGTTTGTTTGACCGAAAATGTTTATGCTGGACCGCTTGAATAAACGTTATATACTTGAATTTAATTAACCGACGAAAAACCGTTCAGTATTATTAGGTCTGTGCATTTAGTGGTAATTAAATTTCGTAAACAATGCTCCAACTTGCATTTTATACAGACGTATGCCGAGGGAGGTTCGTTAGCACCGGAATATTAATTAATCTAGTTAAATGTTCGTAAGAACAAGTTCTTGAGCGTATACAGAGTTGTATTTTCGCAATTTGAGTTCTATTTTGATTCCACAGGAAATTTTATTTAATTTACTTATATACTATGTGGTGAAATATGATTACCAGTTCTGAGTACTTTTATTTATATCATACTTTTTTTCCTAACAATTTTTGTGACACATAGCCAGAAGATTTGTTTAAGAAAATTAATGGAGGACTACAAAAATATAATTTTATAATAAATATTTTCCTTTTTTACATTTACAATTCATTAGTTTTTTCTTTTTCCACATTTTTAATTTTCATTTTTAAGACATAATTTAATTCACTAAGTCATTTGAACAAAAATTAAATTTATCATAAAAGTAGTTATTAAAAATAAAAAAGAAGGATTGGAAAAAATAGCTTAGAACAAATTGATTGTGTCTTTAAAAAAACTACATACATATTTTCTTGTTCATAATTTTACTTACTATCAATCATTTTTAACCTTTTCCAACATTTTTGAATTTTGATATTTTAAGGGATAATATATGATTTGAATTATACGTCAAAATTGAAATTAGTTGAATTCAGGAAATGTATAATTTATTATACATATTTAATTTCTTTTGAATATTATTCATTAAAGAAACTTATTTCAAAAATACTAAGTCAAACTTATATGTTTGTTCACAAAAAGTATATCCCAAACTAATCAAATAAATGTAATGTATAATTAATTCTTTCAATTTTCCTGATTAATTCTTTTGAATATATGTTACATATTACTTTGAATAACCTCTTCAATTTACGTTCTTCTATTACATATTTTAAATTGAACCACCAAGTAATTGAAATTTTTAATATGACTATAAAAAATATGTTTTGCATGTGCATTATTTATTCACATGCAATACATTAATTAAAGAGGATAAAATTTGAATTATAAATAGTTAATTAAGGAAATTAATAATGTTAGGCAATAAAGATAAAATTTTATTTTCCTACTATAGTAAAACCTATAATAATTAAATATGAGAGAAGGGTAATAATAATGAAAAACGAAAAATAGAACCAATTGAGATAATAATATATTATTAAATTTCTATTAAACAGCTTATACCATAATATTTAATTTTAATCAAAATTTTTAAAAAATATTTTATCCCAATTATATATTGTAATTGGGTAATATTTTCAAAATCAAATTAATTAATTATCAAAATAACTGTATTTTTTATTATTAATATATTATAATATATTCTATAAAGATGTGATTAATAGAAAATTTTAAAAAATAAATTTTATTTAAATGGTTTGGAATATTTTCTATAAAAATGTGACATGTGATTTAAATTGTTATGTATATATTAGTATAAATTAAATTTATTTCTTTTTTTTTAATGAATGTACCCAAAATGTACAAAAATGAAATTTTTAAAAAATATTTTATCAATATAATATAATTAATTAATTAATAATTTATAAATAATTTAAAATTTTATTAGTTTAATACAAAAAAATTCATTATGAAGATATAATTAATTTATATACAGTGTGGTACATTTTTTTAAATTAAAAAGAAAATAAAACTTTTAAACAGTTTTTATTATTTATAATAGTAATGACTATAATTTAAATTGTTAAATCTAATTTTAGATAGATAAATATGCTTAAATATTGACATTTTTAATAAAAACTTTTAATGGAAATTTTCTGATTTATAAATTTTTAAAAAATATCTTATCAAAATAATATAATTGGATACTTTTTTCAAATTCAAGTTAATTAACTAATTATTAATTCATAAATAATTTAAAATTATTATGAACACAGTGTCTCATTTGGAAATAAAATCATAATAAAAAACTCAAATTCATTTATTTCCATTGGCACTCTCCAAAATGGATAACATCAAATTTCAGAGAAAATATCACATAAAAAACTCAGATTACATAAAAAATACAATTTAATTAAGTCTTAAATGAATAAAACAAAAAGTTACTGACAAATACTGCTAAAACAAAACAACTGTTTATTTTTTTTCTGTTTCTCAGTTTACTCCATAATCAGTCTCATCTTTATCTGTTTTTGGCGTAGAGACCGTCGAATATGAAAAATCAACGCACCGCAACGCAGTTATTCATTGCGTTGCCGTTTCGTCGTCGCCGCCGCCGCCGCCTCTCATGAATTATATAAGAAACGGTCCGGAATTCGCCGCCGTTAATTATTCACGGCCGTAATAATGTTCGTATGAATAATAAGTCAAGCGTATATGGCCGTGAGGTTGGCAATACATAATAAATGCGCGCGATGTTTAATTATTAGCGAGGCAGCGGGCGAAATTTCGCCTCGCGCTCCTTCGCCGGGACCGCCTTCCCGCTCCTGCCGTTCCTGCTTGCCGCCGCGGCGTCGGCCGCTATTGTGAAAAATCCCGCCAGTCAAACTGCGATCGCCCGATTTTTTTTCCGCCACCAGCCCGGATTAATAAAGGGCCGCCCGTTCTTGCGTTTCGGTTCTTTTATAATTGAAAAACTTTCCGACAATTTTAATTATATCGAGGAGGCTGTGTGTTCCTTTCTTGTTGCTCTTTGTTAGTTCTGGCAGTTGCTGCACGGGCTGTGTTTAGCAGCAACTATCAAAATTAAAATGGGAACTACTTATAAACGTTGGTTTTTACTTTTCCTTAGTTTTATTTCTTTTATCTGTTATAGTTAATTGTATAATAATAATTAATAATTTCAAATAATAAATTAAATATTTTTACTCATATATATCATTTTATTTTTTCTTTAAATTATTAAAAATATACATAAAAATATTTTTAAAAATCTATTTTTATCTTGTGATTATTCAAAGTCTTTTCAGAGCAAAAAAATTTAATATTAATTAAAATTAAATTAAGCGTTTATTAAGGTTTGAATTTCGTTACAAAAATTGGAATTTATATTAATTTTACTAATAATATTAATTTATGTAATAATATTTAACAGTTATCAAAAAAAAAAAAATATTAAAATATTTTGTTGTATTTTTAATATTAACCTACATAGAAAATATTAAATGTTTATTTCTTCTCTAAAGAATTTTTAATTAAGTTGAAAATCCACTTAAAATATAAAACTTCCCAACTTACAAGTATGATTTAGTATAAAATTATATTGTTGTACATTTTTTAGACGAGACATCAAAGAAAATAGTTTCAAAAATTAAAAATAACTCATCTTAAATAACGGTAAAACTACAGATTATTTCACAAAATCTCGACTATCCTTAAAGAAGTGTATGCAACAAAACAATAAGAACACACTATGAAAATCCATCGGAAACAAGTCTTAAACAGTTTTCTGACTACAAGCGCCTGTATCCGAGCCGGGAGACCGCAGCTCCCCCGAACATTTTTTCCTCCTTTTGCTTCTCCCAATTTTCCTTCGATCTCTCGCGCTCGCACACACACACAGGGGGTGCCCCGCAGAAAGCTGACCCCGATTCCGTCGGCCTTTCCTGTTTCCCTTTCGTCACTGCACTGTCACCGCCAGACGTCTTTATTGTTGCCGATTCTTTTGTTTCGCCTCCGCACCGCTCTTTATTATTTCGCCTGATTAAGTGTCGCATACTGTGTACTTTTTATCCTCCTCCTTCGTCTCCTTCTTCCCCCTTTTTTTTCTCCTCGCGGCTTATTGGGCTGCGACCGGTTTTTTTTTATGTGTGGGGTTCGAGCTCCATTGTGCGCCGACAATAACTGGACGACAGGATGAAGGAGGCTGAATGAGGTGCACGTTGTCATTAGGGACAATAAGCAGTATTTACTGATTAAAATCACAGTTGGGACAAGGGTGTTTAAAGTAACCTTAATCAAAAGACATTTTGTTCATTAGCTTTTGTTTTGTGGTAAGCAAGTTTGTGGCAAAAACTGGAGCTGAAATCGGAAAGGTGACAAAGAAAATGCAATTAAAAGAGAGAAAAAAACTCTTTGAAATTGGTATGTAAAAAAGGGGCAAGACTTTTTACCTTGAAAACTCATGGTCAACATCCTTCAATTGAAGGAAATATCTGATTAAGCTAAAATTGGAAAGGTGACCAATTAAAAGGGTCACAAAATCTCTGGACTAGCGGAAAAAGAAGATGCTGCACTTCATAACTTAAAGACTTACTTTTTCCTGAGAACAAGCTAATACTGGACGAAATATTTCCTTCAAATTGATGGTTAAATTATTACTAGTGCATCGAATTCTACGATAGTTAAAATATGGATCTCCTAAACAGACGTTCTTGACATCAGTTCAACGTAAAGTGACGTAAATGATCGTTCTTTGGGGGATCGAGCTGCGGGCACTCCTTGTTTACATGTTAGAACCGAAAGAAAATTGATAGGAAAATATCTGATAAAGGTATTTTTAGGCGGTTCGGGTCTTCGCCTCTCCGCTATTCATGCTAACAAGGGTTTGAATATATATAGACAGAAACATTCAAAATCTAATGGATGTATCCCATGTGTGCAACGCGGCCATTATAGATGGCCCCAAATTGAAATTATATGTATATATTCATGTATCGGACGATTTAACATGATCCAAATATGGGGTGTTGGCCCGAAATCCATTTAGGCATTGTTGGCGAACAATTTACTGATTTTAAAACAGAAGGTGGCTTAAACAACTAGATTATAAACATCTTTATAATTCATAATGGCTTTGGCGAAATGCACGCATCAGCCCTAATTATAAAAACAGAACGAGGCATTTTATGGAGTGCATTAACATGTGTAAAACAAACTTCCAACACTGAATTACATTTTATATCATCATGTTTAATTATTTCGGATCGGAGTCCAACATGTGCAAATTTATGCATGTGAGTGTTATTTCTAGGGGTGCACTTAAAGGCTTTCCCCCATTAAAAGGTTCGGTTTTAATGGATAACACATATTCGCAAAGAAGTTCCCATTACGTTTATGTGCAATGGGAACGTTAACACGGTTAACGTTTAGCTTAATGATTAATAAAATGGTAGTTTGCCTCAAATTAAAACAATACGATCAACTTTATGCACCAAGTATTATTGGATTGAATCCAATTATCATTTTTATCGCAACTGCTATAACACGACTTTTTAACATCCAATATGAACATTGTACAAAGATCATTACATCGAAAACATTTGCAATATCCACAGCCACATCGACCCATGTCATTAAAAAGGAAATACAAACAAGCAACAAGCCCCCAAAAAACATTGAAATTCAAATCCTACCCGATATGAATATATGGGGTGGAAGTGGGACTAATGGCGATGCATTAGGCCCCCCTCGGCTTATTTATCTCTTCAACTGACCGCAGTATCTCGTGCTCGCCGGCCTCCTGCATGCATAATTTCCTGCGACTTATTCATACACGCGAAATATGTACCGGGGCAAGGTTTTGATGTATTATAGGGTCCGTTTTATGCGGTGGCCGCATAAAATTTGTAAATTTCACAGAATATCGTGGGGTGCGAAGTGCGACCGGGATTGGGTTAATTAATTTTTCGCTGAGACGGACTCTTTTAAGAATTATTTTTGAATATTAATCGTGCGGAGTGTTAACCAATAAGTTAGAGTTTGGGCAAGTTGAGAGCGGTCCTGCGTGGGTACGCCCCTTCAGTTGCGTACAGGTTTTTGCGCATTGGCTTTGTGTTTGGACAGTGTATTAATTTGGTCAAGGGCGCCTTTGAGTAATTAGTGTAAACATGTCATCACTAAATTAATTACTGGTTATTAAATTAGTCTGAATTCCACATACAATATATACTATACAATTACGCCCGTACAGCTTGAAAAAATGGACGATTGTTATAAAAATGATTTTACCACTGTCCAATTTATGAATATAAAATAGAGTTTAAGCTGATAAATTTATTGATAATTACACCGAGTACAGGTTTCATGTTCTGACCATTTCCATAGTTGATAGGCTGAATGTGTTATGCATTGTATAGCAAAGCATCGTAATGTAAATCATGCAGTGTGTTATAATAATGCATACGCGGATTGAATATTGTTGCTATTATGTTCATTGTTTAACAGCGTTTAACATTGAATATGTCATTCATTATCTGCATTTCGTGAATTCAACGTTTAAATAGAGGTGTGACCTGTTTCTGATTTTGTATTGTGTTTTCTCCTTCAGTATATTTAGTTCTTACTGTAATGATAAAAAATTAAATGTAATTTAAGGTTTCTAAACTAGTCACAATGATGGTGAAATTGGTTGAAATTCCTTCCAATAACTCTCGTCCCGAAAAAGAAAAAAATCACATGTCATCATTTTCCCATTATTAATTCACCACTAACAATTGCATCCAAATCCAGATTACACAAACAACACTTCCTCCTCTAAGCAGTTTCGTGCACTCATAAACGGAAGAAGCCCGATAGAGATGGGAATATATCGGGACACATAAACCGGCCAAATTGCCTGGTGCATTATTTAGTTTTCAATGAGCAATCTCCTAGTTTTTTCCTCCCGACTTATCTGCAACGCCGCCCGAATGCAGAGCGATAATTCAGCTGTTGCGGTTATTCCTGGATTTAATGAAAAAAAAGGAGAAGCTTCGGCTTACTCTGTTATGTACGCAACGTTTTTTAACTCTCCCGCTAACCTACATTCACTGGGAACGAGAACAAATCACGGTGACATCATATTTTATAACAATGTTGCCGTCCGAATATATCCAAAAATATTAATTAGATATTAAATGGGATATATTGTGGTGGTTGGCCACGATTTAACTATCCACTATATTTTATTATTGTGGTGGTTTAAACCTGGCCGTTAAATTATATCACCTCAACTGCGACGATACATTTTAGTTACAATATTGCTACATATTAAACGAATTTCAAACAGATCAATTCTCCAAACTGCAAAATACTGTAATTCCGTGGACAAAATTATGCATGAATGTGGGTCAGAGATTATAGGCTATATTAAATTAAGCATCTATTTTCGAATTTAATATGCAATATTAAATAAATATATTTTGATGTTTGTCATAGTTTATGGACACTTACAAAATTTTAAACTTAGATTTAATTATTAACGGACAATTTTTGCATTTTAAAATGTTTATGATGATTATATAAATAAAACTATGTTTATGCATTCGAAAGTATTAAATATAAACAAATAAATATCACCAATTACACAATATTTAAATATGTATTTTTAATACATCTATAAATTAAGATCATACAATGTTTCACCTAACTTATTCATTAGGAGAGTATGGAGAACGGAAAAAAGGTACCACCTAAAGAAGTTATATTAAAAAGGCTTTTTTATTTTCAATCAGAAAATGGAAGAAATTGAGATAATATTTATTTTAGATTCTGTATAAGGCAAGTTTCATCGATTTTAAAATAAAGTTAAGATAAAATTTCTTTAGAACCTAATGTAATCAGGCAATCAATTAATAAAAATGCTATCAAACACCAACAATAATAAGAAAATACCGCGTTTTAACAGATAGAGCCGATACCTGTACCAGTAATTGGTTTACCCTTACAGGTCCGAATGGAGGCTGCTCGATCAATGTCGGACAACAGATCCAGCAGAATAGTGCGGCCGGGCCCGGGGAGAGGGTGGGCATTGATTTTCAATCAGGCGTGTGAATACCTTATGATTCGTGTTGACACCGCCAACAACGCACGTCTAATTTATACCGACGTAACACCGGTCCAGGTTCCCAATATTCCCGATAACGCTTGTCCGTTTATTAGAGACCTTTTCGCAACGATATCGTCCCGATGCATTTACTTTTCCCGTTCGCTCGGGTGAATTTTACGATCGCGTTAAAGTATTTATTTTTCTTGGGTGTCTGTCCGTCTAAAGTTTACACTCGTAACCCACAGATGTATGTGCCGAAGGGGACGTGACTGGATAAACTTAAATGGGAATTTCATTTGTTGTAATATCGTTTTATTTAGTTCATACAATTTTAGGTGTTACAATTTTATTATAATCTATATAACATGACAAGAAATCTGATATTAACAAGCAAAATTTTCTCTTTTGAAGAAAATATATCCATTGGTCATATTTCATTGATTTTTGATGGATATCCTTCAAAGTTTATGAAATTTCGAAATCTTATGGTGTCTCTACGCTGCCAGACACGTACCTGACCAACATGCACACACCAAATCTTAAAAAATAGGACCACTGGATCTATAATTCTGTTTTCTATGCCACTGAACATGTTCAGAACTACAGGACCAGAACTAATCTACTAAATATTCCAACACTAACATAAATACATCTTAACAAACATGAAAGAAACATCCAAAACTTGCAGAAGTTGGAAAATAGTGACAGACCAAGAGACAGTAACAGGACAGGACTTACCTTAATTCGTCTTAGGACATTCAATCCCCTAGAAAGAAAGAGAAGAAAATTAAAAGAACGTTTAAATAATACAATACGATACAGAGTGGAAAGAGACAAATAAGGTGGTAACAAGGAACAGAAAAGTGCAGATTTCAAGCTGGTGAAAACATTAATGGTTTCATAAAACATTAAGGGCAATCCAAGTCGTTAGCTATGCATTAAAATAGACGTTTCGTTTGCGGGGGCGGGCGTCGGAACGTTTAGGTATATCAAGAAAAATTACGCCAGTTTCTGTTCTGTTCCTTGGTTTCGGTATTTTATTAAAGAGACAATTAAATACAACGCAATTGTTACGCTGTCTGCTTTTATTTAGCAAATAAATTTCGTTCGCACCGATGTTAAAAGAAGTTTTAAAATCACATCCATTAATGTCCAGCCGCATTAAATTAAATCGCATAAACGGATATAAAAATTAGAGCGAGCACAATAAATAAAATGAAGCACTAATCTTTCGAGTGCTGGTTAGTTGAATTGCACTGATGTTATTTATGAACTGGACATAAAAGAAACAGACACACATCTAGTTTTCGAAATTAATGCGGCAAAACGTAATTTATGGTGCTGGTTCTGTTTAGGTGACGTCATCGGTCAATAAAAATCACATTATAAAGTTTATATCACGAAATGCGGGAGATGGGCAATAATGTGATTGTGTGTGGTGGTTATTTTTAAACGTGATTTACATCTTTTATTGTGGACACGGCAGTAACAACATTTAAACATGCAAAGATCTGTGAGGCGAAACATCGAATTGTACTTACCTGCCGTGCAAAACGTTAGTCATTGCAATAAATTTAAGTCTCTAAATGACGCTTTTTTAATTCGAGTGATTTCAGTATGAATTGCTTCTTTAAATGCTTTAATGTGTAACGTAAAATTAACCAGTATGTTATTTAACAAGCGTATAATAAGGCTATTAACTGGGGAGATAAAATTTCTAATTACAGTCGATAACTCGAATCACGACTTGCCAGGAAGTCTTATCAAGACTTCTACTTATCAAATAAATTAACTAATATGTTTGGACGGTGGCAAAATAGTAAAGTGTGGCTTTTGTCTCAGAAACCTCTATTCAAATAGATGTAGTAAAATAATCTTTGTTAAAAGTAGTTGTCTTGAAAAAATGTTGGGCGCCAAAACGTCTAAAACACAACTAAGATCACATAAATCCATTTTTCTTTCTATTTAAAGGTGCTCTTAAAATATTTGATTATTTATTTATCAGTACAGGGTGGCCAAATAGTGAAGGACGTTAGTTATATCTCAAAAACTTCTATTCCAATAGGTATATAAAAAAAATATTATTAAAAATAGTAATCCTAAAAAATGTTGGGCGCCAATATGTCTAACACCACTGAGATAACAAAAAACAATTTTCCTTTCTAATTTACCAATGAAAGGTGCATTTAAAACACTTAACTACTTATCTATCACCACAGTGTAGTCAAATATTAAAGGATGTCGGTTATATCTCAGAAACTATTAAGCTTATAAAAAATATCATTAAAAAGGGTTAAACTGAAAAAAAGTTGGGCGCCAAACTAAATCACAAAAATCAACTTTTCTTACTAATTTATGAATAAAAAGTGTATTTAAGACATTTGATTATTTATCTTGTAAAAGTTCGTCACATTTTTTATTATAATCTTCTTAGATTAATAAATGAAAGCCAAATAATTAGTTCTAATAATCAATTTGTTATTAAAATATTGTTATGGACTAAATTTCCGTATAATTTATCTTCCACAATTTAATTTAATCTTAATTAAATCATAACGATTATGTGAAACCGAATTGGCAGATAATAATTTCCTCTGTTTGACGATTTGACCGCACAAATCAATAATTGCCTTTCGTTGTGCAGTTGGATGACTTAAAACAACATTACCGTAACGACGTGAATAACGCATTTGTAAAATTAGTGGCGAAAATTTATTTTATTTCCATTCAAATGACGCAAAACTGCGAAACGGGCTTAGTAATTATCGATAAATGATTGTTATTTTATTTATAACTAAAACAGTCCCGCAATAACAAACCCTTAAATTAATATATGCAAACGACCAAGCTAAAATAAACGTTTAAAATTATGTAAACATTTATAAAATGGATTGTAACACAATTTTATCATAAATTGTTATTGTTCGCTAATGGACTGGGACATTGTCGCGAAATGAATCAGTTTTTGGTTACGTCTATGTGTTATTTGAGTGGTTCTTACAGCTTGTTCCAGACTCAAACTAAAATAAATTAAAAAGGTAATCTCCTAACTACTTTTTCTTATAAATTTAACTTGTTTATATGGACGGATTGGGAGAAAAAAATTCTGGCAATAAGAACTTATAAATGTGAGTGGTTCAAAAAATGAATGATGATGAAGGAAAAATTATTTTAAAATATCTTTTAAAAATTCTTAAAAAACACAAATAAATTGAAAAAATTAGTTTTTCAATTTCTAAATGACAAAGAAAGGCCTTTCTAAAAAGAAATTTAGTTAAATTACTTTCTTGTTTTTTTTTACATCCTGAAAAAAATGTGGAAGTAAGCTTTTATAAGTCTTTGACCATAAATTCGTAGATATATTTGACCCACAAAAACGTTAAACCAAAGCATTATTGCGAACATGATACTTGTTGATACAAACATCTTGGAAACTGGCCGCAAAACCCATCCCACACACAAGCTTGCGGTGCACGGGAGCCTTCCCATTTTCCCCGGCATCCGCCATAATAAGAAAACCATTTGATATTCCAAGAGGATAAAAACACGGCAACTGCGGGACACAACGACAATCCGCATTTAGCGTTAAAGCCACAGAACGTCTCGAAATCCCCCCCGGCTCCACCCTCTCGCTCTGACGTCGTGCATGCCCATTTAAATATTTACTTTTCCGAAGTTGCCAGTACTTTAGTTAATCCGACGGAAGTAAAGCAAAATAATCGTCTTTTAATCTTGCGCGCCGCATTTCTCCAGGTAGATTGTTAAATATGAAATATTAAGTGGAGGGCTGTTTGTTTCGCTGCTGCTCTCTGCCGGTTGCGGGGCGTCGTCTGTGTGCCGTACGGCTCGGAAACTGCAAACCGCGACTTCCTGCGGTCGTCAAAAACTCCGCGGTGGGGAGTTGAACTGTTTTGGGGACGGGTTTTCGCAAGAAATACTTATTGTCAACTAACGTTGTCTTAAGTTTGTTCAATCCCTTAACTGAACATACAAAAACTAGTAGGTAAAGTGTATGGTAAACAGTAAACTGTTTTAATACTTGGATAGTTTGAACAGTGTGGCAGAAGTTGAACCAAACAAATACTAATTCTATTATTATGTCATAATAGGTTTAACAAATAATAAATCATTAAATAGTTTTCAAATAATGATTTAGTTAAACTGAGAAATATTTTCAGTCACAAATAAATTTCCGATCTTAATACCTTCATATTTATGTACAAATCATACATGAAAAGTTTAAAGTTACAAAGATTATCTTAAAGTTTTTATCTGTAATCTTTTACTTTTTACTTTAAAACTTTCTTAAGGTAAAAGTTTAATGCCTAAGGTAACATGGTATAATATTAAAATATAAACACGGAAAAAATTGTTTAGAACAATTGAAAAGATATAAAGTCACAAATTGATTTCTAATTTTTAATTTCCATTAAACTTTTTTGAGTAGCGTTTCAACAATGTTTAATGTCCTTATAACACAGTCATGTATACTTTTTAAGATGAAACATAAAGAAAACAGACAAAAGTAACAAAAAATCTATAAAAACTGAGTTGCCAAAAAAAAGTCAACTAAATAATAGGTAGCACAATAATTGTGTTAAATTTTATTAATTAATATATAAATTTTAAAATTCAGCCAAACTATCAATTAAATCTCAGTAGATAGAAAGTTTCTAAAATATATATAATGACATAATTTTTATGTTTTTAATCCTTGTTTTGGTTTTAAACCAAAATGTTGGGCGCCAATTTAATCGTTCAAAATGTTGGGCGCCAATTTGTTGTTTCAAAATGTTGGGCGCCATTTTATTCGATAAAAATGTTGGGCGCCAATTTAAATTTCATTTAATTCTCTAAATTTGACCAACCAATTTTTTTAACTTATCAATGTTCAATAAAAAAGATTTAATTGACTTACATTTTTTTAAAATTTATTTATATCAATGTAATTTATACATCTTTATAATATAAAATTCACTAATATAGAGAAAGTACATAAATAAATAAATAATGAGTCGTACACAAGTAATTATTTAAGCCTTAAGTTGTATAAAATAGCACCGAAAATTAAAGTAATCTGGTTAATTGCTCTATAATATATAATAATAAACACGGTGGTAATTTGTGTAAATGCGTTTCCATGGTTTAACAAGCACTGCATTAACTCAGTGCACTTGTTTACTTTGTCAATTAAGCGAAAACATTTATCAGATCGAAAACGACAAACACTGATCCCGGTTTGTGAATTGAATATACACAACATATGTGATGATATGACGAATAGTGACAGCATTAAACAAATAGTACGTGATATATGGATCAATTGAAGTAATTAATACTGTCAAAGATAAAAGTCAACGTTGTAGAATGTTTCAGAAAAGCACGAGCAAGTGGCTCGTATGCAAAATAACGCTTTTGAATATTTAATATTTACATTTGGGTTACTGGCGACGCGACGACCCAACAACAGTCAAGTGAAATTTTATTTTGATGTGCGAAAAAATTTAATTGCGTGTAATGTAGCAAGCGACGCATATGAATTTACTTACCGTAATTAAATTCATGTCAATTAACACCTGAACGAAATGTCCTAGTTAAAACTTTTCTAATATAAATTTTGTATAATTAAAATAGAATATTCGTTCATGAGTAAATGCGAATTTAAATTACAACAATAAAACGTTGTACACAAAAGCTCTCGTATATTTATTATTAAATTATGGTGGAATAAATCTAATCCTATTGCACCGTAAAATAATGTTTTAATATTTTATTATACACATATTCATATACAGTTTTATTTGATTTATATTGATTAATACGTAAACAGTTTTTCTTAAACTGCTGTAAACAAATTTTATTGCTCAACTGAATTGAACTGTTCGATGATATTTTACAAAAATAAAATAATCTCACTGCAGTGAAATAAAGATAGTCGTAAATATGTTTTCAGTAATATATGCTAAAATAATATTTTATTGTTTTATTTTAAACATATTATTTTTTTAATTGATTAATATTGATTAATATGTAACTAATTCGTCTTAAGTTGTGTTAAATATTTTATTAATCAAAACATATTAATCTGTTAATTAATAGTATTAAGCACAATTATTTGACTTTTGAGAAATGAACATATTCTCTCTAATGAATAACCTTATCCGGAAAAGGTAGTAATAATTTGTCTTCAGTAATTAATATTTTAATGTGTTATTCTTAAATTAGGGTGAGCTTATTGAAAACAATTAAATTATTTGATGAAATTCTGGTAAAATAAAACGTTCCTTGTAGGGAATATCTTTATCCTAAAAAAAACCTAATTAATTTTAATAATTAAATTTTAATTGAAACAAAATTAATTAACCAAGTCCAGAGATTGAATGTCTGATTAGCATAGCATGTTATTTTGGTAAATAAAAAGCAATGCTTCACGTGCTAATTAAATAAAATAATGGAAATTCATCCTAATGACCGAAGCTATTATCCGTAACAATTATATAATAGTAATCTGCATTGTTGTTATTCTCGACTGTTGAAATATCACATCACTTCAATTCAAAACGGGCCGGACACGAAACATCAATTATTTCAGTTTCGACGCGGAAATATAATTTTCCGTGTGATTTACGGTCATCATTATTCGATAGTCCGACCAATCAATAACGATAATAATCTGTAATATAATAATCGGACCTCGCATAATAATAAATCATTATTAATCACGAAGCGCACGGGCCCGCTTCCTTGTCCAGAGCCCCACGGAGTCCATCATCAGGACCACATTCTCGCCAATAATTATTATAATTGCTGCAAATCTACTGCACAAACAGGAATTAGTGCGCCGAATTATCTCCGCATTAAACAACAACACGGTGTTTAACTGCTTATCCTACTGGAAACCGAATAATACATATTTTAAACACAAGAAAACAAATAGAATAGAAAATATTTTGTTAAAAGATATATAAAGTGTAATTTATGTCTGCAATTTTTAGAATTATTTTGTACAATAAAAAACTGGACAAGTATTTAAAGTATAAAATAAAAAACAAATTAGACACTAAAAATAATAAATAAGATAAAATTTCAATTTTATTTAATTACACAATAATTAAATTTAAAATTTTTAATAATAATTGTATTCAATTTTATTAATTAATATATTAATTTTAAAATTTAGCCAAACTATAAAATAAATTTCAGTAGATAGAAGCTTTCTAAAATATATATCTGACATAATTTTAATGTTTTTAATCCTTGTTTTGGTTTTCAACCAAAATGTTGGGCACCAATTTATTCGTTCAAAATGTTGGGCGCCAATTTATTGTTTCAAAATGTTGGGCGCCATTATTTTTTTCGATAATAATGTTGGGCGCCAACTTAAATTTTTTTCAATTCTGTAAATTTGACAAACCATTTTTTTATCTAATCAATGTTCAATAAAAAAGGTTTAATTGATTTATATTTATTTAAAATTTGATGAATTATTAATTCATCTATTAAAAAAATAGAAACGCACAATAATGTTGAAACTTATGACCTATGAAAGGGGATTATATGTAATTCCAACCATATGAAGCTTCATTAAAAATTCAAAGCCCAAAAATATATCTTTATCTTTTAGTGCCAAAAACGTTTGGACGTGCGAAACAAACATTTGCTCAGCTATGCATTACGATATTTTAAATTTAAAAAAAATGCACCCGAACACACACACGTCAGTCATTTTGACCATGCAAAGTTTGACGGGGTTAATTGACGGAGGCAAACTCGCAACAACAAACACAAAGCGACGTCAAAGGCGGCCCGAACAATCGCCCCCGTCATACTCCCCCGATTCAATTCCGACAGATCCCCCGGGCCCATAAACAAAAGAATAACCGAATGAAATAAAAAAAAATAAATAAAACGCTGTTTGTTCGAAATGCAAATGGAATAACGACGTTAGGCCGTCGCGGGACCTCGAGCGAATTAAAAAGTCTTTTTGAAGGGCCCCGGTCCGTCGGTAAAAATATTAATTCGCGGGGACACAATTAGACACAGCGAAACGGAAAAATTCCATTACTATTGCTAAATGAATAAATTAGCGGTCCTCCGGTCCGAGTTTCTTCTGATATTATTGCGCAAAATTAATTAGGACCGTTTTGCATAATCGAATCTCGCTTTCGGGTGGGTTTATCAAGTCGCAAAAGCCGCATTTCGGTTGCTGTTTGGGATTTTTCGGCTCGTAATTTTATTATTTTCCTCGGTCATTTGACGTTCGGCATATCAAAGGACAAAAAAATTAAACTGGAATCCAATTATTGAGAAAGAAAATCGCAATTCATTTAAAAATAATGCCTATTATTTGTCATTTATCCTAATGCTCAAAATGTCCGAATATTTATCTTTCTACAAAGACTTTTTTAAGATCATTTTCACATAAAACATTAAAATTAATATTCAGTGGATCAATCAGATTAATTCAAATTTAAAGTAAAAATTCTCAACTTTCAAAATAATATTTATGATGTATTAATATTTATGTTTCTACAAAGTCTTTTTAAGACCACTTTGAGATCTAAATTAACCTACTAAAGAATATTCTCATTTGCAAGACTAATTTAAAGGTAAAGTAGAATCCATTCAAAGTCAAAAATATTTAATCAGTAGGATATAATGATAAAGAAAACTAATTTAAAATAAAAAGGTATATTCATTTACTAAAAAAACGACTAATTTAATGAAGCAAATTGAGGAGAATATAAAATATGTTTTCAGCTTTAATGGTACATAAATTAATTTGATCCACATGAGGTATAATTTTATTATTCTAATTGTCCTAAATTGGCACTATGGCAATTAATGACCAATACAATCATTTTAGAAAGGATACAACAACTTTAGAAAAGCTACTTGTTCTCGAAAAACCGTTTTATTTCTTAGTTGTACTTACATCCCGGATACTTTTTAATTCCCTTTGTGACGACAAAGACATTTTATTTATTTATGATTTCACCTTTATAAGTCACTTTGTTTTTCTCCGTAGTTGTTAAGTGTAGTGATTGAAATCTTGCATTTGCTCTCACCTTTCCATCAATTTTTCAGTCCCGGTATCGAAAACTTCAAAGAAGCTACTTTACATATTTTTTCTATTTAAACTTTCATATTTTTCTGCCTCTTTTTATAAAATATTTTCCCTTTGACTGTTTGCATGCACTCAGCTTTTGAATATCGGACATACGTATTTATTTTATAGCCCAGTTGCCCGACGATTGCCGGACTTTATTTAGAGCCACTGTAATAAAGGTGGAGCGGACTGGGCCTTTTTTTCAAACGTAAATTACCTTACTACGCATTAACAGGTTGTACAATAATTAAAACGCAATTTAAGGGATTGTGTAACTTTAATTACTCATATGAATTTTTTATTTTTATAAAATTTAATCTCATTTCTAATTTGTTTCCAGCAAATTATAGTTCATTATTAAAATACTATATTTAAACTATTTTAATCTTTTAGTAAAAGAATATTAATCATATATACTTTAAAATAATTTAAATTTTTAATTTATGAACCAATAGTTAACTTTCATCTTTCATTGTATGGAAAAAAAATCAATAAAATTATGAATAATTTGTATAGGTAGGTTTTGAAAATCTGTGTTTTTATTTCAATTTCTAAAATTATTGAACAAAAATTTAAATTACTAAAAATACTTTTTACTAAATATATAATAATTAATGCTATTTATGTTTATATTTTTATAAATTAATTTATTATTAATTACATAAATCTCAATAGATATGAACTTATTATAATATATCTGACATAACTTTGGCAATTTTAATCCTTATTTTGAATCAAAATGTTGGGCGCCATTCTATTCGGTCAAAATGTTGGGCGCCAATTTATCTCATCAAAAAGTTGGGCGCCAATTAAATTTGTAAACTTGGCACTATGTAAATTAAAACTATTCTTTTATAATATATTCGGTTAACAACAAAAACTAAAAAAATATTGAATTCAGCAAAAATATAATGTTTCAGTTAATATTATTAATAAAATTATGAATTTTTTGCATAGGAAGGTTTTAAAACCTATATTTTTTATTTCTGCAATTTTTTAAAATTACTAATTCATTATAAATTATTTTTTATGTGTTGGATAAAACTTTAATGTTCTATAAATACTTTTTACTAAATATAGAATAATGAAATTAAAGTTTTCAATAATAGTAATTTAATCATTTATGTTTAATTTTAATAATTAATTTATTATTAATTACATAAATCTCCATAGATATGAGCGTAAAAGAATATATCTTAATCCCTATTTTGGTTTTGAATCCAAATGTTGGGCGCCATTTTATTTCATCAAAAAGTTGGGCGCCATTTAAATTTGTAAATTTGGCATGTCATAATTTCTTATAAATAGAATTATGGAATTCAACAAAAATTTAATATTTCAGTTAATCTTATTGAAATTTTGTAATGATTAATGGTCGTGGTTTAAAAAATGTGCTTTTATGAAAAACTATTCTTGGAACTAATATAATAATGTTTGAGAAAAAGTAAAAAATAAATATAAAAACCTTCGAAACTATTCGAAATGGCTCCACATAAATATAAATGCATACATGATATATTAGAGTTCGCCAATATTATCCTGAAGCTTTCTGAAAGCCCAGAAATTTCCAAATATCTCTACTTAAAAGGGCACAAAACAGAAACCTTTCAAGCAGGCCGTCATTAAGTGTTGCCATTCTACACAGTTCGCGTTCTCGTCGGCCCGTCGAGCCTGTTTCGAAAACTTTCCCCGTTCCGAGGTGTCTGGCAGAACCGGACATTGCAATTTCCCACGGCGGAAACAATCAGTCCGGGGCGCGATAACGACTCGCCATTTTTCCGACGCAATATCAAACATGAATATTCGATTAGCGGTAATGAATTTTAACTTAATTGAAAATTTAATGGCCACCTCCGACATATTGATATCCACATTTCGCCCGTCCGCCATGCGTTACGTGTTATGCACCCGCCTCCATCGGCTGATGGATTTTAGAGTAAATTTGATTTGCTGATTCGATTGGAAACCGTGCGATTTATACAATGTACACAAAGCCGACTGGAGTCCAATAATTTAGAAGAATTGCGTGTTTACTAAAGACTTGCGACGATCCACTAATGATTCCCAGTTCCAAACGGGAAAGCCAATCTACACCGAACTGCTTCTGTTCGAGGCCACCGTTGCGGAAGCAACATCAATTGTTCGCACGTCCTTTGACATGGGCAGGACTGAAAAATCGCCATCGTTATGCGGGAACAAACAGAATCGGGCAAACAGAAAGGGACTTTCATCGGATGCAATCTCAAATTGATATACACTGACAAGCGGCCCGAACAATCATTACACTAATTTGTCTGGCAATTATTCGACAATTGCTTTCGCAAATGATGCATATTCATATGACCAAGTGGTACGCCAAATACATAATCAGCAAATATTTATTTCTGTGCCCGCTTTTCCCAACGGTTGCCCTTGTGTTAAGCCGTCCGGATCGAACTAACGGAAATTATCGCTTGTTTTCCGAATTGGTGAGTGTCGGAATTCTCAAAGGAATAATAACAAATAACAATGGTTCAATGGTCCTCCTAATTAGAAGCGTCCACCTACATCTAAACTCACAGCTGAATATTAATTACAATTTCTAATCATTGATTAATTGATTACTATACATAACTTCATAATTGCGCATCCACCATTTTTCAAACTTATGCTCAAGGTAAATAAGTTTTCATTTATTTTAATTTACAGATATTTTAATATAAGATAATTTATTATAACATAACACATCCCCATATTTTTTTATTTTTAATTCGATATTAACTTGAAGATATCTAAGATAAAATAAAATAAAAAACATTTATTAAAAGATGAAACCTATTTTTTATTTATAATCAGATATTGAAGATATTTTAAATAAGATAAAACAAGAGATACATAAACTGTAATTTTTATTTCTACAATTTTTAAAATTATTTTGAACGTACTGGACAGAAATTTAGTATATAGTATAATTATAAAAATTTAAATTACAAACTGGCATTAAAAAATATTTATAATTAAAAATAATTTTGATTAAACTTATTATAATAATTTTATTAATTTTATAAAATATTTTATGTTTGATTTAATTAAAATATTTCAACAGAACAGAAAACTGGATATTTAAAGTATAAGATAAAAAAACAAATTAGACACAAGAATAAATTTCAATTTTGTTTAATTACATAATAATTAAATTTAAAATTTTTAATAATAATTGTATTTAATTTTATGAATTAATATATTAATTTTAAAATTTACCCAAACTATCAAATAAATTTCAGTAGACAGAGGCTTTCCAAAACATATATCTGACATAATATTGATGTTTTTAATCCTTGTTTTGGTTTTCAACCAAAATGTTGGGCGCCAATTTATTCGTTCAAAATGTTGGGCGCCGTTTTATTAATTTGAAGATGTCTAAGATAAAATAAAATAAAATAGGACATTTATTAAAAGATAAAACCTATTTTTTATAATCAGGTATTGAAGATATTTTAAATAAAATAAAATAAGATTTTACCCCAAAGACATTTTTATTTAAAACTCGATTTTAATGTAATATTTAGTTTAAAATGAAGTATATTTATTTATAATTAATTGGTTTTCAAGATATTGAGAATGAAATACTTCAGAAACTTTTTTATATATTAATCAATTTTAATTTGTAGGTGTTTAAGTTAGTACAAATTATTTATAATTCGATAGATATGCCTGATTATTTTTGTGGACTATTTATAAATTGAATAACTCTGATTATATAGTTAAGTAAATATTATTATTGTTACATTAAATAGGTCAACATCAACAAGTTTAATAATTAATTTATACAGTTGAATCAAATAACTGAAAGCTTTGAGCATGTGGGTCATTATGAACAACTAAAAAAAGAATAATCCATTTATTTTTTATAATAAAATGTTTCATTAAAAAAATAATCTAAACATTTTCTACTAAAAAACTTAAAAATATCACGAAAAGTACAGTACTAATAAAATAAATTAAAAAATAAAGCATAATAAATAAAACTCTTAAACTTGCTAATTTGCCAATTACGGTGTACTACCTCCGTACACCAATTAAATTTATCATTCCGCTTAAAATCAATTAAAACATATGTGTGCACACGCACGAGAAAAAAAGAGTTCAAATCATGTTTCCATTACCGTTAACTTCCTGACTAATTGCAGCGAAATTGCCGTACTTGTGCGCCGACAAAATTTTCATTAAACCCCATCAACCATAAAAAGTCGACGTCACGTGATTCGACCCCGTCCAAAAGCAAAACACAAAAAAATTAGCCGACCGCCGAATATTAGATGTTTTTTTTTTATTTAATGGACACACACACGCACAAACCGGCACGGCATTATTACAAATGCTTTTTATTTTTTGACTTTTCCGTAATATGGCGTGGCGGAATTCAATTTCGAGCGCGGCGTACGCGGTCCGGAACGCGGGGTACATAAAAATTAAAACAGCTCATTAAATCGAATCGCCGAACTTATGCGGCAACGTTTGGCCGTGTAAAAATGGCAAAAACAATTTTCGATTGTGCTGCAGTTTGTAATTTGGCAAACGAGCGGTGAAACTGTACGTTTGCTGGTTCGCGACCATATTATTGTCGGTTTTTCGATGCCAAATGGGTTTTCGAGTTTGTTTACGAATAATGACTTGAAATTTAACGAGGCCGAACGTGTCTGTAACAGAAAAGGCGAATTTGGGGGTTTCAAAAATTTGTTGATAGTCATTAGGCTACGTGACGATTCCATTTTATCATTACCATTTTCATGGCAATTTCAATTGAATTTACTGTGGACATTTTTGTTTGTAAAGAATAAATCCATGTTTTATTTATTTTATCTCTTTTAAAAATTTGATTTGAGTTTGATCATGAATATTTTCGAAATAAAATGTCTCTTAATGCATTTTTTTTTTTTTATTCCAAACTTTATACATAAATATAAGTAATTTATACTCTATATGCCAGGAATGTCAATGGAAAAATATGTCTAATAAAATTGGTCATGTAACAACATATTTCAGTTCCATCAAATTATAAAATCATGAACAGAATCGATTAGTTGATTTGAAATGGAACAGGCCATTACAATAATTTCATTTACTTTTTGCTAATTTACTAATGGAATATTTTTTGTATTTTACAATATTTTATATTTAATATTATCATTTCCTTTTTTTATTATTTAAAAAAAATATGCCTTAATATATTTAAAAAAAAAAAAAACTAATCATTTTAATTATATCAAGTAGCTATTGTCATATTAATAAATATTTTAGAATATAAAGCATAAGTAAATTGCTTCCTGAACTGTTATAATTGTATAAATAAATAAAGATAAAATTAGTAATTTAATTTTATATTAAAAAAATAATAAAATTCACCAATAAAGTTTAAAAAATAAATTATGTGAATTTATAAAATTAAGAATTAAAATTAATTAATAAAATTAAACAAGTTATTGAAAAATGAAATTAACTAATTAAATTAAAAAAAATTAAAAGTTGTCATTAAAATGAACTAACTAAATTTAAAGAAAATAAAGTTAGTAATAATAAAAAAACTACTTAATTTTAAAAAAAATAAAATTTGTAATTTAAATTTATAAAATTAAAAAATTAAATAAAATAAAATTAATGATTTAAATATAAAAAAATCAGCAATATAAACTTATAAAATTAAAAATTACTAATTAAATGTAAAAAAATAATAAATTTAGTAATACAAATATAAAATAAATTTATATAATGAAAAAAAGTCTAAATTAGAAAATTAATAAAATCATCAATTAAATTTATTTATTATTTAATTTACAAAAATAAAAATAGTCAATTAAATTGAAAAAATATTTTATTAAAATTTAAATTTGTATAATTATAAATATTAAACTAGCTTCCTAAATTAAAAAAATAACCATGAAATCATTTAAATTTAAATTTATATAATTAAAAAGAAATAAACATTTAACATGTTATTAAATAAAAAAATAACAATAAAATCATCAATTGAATTTATTAAATTTAATTTTGATTTATCAAATTTATTAAATATAATTTTTTTTCTATATACTTATCAGTATTAAAACAAAGTAAATAAATAGAAACACAATTTATAACAGCAGTAAAAGCAGGAAACGAATAAGTCATTAAGTCCCATTCACCAAATTTAGAAGTTGTGAAACGGCGCATCCACCATTTTTAAGATACTGATACATTTTCCTAATTATTTTACTTGAATTAGTTTTCTAGATTTTAAATCAGTTTCTTGTTAATTAATTTACGTTTTAATCCTTTTTAAGTAGAATGTAATCCTTGTAAGTAAATTTTCCCAGTAATTTCAAGAAGTTCTTATATAATTGATTGTAACTTATTTTAATGAATAATAATAAGTCAAAAGATATAAAGTCAATAAAAAAATCTATGACAATCATAAATTTTATTTTGTTTTTATAATCGAAAAACAGAGAATAATTGGTTAAATTATTTTTATATTATATTATTTTTTATATTTTTAGATATGCAGAATCTAAATTTTTAAATAGTCTGTAGATTATGAGGTCTTTAAAATGGCCAAAGTTTTTAAATAATAAATAATAATATGTGTAAATTTGGAAAAAATTTGTTTACTTATGAGCTGATCAATTTCCTGGACACCTACAATTCAGTTCTTATCGATTAATGAAAAGCCTAGGTTGAAATTTCAAGTGATCCATTCAGTTTTGCTTTTCGAATCGACCCATCCCTTTAGTTATTTCAAATCTGTTTCAATGGGGACGCGTTCCACGAAAAACACCTGCCAATTTCCTGAGGCCACTTTGAACGTGCTGCGATGACGTCGATCGTCCACCGTCCACCCTTCGCCATGCGAGTATCCCGCAGCTATACACGCTTTTTTTCGTTCGATGTTTTCAATTAGCAGCACTGCTACAATCGTCTGGTGCCGATGTATCGAAAACTCTCCATCGGCAAATGCGATGTGAATAATTTTTTTTCAGCAGTTTGCCACTATTTGAAGGCATCACACACATACTCACGGTGTGATTAATGAATTTCCCTTCTGCGATGGAGAAAAAAAACTAGGTCTTGTCATGTTTGAATGCATATTTCGTCGGTGTTATCAAGTTTATTATGTGAAAAGTACCAGTCACTTTTCAGTTACGCATCGTCTGGCGACCACTGTGTATGAAAAAGCATTTAAAATGTAAATTTCGAAATTTGAATTTTTATTGCCCGCACTCCTGCCCGGCCCTCCTTTATTTTTCCGCGGTGCGACGGCCGAATCATTGCCGCAAACGACTGTCACGTCAAACTGTTTTTTTTTTTCTTCTCTCCTTCCCTGTTCCCGTGAAATCTGGATTTGTGACAACAGGGAAATTTGATTTATGTGAAATTAGAAATGGATTTAGTGGTTCTTTTAAATAATTTTCAAAATTATGTTTACGATATTTTAAAAATAAAATCTATCACATATTATGAAGTCACTATACCAATAATATAAATATTACATTTAACATATTTATATTATTTAATAAGTAATCGATGTAACAGTGAAGTTTTTAAAGGTGGTTATTAGTTTTAGAATATTTTGGTATTAAAAATGCAAATTATATTAAAACTACAGTTTAAAAATATGATTTTTCTAACGAATTCTTTTAAAATAACATTTAAATTAACCAAACATCAAATTTTATATAAATTTATTTTTAAAAATAAATTTTAATTAAAAATATTAGGTACGTTTTACATATTTCTCTAATTTCTAGTTCAGAGAATGTAATAAAAACAATTTATATTTTAATTATTTTCATCAAGACTTTGGCACTGCTTATTCAAGAAAATGATCCATAATTTCCTACATAATTTTTGTCTAGGTTTAATTTTAACTTTACATAAAACAGAAAGTAATAAATGTCACCACTTTGTATATCAACATTTATAATTTTAAGGGTTTTACATCTTTTGTTCAGATTATTAATTAGAAATTTAATAAAAAAATATAGTTATTTAAATTTTGATGTTGATAAAATATAATTATCCTTGTTCAACGGTTTGGTATGAGATGTGAGTATTGTTATATAAACTAAATTACAACCTATTAATTAACTATTAACTTTATATACTGTATATATATACAGAGAATTGCTATAAAATATTGTAAATAATATTCCAGTTTCCCTCAGCAATTTTTATCGCCAATAAAAATTTTCTAGTGTACTAGCCAAGGGTAAACTTTAATCTGGGACAAATAAATGAAGAGTGTGAGTAAATCATAATTAAAGCAAAACTTAAGAGACAAAGTATTTCAAAAAATATAAAATCGTTGTGCTTAAAAACTTACCTAGTGAAAGTATCACACATACTAAATAAACACAAATTTACAATTTACTCCGTTTTGAAAATCAATAGTATATAAAAAACATGACATGTTTAAATACGGCAATTTTAAATAATAGAAACCGACATGACATGTAAAGTTTTATCATTAATTCCGGTTTAATAGGTGATTATTCAATAGACTCGTTTTTTTTTGTAATAAGTCATCAATAAGCCGTATCTATTAAATCTCGACAGGTAAAATCAGTTGGATTGGTAGTAATTGGCTCTTGAAAGTACGATTTTACCGGAAAATCCGTATTGATAACGATTCCCTGGACTTTCAAGGTTTAATTTAATATTTATCTAAACGAGTTGCATAATTAAGACGGTCTCGTACTTTGTAGTCGCCCGTCAAATATTTCTTAAATAATAATATCCCTGAAATCCCCCCACAGTAAATCCTTAGACAGGCATAATCCTTTATGCAGGACCAAATTCGCAGAATGTCATATTTAATTATGTAGTCCCTCCCGCTCCGTAAATGGCACGCTTCTTAAAATTAATTAAAAACGTCTTTTTCTCAGGGCAAACGAAAAATAAATAAAACACAACGAAATTAAGGTATAATTTATTTATTTAAAACGTCAAATAAAATGTGTATGCATGAAACGTAAATAATAAAGGGAGAATGGGATTTTATAAAGCAATAGCTGAAACAGTGCCAGTTCGTTTAGGTTGGACGGAGTAACACAAAGGGTTAATAAACACCTGCATTTCACATTCACTATGTTAGACACACAAAACACGTGGAAATGGATTTCCACTCATGGGTGCATAATTACGATTTTCTATTTTGGCACAAAATCGTTCAATAGCGAGTGAAACGTTCGATTTTATTGAAAATCTGTCTGTCTATTCATATAATAAAAAACCTGACTGAAACACAAATTACCAAATTAGTTTTTTTGTAAATTACAAATAAAACAACAGACATAATCTAAAACCAGAATATTTAGTGGGGAAATTTCTACTGTAACAAAGGAAATTAATATTATAACTGAGCTATTAAATTTCATAGAGATATTGTGTTGTATAAATGTTCAAATTTCAAATAAACTTTTATTAAGTTTCAATACAGGCAAAGTTGGGCTTATAAAACATTAACGGTTAATGGAGTGGAGAATTTACATATGAAATATATTTGTTTGTTTTATTTTCCTTGACGTAAACTTGATTAATGTTAAAGTAAATAACATTTCCAAGTTAAATAAATAATGGTTTTAAGAGAACAAAAACTCAAATACCCTAATAGTAAAGTAAAAAAACTCGATATACATTTTTATTAAGTTATTTTTTTTGCACCAACCAGTCCTTATTAATTATATCGTAAATTATGATTTGATTAATGTTGTGTAGACACAATAGGGTTGAAAAGGTTTTTATTACCCTTATTTCACGCAGATTGAGAAAATTTAAATATTAATTAAAATTCATGGTATTAGATAATTTGTAATCAAAACAATTCTAGAATAGAAATGCACTCTGTAAACAAATAGTTAACTTTTTTTAATATATCCTTAATTATTTTACCATAAACTAATATTTTGTTAGTGTTTAGTAGATTCAACAGGGTTGTAATTTTTGTTATTATCACCCCAAATCCTTTGTTTCACGTTGACTGAACAAAGTTGACCAATTTACATATTTCCAGAATTAATTAAAACAAGATATTTCTCGATGAAATAAATTTAATATAGGACAATTTTAATCACCCTTCATTTATCCAAATATGGAAATATATTTGTAAATTTATTCGATAAGTGACTGAGACATTTTTTAGTATTTTTTTAGGTCAGGTGAAATATTATTTAATTTTCCTCATAATAATTATATCACGAATTAATCTAATTAGAGTTCTGTTCACAATAAAGCTGTAAATTTTTGGTTTTTTAATCCTGAATTGTTCACAATTAATTGCTGATTAAATCAATTGGTTAAAAGGCAAATTTTAGTCGCATTTCGTTTACCCAAAATTGGAATTATGTTTCTAAATGTGTTTAACAAAAATATGACCCAATTGTTAATGTGTTATTTAGGTCACAAAAATCAATTTAAAACATTAAAAATAATATTTTTTTGAATGGTTATTGTAGTACTTCACGTCATGTTCTAACAAATTAAAATAAAGTAATTGTGTTTAATATATTTAAAACAATATTAAATCAATTCATGTTAATTAATTTGTAAAATAATGTAATGATAAAAGGCAGGTTAAAATATTATATCCAATTAGATTTTATTGATTGGAAATATTTGTATTTGAGTAAAAGCGTTTGTATTAGTTTATTCGTATATACCTAAGAATACAGAGAAACACGCAAACAATAGACAACAAAGGATAGTTGTTTCGCAAGGAGATTAACATAAATAAGTAAATATTGTAGGAAAATGGTAAATTTAAGACACCTGAAAGGAATAGTCGAGCTCTACAACTACAAGTTAGTATAGAACAGGCATAAAGTAAACAACAAAGGCCGTAATATTGACAGTTGTTTACGCAGTTGGTTAAAAAGCAAAAGCATAATAAACATGACAGTCGTCAGGTTAATTACAGCCTGGCGCATTAATTGCCAGCACGTTTTTTGTACTAAATAATAGTCAAGCATTTTTCTTACTCACCCAATCATGTTCTAAAGGCGTTAGGTTATGTTAGCGTTGGACAGAGGAAAAAACACATGGAAATGTTAATGAGGTCTGACGTACATACGACGCGGCTATAGCGTGATTATGTTGTATTAGTAAGTTTTAAATAATTGATGGTCGGCGTTGTTGTGTGGTTAACAAGTGGTTTGGGGTTAAGATGGCGTTTTCGGACACACCGACTGCGAAATTGAACGGGAGGCGGCAGAACACGAACACAGAACTTACGCACTTATACTAACAGCCATACAAAAATACTATGTAGAATACTGTGCAGTTGTTGTTTTTGGTCCGACTTTATACATTTGTTTATTTATATAAATATTTTTTCGTATTTTACATTTGGTCCGCTATAAAAATCGACTGTCAGCGAGTCGTGTGTAATTCGTGCTTTTCACGCTCGGCTCTCCGGTTCCGATTCCTGCTATAACCCGGACAATGTTGCCAGATCAATAAATGCGGTTGTGCACAAATAAATTCGCACTAAAGTGAACACAGGTAAATGACTCAAAATAATGTGCATCAATTTACGTAAAACAATTTTGTACAAAATAATTCAATACTTCATTTTTGGTTAAATGGGAAAATAGCTACATAAAACTTTCGATTTTCAATTATAAAAAAATAATAATAAATTAATAATTTTAATTATAAAAAATAGATTAAAGGAAACGCGATTAAAATATTATTTTTATATACGAATTAAAACAATATTTAATTGTCTATTTCTTTGTCACGTACCATAATTTTAAAAGTATAAAACTTTAATTAATTATGATAATTTATTTCATGAAAAATTCTAAAATGCTTAAATCAATATATGGCTTAAATAACAAATTAAATCATTATTGTGTACTTATTAAATTAGATTAGTCCACATTATAATTAATTATTTAATTACTATTTTTATTATTAATATATTCTTAGTAAATATTAAATAAAGTTAATTAATATTTAATTATTAATAAAATGAATAAAACCGAATCAATGATGAAATTACAAACAAGTTCGTATATTTTATTACATATTCGTAAATAATGTGACAAAGAATTTAACAACGATTCACATTGGCAACACCGAGTCAACAGGAGTAGATTTGTATTGTGTGAATCCTGAAAGTTTTCGGGCGAAGGTCGATAACTTAGGTGTTCGTTGTACCGGCCCTTCAGTCGCGGGAATAGACCGTCAAACAATAATTTGAAATCTGTTCCGATTAAATCGGCTTGTTTTTACGAACAAAAAGTAACAGGTTAGTGTTACGTGTCGAGAGGTAATTATAAGTTGAGTTTGTCGTTTTGTACTTAATAATTTATGGCATTGTGATAAGTAACAATTATGTAAAAAAATGTTTTAATTGTAGAGATTTAATGGGGAAACCTACTTTTAAATTGTATTTATTAAAAGAATGTATAAATCTCAAGTTTTCAAAAGAATGTGAAATAAATGCAACTTGTGTAATAATTAAATTGTATGAGAGGAATCATTAAAATCACAAGTTATTAAATATTTTTATATATACGCACAAAATTCATTAAAAAATATATATAATAGAATCAAATATGAGACTCGCTATAATTATACATACATACTGCCTGCGAAAATGTTTTGAATAGTCTCCTGAATATGACAAATTATTTCCTTAAAATTTTAATTAATTAAACTGATTAAAAGAATATTAATATTATCTATCTCAAATAATAACTCGGTTCACAAAAATTTCTTATAAAATAAATAGAGTTGTATATGCTTGTGATATAAACACTAATATACTTCACTTTATGTTTTATTTAATAATTTTAACGAGAATCTCAATAAATTTATACTCACTGTTTAAAAGCGTCTTCTAAAAAATAATCCATTGTCAATATTTATGGGAAATACAAAGACCGAATACGAAACTGTGGGCGTCCGAGGAATCGATTTATTACTGACTTTTGTGAACCAAAATAAACACAAAAAACGGTTGTTACTTTATCTTTAAAAAAGCGAAGAAAGTTTTTCATGAATTTAAAAACTGACAACTTAATAAACGCTTTAAATAATGAATTTTAATATAGTTAAGAAATATTTGTTTATTACGAATCTAATAGGCTACTAATTTATTTGATGACAAATACTTGAGAAAATTTAAATAAAAAACACAAAAAGCAGCATTACCAAGCACAAGTGTTTGAGGTCTGTGGTTAGGTACATGCAAAACGTTCGTGAAAACATACTGAGGACGTACTAAGTGAAATACAATTAATACACTTATTAAAATACATAAATATTGGTTTATTTAAACTAGTTAACAATTTCGTTAGCATACAAACACACGCTTATTCGTAGAACCATCTCCACCATGCAACTTTCATCCTGTCCCATATGTTCTCAAAACTGAAAATGAAACGTTAATTTACATTACATAAGTGCCATAAAATTTTGTTTATTTATATTAACTGATGATATGCATTTTTTCAGAAATTACGTACCTATCCATAGCAGGTCGCACATCGAGGAGCGCAAACTGGAACTTGTTGTCAACTGATCCTCCATCATAATAATCAATAACATATCGAACCTCTTTGCCGCAACGATCTACGATCCAGTCATGACGGTCGAATGGCAATTCGTAACCCATCATTTGTCTGATACGAGCTCTCGGACTGTAATCTGTAGCCTTACCGCCGAAACTCTTTAATCTGAAATAAAAAACGATGTTTAAAAATATATAAATAAACTAGAAATTAAATAAACAAATGTTAGGTGTCACAGTTTAAATGTACAATAGTGCGAAAGATGTTTGGCAACAGTTACAATTGCAATTTAAAAAAAAAAGTATACTTGTGGGAGCCAAATATCAAGTGGAATAAAACCACTTATATTTAAATAAATGTTGTGTTAATGATGTTATCATGCACATTTCTTTTATAATTTTCTACACAATGAACAGATTAATTGATTAATTAATACAAGAAATATTTCTGGTCTATTTAAACTGTACCTTGGATCCATGCATTCACTGGCATGTAATGCTTCCCATTTTAGTACTTCCCTCCAAGCCTGTTCATTATTGGCATTATGGATTTTGATTATATCATTCATATCTTTTTGTTGGATGTCTTCATCTTTCCATCTCCATCCTTTCCTTAACATTGCATTCCAGAACATCTGTAATAAAACAAGGGTTAAATTTTATTACTTAACTATTAAATTGATTTATTTATTCCAGTTGCTATTGGAAAATAGGTCAACTGATTGCTTTTACCTGTGCACTGGGATAAAGCCAAAACTGACTCTCCCCTTCTTTAACTATAGCCTTTGGTATTGAAGAAACTTGTCTCTCTTTGGATAATGGGAACGGTTGTCCAGGGGAAGGTTCCTGATTGGCTGGCCCCATCTAAAAATCCAATAAGATTTACATTTCTGTGTTACACTAAAATTGAACATAAATACCATGTTGAGGGGGTTAACGTCGCCTTGGACCGGACATCCCGACTCCACAGGACTAGCTGGTTTACTTTTGTGCATGGGACATTCTGGCGGAATTTCACCCTTGAAATTGTGGTGGTCGGGCTTTTGTTGTGGCTCATTCGAGTGGTGGACGATTTGATTCGCGGCCAATTCGGCCGCTGACACTGTGTTCCCCATTCAAGATCTGTAATTCGTAATTGAATAAGAGATGTTGGTGAAATGAGGTTAGGAGGACTTATATAATAAACCGCGTGAGCGAGAAGAGCGGAAAACTTTAAGGAAAATACCCTGGGGAGGTCGTATTTGATTCAATACTTACGAATATGTGTGGCACCTTATTTTGTAGATTGTAAGTTAATTTTGGAATTCCATGCAAAACATTGATTTTCGAATGTGCAAATTTTAATTGCCAACTGATAAAAAATAACATCTTTTTTGTAGTGTGGGTTGCCTAACGAAGACGCATGTTTCTGTTCAAATGATTGAACGCCAAAATTTGTATTATTTGTTAAAGTATGAACTATTTTGTAATTAGTATATTATTATATAATAAATAAATTTTAAATATATAAATAGTACGCAAAATTTATTTAATTTACATGAATTTATTTTTTCATGTTACTTATCGATATTTTAATATTTTAAAAATTGATTTATTATAATTCTAAAAAATCCAAATTTTGTAATTTAATTATTACGGTAATTTTAATGTTTTTTAAAAGGCTTTAAATATTTAAATTTATATATGGAAAATTTAATAAATTCATATATGGAAAATTAATAAGGGTCGAAAAATAAAACAACTTATTCTATTAATTTAATGTTTACTGCACAAAATATATTCATCGAACATGTTCAATGCTTACAACACTCGATTTACAGGTCATCTGTGTATGTTCAGACATTCTGACTTCAAACAATTATAAAAGAGAGGAGATTAAATAATAATAATAATAATAATAATAATGAGAACATTATTTTCTGTACAGTAAAATCAAATGTATAGTTAAAGATAGAATGGTGTGCCTATAACTGTTTGAAGTTTAAGCGCCATTATCCGGGGTTTTATTGACAAAAGATCTTTTTGTCGGTATTTTAATACTGCCAATCAGTATGCTCAGTATAAAAGTAACACATATTTTATTAATCTTCAATATACAGACCTAATTATTTTAATATATAAAAAAGTAAATTAGTAAAATTTGTACATATTGCACGATCCAATAATTAGCTAATTATAAATTCACTCTTCTTAGGAATGGTCTCTTTTGCAGAAGCAGGCCTTCAACATTCATAATTATACAAAAAAAAAGATCAACATCTACGCTCCTGCTTGAACAAAAGAGGTAACAAAGGATGTAAAACTTAATATCGGTATTTAACAAAAATGGTTTTTCGTATATGACTAAAAATCATCAGAATATTTACAGTATCATACATACATGAGATTTCATCTAAATCACTTATTTTAAAATTATAAACTCTACTTCTCACAATCTGTTAAGTGTATTAATAAAATATAAATAAAGAATTATTAAACTACTCCTGGAATAAAAACAGTGAAGAAACTAATACAAAAAATGTACACATAGTCTCAACCAATTCCTATGTTATATGAGTTATATTGGCGCTTCTTGCGCTTAGCTTATATTCCAGAAGTTTACCGAGTTATGTTCACCTCATTTTCAAATGTTTTCTTGTTGCGTCAAACTCGAATTGATGATTTGCTTTGGAAAAAAGAACAACGAAATTTCAACATATACACAAATAACAATATTACAGTCCTTGTTTCTTATCATGTAATTTTATTTATAATAATGAATCCATGCAGTCGTCTTACACATTAAGGTTCTAAGAATTATTTATTTAAAACACACAAAAGTTACGGTATCTGAAGAAATGGCAGTCCAACAATTTTGGCAGTGACAATATAATTACTATATTAAAAAGTTTGTGCCAGACTCGCAGGAGACTTTAGGATCAAATTTACATTTAGTTTTAGCTCAGTCCAGCTAAAGAATGACGTTCATTGAACAATAAAGGTTTTAGTTTCTTACAAGTATGTGTTGTTAACTTTAACCAGACTGATCTGTTGGATGAACTACGCTTATTAACCATCTTATATTAAAATGGACTGAATTTAATTCTGGATTATTAGGTGTA
Source organism: Aethina tumida (assembly GCF_024364675.1). Classification (NCBI taxonomy): domain Eukaryota; kingdom Metazoa; phylum Arthropoda; class Insecta; order Coleoptera; family Nitidulidae; genus Aethina; species Aethina tumida. The sequence continues at coordinate 26,511,172 of NC_065439.1, forward strand.
ACGTGGGGTTACTTAGATTTAGATTATTTCGACAATTTATACGTATTAGTTGGTTAATAATTATAGTTTAAATTTTGGTGTTTTCGAGGAAGTCTCCCAGCTTTATTTTATAATATATAACTGCATGGATTTACAACATCAAGTGACACTAGTGTAATAGTTACAATAATATTATTGGATGACAGAGACAGAGCCACATGTGGCAGTGAGTATGAACTTTTTCGTGGAGAAACGGACTTTTTCAACTGAATACCTTAATATAATATACATAAATATGTTTAGAATTTTGAACATCTAACTAAAAACGAAGTACCGAGAATTTAACATAAAGCATAAACATGATGATGAACACCAAGAATCGAGTTCTCTGTACCCCTAATAAAGGAGTTCCATACAATTAAGAATAGAGTAGTACTCGACTCAAATTCACCCATCACTATAATTTTATACAAAAATCGAACCAGAAAATTAAATTTAAGTGAGAATTTTAATTAAACAATTAATATTTTATGGCACAAAATTTGAAAAATTAGTTGAAAATGCCAGTTTCATCCACCGTTTTGTTTTCTTTTAACCGAAAGGAGTCAACCAATAGCTAAATATAACAATTTTTCCTGAAAATCTTTGTACGTCGTTGATTTGTACACTTGTATTACTTCATAACTTCACCAACAATCTGACCACCTTCGAAAGCAATCAGATGTATCAGCAAGCATCTAAACTATGAAATATAATATCTGTTCTTTTTTTGCCCTGATAATCAAGAATAAAATTAGATATTTCTGAATTTACACAACAAATATTCTACAACGCGAAGGCCATTTTTATTGGGAAAATCACATGTTTTATTTTGTTGCGAGTTCCTTTTAACTTCCCGCACTATTCTATTTCAACAGTTACGACTCCTTATTTCGACCATAAATATGTTATTTACAAACATTTAAACATTTTTTTCTCAACTATATTGCCTGGATTACCTGGATTAAAACAATTGAAGGTTGACTCCTGAGTAAAATAATATGTATGTTGTTTTTAATAAGGCAATAGATGGCGCGAAAATCCGCCAGCGTTCACTTGTTATGTTACTCATTGGGTGGTACTCACAATTAGTACTCACAGAACCATAGTCGTTATTTTTGTAGACTTTTAAGTCGGTTACGCTTCTCTATCCACATAACAAGTGAAAGTAATTCACGGATCGATATTTGAACAAAAATACTTCTGTCTCTTTGTATTTATATGAAAATATGTATATCTACATCGATGAAAAATATGTATATGTATATATGCATGTTTTTATCTACTAGCAGAATTCTAACGCAGAAACTATACAGTATAAAAATGAGTAGTAGACTAATCGCTACACATCAAAGGTTTCTCATTTTGTTTAAACATCAATAGTTCGTAAAAGGCAGGATAGTCTTTCTTAGTGCGCGTGCCCCATTTTAGAATAAATACTTTATGGCATGGATCAGATAACAAAAAAAGTTAATTACAGTACTACAAAGAAATAACTTAAAACAATAAAGTGCTAGTTTAATTAGGAGTATTATAAAACGTTTATAAAAAATGTCTAATGAAATGTTTGAAATGTAAGACGTCATGACTAAAAGTGAAGCTGTTATTAAAAATGAGGCACGCATTGGTTTGGACTATGGCCTGTTAGATGGCACTAGTCTACAAATAGCACTGATATTTGTCCATGCATGAATCACTTCACATTTCACTGCTAAAATGTTCATCTTTATCGGACGGCTAAAACATCTTATTTTTTTTTACCTATATAATTTGAAGTAATTCTGCCCACGAAGACGATGGTATTATCTTACTAATTTATGTCCTTTCCTTCTCTCTCTCTCTCTACAATATTTTTGGGGGATCTAAGCTTTCTCTATTTGGTGCATTGTCGAGTTTTCTTAATTAAGTGTAAACAATAGATTGAATAAAAAGGTTCCGTATTTTTCCATTTAAGAACTAAATTGCACTTGAAATCATTTTTTTTCCTGTTGACCAGATCATAAAAATTTACCTCATACGCAAAAATCGTTTCGAACATTTATTAATCAGGAAATCTCTCATACTTTTAATCATTTAAGTTAGAAATTTTGTAAAATTGGTGCTAAAAATTGTAATGCCTAGCCTAAAAAATTTCAAAATTCGTATATCCTAAAATACAATTAATATCATTGAAAATTTGAGCAAAATTTAGAATTTTTTATTAATTAGTTTAAACAATAAATACAACTAATCACATCTAATAATGCAAAATTTCGTTAAGTTTGCCAAATTCTCTTAAACCACTCCATCAAAAGGTTTTATAAAATTACCTACACTGCAGTCAGACCCTGCAAACCCTATAATTGTTTCTTACGTAACATCGATAATAGTATATAACACGAAATAGTCAATAGGACTGTAAAAAATTGTCAAAATAATTTTAGATTGCCTGATTAGTAAATGTTCTTCTGTTTTTTCCCCGTAAGTTGCAACTTGCCCTCAGTCTGTATGATCCGCTTTTTGTCATAAAATGAAGGCACCTCAAAGTTTTAAAAGTCAGTCCAATCTGTCCAGTCTTACCAATTTAAGTAAGCTAATTGCCAAGATAAAGTGTTTTACAAAAAGTTTCATTTTTAGTATTTTTAAAAGTTTCAGTTTATCAGATTCTCTATACAGGTTCTGTTTTCGCAGTTTTTACAAAATCTACTTAAATAGTTTGATTCACGAATCGGGGCGGTAGTCGCCGAGATATTTTGTGTGAATTTCCTCATTCTTTTGCCCGAAATCGACGCAATCTACATAATTCATAAATTAAATATATTCTATTGAGGTTTAGCAATAAGTACATAGTTTAAATTTAACACTTAAGTGGTGCTATTCTTCAGTAAACTAACGGAAATATATTTCAAAGAAACATTTCATAAATATCACTTCTAATCAGGTCTAGTAGTCGCCCACGATTGGACAAAATAAAAATTACAAATAATATACATTTACAATGGTTTTAAAATTTGATAATCACAATAAATAAATTATTTTAGATAATATTTCGATTAGTTTAATGAATATAATCAATACTTAATAATTAACTACGTGAAATTTTATATTTATAATACGAATTCAATTAATATAGTGATTTACTTTAAACTAAACCTCTCACCCCATTAAAAAGGTGATGTCAATGGACAATTGGGTGCAAATATTGCATTTTCGCGACTCATTCACGCAATGTCGGGGAGAAGAACGAGAGAACCAGCACTCACTTAAAAAAATTACCTAAATAAACCTACTCTCAGTAATAACATTGTTTTGTCTCTACAATAGATGCCGTCCAACATTCGCGTTAGTACAAAAACAAAAAAGATTAAATTTTATATTTAAATTTTCACAGCCAACTTTCAGGTGGGACCGGATCCGCACGCGTGTCGCTATTAAGTAAAAAAGTCCTCCGCACCGACCACACCTTAATCCTATGTACAATCTCGTCTCCGTCCAGCTCGCAAATAAATAACCGGATGCGGCGTTCGGAGAGCTTGGTATCGCGCAGCGCACGTCCCACCGCATAGCAGCAGCGCATCGCTGGCACGCCTTCAGCGGATTTCCAGCGCTTGGCCAGCGGATCGCTTGCACGCCTCTACTATGTCTTCAGATCGACGTCCCATATCTCGGCGAGGAACGGAGGCAGCTTCTTGTTCTTCAGCTTCAGCGAGAAGCACATCTCGGAGTTTTGGTTGCCGAGGGTGCGCAGCTCAGTCAGCACGCTGAGCAGCTTGGCGAAAATCGTGCCCGGACGCGGTTTCCGCCGGTTATCGACGTAGGCGCGTAGCGCCTCGAGGTAGATCTCCTGGATCTTCTCCACCTTCCAGCCTTCTATCAATGACGGCCGTTCTGCAACAAAGTTTAGCCTTTACTCTCAGTTCTTTTAGGTTGTTATTGTTGGGTCTTACCTGAGAAGATGACGATGGCAGTCAGTAGCGCATATTCAGCGTTGTCGACCTTCATCGAGTACATGGTCCTGCAAAAGTGTAGCAGGTCTTCAATCGTCTCGCCCATACCGGCTAAATTGTAGCTGTCCCTTGAGTATGGTTGGTTATTGACGAACAATATGGAATCTGATTGGACATCATATCGTCTCGCCATTCTGAACATCATCACCTCACTCGAACAGGCCTGCAACAATACATGTAAACAATGCGTCTAATTCAAAGAGCTGTTTGGATTAATTAGTGGTAGTACTTACCTTCAAGAGAGCTATTTGATCCTCTCGTAGCAGTTTGTCGAACCCAGGTAACCTTTTCGCGAACTCCACGATTAGCTGTACAGTTAATATGGTAATTTCTGTTATATGTCTAAATCGAATATCACACTGGTCTTCACCCTCAATTGGTTGATTCTGTGTAAATAAACAAAAACACATTGTTAGGACTCGTTTGTTTTAGGGAAGACAGCTGGGGCACTTACAATAATTCGTTTTACATCATCCTCTGATGGATGTTCGTATTCGTTTTGAAAATATACAAGTCGATGTATAAGTTCTTCTTGTTCCGGTGAAATCGGCTTCACACCGTTTGTGAGGGCTTTTTCCGAATCTGATAGCTGGAACACAAACTACCAATTAATGGCCACATTCGACAAATATTCAACATCACTTTCATTACCTCTGGTTCCATTTTGATGATGTCCGGCGATCCATTGGTGGTACTGTTCGGTTTGTCCTTCTCCTTCTGCGCCTTCTTCTCTTTCCGTTTGACTGCGCACTGGACCTCGGGCACCACACACTCGGGCCTCATGCCCACGCTCAAGCACTTCTTCAGTCTGCACTCCTGACACTTGCGACGCATGTACATGTCGATTTCGCAGTTGTTGCCGTATTTGCATTGGTACACCGCATTCTTTGTGATGCTCCGCCGGAAAAAACCTAAATAACAAAACAAATTATACATTTTTTAGTCTCACTTAATCCTTATGTCATTTATTTAATCCAGTACATGTATGGTTTGGTGCTATTGATTATATCTGCATAGTGGGTAATCTACTATCTACTGTCATGGCAAAAATGCGGGCGAAAGATATAAATGGAGATAGTAATTGTGCATTAGATGCCCACCTTTGCAGCCCTCGCACGTGAGCGCGTTATAGTGGTACCCCGATGCCCTGTCCCCGCACACCAAACACAGTTCCTCTTGTTGCCTGGGCGTTGGGCCCTTCTTCTTTTTCGCATCACAACTGTCGGCGCTGTACCCGTTTATGCTGCTAGGTGATAGGTCTTCGCGACCTGAAAACAAAAATAAGATACATTAATCTGTGAATTTTAAAGCACATAGAATGATAAGTCGTTACTTAGCACTTTGATAGAAGTAAGTACATAAAAATATCTCACAAATATCTAAACTCGTTTGTAGATAATTACTGATGACTCGACACATTAATGAAAATGAGAAAGGAGGTTCTTTCGTTTGTCTGGTCTTTTGAAATTGTAAAGGATCTAAATGAATATGAAGAGGTAAATGTAATAAACCTGTCTATATGTCTGTAAATAATGTTATAAAACAATAATGCTAGTTTTTTTAAGGTAAAAATATATTGGAATGGGTGTTTTACTGTCTTTCACAAACAAATGTAGCCATTCAGGGTTTCATGCCATTTATATAATTGATTGTTTAGAAACAGAATAATTTATACAATGAATAAACCTTAGTAGGAATTAATGTCAATAAGTGGTAATAAATGTTAAAATGTTCAGGAATTCTTTTCCTATTTAAGTTGATATGAATTTCATGATCATTAAATTTCCTTATTACATTCACATAATAATATTATTAACGTCATTACAAACATAATCTGATCAAATTGTATTATATTAAACTGTCATTCATATGTAGCTTCGAATTCTATTAAGGTTTGTAGCATAAACTTAAGGCGACCAACAATTAAAATTAGATAATTTATATTTTCTCCACGCTAATTCCATGACTAAAAGCACTACTAATAGAAACAAAATGAGTATTTTTAGACGTGTAGTTATTCTCCCGACTAACAACATACATTTCAGTAACCTCCTTGTTGTGTTTATGGTACCATGCGCAAAAACTCAGCCAGCACATTAATCAAAACCAATTTATTCCGTATTCAGTGAAATCGGCTCGTTCACGGTGCCGCGGCGGCAAGAAAGTGACGGCAACATCGGCAACGGTGCACGAGTAAGTGCAAGTAGTGCGTCAAAAGTGGAGGAAGGGACTTTCGGACGATGCACAACACGGGCACCAGAGACCCTCGCCGTGTGGCCGTTCTTCGACGCTAACCTACACCTTTGCCGAGATACACGTTGCCACAGATACCCAGTCGGACGATGGCCAATGGCGTGCCGTGGCCTTGACTTCTTCTGCCTCGCGTCCGCCGACGTTCACTCGATTTCACGGGCGCCTCCGACGAACATTGCCGGGTTCTTCGGTGCCGGTGACTAATTGGACGATGTGGAAAATATCCTTGTTTCCACACGGCGATTTTATTGACTTCCAATCGTAAGATATGTAATTCCAAGATGGCGGATCAGGAACGATCCATTAAGATAACATTGACCAACAGTTTAATGGCAATAAGTTCACCAGAAAACCATTAAGGAAGCACATCAAAAAGGAATTAGGGCATTACAAGAATAATAAAAAATTAACTGCTTTGTAAATTCCCAAAACTACATAATACAAGAAGATGACACACGATTACTTTTACTGTTTCCAGATTAGTCAGGCTCAGGAATTGCCAACTCTCAGCTAATTGACTATATGATAAGTCATTATTAATGACAATCAGTTCGTATGCAATTTAATGATGTAAACATTGACACCTGCTTCATCAGTATTCAGATGTGCGCAAGGTTACAGCAGGCTAATGTACTCCAAAAACTTATTAATGAAAGTGCTACGAATCCACTGTGTGTGTCAACAGTCCAAGAATGCAACAAAACGATTTTAAAGCATTTACACACCTTACTAGAAAACATTGTATTGTATTCACGGTTGGTACAATTTTGGAGTGGACTTAATCCTCGCCCAGCCAGCCTGAGAACCAATCAAAATCGATTACTGCTGACATTGAAAGATAATATCCGGACTGAAACCACATAGAAAAAACGTGGAATTACATTTTAGATTAAAAAACAAGTCGTAATGCTGGACGACAGATGTTTGATATGTTGAAAATCGACGGACAATGATGTCGAGAGAGTCCAATCGAAGCGGGCAGTCATGCAACTATGGATTTGTGTTATTGTGGCTTGTTGAAGAGTTTTTTTTTCTAACGCTCCGTGTCCTTGAAGACTTTCAATAGTCCACGAATCAATTTATACACATAGTTATTGATGGGAGGTTACATAAGATAATTGAGCACGAATTTCGTTAAAGCATGTGAGTCGTGCATTATTAACACTAATAAGCAGTCGAAAAAATTATTTGAGCATTTAATGAACAAGGTTAAGAGGAATTGTCGTTTTTATCACGGTAATTAAATCAAGAAGGTTAGAAAAAAACTGTGTGTGACGCCATTGGAAATTAACGTCTATTGCACGGAACAATTGGAGGAAGTTGGTTGGGAATTTTGCCAAGCTAAGTACCAGTTCTGATCCAAAGTGTACGGTTTTAATACAAAAGCAAATTAACGTCGGATCACTTCTAGAAATAATCCACGCAGGAAGTGAAGCGGAGGAGACATTTAATCAGATCTCCACCGCCTTATGCACATCCATAATTGCAATCGGCAACGCTGTTTTGCCGTGTTAGCACACTGACTGCGAACGCCGCACAAATCGAGTCTGGTCTTCTCCTCATCTCTCTTTCATTCTCACTCGGTTTCTGGTTACTGCAGAAAACCCGTTCCAAAGTAACACATCAGACGAGTTTAACAGCATAGCGCCTTCCAGACGCTATAAGTTTCATGCTGGGAAACGATCCCGTATCGCTTTGATGCCCTCGCCGTGCATTTACGCCCGACGAGCTGCATTCCGTTATTACATTTCGTGTGTGAATTTTAGACGACAGGCTACAAACTGATTGCTTGCGCTCGTTTCTGTCTCCCCTGTGTCCTTATAAAATGGATTTGCAGGAAATAACTTCTTACAATTCATACCGCGTACTGCTGTTGATGAAAGAGTATTAATTGGGGACTTGAAAGAGGATTAGACGCTTCAGCATGTGCGAGTTTGAAAATGAATATTAATTTGCCAACTAATTATCCACTTGGAAGTGTTTTGGTGATCTCAGATTTTTAAAGTTTTGTAAAGTTGGAAACTTGAAAGGGGATTAAAGATGAGAAGATTAAATGCACAAAGTACCGATTTGAAAGTGCTTCGGAAACCCAAGACCAAGAAGTGATGACTCACCCCACCATCAGAGGCGAAGTTCCGAAGAGGATTTCTCCAAGTCCCAGTTAAAAATGACATAACGGACAAAAAGTGTGTAAACACGCGTGAAAAGGAAAAAGATTCAATTGACCTGATACGGTAACGTTATACTTTCATCTCATCCGTAGGCGATAATACTTGCTGCCTTTCAGTCCATCCGGTTAATCGGTCCATAGGAATATGTGTCGGTTTAAGGCGGCGTTGCCACTGACGTACGGTTTCGCCAGTTTCCGATATTTTGCACGCTATGTCACGGTCTCGCATTGCGTGACCGCCGTTTCCGCAAGTCACATCGCAAAACAATTTATTTATCGAACCTTTCCAATCGGCGGCATTCCGGGAATAACACACCATTAGTTAATTTGTCAGAAAATCTAACACGCCGTAAAAAAACTTGTCGCCCCAAAAATTAGCATAGCCACTGACGCGTGTTTTGTTTTTCACGTTCCATTTGCTTCAGGAGTTGCCAAACATTTTGACCTTATACCTTTCAAACCAGTTTGCCCGAAATGATACGAAGAAACCAGTATTATTGTATCAAACCAATTACCAATGATACATCAACAACAATTATCTAAGAATGTCGGTTTCATGTGCCCAACACCTCAATTGGGCAAACAATATTTGGGTCATAGCCAAGGAATACAGGTGAAAGTCGAGCCGTGAGGCACTTAGATAAATCAAGCATCGATTCAGTAACTTACTTTTTCAACAGTCGTCACAATTTCGAGGAAAACATTTGAACGAGAAAGTTGAACGACTCATTTACGAGCCAACAACTTGTCTAGACTTTATATGTTGTATTAAAATCACCGTCACACAGTTTTTTTTTCGTCAAGGTAAGATTCGTGTTATCTAGTCTGACGCAGTCGGGCCTAATTAAGGCTATCACAAGTGCATTCGTGTTAAGCCACAAAAATCATATTAATTGTTATTTTTTTACTCATTTTTCGAAATAATCAGTGTTTACTGCAAAACAGGTTGTTGACACTTTCAAATGCGCACGTGAAGTTCATGGACGTATATGTTGATATGTGATCGACACCGTCAACTGAATATTAAAAACGTGGGCATTGATAAAGGCACAGTTCGCCACTTTGCAATAATGGGAACTTTTGCTCTTTCCACGACTGACATTTCGTGAGTTTGGGCGCCTCCTTTTGATGTTTTTCGTGGACTCATCCGAGTATGGGCAACAGGTGGGAAGCAAGTCGGCTTTGTAATTACAAAACGCTTGATTTTTTCTACTTTTCTATGGTCTTAACCTTGGAATGTTGAAAGTGAGGCGCACATTCAAAGACTTATGGTTCTCAATAATCACAGATTGAGTGACTCATCGAAATTCGTACCCGCTCCTCATTGATTTCATTGTCCTGATCTGTTTTTAGAAATCTATATTCATTATCATAAATCAAATCTGTGTGGTGGATGTTATAAAAACTCTCAGTTTTTTATAGCACTTCTCTATTCATAGGCATGATGTAATTTACTGCGATGATATTCATGCACACGGAGTCTTGAACTGTGAATAATTATTAAACAACGAGACCTATAATGGTATGCAATTGCCGTCACAAAAAGTGTGTTAACAAACTTCCTACTGAATGTGACTAAAACAAACGAGTTTCGTTCCCTGCTTCAGCATCGATGTCTCCTGGTCTAATCGTCGGAATGTCCAATATTTACAATGGACAGAGGCTGAGGTTTAGTGAACAGGTTCGTCTAGGCTAACATTCGAAAGTCATTAGCCAGATGACTCTCTCTTGCATCACTTTTATTGTATGTGTTTCGTAGAAACAGAATGCGTATCAATCATCGAATAATAACATTAAGATGAAAGCGCTGATAATGGTGACGCAATTTTTTGTAGTAATCCACATGAGTTAATTGCGTTATGATGATGGCAGTGTAGTAAGTAAGTTGAAAAGTTCTTAGACCATCCTTTATACCAATATGACACATGCCTCCAACACAATATGAAATATGTTTATGCCTCATTCACAATAGATCTATTAATCATTTACTTCGACAGATCAATCTTTACTGGGTTAGATAATCTATTATGGACTTCAGGAAGGAATTACCAACGTAATTTATATCCCGGCCTCACCGCAAATGCACGTATTTGGAAACGCAATAAGAAAACCAATTCAACTCGGTTTAGAAACTGATAGAAAGTGTCGATTTTTCAAATAATTTTTCATCCGCCTCTAAATGTATACCGTGCGACTTTTAGTTTTTGTTCCTTCTACGCACATCATCGTAAATAATTACTGATGCGTATTCGAGTACGAAATGAGTCGGTTTCGTGAATTTAGGTCACTTTCACAGACACCTAGTCGGCTTGCCTTGGCGCTTCTGTAGATGGAAAATCGAATTTCGACGGATTAAGGTTAGGTTGGTAATTTACGAGTTTTAATCTGATTTCAGGAATTTTTTAATGCGATTGATTGGGTTCATCTTGTAAGTGGAATTCGATTAGATAGACCCACACGTTGTAATAAATCTCGTCGAGGTAAATAGCACGGAACCCGAAGAGCTATTAAAATAACTCGATAGGTATGGCTTGGGGGCAATATTGTGGTAGAGGTCCGAACCCACATACTAACAGATCAAATTGCCATGACCTTCACAATAGTTTATTAGTTGTTTTTTACCAAATGTCAAAAAGTATGCACTGGTGTAATTATTAAAAATTACGTAAGTACATCACGATCTTGAAACACTGAGTACACCCACAACGTACTGTGGTTAAACAAAGAGTTGTGGTCGAAGTTGATCGAGATATGCGACGACGAGGATGTTGTAAATAATAATTTGCTGCCAACAACAATTTTAATAAATCTGTTTTTACTCATGGAAAACCTTTGAAATAACAGCGTACTGTTAATTGGTGAAAATTGCCGTACCCAATGTAACAAATAATTTAACCTGTCAAGGTAAGGCACTATGATTTGTTTGCAGTAACATACTCGTCTAAAAACAACTATTTGACGACCTTCGTGATTAAATATTATCGGAAACATTTTTCACCTATACATGCGTGTCAAATTAAACAGACGCACATCACGTCGTTCTTCCACGGATGAACCGTCGTTCTCGTCTTTAAGCAGGAAGCGTTTTTCATTCGTCTGATTCCAAACATTTTCAACGTCGCAGAGTTTTGCAAGTGAACGGATATGAACAATGACTGCCGTGTTAAGTTCAGGTTGAAGGCCACTGCGGTAATTAACTCGGTAGTGGATATAAATCATTGCAAAAACGATCCTTTGTAGAGGTCCAACGCATTGGCATTGAACGAAAATCACACGCTTTATCGAATTCCATCAAAGGAAGGGCTTGTGGGGTGTGAGAAGCCTGAGGAACAATAGACGTGGAGTAGCCCAAATTTTAGAGATTATTAGATCTGATTTCTTCTTTATAATAAAGACCAACATGACCAAAACTTAGAACACATTCCAATATACCAGGAAAAGTAGTCTTAGGATAACAGAAACAAAAACAAGTTTTCTAAGACCTGATTCCTCCTTCATAAAAGGAACCAAAGGGACCAAAACGTTGAACACATTCCAGATAACAACAACTACAACAAATTTTAAATAACTCAACGCTAGAATTAAAATAATGAAAAGAGAAAGTTGGGTATTATAGTCTTTTTAAGAAATCCAGAGGAACAATAGGTTTATCTAAGTTTCGGACGGATTGTCAGTGTTGATTCCCTTTTCATAACAGGAACAAATAAGACCAAAACGTTGTACAAACTCTAAATAATAACTAAGACAAGTTTTAAATAACTCAGTGTTTGAATTAAAAGAACAAAAAGGGAATGTGAGGTGTTACACTTCTTGTAAGAAATCTAGAGGAACAATAGACTTGAGATAAACTATAGATGTTACCAAATTGTCCAAAATTTCAGGTGGATAGTTAGAGCTGATTATTTCTTCATAACATAAACCAATAATACCAAAACTTCCAGATAATAACAATTAAAGGAACTTTTAAGTAACTCAACGTTAGAATTAAGAGAACAAAATGGAATATTTTTAGAGCTTTTGTAAGAGACCTGGAGGAATAAACAAAATAAAAATGCATTGTTGAGTTTTAAGATTGTCAGACTTCTTAACATCAGAAACCAATAAGACTGAAACGTTGAACGTGTCTCAAATAATTACAGTCAAGCGAATTTGAAATAACTCAACGCAGGATGTTGGGTGTTATGGCCCTTATAAGAAGCCTGGACGAACAACAAACTTAGAATAACCCAAAAGCAAAAACAGATTGTGCAGTAAGTTTTAGCACGACTTATTTCGCAAGAGGACGCAACAAAACTAAAACGTTGAACAGGTTCAAAAGAAAAACAACTAAATCAATTGTGAAATAGCTCAAAGCCAGAAATAAAAGAACAAAAACAGAATCAAAACAAACTCGTCACATGTTTGGTGTTGGCATACGAATGTGTAAATGACTTGAATTAATATTATCCGACGGTGTTAAGCCATACACACAAATATTCGAGGGAGTAATCTCACACGTAATATTCCTGAACACCTGTCAGTCAGTCAAAAGGAATCATCCCACGACTTCTTTCGCTTCTGGTGTAGTAACGAGTATTTCGTTGAACTGGCATTAATAAACATGAGCTTCGTTTTAAATTTAACATTGACATAGGTATGTCGGGCGGGTTGGCAGTCGTGGCGAGGACACAATTGTTCCAGACAACGTACATGAAATGCGAAAAATTCGTGTGCAGACGTTGAAAAATGAAAACACAACGCCAGAGAAGATTTGGACGCTGAAACTAGTTTCCATTCTTCGAGCGTGAGACTCGTGTTTCTAAATTCATAAGAAACTTCGGTAGTCAAGGTTACGTAACTAGTTTAAGAGTCGGTTTTTATTGTTTTAGGGGCCATAAAACCGAAACGGCTCGTCTTTGTACAACATTTCAGCCACTTTGTTATAGTACCGGACCTGACCAATGTTTTCAATTCTTGGAATGGGTCTTCCAAATAGTGTAGTAGTCCAATATGGTAAGTAATGACATACATAGAACGGTGTGACGATTGGGATGTGTAATTTTCAATAATTGCGACCCTGACTCTTTTCCTTTGACCCACTTTTTTCGACGGCTCCCATCGTATAATTACAGTTCCATTAACCCGAAAGAGCGTTGTGGTAATAATATTCCACGGACCTGAACCCATTGTGATGGCTTCCTGGAGAATTAATTATCAACCGAGTTGTGTAAAAAGTCCATAATATGCGATCGAGAGGGATTAAATGCGCTGTTTTCTTAATTAATGTGCGATGTAAACGTTTAATTAAAATCGACGAAATTCCCATCGGCAATTTATTAAAGCTGCATCATTTCCGCCAATTTAATGCGAAATGTCGCGGGGCCACATATTTTTTTAACAATTCCGTGTTCAAATTAAACGTAATGATTATCCAAAATTTCCGACGATCAAAGACGGGCCTCGTTAAGTGGGCAGGTAAATTTGGGAGTTCCACACTCGAATAAATCACGTGCCCCGTTGATGCATGAAATTTTAAGATAATTAGATGATGATGGACGAGTTCGATGAGATCCCTTCGTACTTACTTGTATCGAAGTACACGTTATGGTAGTCCGAGTCGTGTTGCGGATGCTTACCTGTAAACAAAAGAAACAAGTTAATTAAAACCGATGATTTATCAATGGTGAAGGTATTTTTCATTGTGGGAGGTCTCAATTCGTCGGACCATTAATCATATTGCGTTAGAAATGTAAAATTTCAAGGCTGAACCACAAAATCTGTTAAAAACTTTAATTATTACACCAAAAAAAAAAAAGTTGTAATGAAAGACCGGCATTAATTCTGAACCCCAAAAATCGGTGTTTAGCGTGCCAGATGAGTCAGATGTTATCAATGCACCGAATTGTATACTTTGTATTCCGACTGACAGACCCTTCATTAAGGGCCATGTGCCACAACGGAGAATTTATTTAGTCACCCTTATGCACCAATTGAAAAATAGAGGGTATTATGACTGTACCGCTGCGTTTGTGTTGAGGGGACGTGGGACGTATTAAAACATATGGTTTTGAACATTTCGATGCCGGGGTAATTTCTCTCAAAATCTGGTGTACGTTTTAATCCCGCCGGTTTGTTTAGTAGGCAGAGACAGTCGATAAACTAATTGCCGGCAATTTGTTAGTCACACACATTACCAGTCTGACAACCAATTAAATGTGTATTAAATATAACGACAAATACTCGTTTTTCGATCCATATTCGTCGTAGATTAGCGATTTTTTCCGTTCGGCCTACGGATTTGGGACGAAATTCACGGAACGAATACCGTTATTTGGTATTTTTTATTTTAGGGTCAACGGAACGTGTTGATAAATAACTTATAAATGTGGCGGATTTGCATAAGTCGATATATAAAACGGCTTATTACAATTTCAAATAATTTTTCGCGCTTTAATTAATATTTGGGCCCGTTTTTCGGCCTTGAGAAATATACCTTCATGTTTATTAATTCGTTTTCGTTTCTATTCTTAACTTGTGGCTGTGCATGTAAACATGGACAACATGTGAAGAATTTTATTACAAGTTATGAATATTAGGTTTAGTTGTTTTTTTATCATCTAAATCCGATTATTTATTTAGTTATACTAATTAATTAGAATAAAATTTGTTTTATGTACTTTTTTTAATGTATTAAAGTGGTTTTTCATTGTTAATTTTATCTTTATAACATCAGAAAAAGATTAATTTAAAAGTAATTGCTTTTTGTAGTACTGTACTTTTTATTATTAAATTGAATTGAATAAGAAACAAAAATATGAATGATTATTGATTTAATAATAATACAGATTAAAATCAAACATTAATTTAATATTTTGTCCATTAATGTCTATAATTTTTATTTTTAGTAAGTTTTAATCTTTTTATTGTAAGGTTTCAACTATTTTAGTATTTATTTGCAAAACTTTTATTTAACCTAACCTTTATCTCTCTTTCAGATAAATTTAATATTTTTTCTTTAAATATTATTTAAATAAACATAAAAACTATAAATATTTAATTACAATAAACAAATTTAGGTGCACCAGAACATTTATTTTCAATAAATAATTTCAAGAAGTGTTAATTTTAACAGATGTAATTAAAATTTCAGCAAAAAAGTTTAATATTCTATTATGAAACTCATCAATGATTTTAAATCTTGATGGTGACATTAATTCTCAATGTAATTATTATTAAATAGAAGGTTTTAATATTGTATTGATAATTTTTATATGTTTATGCTTAACCGTACAACCTTCAATAATTTTCTGTTGATGTTTAATGAATAAAAATAATTAGGTTCATTATAAAATTTTTAACGCATCATTAATTTGTTCTCACTTTCGTTTTTCACACTTTTAGTTAGTTAATTTATCCTTGCTTCAGATAATTTTAACAATTATTTCCATATTGTCCAATAAAAAAAATATAAATATTTAATTTAGACCCACTACAACATTATTTTGTTGAAAAAAAATCATTTTAAGACATATTTATTTCTTAGTTCCAATATATAATTTCAATAAGTGTTAATTTTGACGGTTTTAATTAAAATTTCATTTGAAAAATTTAATATTCTATTATAAAACACATTATTAAGTTTAAATTTTGATGGTTACATTAATTCTCAATGTAATTTATTATTAAATAGAATGTTTTAATATTTTATTGTTAATTATTTAACTTTTACTATATGTTTGAGCTTAATCTTACAGCCTTCAATATTTCTTCATATTAGATTTTTATTTAATGAATAATAATAAAGTTCGTTATAAAATTTTTGACGCATCATTAAATTTTTCTCACCTTCATTTTGCAAACTTTTAGTTACTTATAATCTCATTTATTTTCGTTTCAGATAATTTTAACAATTGTTTAACAACAGTGTCCAATAAAAATAAAAAATATAAATATTTAATTAGTATGAACAAATTTTAGATTTATTTTTATTATTTATACAAATAATTGAGAATTTTGTCGAAAAAAAAAACATTTTAAGATATATTTATTTCTTATTCTCACTATACAATATCGATAAGTGTTAATTAATTAATTTTAATTAATATTTCATTTAAAAAGTTTAATTTTCTATTATAAAACTTATCAGTTTCTTATTTATAATATACACATTCGATAAGTGTTAATTTTAACGGTTTTAATTAAAATTTCTTTCAATATTATTTCTTGTCTAAAATTTGATGGTTAACATCAACTTTCACTGCAAATTGTTATTAAATATAAAGTTTAATCATTTTATTGATAATTATTTAAATTTTTTTATATGTTTTTGTTTAATCTTATAGCCTTTAATATTTTTTCACTTTAAATATTAATTAATGAATAACAATTAAGTTAATTATAAAATTTTTGACGCATCATTAAATTTTTCTCACTTTTGTTTTACAAACTCTTAATTAATCTTAATCTGTTTATCTTTCAGATAATTTTAACAATTGTTAATAAATATTGTCCAATAAAAATAAAAAATATAAATATTTAATCAGTATAAACATTTATTTTTTCCATTCACCAAATAAAAATTTGCTAAAATATTTCTTGATTCAGTCGAAATAAAAATAATTTTCAGTGATATTTATCTTTTAAATTAAATTTTTATTGCTGATTATTTAACTTTTTTACGTGTTTACGTATTTTTAACATTTTCCATGTTAAATATTGTGTAATGAATATAAATAAAAAATTTATTCATTATTTATTTCGAAATTAAAGATTTGTCGAAAATAATTTACTTCATAAACTTATTACCAAGTTTTCAATAAACTTCAGGCTGAACGTTTAACATTGAAGGTAAATTTATTCATTATTTTAAAACTGAATGAAATAGAAATAAATATTAATTTTATTCCTATTTACTGGTTTTTTAAATTCATTTAAAATTCGAATAAAGCCGAATTCTTGAAACAGTCATCAAAAACTGTACCCATTTCGAACCAGTCTATTTACTTATTTTAAAGTATTAGGCGTCATTGTTTTGTTGTAAATTTATGCAGATAGAAATCAGCGAAACTGTTATTTATCGCCGAAAAATGCAAATTCCAGCACTTGTCTTATACTTTTATAAAATATTTTTCCTGTTTACAAACTCACAATGGCCAAGGAAATGTAAATAACCACAAATCCAGATTGATCTAAATTACGCCTATATTTAGAGCTTACAAATTTCTCATAGTGATGTTAAAACTGCTAAAAAATCATAATTAGCACCCACCCAAATGCCTTCCCAGTGATCAATGATCGACAGTAGTATCGGCCGCGGACAACAATGATTTCGAAGCAATTAATCTGTTCACCGCTCCATTACTCAAAATTTCGTCTCGTTGCACATTCCACAGTCGGCATGTGTCTTGGCCGGAGGTGTGCGAAAACCGCACCGACCATCCAAACAAGAAAACAATGTCTTATTCACGGGATAGACACAATGCGGCGAAAATGAACGTTCGCAACTTATTTTTGTTTCGTTTCCCGTTCGCGATCCCATCACGGCGTACATATGCCATATGCCGCCAATCTGATTTGAATGCATTTTTTTTTTTGTTGCCAGTTTCAAGGTTAGTTATGCAACGCGAGGTGTCAGGTGGTCATAATTGCATCTCATGTACTTCCGCGGATGCCGACGGGCCGCCGTTTTTGCGCAACGGCGACGGCGGCGGCGATAACGACGCAGGAAGAGAAACGTCGAGATTGTCGTCCGCAGCATGCGCAAGGAGGAGGAAGAGTCGTGTTTTGCTTAATTGGCTTCCAAAAAATTGGAGATGCGCACTTGGTTTGCTGACAGTGGATGAGTAACGAAGAATGGTCATCCCAAACAAGAGATAAGAGAAACGGTTACTTATACATTGCAGTAAGCCTTATCATGTCTCTGTTTGCTAAAACAAAGTTTAATTGTTGAAGTTTGGTACGTTAAATATTATTCAAAAACTGTCAAAAACATTATTTATTTCTTAATTCCAACTTGTAGGTTTAATAATTATTAAACATGAGAGTGCCCCATTAACATTGGACGCGGAATGTAATTTATTTATTACTAAATTCATGAAAATGCAAGGTTTTATTATTTTATTGCAACACTTTTTTAAGTATTAAGTTAATCTTTATTTGTATGTATATTTATTGCTACAGACTTTAACTTAATACTTTCTTGTTTAAATATTATTTAGTACTTAAACATTTTGTTATATTTAATTTACAGTTTATAGGATTTAAGGATCACTGATTTTTTTTCTTAATTATACATTTTGAAATAATTGAAAGTCATATTTGAACACTTGTTTCGAAAAAAATTTGCCTGAGGTTGAACTTCTCTAATCTAATTTAATAAACCTTCACTTTTAACATTTTTTAATTTACTCTTTGAGTATTTCGACGAAAATATTTCATTTTAATAGCTTTATTTAATTTTTTATTTCCAATTTTTACTGTTAATTATTATTAAATTCAGTCTCAATTTAAATTCTTTAGTTTTAATTTACAATAAAAATTGATTTATTAATTTGTTTAATCAAATTTCAATATCTATTTTGCCCTATTATATTATTTCTATATTGTACAAAAAATTCATTCCAATAGATTCTAATCATTTTATGTTATTATTATAATCATTATTTACATTTAATTAATTTTATTTGCAATAGAAAATTGATTTTCTAGATTCATTAACTAAGTTGAGTAATTTTATAGGGAAAATTTATTTTTAATAGTTTTTATTTATTTTCAACTTTCACTATTAATTAGTATTAAACTAAATATCAATTAAGAAGTTCTTATTTTTTACTATTTGACTATTTTATGTAAAAAAATTCATTTTGACAACTTTTATACATTTTATTGAAAATATTTACTTTCAATTAGTATTAAATTTTACTTAAATTAGAAGCTTTTATTTACAATAAAAAATTAATTATCTAATTTGAATAATCAACTCAATTTGCAAAAAAAAATCAATTTAATAGTTTTATTTTATTTTTTTATATAGTAAAGTTTTATTTTATTTTATAAGTTTTACTTTCAATATTAAACATCTTTTCAATTAAATTTTCCCATAATAAAGAAGCTTTAATTAATAATAAAAAAGTAACTTTTTAATTTAATTAATAAAGCTTCAATTTAATTAGTTTCTTATTTGAATATTTTGCCCAAAAAATCATTTTAATAGCTTACTTATTTTTCCAATTAAAAATTCATTTAGGAATATTTAATTTACAATTAAAAACTAATTATCTAATTTGATTAATCAAATTTCAATTTCAATTTATTCTTATTTGAATGTGTTATTGGAAAAATGTCATTTTGAAAGCTTTTATTAATATTTTTGTTTTCAGTCAATAAAATATATGATTATCTAATCTGATTAATTAAGTTGTAACATATATTTTTTTCCATTTGAGATTTACAAATTTTAATTTATAATACAAAAGTAACTTTCTAATATAATTAATAAAATTACAATTTATTTTTTTGCTTATTTGAATATTTTGCCCAAAAAATCTCTTTAATAGCTTTTACTTATTTTTCAAATTAGAAATTCATTTTAGAATATTCAATTTACAATAAAAAATTGATTAACTAATTTGATTAATTATTCTTATTTGGATGTATTATTGAAATAATTTCATTTAAAAAGCTTTTATTAATATTTTTGTCTTCAGTCAATAAAATAATTGATTATTTAATCTGATTAATCAAGTAGTAACTTTTCTACTTGATATATCCAAATTTTAATTTCAATATTAAACCAAGTTTCAATTAAATTTTTACATAAGAAGCTTTAATTTATAATATAAAAGTAAATTTCTAATATAACAAAATTTCAATTTAATAGCTTTTACTTATTTTTATAATTAAAAATTTATTTTAAAATATTTAATTTATAATAAAAAATTGATTATCTAATTTGATTAATCAACTTTCAACTTCTATTTATTCTTATTTGTGTGTTATTGAAAAAAATCATTTTAAAAGCTGTTATTAATATTTTTATTTTGAATCAGTAAAATAATTGTTTATCTAAATTGATTGATCAAGTTGTAATTTACATTTGAGTACATTGTAGATAAAATTTCATTTTAATAACATTATTTTTTTGTTTCCAGTTTTTTTTTACTTCTTATTAATTATATATATATTTCTATAAAAGTTTCCTTTAGGAAGGCTTAATTTACAATAAAATAATTGATTAATAAATTTAGATATTCAAGTTTTAATTTAATTTTTTTTCCATTTGAGTATTTTATCCAACAAATTTAATTTTTTTCACTCCTTATTAGTAATAACCCCATTTTCTATGTAAATTTAATTTGTGAAGCCTTAAATTATAATAAAATAATTGATTATTGAATTTGATAAACCAAGTTTTAATTTATATTTTTTCTATTTGAGTATTTTGTAGAAAAAATAATTTTAATAACATTTATTTACTTTGTTATTTGTTGTTTTTAATTCTTATTAGTATTAAACACGGTTCATGTAAAAATTTCATTTATTTATATTTTATTTACCTCTTATTTTATTTTACTTTCAAGAGGTTTTAATTTTATGAGAAAATTTTAACTTTAATCAAGAATTTAGATAAAACACAACTTGTTATTAAGAATATTTTCTACCATTTAATATTTTCTTAATATTCTGTGTTCCAAATAACTTTGAAAAACGACAACATCATTTAAACATCTGTAAATTTATAATTTACTGTCACTTATAAAAGATATTTTGACCTAATTGTTCTAGTAAATGACGTTGCAATACATTGAAATGTAATCAAGCCCATATATGACCTAATCATTTTCGCAAACGTTAGAATAAATTTGACGGCGATTAGCAGTGGCGGTATGGTTGCAAAATCGCCACGAAATGTCAACTTTCGTTTCTGAAAACGACAGTAACACACAAATCCGATCCGTAATGAAGGCAATTGACTGATAATTATACAATGAATGGCAATTTAAGCGTGCCTTTTATTGAGGTCAAAGTTAAGTTGCAGTCGAAAATAAGTGGGCTAACATAAATTGAAACAACCTTACAAGCTTTTCGACTTAATACAGTCATTTTGTGTAAAACTAAAAACATTTTAATATTTAAACTTGATATGATAAATCACTAACTAATCAGTTGACCCATTTATTTCTTTCTGGCAACCGACTAGGAGAACCACAACTTATGTAAATAGTGAGCTAAACAAATAGAACGCACCTTCGAATATCTATTTACACATTTTGTTATTGCTCGACCGGGTTCAATAAACTTCGACGCGATGCAGAATTATGCATGGATGTATAACAAACGTCGAATTTGCCTAGACTCGGAAAAATGAAACCGAAACTGTGTCGCATCCATTTTTATGCAACCTAACACGGTTGCACAACAAAACAACCGGATGGCCAAGATTGAAATGACGTCGAGGAAAGCGCAAATTCTGCGACCTATCCCAAAAAATATCGGTGACACGCATTCATCGATGGATCGAGAAGAAACCCAATCGGCCGGTGACGAAGCGGCAGCAACCTTGCCGCCGCGAGCCACGTTGTGGTTTCGGGCGTCCCACTTTTGGGCCTCCGTATCGGTGTCACTTTCGAGTCAAGATCTCCATTGCACAACACGAAACCGGCATGACTTTCTCATAGAAAAGCGAAATGCCGCCTCGCTTATATGCTTACACACACACACACACACACACGATCCGTAGTGTGACTCGCACAACGAATCATCGTCGTGTACGCGATCACACGAAGAAGGCTTCCAATTTTCGGTTTCGTAATCGTGCACGGTAACCCAGAAACATAGATTGGTGGGTCTCGGGTTTTCGGGAAATTTGTTTCGGTTGATGCAACATTCTAGAAACGTCCGAGACGGGTTTTGTGCAATCTGAGAGCGAAACTGTCAATTTATTTTAATTTGATCGGTTTAAGAGACGAACAAGTGAAAATTATTATTTACTTGCGTTAAGGTTAAAGGTTAAGGTCAAATAATTATTTAATAATGTAATTTTAATTTAAATTGCATCAATTTCTAAAAAATTGTACAGGCATCCATTGTAACAAGTTAAATTATATTAATTTGAATATTCTTTAGATGTTTTCATTTATTTCATTCATTTTTATACAATAAATAAGGCGTAAAATATTATTTTTCTTAAGTTTTGTATCTATTACACAATTTATATGAAGTTTACTAAACAGAAGTTTTTGATATTGTATTCTAAACAGAAGGTGTCAAAAATTTTAATTTTCTTTATTTTTTTGTTTATTTTTCAGAAATATAACACAATTTATATGAAGTTATTAAAAAGTAGCTTTTGATAATGTTATATTAAGTACATATTACACAATTTAAATGAAGTTTATTAAACAGTATATTTTGGTAATGCTATATCTAAACAAAATTTTAATTTTCTTTAGTTTTTTGCCTATTTCTTAAAAGTATTACACAATTTATATGAAGTTTATTAAACAGAAGTTTTTGATGTTATATTCTAAACAGAAGGTGTAAAAAATTTTAATTTTTTTTTTAGTTTTTTGTCTATTTTTCTGACATATTACATAATTTATATGCAATTTACTAAACAGAAATTTTTGATAATGTAATTATTCTAAACAGAAAGTGTCAAAAATTTTAATTTTCTTTGGTTTTTTGTCTATTTCTTAGAAGTATTACACAATTTATATGAAGTTCACTAAACAGTGGTTTTTTGATAATGCTATATTATAAACAGAAAGTGTCAAAAATTTTAATTTTCTTTAGATTTTTGTCTATTTCTGAAAAGTATTAC
This sequence comes from Aethina tumida, assembly GCF_024364675.1. Classification (NCBI taxonomy): domain Eukaryota; kingdom Metazoa; phylum Arthropoda; class Insecta; order Coleoptera; family Nitidulidae; genus Aethina; species Aethina tumida. The sequence goes on from NC_065439.1 coordinate 26,534,399, forward strand.
ACAATTTATATGAGGTTTACTAAACAATAGTTTTTGATAATGTTATATTCTAAACAAAAGGTGTCAAAAAATTTAATTTTCTTTAGTTTTTTGTCTATTTCTCAGAATTATTACACAATTTATATGAAATTTACTAAACAAAAGTTTTTAATAATGTTATATTCTAAACAGAAAGTATCAAAAATTTTAATTTTCTTTAGTTTTTTGTCTATTTCTCTGAAGTATTACACAATTTATATGAAATTTACTAAACAAAAGTTTTTGATAATGTATATTCTAAACAGAAGGTATCAAAAATTTTAATTTTCTTTAGTTTTTGGTCTATTTCTCAGAAGTATTACACAGTTTATATGAAGTTTACTAAACAAATGTTTTTGATAATATTATATTCTAAACAAAAAGTGTCAAATATTTTAATTTTCTTTATTTTTTTTTCTATTTTTCAGAAGTATTATACAATTTATATGAAGTTTACTAAACAGAAGTTTTTGATAATGTTATATTCTAAACAGAAAGTGTCAAATATTTTAATTTTCTTTAGTTTTTTTTCTATTTTTCAGAAGTATTACACAATTTATATGAAGTTTACTAAACAGAAGTTTTAAATAATGTTATATTCTAAACAGAAAGTGTTAAAAATTTTAATTTTCTTTATTTTTTTTATATTTCTTAGTACATAATTTATATGAAATTTATTTTTTGACATTTGATAGTTATTTTTTAAAAACTGATTATAGTATAAATACGGTTAAATTCTTATAAACAATGTAGTTAAATCAATTTTATAAAAATAATAAATTATATAAATGTAAAAGGAAATTATTCTGTTAGGCAAAATACAAAATATTTTAAGATACACATCTCTACAGAATCTGTAAGAAACAAAGATATCTCATATGCAAAGATCCAAGCAAGCACACATTGCACTAAAAACCGGTGTGCTCCAATTGCGAAATTTCGCATGCACGGCAACGTCACGTGCGGACCTTGAAGCGCATATAGGTCAGAAGGGACAATTCAAGTTCAGGGTTAAGCGAACATCTGTTGTGGATGGATGGTGCGCACGTTTTTTTATTATTATTATTTGGGGCAGGTGATGCAAGAGTGCACACGGAATCAATTACGTCGGTCCAAATTATCCCCGCACATGGTCCTCCAAAATTTTTTTTTTTTTTTCATTCTCTTCACGTTTGGCACAGGAAAGTCGGACCAATTAAAAATCGTGCGAACATCCGGCCAAAAAATCACCGCTAATTGGACGTTATCGGGGTTGGGAGGAAACGTTTACGATTTATCTGCCTTCTGGGATGTAATTGGTGTTCGATTTTTTTATTTTGGGTTTGGTGCAGCTGATTGTTGATTTGCTCATTAGATGAAAATTGCTTATTAACAAAAGATCGTCTTTGAAATGTCAAAATTTGCCAGACCTAGATATTAGTATTAAAATTACTGCTAATTAGGTCTTATAGGGGTTGGAAGGGAACATGTACGATTCATCTGGTGATTGCAAAGCTTCACTGATTTGGTCATATCATAAAATCTTATAAAAGATCGTCGTTGCCACATCAAAATCTGTCAGACACAGCTGTTAGATCAAAATCACTTCTAATTAAGCCTTTGAGGAGTTGAAAAGAAACTTGTACGATTCATCTGGTGACTAGAAAGTTTAAAATATTTGTAATTGGTATTCTATTTTATATATTGGACTGTTGCAACTTTATTACTGATTTGGTTATAGCATAAAAACTTATGAAAGATCGTCGTTGCCTCTTCAAAATCTGTCAGACACAGCTATTAGATCAAAATCACTTCTAATTAAGCCTTTGAGGAGTTGAAAGGAAACTTGTACCATTCATCTGGTGACTAGAAAGTTTAAAATATTTGTAATTGGTATTCTATTTTCTATATTGGACTGTTGCAACTTTATTACTGATTTGGTCATAGCATAAAAACTTATGAAAGATCGTCGTTGCCTCTTCAAAATCTGTCAGACACAGCTATTAGATCAAAATCACTTCTAATTAAGCCTTTGAGGAGTTGAAAGGAAACTTGTACCATTCATTTGGTGACTAGAAAGTTTATAATATTTGTAATTAGTATTCTATTTTCTATATTGGGCTGTTGCAACTTTATTACTGATTTGGTCACAACATAAAAACTTATAAAAGATCGTTGTTGCCTCATCAAAATCTGTCAGACACAGCTATTAGATCAAAATCACTTCTAATTAAGCCTTTGAGGAGTTGAAAGGAAACTTGTACCATTCATCTGGTGACTAGAAAGTTTAAAATATTTGTAATTGGTATTCTATTTTCTATATTGGACTGTTGCAACTATATTACTGATTTGATCATAGCATAAAAACTTATAAAAGATCGTCGTTGCCTCTTCAAAATCTGTCAGACACAGCTATTAGATCAAAATCACTTCTAATTAAGCCTTTGAGGAGTTGAAAAGAAACTTGTACGATTCATCTGGTGACTAGAAAGTTTAAAATATTTGTAATTGGTATTCTATTTTATATATTGGACTGTTGCAACTTTATTACTGATTTGGTCATAGCATAAAAACTTATGAAAGATCGTCGTTGCCACATCAAAATCTGTCAGACACAGCTGTTAGATCAAAATCACTTCTAATTAAGCCTTTGAGGAGTTGAAAAGAAACTTGTACGATTCATCTGGTGACTAGAAAGTTTAAAATATTTGTAATTGGTATTCTATTTTCTATATTGGACTGTTGCAACTTTATTACTGATTTGGTCATAGCATAAAAACTTATGAAAGATCGTCGTTGCCACATCAAAATCTGTCAGACACAGCTGTTAGATCAAAATCACTTCTAATTAAGCCTTTGAGGAGTTGAAAAGAAACTTGTACGATTCATCTGGTGACTAGAAAGTTTAAAATATTTGTAATTGGTATTCTATTTTATATATTGGACTGTTGCAACTTTATTACTGATTTGGTTATAGCATAAAAACTTATGAAAGATCGTCGTTGCCTCTTCAAAATCTGTCAGACACAGCTATTAGATCAAAATCACTTCTAATTAAGCCTTTGAGGAGTTGAAAGGAAACTTGTACCATTCATTTGGTGACTAGAAAGTTTATAATATTTGTAATTAGTATTCTATTTTCTATATTGGACTGTTGCAACTTTATACTGATTTGGTCATAGCATAAAAACTTATAAAAGATCGTCGTTGCCTCATCAAAATCTGCCAGACATAGCTATTAGATCAAAAGCACTTCTAATTAAGTCTATGAGGAGTTGAAAGGAAACTTGTACCATTCATCTGGTGACTAGAAAGTTTAAAATATTTGTAATTGGTATTCTATTTTCTATATTGGACTGTTGCAACTTTATTACTGATTTGGTCATAGCATAAAAATTTATAAAAGATTGTCGTTGCCACATCAAAATCTGTCAAACACAGCTATTAGATCAAAATCACTTCTAATTAAGCCTTTGAGGAGTTGAAAGGAAATTTGTACGATTCATCTGGTGACTGGAAGGTTTGAAAAATTTGTAATTGGTATTCTATTTTATATATTGAACTGTTGCAACTTCATTACTGATTTGGTTATAGCATAAAAATTTATAAAAGATCGTCGTTGCCACTGATTGCCATACCAAACTCTACCAGACTTAGCTATTAGTATTGAAATCACTTCTAATTGGACCTTATAGGAGTTGAAAGGAAACGATTAGGATTCACCTGGTGTCTAAGAAGACGATTTTCTATCTTGGATTTACTGAATGCTGATTTATTTGGTCACGACAAAAAAGTCGTTTCCTAGTCATAATCAGCTACGTGTATTTATATCCAATTAGTGCATCTGATATAAACGAAAATAAACCTCACAAACTAAATATCACTTTTCGAAACACCTCATCAGTTCCCTTCTGGAGAAATCCATTAATTCAAAACCACCACAAATAATGTTCCACTCAACCAACGACGACATAGTTTACTTTCATTAGAGATTCCGGACCTAACCAAATGACTAATTCATTGACCAAACCGTCAATAGAATCAAGCCGGGTCACTATTATGGCGATCCGTCAGGGAGCAACGTGATCTTTTGTCTCAGATGACCTTATTCATAATCGCCGAATTATATGCAAACGCTTCCCGTGTGTACCGCCCATGGCATAACAGATTGACGTAGGAAAATAAAAAAATCACTCGGTTGCATCCCGCAATCCGGACCCGTCCGTTCTATCGGTGTTTTCTGTCCCAGTGGTGCGGCGTGCACCTGCTTTCTCATCGCCAGAGGTCGCGCAATGTCATGGTCATGGCCAACCGGATCGGCATCTGCAATATGCAACTGCACCTCTCCTATAATTACCGCTCATAGACGCGAACGTATTGTGGTACCATTATTATGTACGGCGAGATCGTTAGCCATTTTTTTGTCCTCTCTTTCTCTCATCCTCCGGTTTCGTTCGGCTCAGCGTTGGATACACTGGATGGGAGATTCGTTTTTTTTTTTTTTGTGTTTTCATCTGGGATTCTTCCGACCAGATTAGACATGTGTGGGGGCAAGATGGCGATCGTTAAATTAATAGGCGTTGTGGTGGAGGATGTTTGAAAAACGCAACATTAATGGGATATTAAGGCAGTTCTTACTCTTTCAATAATTAGCGCTCTTGGAGTGTTGAAGGAAGAAAACTGTACATCTTTTGATGAACACCAGTTTCTGTCTTTACATTAATCAACGGATTAGTCCAATGTTTTTATAATGGCAAAATACTGCATTTGAAAAAAGGAATTCAAAGGTCCCAACTATCTTTTTTTTTTCTTCTAATACTAAATTTAATATTGCATATTAACATATTTCTTTCTGAAGTTTTAAAATCAAAAAATTTAGTTATTGAATTCATCTTAATATTTTTTTCTTTCACTGTAAAAATTAGATAAAAAATAGATAATCAAATTTTGGTTTATCAAAACCTCTGAAAATTAGTTTTATAATATGATATAAATTAAAATAAAATTTAAAATGAATATAAAAAATTTAAAAATTAAAAATATTGAAATTTATTGATTGCAATTTAATAAACAACATTTACAATTAATTTATTTAATTTTTGACTAATCATTTGTTGAAAATAATTTTTAAAAAATATTAATTATATTTAACTTTTTATTTAAGTTAGATGAAATAAACCAGATTAATAAAAATTTGATTCATTAAAAATATAGGAATTTATTAAATGCAAATTAATAAACAATATTTACAATCAAAATATTTAATTTTTAATTTTTTAAAACTCTAAAATATTAGATAAAATATTTTAAAATAAAAATAAATTTGGTTCATTAAACCTCTGAAAATTAATATAGAAATGTATTAAACGCAATAAATGATATTTACAATTAAATTATACAATTTTTGACATCATTTATTTATTGATGACGATTTATAATAATATTATTTATATTCAAATTTTTAACTGTAAAAATTTAGATAAAATATATTAAATTAGTAAAAATTTGGTTCATTAAAGCTTTATTTTTATAATATAATTAGTTTAAGATAAAAAAAATATAAAAAGATTAATAATTATAAATATAGTAATTTATTGAAAGCAACTTAATAAACAATATTTATAATTAATTTATTTAATTTTTGACTTTATTTATTCCTTGATGATTTCTTAAAAATATTATTTATATTTAACTATAAAAATTTATATAAATTAAACTAAATTAATAAAAATTCGGTTAATTAAAAATAATATTAATAAGATTAAAAATTAAAAATGTAAGAGTTTATTGAATGTAACTTAATAATCAATATTTACAATTAAAATATTTAATTTTTGATTTTATTTATTTGTTGATTATCTATAATATTATTATTCATATATATTTTTTTTAGTTTTTGTTAACTGTAAAAAATAAGATAAAGTATTCTAAATTAATAAAATTTGTAAAAAAGTCTTTGAAAATTTTATAATATAATTAATTTAAAATAAAAGTTTAATAATTAAAAATATAGGTATTTATTTACTGTAAAAAGAGTTGAGAGAAACTAATTTAAAAATCAAGATAAAAAGAATTTTTGGGCCCTTTAATACCACAATTGATATTTACCATAATCGATATTTGACTTAATTGTAGAATTAATGCTGTACTAAATATAAAAACTGTTTAAAATAAAAAATCGAATCTTGTTTTATATGTTTAAATGTATAATAAAATAGTTCAAAAATTAAAATGTAGTTAAAAGTTTTACAATAATATAAAGTAAAATTAATATTTAAAAATAGAAATCCAATTAAAATTAGTTTTCTTAGTATAAAACAATGTAGTTTTAATACACGTTAAATTAAAGTAATAAATTAATTTTAAATTCTATTTTATCGTTAAAAATAATTGACAATTGTAATGTTACTGTTTAATATATAACAATAAATAAATTGTTAGATAAAATAACTATCGTAAATGAAAAACTGATAAAATTTACTATTATTTTTATAAAATTATTTAAATAAAATTGTTGATAATATTTATATAAATATTTATTATTGTTTGATAAAATAGCATTAATTATTTGATATTTTCTATATTTCATTTTTTTTTTTTTGTTCCAAATAAAAGGCAAATAAAAACGTTCAATAAACCATAATACAAAGTAATATGAGTGTTTTATCTAACCGATTATATTAATAAATATGTACACAAAGTTTAAAATGGCCCACAATTATAGCACAATATTAAAATATACAATATTGATTGGGAAATTAACCCCGTTTAATTAAACGTGTAATTAATTATTGGAAACAACTTTTATTACATATTTACATGCACAAATATATGCATTCTGTTTGGCAATAACAATCAAATTTAAACATTTAATAATCGCCATTGTTTGATTTCCATCAATCCTTAAACGGATAATATATTATTAACTAAACAAACACATCTGCGCTCATTAAACACAAACATCCCTTCAGGCATCTTGTTCGTGGCCCATCCTCAATATTGACATTAAACTCGCACCAAACCTTGAGACAATTGTTGACGAAATGTGTTTGCTCAGCACAAATCAAACACGACTCCCAATAATTGGGTTGCAACGTAATTTATTATTATTATTATTGTCGAATGTGCCACGATTGTTTTGTGTACAACATTATATAAACTTTGTGTGTGTGTGGTAATAAAAAGCCCACCGCATCCATAAACGGTCGATGTTTGTCTTTTGTACCCGCGGCCGCAAAACAATATATATATAAACACGAGATGTTCGATTTGACACATTTTCTACGAAGTGAGGCAATAGTACGATTTTTGTCGGTTGCACTTTCGCCGATTTTTTCGACGAGCTCAGCATTGCGCAATCACAACAACAAAATGTAATTGTTGTAGCGAAGCGTGCGGCATTGAAATTTTGCGCTAGATAATTGTACGTGTTTCGAAAATTGCTTTGACCTTACGCCAACCGAAATTGTTATCAAAAATTGCTGTTAATGGTGGTCAAAATGTGCCATATGCAATTACAATACCAAATTCCAACTTGTAGGTTTAAAGGACGATTACGATTTACCTGGTGACTACAAATATTGAGGTTTTTGCAAATGCCATTCGATTTTTTAGCTTTCCTACTTGCTGCAAAGTGATTACTAATTTGTTCATGTCATAAAAACTTCGTTTCCACATCAAAATCAGCCAGAGGTACTCATTAGTATTAAGTATTAGCAATTCGTATTTAATGGACCTTATAGGCGTTGAAAGGATCAGTTACGACTCATCTAGTGACTAGAAATTCCTGATTTTTATAATTGATTTTCTGTTTTCTATCTTAGACTTGCTGCAAACTGATTACTGATTTGGTCATGCCATAAAAACTTAGAGGTCGTCATTGCCACATAGAAATATGCCAGACATAGCCATTAGTATTAAAATCATTTCTAATTGGACTTTATAGGAGTTGTAGGGAAACATTTGTGATTCATATGGTGACTGGAAAGTTTGTAAATTTTGTTATATTTTAGACTTGCTACAAACTAATTTGGTCTTGTCATAAAAACTTATAAAAGATTGTCGTTGGCTAAAATCACTTCTAATTTGACCTTACAAGAGATGAAAACATGAACCATTCATCTGGTGACTGGAAAGTTCGAAATTTTTGTAATTGTTATTCGATTTTCTATCTTGGACTTGCTGGAAACTGATTTGGTCTTGTCATAAAAACTTTTAACACATCGACAAAATCTGCCAAACGTAGTTGGTATTAAAACCTTTTCTAATAGGACTTTAACGAGAGATTTTTATGATATTTTATGACTTAAACCACAACAACAGAAAACTATCACTTCCTTTGATAACACGAGGCGGTTACGACTGCGGATTTAGGTTCTGACCCAGTTGCAAAACGAAGAGATACGATATCTAAAACGCTTTGTCCCATTTTCGTTCAAATTATAACCGAAATTTATCTATTTAGCAATTGCCGATTTGTGGTTTATTGAAAAATACAATTAACATATCAAGAAATGAGGTTAGTGACGCAAGTGCTAAAAATCGTGTAACAGCACAATTAAGGTGTCGCGAAATAACAAAAGGTTTCTTCAAAAAGATACAGTTAAGTTTAATTAAGAGTAAATATTTGACCGATTTAATCTTCGTTGGACTGGCCAATATTAATAATAAATTCATTATGGTCACTATCTGTGTTGGTTCAGAATGTAAACACATGCATACCCAAAAATATTTACAGACTAATATGATAATACCAGTTACTTTTGATGTGATGTGATTTAAAAACACATCAGCTTTCCCCCAGACAAATATTTGCATTGTCTTATCGTTTGCTTGTCTTTTGGTTGTCTGAAATTTCTGGAAAACTTATCGCGAGATAAATTTTGTACAAACACCATAAAACCTATTAAGATTTACCACAACTGGATGCATCCACTTAACAACTATTTATAACAGTATTTTCACCTAATTTGTTTGATGATTCACCGATGGATTTATTTCCCAACGCATTCAACCCGTCTTCCACGCACCAAACGAAAGCTGAACTTTCGATCCACCGTCGAAAGGAGCCTTGAAACACTTTTTTTCAAATGTTTTCAAACGCTTCACGCATTTTGTGTGACCGTTCGTGGAAACAAAATTAATGTTTATGGTAGATTTATGGTTACAAGGTTAGATTCGATTTTATACATCCACCATGAATAATGGAAGAATCGACTTGATCATAATTTAAAATATGGTGTGGCACAAAAACAATAACAGTGGCATAATTACTTGAAATTGCACGATTTGTTCAAACGTGTTGTTTACAGAATAATTCGGTGGGTGGATAATAGAACGTTTACTTTTGAGTTCGTCTGCGAAAGATAATGCATTATTTGCATATTTTTTATTGTTTTATTATTTATAAAATGGGGAAATCTACATATTACAATGATTTATGCAGTTGAAACAGATATCGATTGTTTTTATGCTGCAAAAATATGTTTATTTCGTTTATATGACTATTAAAATATTATAATGGTGTGAACAAAATCTTCTCATTATAAAAAAATGAGAACTTGTATGTTTATAATTTTTTGATAGGTTAATACAATAAAATTTTATTTAAATCTGTATTTTTCAGTGATTTTTCTAGTTGGAATAGATGCACTGTTTTGTATATGTATATAAAAATCACAATTGTAAGTGAAAAAATGAGATGATAGACATGATTAAGATAAAATTTATAATCTTTTATTCTTATATTATTTATAAAAGGGGAATCTGTATAATTCAGTGATTTATGTAGCTGAAAAAATTTCCAATTAAAATTACCTTTTCCTCTCATTTTTTCATTCAAATTTATTAATTATTTTAAAAATATCGAAAATATTTATTAAATAAATTTCATTTCTTTTTTAAAACTGCTTAATAAAATTTATAATTTTTATTATTTTAATATTTATAAAAAAGAATCTGTATATTTCAGTCATTTATACTGCTGAAAAAGACAGACATTTTTAAGCTTCAAAAATATGTGTAATTTCTAATTAAAAATCGATTTTTTTATTTATAACAAATAAAATTAAAATTGTATGTCAAAAATATTTGTTTCTCATATTTTTTCATTCATATTTATTAAATAAATTTAATTTCTCTTTTATTAAAAATTTTCGACATGATACATTAAGTTAATAAAATTTATAATTTTTGTTGTTTTATTATTTATATAAAAGGAAAATATATTAATTGGAAAAAACACATAAAAATATTAATTTCCAATTAAAAATTGTTTTTTCATTTATAACAAATAAAATTAAAATTTATGTCAAAAAAAAGGTCAAAATATTATTTTTTTTCTCATATTTTATCATTCAAATGTATTAATTAATTTTAAAATATGAAAAATATTTATTAAATAAATTAATTTCTTTTTAAAAACTATTTATATTGAAATTAACATAATAATAATTTTTTATTGTTTTATTATTTATAAAAAGACAATTTGAATATTTCAGTGATTTATGCAGCTAAAAAAATAGACTGTTTTATGTGAAATATGAACATTTTCTTATTAAAACATGTTTTTATCAATAAATAAGCAGCAATTTATTTCCATACTCATCCAAATCTCATAGAGTATTCTGAATACATGGAAATTATTAAATAAAAAAATTTTTACTTACTTAAAATTGTTTGTAGAAAAATGTAATAGAATTTTATTTATATAAGTAGGAAATCTACATATTCAATATCGACTATTTTTATGACGTAAAAATATGTTTATTTCATTTATATGACTATTAAAATATTATAATGGTAGAGTAAAATGTGATTATTTTATGTGTCCAACGAGAAATTCCTCATATAAACAATTACGATCAAACTTTCACATAAACTTTCGTTCCATTCAAACGCTGTTGCAACAACAACGAATCTTTTTCCGAATGGTTTTGTGTTCATGAAAGCGACAATCCACGATATGTATTCCGTACTTTGTCAAGGAATAAATAAATTTTAAATTGTTTATGTAGACACGAGTTGAATGATTAAAAAGGGTCCTGGTTGAAGTCATCATTCAAATTGGATGTATGCTAATGTCGCCATTTTTTCTGCTAATGGCCAGATGGCATTCGGCACCGGCATAAGAATTTCGTCGGGCATCACGAAGAATTCGAAACATTTCGCAAAGATAAAAATCACCTTGCTTTATATTCTCACCGGCTAAAGGTCACGTTTACGGATGAATTTACTTTAAATAATCGCGCCCATTAATCATTTTTATTTTTCATTCCGCAGTTTCGTCATGGATGCTAAATTATTGTTTTGCTGCACACGTACGCCCACGAGCCGTGCGAGTTCACGGCGAAAACAACACCAGCAAGTTTCCCCTACCTGACATGGAGCTGGTATCGGATTTGGCGATGTGATTCCCGATGATGGTCTGTCCGGGTATCCCGTATGCGTTCTGTATGATCGTCAACCCTCTGGGGTGGTTCTGGTTGTTCAGGTCCAGGTCCCAGAACTCGAGATCGACCTCACCGATATCGGTGGAGGCTAGGGAGTTGGCGGGACTCATAACTAGCGTCGTGGACGAGGACGATACCTCGGAACTGCTCTCTTCCGGTGCCACTCTAACCGCTTGCAGCCCGGACCATCGGCGTTTCATCGTACTCCGCGCCAGAGAGGGTCCTGAAGTGTCACAAGAAAATTTTTTGGGGGTTCGGTCACACGCCGTACGGACGTCCTGTGGGTCGGTTCTTTGGAAGGCTCAGTTTCCACACACGATAAATATCTCACGTAATTTTCTAAATTGATTAATTAAAAATACTCTTGGTTTAAATTACTTTTACTTGTTTTAGAGTCAATAAATTTCTAAACAAACATTAAACAAATAATAAAGTGCAATTATGGTTTAGTTATACATAGACGCTTACTCATAAATATTGTAACACAAGTTCACTTATGAAATATTGGATGTATTGTCTGAATATTTAATTTTATTTACCGTAAAAATAACATATTAGTTTGATGAATCATGTCATAATTTTAAATAAATGAGTTTTGGTACAAAACTAGCAGTAAATGAATCATTAGTTCATTAGTTATTTAAATCAACTTTCATTTAAAATAAATTTAGCTGTGTTTTCAATTGAACGAATAATGAATTTAATTTTAAAAGTTGTTACTGAATCATTGTTATCATGGTTGTAAATTATTATTCACATGTTAACAAAAAAAAATAATTTTTGAGAGAAAAAATATTGTATTGAATAATAATAATAATAATAATAATAATAATAATAATAATAATAATAATAAATTATTATTATTATTATAAATAATATTTTACTTTTTTTTCTATAAAATATTTTTTGTTTGAACAAAAATCATAAATCAAAAAAAAAATTGTATTTTATCAATAAATATTAATAATAGCATATTTTATAATTATATTTTACACAAAAATATTTATAAGATAATAAAATTAATTTTTATCAATAATAATAATAATAATAATAATAATGCATATTAGAATATTCAACTTCAAAGAAAAACTTAAATTATCTAATTATTTTTTATAATTTTATATACAATTATAAAAACAATATTCATATATTATGTTATGAAATTGCTCTATTCAAAGTTGTTTTTATTGTAGAATATTTGTTGCTAATAAAAAATTTTTAATAATCATTAAAAATTTACACATTCATTCTTTGTTTATGTACTAAAATTCTAATTAAAAAAAACCGTGGATAAAACTTATTATAGTTCAATTTACAATTTTCTTCTTTAAAAATGTTTCCTTTATTTTTAACACAAGAAAAAATTTGTTCAACAATTAAAATCGTAATTAAAAAAGACTTTAAAAATATTTATTTCCTGACATTTTATTAATCCAAATTTATTGAAATAATAATAAATACATTTTATTTCTTTTTTAAAATTGTTTTTCTTTGCCAGACAATATATTTATGTAGGCAATTTTAGAATAGTAAAATTAAAATGTAATTTAAAAAAATAGAAAATATTAAATAAGATTCGTTTTATTGATATAAAACTTAAGAAAAAGAAGTCAAAAGTTACATTACGAATAATATTTATATTAAAAAATAGAATTATGGCATAAAAAATTAAAAACACTGAAAGTCTTATTTTGAAAATATACTTAATTTAAAACTTTAGAAAAAGAAGCTGTTTTTCAAAAAGTATTTTAAAAAATGTACTTACATTTATTTATTCATTTCTTGATGAAAAAAAATAAGAATTGCAACTTAAAAAACAATTTAAAAGCTTTTCTGAAATGTTTTTTTAGAAGAAGAAATTAAACAATTCTTCAAAAATATTAAAAATAAAAATTAAAAACTTCCCAGAAGAAAAAGAAAATCTTTTAAAGTTATTAATCGAGTTACTTCATAAAAATATTAAAAAATACATCTAAATAATGTTAGTAGAATAATATCTAAAGAAGTAAATTAAGGAATTTATATTATTTCTTGAATATTTTATGACGATTATGAATAATATTTATGAATTCTGAAAATAAATAGTTCATTTTTAACGTATGAAAATATAATTAATTTAAAAAAAGTCACTCATTCCACTGATTTAAAATATTTATTTATTCATTTCTTGATTTAAAAAAATAGAATTGTAATTTAATTTATAAATTAATGTAATTAAATTTATAAAAACCTTTTTTCCTAGAAGAATAAAATAAACAATTCTATATAAATTTTAAAAACTAGTACCTGAAAAAAATAAATTAAAATTTATGAATTATTATTTTAAATATAAATAGGTCATTTTCCAAGTAAGATAAAATTATACTTTATTATAACATAAAATATATTTTTTAATTTTTGTTATGAAATAAAATTTATTTATGAAAAACAAAGTAAAAAATATTGATTTAATATGCTTCTTCTTTAAAAAATATTCCAAAATAATTATTGTAGAAGATTTTATTAAGAAATAAATAAAGATATCAGTTAAAAATAATAATATTATATATATTAATATTATTTATAATAATAAAGTTGTTGAAAACTTCAAACTTAAAATTAATTTTTCTTAAAATAAAGTTAAGTAATTAAAATTTAATAAATTAGAATGGAATGATTAAAAATATTTTGACTAATAAAAAAATTAACTAAATAACTTGTTTATTTACAATATTCCTGAATTTACTAGAAATTATTATTAAAAATAATTCTTATTATTTCACTGTTAAAAGTAATTAAATATAAATAAAATTATATATGATTATAGGTCAAAATAAACATTTTTTGTTTTGCTGTACAATAAATATTAACATTTTGATTTAAGTTATTATAACACACATTATTATGAAATACAACAATAAATATACTTTACCATAATATTAAAACAATTTACATATATAAAAACATAAACGGAGTATAATATTAGATTATTTTTTCGTTAATATTTATCAAGTTGTATTTCAAAAATTTTATTACAAGAAGCTTATTACATTTCCTGTAGATGTAACATCTGTTAATTACCAAGAATAATTAAAATGTTATAACGAAATGAAGTAAAACAATAATAAAAAAATTAGAAGTTTACTTTTAGAGAGAAAGTATTCCTCGTGCTGTGTGCCCCACATTTCATTCAACAATCCGCATCTGTTAATGAACCGAAATCCGGCGTTTGTCGAATCGATCGGGGCAACCTCCAAAGAACCGAACCACAAACGGAACCAACGACAACACACACACACCTCTTCAGAACAATTCACACATCCAGCTCCGGGTCGTGGGTTTCCTTCCTAATCCACCGTTCGAGTCACCACAACAAAAATTCGACGAAACTTCCGAAAATCCAATTCGAAAAACGAACGGCCGCCGCGCGATGCCGCACACACGTGTCGGGGACGGTTGTATGCGACTGTGTACCGGGTGGGGGTAGGGGGCCCGCTCCGAATCGTGGTACTGTAAGTGGGTAACGAAATGTTGACGCTGCGGTCGTCGACGGCAAGGCAAAGCACCTCGTTCGGTTGATACGCGACCAGCACTGGACGAGCGCGTCTTCGACGAGGCTCGGTGCCCGGTGGTGGGGCGGACCGACCGCTGACGTCACGGCAGGTTGCCGCGCGACGTTGCCGCATCGGCGAGTGCCACAAGCGAAAGTGTGACAATTGTCGGTCGGTCCTACGGGATCTGGGACGGAGTCGAATGATTTTATCCCATTATGTCACTCACGTGTTTGCTTCCAAATCTTACAAGCACAAGTCTAAAAAGGTCGAATTTCAAATAATACTGATTAATAAAAAATTGAATTGAATCAATGATGAATGAACTTTCTTACAAACTATAGCTTAATTTTATGCAATATTTCGTCACACTTCTAACCCACATTTATTGGGCATAATTTAGGTTTCTAATCAGATACACACAACAATATCAATTTAATAATTTTCAATTTGAACTAATTTAAGTTATTATTAAACAATACATATTCATTTTTTAATATTATTATTTTTTGTCTTATTACAAATATTATAGAATATAAAAATAATAATAATTTCATTTTTCTATATTATTCTCTTTAACAATAAGGTTCCTTAAGAATAAAATGTTAAATTTTTAAAAGAAAGAAAGAAATTTATATGAACAATAATTATATTTTTAAATGTCAAACAGAAGAAAATTTAATATTTTTTAAAAAAACAAATTTGAAATTATGATCAAGAATGAATTATTATTACAGTTATTTTTAGTAAGTAAAAAATTGATAAATATATTAATAGAAATATAAATATTATACATACAATTATAAATTAAATATAAAACCAGTAATTTTTCTAAAATATTTATATTTGACTTAGTACATATTTATTTACATCAAAATAATATCAATATTTCTAAAATAATAAATTTAGGGAGAAAAAAAATGTTTAATAAAACTGTATTAATTTATTTTTTATCAATATTTTGAGTATTTTTTATATTTAATGGCATTTAAATGAATGATATTTATTATTTATTAAATTTCAAAACAGAAAAAATTACATACGTATTTATAAAATTGAATTTAGGGGGGAAAGAAAAATAATATATTTTTTATGTATATCAAAGATTTAAAAATATTTTTTATATCAAATATTATTATATTATATTAAAAAAAAAATTATAATTATGATGTAAAATAAATTGTGAAATGTTTTTTTTTTTTCATTATTTCAGTAATTTTCAGTAAGAAAATAATATATACATAGATAAATATAAATATGATGTATATATCAATATTAATAAACATTCTATTGTAATTTTTAGGAAATTTTATTACATGTGTATATTTTTATTACATATTTATATTATATATTATATTTTTTAATATAATTGGTCAAATGTCAAATGTTGTTGTATTTTAGTTATTTCATGTATAAGTATTAATATATAAAATATTATTTTATGTTTATCTTTATATTGGACATTAGTAAGATTTTTTATTGAAATAAATTATTAGAATTAATTTTAAAGTGTGACGTTTTATTATTATTATAATTATTTTCTAATTACTTTTCATTTTTTTTATAATTCAAATTATTTAATTTAATTATTTTTATTTAACTGAAGAAACTAAATTTCTAAATCTTATTTTATATTTAGTAATGATTTATAATTATTTATATTGAAATAAAAGTCTAAAATTTTGTTTAATTTCAATTTTTTAATAATTTTAAGTAAAAATGAATAAATATTGTGTCATGTTTTTTATTATTAATAAAATTATTTTTTTATCATTTATTTAATTTAATTATTTTTATTTAAATTAATGAAATATCTTATTTCATTTGAATATTTGGATATTAAATAAAAAACGAATTTGAAAAAGTTAAATTATTGAAAGATTAAATTTAAATATTATTTTATATTTGTATTTGTATATAAATGAATTTTATATTTATTTATATTGAAATTAAAATGTAAAATTTTCTTTAATTTCAATTTCCTAATCATTTTAACTTAAAATAGATAATATTGTAACTATTAATTATAAAAATTTAAAATTGTCTTTATTTTTTAAATTTAATTAGATACTAATTATCGATTTTTTAATAAAATATTTTTGCAATTTAAAATTTATTTTAAATATATTGTGTCATGTTTTTTATTATTAATAAAATTATTATTTTTTTAATTTAAATTATTTAATTTAATTATTTTTAATTAAATTAATGAAATATTTTATTTCATTTGAATATTTGGATATTAAATAAAAAACGAATTTGAAGAAGCTAAATTATTGAAAGATTAAATTTAAATATTATTTCATGTTATATTTAGTAATGATTTATAATTATTTATATTGAAATTAAAATCTAAAATTTTCTTTAATTTCAATTTTTTAATAATTTTAACTTAAAATACACAATATTGTCTATTAATTATAAAAATTTAAAATTGTCTATTTTTTTAAATTTTATTAGATATAAGTATCTATTTTTTAATAAAATATATTTGCATTTTAAAATTTATTTTAATTTATTTTAATCAATTTTTACACACATTAGATAAAAATTAAAACGATAATTCTAGATATATAATAATTTAAATTTTTTGTAAATATTTCATTTGGTATTTGTCGATTTTATAATTTCCAAAATGAGATAAAAATTTTTATTCAAGATAAATAAGAAATTTGTTTTATATTTTAATTAATAATCGACATTTCTTACAAAATGAACAAAAATATTCAATTAATCAAAATTTCAATGGTATGAATTTCAATTGTATGTAATGTAATTGAAACGCATTAAATCTTGTTTAACAATTTAGTACTGAATGCATAACTTCTGTTCACCGACGACTCATTATTAAAACAGGTTGAATTATGTGTTGGCCAGTGTGAAACTACCACTTAATTAATACAGATCCCCAACTCCCAACCATCAATTAACCAACAATTAATTATAATCAACGGTCCTAATTTATATCACAGCATTTCCGTCGGTCCGTCTGAAGTTCCAACGGAACGAAACAAAACCAAAACAAAAAGCAACATCCAAAAGAACTGCTTCTTTTCCAGCTCCCAGCAAACACACGTCTAACTGCACCAAGTCGCCTCAACGGCAACACCGCAATTGTTACCTTGTGGTACTAAGCTACTCCCCACCACACATTCCACTGGCTTTACCTGGTGATGTTGTTTCACTGTCAGGGCCGATTCTGTGTATGTGTGAGTACCCTCTCTTTCTATCCCGTGCCGGTTTTGTCATATTAACCAACATCGGGATGATCGCTAGGCCACGCCGTTTTATTTTTGGGCCTCGCGTCGTTCTGTATTAATGGGGAGCGGGGCGGACGAAGAAGTACCGAAGCAACAAGTAATTATGAGTGTACAACAATATGTTAATTCACAAATTGTTTTTGCTTAAGGAAGACCATTGTGGTACCACTCGTCTTTCGTAGCAATTAAATGATCCTTAAACCATATCGAGAACAATTTGGCTTCGTTTATTTCCTGTATACGAGTCGCAGTCGAAACGCTAAAGTCCGTAATTCAAAGAACGACCCTGGCAATGTTCGTTGGAATCCGAAGTCCGCCATGCATGAAGTGAAAATATTATCCAATTTTAACCTTGACGCAATACTCGAGAGTTCCACTATTACCACTTCCGTCTTATCAATTTTTCTTGCTGCGGGTCGTGGCTTTTTACACGGTTTAGTAAACCTTTTGTTTATGGAGGTCTTCCGAAAAAATGGCCGCGTAATTATTTCGTTGCAGCTTACAAAAATTTAGTACCAAGATTGACTCTACACACGCAACGTTACGGATGGAGTTGCTGTAATTCACACCAGAAACTAACAAAACCACCTGTTGTTACTAACACAACCTAAAACCTAAGTAACTAGTTACTTTCCCGTACATTTAGTGGACAGAATCCTTAACAGAAACAGTATACACCGTATCCGGATAAATTTTTTTGAGAATAGCCGTAACACAATAGTTTCAATCTTGATTTCGAATGATTTAACAAATGCGTCTTGTTTCCTCAAGGAATAAAGTTACCTGGGGTGTATAGGGTTACAATGTGACTTTTACGAAATTCCTAGCGGGTGGAAATGTTGCTCAACATTGCTGACGCATATTAAGTTTCCCGGCGTAGAAAATTTATGTTAATCCCTCCACGTTTTTTACAAATTTCCTTATCTCGGAATTATGAGTGCTCCAAACGAGTGATAAAAAAATGCACTAACTAACAAAGGAGATAACGCATGGGAAGACATAGATAACCTTCATAAAAATGACCCGGGTTTATGTTGCATTCAGTTGAATTTCCTGCATCACCTCATCATTATCAGCATTTGATAGTGGTCTCGTTTTAATTGCTAAGGACGACGAGAAATATTCTTTATGTACTCAATTAACTCGAATGTTTTGCATATGTTGTTTCCGTCAACGCAGCTTAGTTGCAGTATATCCTGTCGATGTTTGTGATTAATTCATACATCTTTGTTGGTGTTTATTCATGGAAACAATGATCTTATCTGCTTTACACAAACGAAGTACGAAATACGAGTATGCTATTTACATCAGTTAATTTATGTATCACTGACGGGTTATATATAAAACAATTTGTGATGGAAATTAGTTGTCTAATATCGCAGACTAATTTTAAAATGTGTAATTGGAATTTTCGCTCTCTGGCTTAAAAGCAATTAGAATTAACCACTAATCACCTACGAACGATTAATTTGCATATGACTTTCTAAATGAACCATATAATTTGAATGGGCAAATTATGAATAGAAAACTGCTGAAACATAAGCTAGTGGCAAATTAGCGACTATTACAATCGAAAATTTCTACTGTCATTTTTTATTAAACATTGTCCGTTTTTTGCCTTACTGAGTGTCTAAAAATACTTTTCACATACCAAAAGAAGTCAGAGAAATCAATTATTAATTAATTAGCTCACATTTACAAATCGTCTTATATGTTTTCCAGAATATTCCAGACATAAATTAGTCAATTTATTAATATCGTGTTATGGCTGACACATTTTTCCTTAAATATTGTCATGTTTTATTCATATTGTCAATTTTTTACCTTATAAAGATACTTTTCATATAACAAAAGGAAGTCAAAGGAAAGAATTACTAATTAGCTCATATTCCCAAATTATCTTACACTCTTACAACAAGATTATATACATAAATACAACAATTTTATTGAGATTCTGTTATGGCTGACATGTTTTTCCTTAAATATTGTCATGTTTTATTCATATTGACAATTTTTTACCTTATAAAGATACTTTTTATATAACAAAAAGAAGTCACAGGAAAGAATTACCAATTAGCTCATATTTCCAAATTATCTTATACTCGTACAACAATATTATAAACATAAATACAACAATTTTATTGAGATTTTGTTATGGCTGACATGTTTTTCCTTAAATATTGTCATGTTTTATTCATATTGACAAAAGAAACAATTATCAATTAACTCATATTTCCAAATTATCTTACACTCTTACAACAAAATTATAAACATAAATACAACAATTAATTGAGATTCTGTTATGGCTGACATGTTTTTCCTTAAATATTGTCATGTTTTATTCATATTGACAATTTTTTACCTTATAAACATACTTTTCATATAACAAAAAGAAGTCAAAGGAAAGAATTACCAATTAGCTCATATTTCCAAAGTATCTACACACTTACAACAATATTATAAACATAAATACAACAATTTAATTGAGATTCTGTTATGGCTGACATGTTTTTCCTTAGATATTGTCATGTTTTGTTCACATTGTCAGTTAATAAATTGTATAAGATACTTTTTATATAACAAAAAGATGTTAAAGGAATCAATTACTAATTAGTTCATGTTTCCGAATCACCTTACACTCTTGCAAGAATATTGTAATACTTCAAGAATGTTATAAACATAAATTAGTCAATTTTATTGACCCTTTATTATAACGGGCAGGTTTTTCCTTAAAAAATTGTTAGCTTTTGTTGACATCATCAGTTTTTTGCCTTATAAAATATGTAAAAATTGTTTCTTATAAAAAGGTCAACAAAAATAATTATTAATAATATTTCCAAATCACCTTATCCTCTTCCAAGGGCGTTCCAAATATAAATTAGTCAATTCTATCGGCATTCCATTAAGGTTGTCATATTTTTCCATTTTTTTCTGACAGTCTCAGTTTTTGCCCTATTAATTAAATGAAAATAACAACTCCCGTAAAAAAAAAGAAAACAGGGGGATCGATTATTAATTAATCCACATCCCCAAATCGTCGTACATTCTTCCGAGAACATTACGAAACATTTATTGGCACTCCGTTACGGTCGACACGTTTTTCCTTGAATAGCGTTAAGTACCAATATAAGATTTAATTTGCGCATACGACGTGAAAAAAACAACTTTAATTGGCTCCGATATCAAATCAATTATTGATTTTTTTATGTGCCGAACTGAAATGCCCCGACATAATGCGGTGCCTCCATAATTTTATTTATTTCGTTCAATTTAGATTTTAATGACGCACCCCGAAACCCGCATGCCCATATCGTTTGGGTTTTATGCGTTCGCAAGACCGTATAAAACGCAATAAATTTGTTACTTAATTGGGTGGTTTAATGTTAATTGAACGATTACGTTTTGGATGAAGATTAAATTAGAATATGCCGACTTATAAATTCTGGGCCGTGACGAGAGCGGAATTGAGTGCAATCGTGTTGAGGCTTTGTACCTGTTGAATGGAGCAATCAGCTAACCTTGATATCATCAATTGCAAATTGTAAATAACATTAAAGAAATTGTTGGATGCATGCATTATGTAAGATGCAGAACAATGTGTTTGTTATGCTGGATTTGTTTACATTGTATTATTCGTGCATTTTTATTTGTTAACTAGGTTCGCTTACAATATTGGGAGGCTGTGATGAAATTCCAGTTGAAGTCTTACCTGTAAATAAAATGAAAGCATTAATAACTGAGTTTTAGTGAACCTAAACTAATTTAATTTATAAACAAATATGGTTCTACTTATGCCAAACATCCTAAAGGAACAAAACAATATAAAAAGTTTGTAATACCCACAGTGAAACATGGTGGGGATTCAATTATGTTATGGGAAAGCTCCAATCCATTTGGCACAGACCCCTTAGACTAATATACAAAAAAAATACAAATTGAACCAATGTTTTCAATTAGTTTTGAAAGGAGTATTTATTTTTAAGTACAGTTATGTTCCCAGTGTACATAATTAAAAAAATATTGCTAATTCCTTACACGTTTTTCCACAGTAAGAATATTGTACATAAATATAACAATTTTATTGAGATTATGTTATGGCTGACACGTTTTTCCTTAAATATTGGCATGTTTTATTTATATTGTCAATTTTTTACCTTATAAAGATACTTTTCAATATTACAAAAAGAAGTCAATGGAAACAATTACCAATTAGCTCATATTTCCAAATTATCTTACACTCCTACAACAATATTATAAACATAAATACAACAATTTTATTGAGATTCTGTTATGGCTGACAAGTTTTTGTTTAAGTATTATCATGTTTTGCTCATATTGTCAATTTTTTGCCTTATAGAGATACTTTTCTCATAACAAAAAGAAGTCAAAGGAAACTATTACCAATTAGCTCATATTTCCAAATTATCTTACACTCCTACAACAATATTATAAACATATATAGAACAATTTTATTGAGATTCTGTTAAGGCTGACACTTTTTTCCTTAAATATTGTCATGTTTTGTTCATATTGTCAATTTTTTGCATTAAAAAGTTATTTTTCATATAACAAAAAGACGTCAGAGGAAACAATTACTAATTAGCTCATTTTTCCAAATTATCTTACACTCGTACAACAATATTATTAACATAAATACAACAATTTTATTGAGATTCTGTTATGGCTAATATGTTTTTCCTTAAATATTATTATGTTGCCCATATTGTCAATTTTTTGCCTTATAAATATGTTTTTTATATAACAAAAAGAAGTTAAAGGAAACAATTACCAATTAGCTCATATTTCCAAATTATCTTACACTCCTACAACAATATTATAAACATATATAGAACAATTTTATTGAGATTCTGTTAAGGCTGACACTTTTTTCCTTAAATATTGTCATGTTTTGTTCATATTGTCAATTTTTTGCATTAAAAAGTTATTTTTCATATAACAAAAAGACGTCAGAGGAAACAATTACTAATTAGCTCATTTTTCCAAATTATCTTACACTCGTACAACAATATTATTAACATAAATACAACAATTTTATTGAGATTCTGTTATGGCTAATATGTTTTTCCTTAAATATTATTATGTTTTGCCCATATTGTCAATTTTTTGCCTTATAAATATGTTTTTTATATAACAAAAAGAAGTTAAAGGAAACAATTACCAATTAGCTCATATTTCCAAATTATCTTACACTCCTACAACAATATTATAAACATAAATACAACAATTTTATTGAGATTCTGTTATGGCTGACACGTTTTTCCTTAAATATTGTCATGTTTTGCTCATATTGTCAATTTTTTGCCTTATAAAGATACTTTTCATATAACAAAAAGATGTCAAAAGAAACAATTACCAATTAGCTCATATTTCCAAATTATCTTACACCCCTACAACAGTATTATAAACATAAATACAACAATTTTATTGAGATTCTGTTATGGCTGACATGTTTTTCCTTAAATTTTGTCATGTTTTGCTCATATTGTCAATTTTTTGCCTTATAAAGATACTTTTCATATAACAAAAAGAAGTCACAGGAAAGAATTACCAATTAGCTCATATTTCCAATTATCTTATACTCGTACAACAATATTATTACCATAAATACCATAATTTTATTGAGATTCTATTATGGCTGACACGTTTTTCCTTAAGTATTGTCATGTTTAGTTCATATTGTCAGATTTTTGCCTTGTAAATTGTATAAAATACTTTTTATATAACAAATTTCTTAAAAAAATAAAATAAAAATAATTAATTTATAAAGTTCTTAAAATTTTCATGTAAAAAATAAAATAAGAACAATTTTAAAATTGCCAAAAATGTATATGTTTCAATGAATTTCTTAATCTATTTAGTACTTAGTTACTAAGTCTCAATTTTTAATAACTGTCTTAAAAAATGGAATAATAATGACCACTACTGTATACAAAAGAACATTAAGTGTGGAGGGTGAATAAAAACTTTTCTGAATTGATAGAATTTAGCCTACATCTATTGTTAACAATCAATATCTAAAAATAGTCTTATTAAGTAAACACCAAGCTAATGGACTAGATAAAAACTGCTGAACCAAATTAGTTAGGAAATGTTTAGTGGTGTCTATTTCCTTGAGTCAGAAATTTCTTGAGGATCATTTAGACAGGATTCAGATGTGGAACGTGGTATAAAGTCGTCAGGAAATAATTCCAACAAACGTAGACATAAACTCCAACGATTATAGATATAGATTATTTTATATATTTTACACAGACCCTATTAATGGCGTTCCATCATCTATAAATTAGAATAAAACTAAGTTAGTTCCAATCATAAAGTTTTCTTTACGAGGCACTAAAACTTTCATAATTATAAAATGCGTTAGGCGGAAAACTATAAACAGTTTGCAAAGACATCTACAAATTGAGTATAAAACTGTGCAATCCTTGACCTTATATGTACTTAATTCTTCAGCATTACACGACAAGTGGTGTGAAAATAGTAAAATAACAAAGTTCAAGGTTTGTGGGATGTTCAAATGACTGGGAAGATCTCAAGAGCATAAAAGGTTCGATTAAAAGAGAGGACAAAAATAAAATTAACACAACGATAGATAAGCTCAGACGAACAATACGATTGCTACAAAAACTAGTAAAAGCTCGAATCACTTTTTAATTAAAATGTTAATTGTTTTGTTTCATCAACACGTTTAATAGCAATAAAGGAGTTTTTTTAGTGCGTGTCAAAGGTTTTCTGAAACTCCTGTGGAAGGACGGTACGTTAAAACCATTTTCAAGTTCTTAAGACAATAATTGCATTGGTAAACAAAGACCGAAGCCGGCTCAGACATGAAAATGTACGCAACAAAAAGCAGTAGGTCGAGCTTTCAATTAATTAATCACGTTTCTTTTTAAAAAGGAATAAAAGCGTATTGTTTCCAGCGGGTAAAAATAACACTGATGCCTTTCGAAATTTAATAGAATAATGGTGTTGTGCCACCAATCATACATATTCAATGGACTAATCAACGGAGAAGTTGGCCTAACACATCGAAAACCAAAATATCAACACAAAAGTGATTAGTATTCGAGCCGGCTCACATCCGGCATGAATAAACGTTGATTTTATAATTTTTATTTTTTTCGTCATGGTCCTTTTGTGTAATGCGTGCCCGACTGCTTTTTAATACTTTCGTTTCCATAGAAACACTTTCGTCGGCGGCCGATAAGTGCATTCGACGAACCGACACAAAATGTAGGTTTCGGGGCGAACGGAATGTCGTTATCACTGAAGGCGGCGTACGAAATAATCAGGACAATGGGACACACACACACTAACGCATCTAGAAATGTTAAGTGTAATCTAATCGCATTTTTGCCTTCAAACTGTATTATTAAAAATAGATAATTGTTTTAACAAACATGAGTTTTGTGTCGGCGGAGGAGGCACAAATAGAAAATTATATTTAATTATCTTATACAAATTATATAAAGGTGTTTATTTACCCCCACTAAATTTAGGTTAACAACAAACAACACTGATAAATTTCAAAATGAATCATAATCACATAAAATTATGTAAATCTTTGATTTATGAATTAATTATTTATTTAAATGCAACGTTTACTTTATGTTAGTGACTACTGAGCCAAAGATTATTATAAACTGCCATATTATTTTATTAAGATAATTATCACATATAACATCTGTTCCGACAAATTAATAAACATATTTTAAGCTAGCAAGTTCTACTCCAAAGGTAACCAGTTTTTTATTTATACTACTAGTATCAATATTAAACTCTTACTTAAATAATAAAAAGTATAAAAATTGAATCATGAAAAATTCCAGGTTTATACTATAAACAAATATATTTCTTACAATGTTTTATTTTTTAAATAAGCAGTATTCCCTTAGAAATCCAATTTAATAGTGACATCTAATTGTGTTTCTTGTTGAATTTGTTTAAATGTTGCAATGTCTAAAAAATAAAAAAAAATAATTACTGTCTTTTTTTCATAAAATAAAACAGACAAAAATATAATTTTATCAACATATTATCAAATATTATGTAGATAGATTTTAATTTATTGATTATTTTTAAATTGCTTAGTTAAATTTTTAAATCAGTTAAAAATTTATTACATTTGTTTATGATTTTTTGGTGATATATCTTTGTTTATAAATAAAATGGTTAATCTTAAAATAATTGAATCATCAGATAAGAATTTAAAAAAAAAATGTTTTTCTTGCATATTTTCTTAGTTAAAATAGACAATTAAACAATTTGTTCAGTACAAAAATATTAATTATGCTGTATAAGTATGTTATATCAAATCATTAATAAATTACAGATTGTTCACAAATTAAAATTTGTTTTTTATTACATTTTTTGTGTTTCCTTCGAACATAAATAAAATGAACAAATAAACATGTTTTTCATAATTTTTCAATATTAGAAATAAACAAAAAATAATAACATTCAATTTATTCCTTTGAATTTTTTACAAATAAATCTCGTATGAAGCTAGAATAAAATAGACAATTTTTTATAAAATAAAATAGACAAATTTCTAATTTTTGATAGTAAAACATTGGAAAGAGATTATTGATATGCTTTTCTAATAATTGATAATTTCTAAATATGTCTGATAAGTTTCTTAGTTGCTCTTCAATACATGAATTTTAATAGATGGTTTAATTAATTTTTAATAATTTTTGATCAACTGGTTGATAATTTGAAGCATTAGACAAAAAATTAAAATAAAATCTATCATGTTTTTTTGTAAGAAAATATACTAAATAGCTTTTTTACAGAAATGTTTAAAAGAAATTAATGATCAGCATTTCAAATTATTGATAAATTTGAGTTAGTTAAGTTAAATTCTTGTATGAAATTTGTTATGATTTTTTATTTTTTTTTTCCTTCAATATTTGAATTTTAAAAAATGGTTTTCAATCAATTTTTAATAAATTTTGTTCAACTAAAATGGTTCATTCTTAAAATAATTTGAAAAAAATTAAAAAAAAATCTATCATATTTTTTTTGTTACAAAATGAACAAAATATTTTTTATGGAAACGTTAAAAAGGAATTATTGATAAATATTTCAAATTATTAATAATTGTTAGCTACTTTTTATATAAATTAAAAATTTGTTAATCAAAAAATAATTTGAATCGTAAGACAAGAATGTTTTTCTCAAATTTCAATAAAATGAAATTATTAAATGGACAATCCTTTCATAATAGAAATATTAAAAAGAAATAATAAATATTAAGCTTTTGATAATTTTTAAATAGTTCAAGTTTGTGCATCAAATATAAATTTGTTATAAATGTTTGACTTCTTTTGGTTACTTAAAATTATTTTAAAGATTAAAAAATTTTTTATGTTACATCTTCTATTTTTAGTAACTTTTGTGAATATAAATTAACTAGTTGACTTTTAAAACAGAATTCACAAAAAGAAATGGACATATTTGATATGTGATGATAAAAACATTTCATTTTTATTACATCAATGGAAGAATGCAAAAGTTTATTTTGGACAAACATTCCCGATTAATTCAAAGTTTATAACTTCTTCGAATCCAAAATGTCAATAAATTTTATGCAAATTAACCTATTCCACATCTGTTATTATCCCTAATAACCAAAACTGCGCTTTGAATGTGTATTTCCATTACGTAACGTCAGTTTTCCCCGGGCCAAAATAAATCACGGTCCGCATCGCCAAACTATAGGATATAGTTCAGTAAAGCGGTTCGGTTCGCTATGCGGGCACAATTTTTTACTAACCTTTAAAGGTTAATGAATGCTCCAGAGACCTTGAAACCTGCGCCGGCCACTTTTGATTGCTTGGAACACCGAAGTCCCCCCAATTAAAATGCGAATTATTAAACGACCGTTCACACCTGGTCATTTAATCGTATTCTGTTTATTTATGTTGTAATCGTTATTTATGCAAAGTTAATCGAACCATTTTTTTTTCACGAATCGTGTAAGCACGGATTTCTCACGGGCAACTTTCAATCAAAACAGCATGAGATCTTGATGGGTGACAGCCTGAACTGGTTTTTATCATAACATGGATTAAAGTTATTTTTATCACTCTTGTTTAGCTCATCTGAAGACGATTGGAAGAGTTGAACCCTTTTCCTGAAGAAGAAGCTGAACTTCTTGGATGATTTGAAGAGTTGAAGAACTCTTTTCTAATAGAAGAGACACAATAGACTCAAAATCTGCACTTTTTCTTTAATGATTTGTAAAGTTGGAAGACCATTTTGCCTCAACAAAATAAGACTTATCCAAAAAATGTACTTCTTCGGTGATTTGAAAAGTTCTTTCTGACGGAAGAGATACAATAGACCCAAAAGCTACACTTCTTTGATGATTTCAAGAGTTGGAGAACAAATTGGGCTCAGGAAGTAAGTTGATTTGAAGAGGTGAAGGACTCTTTTGTAGCAGAAGAGTTGCAATAGACCAAAAATTTGCTCTTCGATGATTTAAAGAGAAAAAGGACACTTATTCCCTTACATAAAAGTCACACTAAGATCTAAACCTGCACTTCCTTCAGTTTCAATTCTTAATGCTGTCGTCATCACCAAAACCTGACATTCACAAAAAACCCAATTAAATTAGGTCTCCCAGATAATAAATTATCTAACCACCAGAGAGCCATTGAATAAACCACAACAATTACAAGTGCCCTTGATCCGATCCGGTACCACCCGACTCCATTTAGAGACATTCCTGTTCCCTTCATTACCGTTACTTCTGCCCACTGTCTGGCGGCGCAGACAATACGAAACAGGTAGGCGTACATTCGTCTGAAGAACACACCGAATTTCAGCCGTCGACAAACAGGCCGCGTGAGTAAAAGGATCAATAACCCAACGGTCGACTTGTGTGTATCATATACACAGATGTCCTTGACGTCGGGGTATACAGGTGCATCTGGGGCTAACAACCCCGGACGTAAACACACATCGGGAGGGTGAAAGTTACGACGCACGAACCATCTACGGTAGATCTTCTTCACGGTTCCCATCCAGGCATTGACCTATATATCGTCCCTGACCATTGTGCTCTCGGGTGTTACGATGGCATTGTGTCGGATCGATTGTATTTAAATGTACGGTCTCAATTTATTGATAGGAAAAAATGTCATTCCTCAACCACATTAATAACACAACATATGCAATATTACGATACGAGAGTTAATATAATGAATTCGTTACATTTCAAAAATAACATGTGCAGTTAATTAATATTACATAAACTCTTTAATTAATTAACAAAGGTCCTAAAATGACTAACCTATAAGGAATATTTTCCGATCGTAAAGGCGAGTTTCCTCATTTTATAGAACCATACAAGGTATTTATAATAATTATTGTGGTTAATTGAAACGTGTGCTAAATTGATTGTGGATAGAGTATGCTATAAGTAAGGAACTTAATTTATATTTACAGCAAAAAACTTCATAACAATTTATTTACGGCTTTATTAGTTTCTATAAAAATGTATCAGGCAACTGCTTTCAAGTTTAGAAGCAAGGCTGGGATGACAGTATTTTATCATGTTCATCCTTCTTAAAATGATTTTACTCTTTTTTTAATTTGTTAATGGTGAGTCAAGTTCTTTCTTATACATCCAATCAAAAACTGTGGCATTTGAAGATGATTGGAAGAGTTGAACCCTTTTCCTAAAGAAGCTGAACTTCTTAGATGATTGGAAGAGTTGGAGAACTCTTTTGTAAGGGAAGTGATGCAATAGACATTTTGCCTCAAGAAAGTAAGACTTGTACTGATTTGAAGAGTTGAAGTATAATTTTATCTGAGAAAAGTATTTTAAAACTGTCTTTCTTCGATAATTTGGAGAGTTAAGACGGAAGAGGTACAATAGACCCAAAAGCTACACTTCTTTAATGATTTGAAAAGTTGAAGAATAAATTGAGCTCAGAAAGTAAGATGATTTGAAGAGTTGAAGTATAATTTTATTTGAGAAAAGTATTTTAAAACTGTCTTTCTTCGATAATTTGGAGAGTTAAGACGGAAGAGGTTCAATAGACCCAAAAGCTATACTTCTTTAATGATTTGAAAAGTTGAAAAATAAATTGAGCTCAGAAAGTAAGATGATTTGAAGAGGTGAAGGATTCTTTTCAAGTTTAGAAGCAAGACTTGGATGAAAGTGTTTCATCATGTTCTTCCTTCTTAATATGGCTTTACTCTTCCTTTAATTTGTTAATAGTGAGTCAAAAACTGTGGCGTGTAACTTAGTTAGTCATTTTTTTCTTCCAATATCATCAAGAGTTTATGCACATTTAAATATAAAATGAATAATATTATTGACTATTTTATTTTATTTCTAGATTTGCATCATAATCGTCATAAAGAGCATCCATCATACGTTATGTTGATGCATCGAGTACCCAGCTGGCACCTTCCCAATAGCATTCCATCGAAACGTCCTGGAAACAAGAAGAATGGCACTCGGCATTTTCGCCGCAAATTTAACGTCCGCACATATCAGCGGGTCAGTCATGTGTTGCCAATGCGGTAATGGCATGTAAGAGGCGCATCTTCGTGGCCACATAACGATGCCGCGTACCGAACCGAGAGTGAACTGAAGAGAGGGCAGAAGAAGAAACGGAGCCGTCGCTGACGTCATCTCCGCAATGAAATCCAGTGACCGGCGCCTTGCTCCAGCAGAGCGCGACCCGATCAACAGGTTGAAATAAAAGTAGAATATGCAGTGCAAGTTTAATGTCATTGTTGGCTCTCTCTAACCGTGGCCGTCCGACGTTTTCCACCGTTTCTCGATTCGCTGCACAACGATCGATCCGTTCGGACGTTCGAATGGAATGCACTTTGGAGCCGCTCCAAAGGGAAGTCATTGATGGGGGGTGCAACCGGCACGTATAAAAGGAACACGTGTTACATCCATGTCTGACTGAGCCTTGGATCACGAAGAGCTAAAAAGCTACTTTCATTAATTGTGATTAATCTTTGAAACTGATGGATATCCTGTAAATAATATTGATGATGATTCCTCACATTTCCTTTCTAATAATATACTTCCAACTTAATCCGTAAAATAGACTTAAAATCCATGAATAAAATGAAGTTTTGAATGAAGAAAACACAAGAAAGAAACAAGGTTGAAGATTAAAAGCATCTTCAGTTTGTTTCCAATGAAGCAGCAGTTTGTTGACAAAAACTATCGTTTTTGAAGTCTATATATAATTTCACATCTGAAATTGTAAAAAATATGTCAAAATTGGAATTTAAAGAATTAAATTAAGATCAATAAAAAATGATATTTTTAATGAGGGAAACATAAAGAAAGGTTGAAGAAAAAAGTATCCTCAAGATTCCTCAGTTTATTTCTCAGTAAATTTTTGAAGTTTATATATAACTTTTAGACGTAACATACGAAATTGTAAAAAAATATGTCGAAATTGAAGTTTATGGAATTAAATGAAACAATCCGTAGATTATTTAATAAAAAAAATCCTTGGAAAATTGATATTTTGAATAGAAAAATCAACGATAAAAAATGACTTCACTTTATTTCTCATCTTCTTTGAAGATTATTTCTCTTATTAAACAACAGTGTGATGATAAAAATTATCTTTTTTGAAGTTTATATATAACTTTTAAAAGTCACATCTGAAATTTTAAAAAATATTTCATAATTGGGGTTTAAAGAATTAAATGAAGTAACCCATATAATATTAATTAATAATAATCCTAAAAAATTAGGATTAATAAAAAATTGATATTTTTAATGAGGGAAACATAAACTAAGGTTGAAGAAAAAAAGTATCCTCAAGTTACCTTATTTCTCAGTAAACTTTTGAAGTTAATAACTTTTAAATGTAATTGTAAAAAATATGTCGAAATTGAAGTTTAAGGAATTAAATGGGAAAACCCATACATCAATTAATCAAAAAAAAAAAAATCCTTAGAAAATTGATATTTTGAAAAAAAAAATATAGAGAAAGATTAACGATATTATTTCACACATAACATATACATAACCTTTAGAAGTCACATCTGAAACTGTAAAAAATATATCTAAATTGGTGTTTAAGGAGACAACCTATATAATAATTAATCTTAAAAAAACATAAACTACATAAAATATTGATATGTTGAATGGGGGAAAATTATGTTTTTTGAAGTTTGTATATAACTTTTAGAAGTAACATTTGAAATTGTTATATCTGATTGTTGGTGGCACATATAAATGTTCTGGTTTGTTTTACAGTCACGAATACTTTCAGTTTACAGTTAGGCAGGTCGAATATTTAAGAGACGAGCAAATTTACCCGAAAAATTGTTTGCTCAAGATATTATCAAAAAACCAGATTCCGTGTAACTGTGTTTAAGTCGAACAATACGCCATAAAGTATGAATTTAGTTATGTCATCTAGTTAACACTAATTAGTGCATACTGAAACTTCCTTTTGTTAACAACTAAATGACTAATTATTGGAAAGTAATGCTAAATTGACACATCTATTTCCTTAAAGTAAACTAGAAAATGGATCATAAATCTTTATGGTATAATCACCGCTGATTCGTTATGCTCTTCAATGACTTTTTTATGTTGGAGATTGTGTATTATATAATCAACACAATAAATAATTAACTGTGTGAACACGATCTCTGAGTGTAGTTTAAAATTGTAATAATTCAAAAGGGTTCCCATCACTAAACACTACACGCAATCAAAACTATTTCAGACAGTTTATTGTTCCGATTTAAATTTAGTTTTACTACACATAATATTGCTTTTGCCTGGAAGAAATATGGATGTTTTATGTGGCAGCATTTCAAACATATTAACATAAACATAAAGCTGAATTTATTTTGCTTCGGTCTATTGTTCGGGGCAGTAGTGAAATTTATGTCTACATTTTCTTTTGTGTGTCAGCCTGACATTTATTGTTTATTTAGTATTGGTGCCGATAATGTGCATACGTATTGAATACATTGTACACACGTAGTAAAGGGAATTTATAAGTGTGCACAGGTGGACGTACCCGAAAAAAAAACATTGTAATTCACACTTGGACCTCTTCTCCTCAATTCTAACATAAACTCTTAAGGAATAAAACGAAGCCCAAACGGAACACATTCCGTCAGCATTTTCTTTCCGGCTCCGAGGCATTTTCCATTCACACAAAAACAACGCGGGAAATACGCTCCGCTGCGCCATCGTAATAAATACCTAGGAAAACACTTTTGATATACATTTAAATATACGGTATTTAGAATATAATTGAAACTCGGCCTTTTATCTAGACGTTAATTGGACTGGGCTTAATTTACATTACAACAAAGCTGGCCTGGGGAGAATGTGGAAGGGTGGGTGACTTTTTATGGAAGACGAGATCCGAACAATGGGTACCGTGCGAGGGGTTATCGCCTAGATCACTGCGTCAGGTAATTGTTGGAACTATTAAATTATTTATTTAAATCGCTCTACCACGCATTGTGCTACAACAGGTTGGTGAATACCGTCAACTAATTAACGAGAAAGGAACTTTTGAAGAGGTGCTTTAGGTGAATTCAGCTTTAAGTGGTATTAAGTCACACATGCGCAGAAAAGGCGTGCGCATCCAATGGGCGTGTCTATGTTGTCCTAGATGAACAGTACTTTAAGTGTCAATTTCACTTTGTAGGGTAAGGGCTTGTAGAATTCTGTTGACTTGATAATATAGCTTCAGATCATCAGCATAAGCTAGACTACAGTATAAAAACAAATTCAACAAGTCATTGATGAATAAAAGGTATGAGACGATCAGACGAGGCAATAAATACACTACCAAATTCAGATAAGAAGGTCATTAACACAGTTGCAAGTAAATTTATCTCTTGGGGGTCATAAAGTGACTTTGTCCTGCTGGATTGTGTTTAGAAAAATTAAGAGAAACAACAATAAATTGTATTTGAAAATTCTTCCTCTTAAAAAATGACAATATTTCTTTGAATTTGAAAGAAGATGCCATTTCCTCCATCTAAGTTTAACCAAATTCAAATGAGAAGGTAGTTTCATGACTGTTAGAAACAAATTTAGCTTTTAGGGGTCATAAAGTGACTTTATCCTGCTGGATTGTGTTTAGAAAAATTAAAGGAAACGACAATAAATTGTATTTGAAAATTCTTCCTCTTAAAAAATGACAATATTTCTTTGAATTTGAAAGTAAATGCCATTTCCTCCATCTAAGTTTAACCAAATTCAGATGAGAAGGTAATTTCATGACAGTTACAAACAAATTTAGCTCTTATGGGTCATAAAGTGACTTTGTCCTGCCGGATTGTGTTTAGAAAAATTAAGGGAAACAACAATAAGTTGTATTTGAAAATTCTTTCTCTTAAAAAATGATAATATTTCTTTGAATTTGAAAGGAGATGCCATTTCCTCCATCTAAGTTTAACCAAATTCAGATGAGAAGGTAATTTCATGACAGTTACAAACAAATTTAGCTCTTATGGGTCATAAAGTGACTTTGTCCTGCTGGAT
The DNA here is from genome assembly GCF_024364675.1 of Aethina tumida. Lineage (NCBI taxonomy): Eukaryota > Metazoa > Arthropoda > Insecta > Coleoptera > Nitidulidae > Aethina > Aethina tumida. Next base: position 26,569,173 of record NC_065439.1, read on the forward strand.
TGTATTTAGAAAAATTAAGGGAAACAACAATAAGTTATATTTGAAAATTCTTTCTCTTAAAAAATGACAATATTTCATTGAATTTTAAAGGGATGCCATTTCCTCCATCTAAGTTAACCAAATTCAGATGAGAAGGTAATAACATGACAGTTACAAACAAATTTAGCTCTTAGGGGTCTTAAAGTAACTTTGTCCTGCTGGATTGTGTATAGAAAAATTAAGGGAAACAACAATAAGTTGTATTTGAAAATTCTTCCTCTTAAAAAATGACAATATTTCTTTGAATTTGAAAGGAGATGCCATTTCCTCCATCTAAGTTTAACCAAATTCAAATGAGAAGGTAGTTTCATGACAGTTACAAACAAATTTAGCTTTTAGGGGTCATAAAGTGACTTTGTCCTGCTGGATTGTGTTTAGAAAAATTAAGGGAAACAACAATAAGTTGTATGTGAAAATTCTTTCTCTTAAAAAATGACAATATTTCTTTGAATTTGAAAGGAGATACCATTTTCTCCATCTAAGTTTAACCAAATTCAGATGAGAAGGTAATTTCATGACACTTACAAACAAATTTAGCTCTTAGGGGTCATAAAGTGACTTTGTCCTACTGGATTGTGTTTAGAAAAATTAAGGGAAACAACAATATGTTGTATTTGAAAATACTTTCACTTAAAAAATGGCAATATTTCTTTGAATTTGAAAGTAGATGCCATTTCCTCCATCTAAGTTTAACCAAATTCAGATGAGAAGGTAATTTCATGACACTTACAAACAAATTTAGCTCTTAGGGGTCATAAAGTGACTTTGTCCTACTGGATTGTGTTTAGAAAAATTAAGGGAAACAACAATATGTTGTATTTGAAAATTCTTTCTCTTAAAAAATGGCAATATTTCTTTGAATTTGAAAGTAGATGCCATTTCCTCCATCTAAGTTTAACCAAATTCAGATGAGAATGTAATTTTATGACAGTTACAAACAAATTTAACTCTTTATTAACGCGAATAAAGAAGTTTATGGCCGATGCCTTTACGATTCTTCGATTGCCCGACACCACATCGAGAAGCCACCATCAGCCCGTTCCTCCTTCCCGATGCTCCGTGGCAACGTCGCCGCACGGCAACGATAACAATCCAGAGTCAACCGAGCGTCACTTGACATGGTCACAGAACTGGTTTAGTGTATTAGAACCATCTCCGGTCGCTTTTGTGCTGCTCCTCGGGCGCACGTTTGCATTCCGCTCCCTCTGCCTCGTTCTTGTTTCTATCTTTGAACGGTCGTCGGAGAGGAAAAGGTTCTTGGCTGCCATTTGCGTCGGGCCGCATTCTGTAATGCAGGACGACGGTTGCCAGCACGCAGGAATCCGCTGCCTTCTAATTGTCTCCCCGGGGCTCCGACACTGATTGGGACCGATCATATTATTTTTATTTTACCTGTTGGGATATGCGGTGATACGGCATCTGCAGTTTCCGATGTCGTAATTAGTGCCAACGTAAAAAATCCTCATTTGTGTCGCATTAAACTCGACGTACATTAATCGGTTGTGATGGCGAATCTGTTTGACAACTAAATCCGATTAATTCAGGCGGTTTTCAATGTCTTTGTTGACCTAGCTAGTTGGTACTATCTAGTTGATCTTCTTGAGTGTCGGTTTATTAATTTATGAATGGCATTAAAAGTAGAATGGCTCGTCAATGTTAGTAATTAATCTTTTATGTAACACTTCTCCATTCATTTCCGTAGTTGTGTATGGGCTTCATTTAAAATAAGCATTTAAATGATATTTCGCCCTTGATTTTATTATTAAATTTTATATTCAAATTATATTTACCATCAAGATCATGTCCTATTAATTAAAATGCTTTGTATGGTTTATGAGTGTAATAATTGAATCACCCAAGTCAAGTACTAACAATTCTTTAGTCACTGTTTTGAAGTCATTAAAAAAAATGTTGGGTAAGACAAAACGTTCTCTTGTTATTTCTGGATCATTTAAATTTTTTTGTTTTTGTTCTACATGGCCTGTTTTTATATTTACGACAAGTAATAAAAGAGTCATTGTACATGACTACGAAAAAATTACGTATTAGTATTTAATTCTTAAGATATCATGTAAATCTTAGTCTCTCAAATCAATGATGAATGTGATATTTAGCCAAGTAAGTAACGACACGTACTCACAGGAACAATAGACCATAACGAATATGTTTTGGTAATGAACAGGTTAAACGCAACTGCTACCTTGAAGGCTCCACGTCCAGCTCAGTCGCAGTGCCATAGGAAGTCGAAATAACAAACAACACATGACCATGGCAAGAGAATTCCGAAATTAGAATTAAATTATTATAATTTCAATGCCAACGTACTAAACCGATGTGAACAAACTTACTTGATTATTGCGCAATACCTTCGGTACCGATGAAAAATGTAGAAGGACTCGGAACAATGCATTGGAAATGGCGTGTCGTATACGAAATTAAGGCACCACTTAAACATTCCGAGTGTACAAGATAAGAACTGTTGGATGATATCTCCGGGCTGTGATCCAGATAATGTGTGCAACAGCACGAACCACACAATCACAGTTGTATTTAAAACGGGCGTCCGGTACCGTTATCTTATCACCCGGTCAATATTTGTACACGTTCCGCCATTTCCAACGGCCCGAACAGGATCCGGGAGTTTTCCATCTCGCAACGTTCGTAGGCTTGTCGTAGGTCAGGACTGGCTTCTTGAATATAGGTCGTCTATAAATAGAACCGCTCGAGAGTGCAGAACTCCACTTCCAAGATCAAAGCCTCGTTCAGCATTTCGCTCTATTGGACTTAGTTTTCGGTCGGTTCGATTCTTGAATCGATTTGTGCAGCCAATGCACAAAGATGACGCTTCCTTGATCATCAAAAATTCATTGTTTTAGTATGGGGTAAATTGGTAAATTGGAAGACTTGAGTGGTCCATAATCATCTCAGAGACTATTCATATTTATGAAATTGTGAATGTAAAATCAATATTAAGTCCTTCAGTACGATGACAAGCCTGTTCATTGTAAATTCTTCCGTACAGAAGTCATTTGATTAAGTGTAGACTGAAGTTAAACTAATTGTACTTTGCAATATCTAATGTATTGATTACGTTCGTGTCTATTACTTTTTATACATACACGTATATAATGCAAGAAAACAAGTTGACCGTAAATCCCCTCAAATGAGATATAAAATTAATAATCAATTAGAGTGATTTGAATAAATGGACATGTAATTATGAAGTTATTTAACATATTTTATTTTTATTACATTATCAAGTGGAGAAAAAAAGTGAATTACAAGGAAAAGTCGTGAAACAGGAATCTCATGTTTAATTAACATCTCCATTAGTGCTGATGATCGTAGAATTCACAAAACCTGAATGATTCTGGGTAAATCCTCAAAAATCGACATGATGGAAGGAAGCAGTGCTAACGGATCCCTGACCTTCCCCAAGCCGACCTCAGTTCGGAGCGCCTTTTTGGCAGGATGTTGTCTGTGGTCGAGGACAATTCGCAGATGGGCACGAATTAACCTGTGCCTCCGTGCGAATTAATGCAATTGCACGTGCACGGTGCAACCTCGTACGACCGTGAAACCCCTTCCCGCGTGTCAGGAAGTCATTTAACGCCAAATTTAACTCTGTCACACTTTGTCGGATCGGTTTTCGGAGTCGCTGCGCCATTGTGGGGCCGAGCCCACATTTTTAACTCATTGATTCGCTGCATCCAACGTTTTAGTTTGTATCTTTTGATATGATGGAGACTTGGACTGGTTTAATGTGTCGCCGGACCCCGAAACCGACGTCCGATCGAAAAATCCAGCCTCACACAGAGTCGGAACGACGCAGTGGGAAAAAATGCATTTGCGAATAATGAGCCGACAGCAATTGTCTGGTGAATGAAGGGAATTGTGTGTTGTGTTGTGTTGTGCGGGCAAATTGCAGTTTTGGCCTTGACTCTCTGCCTGCAACTTCACTTGATTAACAGAGCCTGCACTGTTCGATCACTGGAGCATAACGAGATACTTTATTATGGAACTTTTTGCTGTCAGGAAAATGGATTCTGGTCGAGCCCAATGCCCAGTACATCGGTTAGATGATAGCCACGTTTAGAAACTAACACAAAGCGGATAATTTAGCATTAATTTATAAACTTCACAATGAACAAAAGACTGAATTTGCATGATAAAATTTGCATTTGTAAAACTTTTCAAACAGGTAATTTAACTATGAATTAAATTAGATTTATTATAATAATTATTGATTTTTAAGTAACAGAAATATTGGGATAAATGTAGATTAGATGTCTATTAATGGTCAATTAGGTATAATAGACACAGTAACTGAAAAAATTTATTAAAATACATTTTCAGCAATTCTTTGCTGACGAGAATATAAGAATTTTGAATCCTGATGAGTAAGTTTCAAATTTGAAAGTAATGGTCAAATACAAAAGATATAGATAGTGTAAAAATTGCTAATTAATTTTAATTAAAAAGAAAATTCAAAATTAATTTATTTCTAAGAAAATTATGTGTTTAATATATTATATATTATAATAATTATACAATAAGAATATTTTTTGTACTTTTTATAGAAAATACAGAATTTCCTTAATATTAATATTATATTATATTTTTGTTTTTAAAGCTAGACCATAATTTCATCAAAATCACTTTTACCTTTGAGTTTCAATGTTTATAATTAATTCTTTCAAACAATATGAGATGAAAATATGTAATATTGTGTAAATAAATTAATAATAGATATTGTTTTTTATTTTAATATTTATTTTCATTTAGTTTTTAAGCAACAAAAAGTTTTCATTTTCATTTAATAATAAAAGATAATTCAAAATTAATTAATTTCTAAAAAAAATATATGTTTAATATGTTGTATATTATAATAATTATACAATAAGGAGTATTATTTGTATTTTTTACAGAAAATACACAATTCCTTTAATATTAATATTATAATTATATTTTTTAGGAATGATTGTTTCTAAAATTAGACCAGAATTTTATGAAAATCTGTATTTGTGGAATTACATCCATTAATGTTGAGGTGTAGCACTAAACATTTTAGTTCCACTTTTAATTTTGAGTTTCAATGTTTATTAATTATTCAATTAATTATTTCAAACAATCTGAAATGAAAATATATAATAATGTTTAAAAAATTAATAATAGAAATTGTTTTCTATTTTTAACATACATTTTATTTTAGTTTTTGAGCAACTAAATTTTTCATTTTTATAGTATATTTAATAACAATTTTCAATTTAAATTAAAAAGAATATATATAATATATTCTATGTTATAGTAATAATAAAATAAGGAGTATTTTATGTGGTTTTTATAGAAAATACAGAAGTAAATAAAAGTTTTCATTTTTAGGGTATATTTAATGACAATTTTTCAATATTGATTAAAAAGAACATTTAAAAATAATTTATTTCTAAGAAAATTATATGTTTAATATATTTTATATTATTTTATATTATAATAATTATGAAATAAGGAGTATTTTTTGTAGTTTTTATAGAAAATATAGAATTTTCTTAATTTAATATTAAAATTATTTTTTTAGAAATCACTGTTCTTAAAATTAGACCACATTTTCATCAAAATCTTTATTGGTGGAATTACATACATTAATCTTGAGGAGTAATATTAAATATGTTAGTTACACTTTCAACTTTGAGATTAAATGTTTATAATTAATTCTTTAAAACAATCCAAAATGAATATATATATATATATATATATATATATATATATATATATATATAATATTGTGTAAATAAATTAATAATAGGAATTGTTTTTTATTTTAACATACATTTTCTTTTAGTTTTTAAGCAATTAAAAGTTTTCACATTCATGGTATATTCAACAACAGTTTATAATTTTAATTAAAAAGAAAATTCAAATTAATTTATTATGAATTATATGTTTAATATGTTCTATATTATAATTATACAATAAGGTGTATTTTTTGTAATTTTTATAGAAAATACAGAATTTTATTAATATTCTAAGAAACACAAGTATTGGAAAATATTGTTAGAACATATTTTCAGCAATTCATAGCTGAAAAAAATGGAAAGTGAGAACAAAAGTTTAAGAAAAGAAAATTGTTAAAACTTCTTTTAATATGGTACTATTTAAAAGTACTAACAATGAGTATGACCTAGCATAACTATTCAAATCCAGCAATAGTAAAATCGTTGGCGATATATAATCTTTGATATCAAGTTTAAAATATTCCTAACGACGTTAATATTCTGGTCAATCAATGGTGATTTTCACACATTTGTCTGTGGAGGCAATTAGCTATAGAAAACGTATAAATTAACCTCATCAAAGCCAAAACACATTAAAATGCACAATTGAATTAATTTTCTCACTTCAACAATGAACAATTCACAGCGTGATAAAGGCAGTTTCTAAGTAATCGCGCAAATAATGCGATGGATGCATCTTACAGTTTCGAAACTACAAGACGAAATTAGAAGTAAAACAAGCGTTTCTTTGTGTCCGACGTGACAACGGTGCACGTAACCGTCTGCCGTTTGGAGAATGTCAATGCCGAGAGCAAAAGTACACACTGTATGTTGAGAAAACGTTCTCATCAGTCATGAATTATGCAACACCCGCGGGATTATCTAATTACCCGATTGGACATAACGAGTCCACGTGCTGGAAAAATTAACATACGCCAGGAGCATCGATTACTGAAATGGAATTGCACGAAACGTCGCATCGGTTTTCATGAGGGTGGCTGATGAATAATTTCAAGGATCCGAACTGTATTGCCCCAATTTTAACCGACAGGTTTTCGCCATCCCACCTGCCTTTCCTCCGCATCATCCGCAACGTAATCGATTGCTTATTGTTTGTTAATCGCCGATTGCGACGATAGAAAAAAAATAACCTACGAGACATTTGTAACATTGTAGTTTTTCTGCATCGTAAATTACGTATCGACAGGCCGTTTTAATTATACTGGTGCATTTCGAAATTGAATTTATTACCGTGAGGTACAATAAAGTATATTCAATTATCATCACAACAACATATTTTACATTAACCTGTTGACTAGATTATGTAAGAGCTAAGGTCGTCGATGAACAATTGTGGGTGCTCTTCGAGCAATTCACTCGTTTCTTTTAATTGGTACTCTTGACTAAAAATCTTTGAGTTTTGAGGTCATCTTAGAACTGACCTGAATTAGGTAAATTAATAATTAATTAATAATTAATTAATTGGGAAGAACTCTTAGTTTAGTAAACACATGAGGATTGACTATATTTTAAAGATATCAAAGAGAATTAACAATTTTATTTTTTAGTTTCTTTAATTATTTATTAACACTAACTAACTAGAATACTTCAATACCAAATTATTTGATAGCTTTGTACAAATTCTTTATTGCCCCTTTTAAATCATAGGAATACAGATACTGTTTCCTTATGGAGCTCGAGGGATTAAAGTTCTTCCTACAACCTTCACAAAAAACTTCTTATCTTGTTTAGCAAACGTGAAATTTAAAACAAAAATAAGTTTTTAAGCGATTTCCTTTTGGGATATCCTTTGTTAGATAAAAGAATTTCACCACAAATAAAACAGAAACTGTCAGGATATAATTTCCATGTCTGTTTTATTTTGGAATTAAACATTTTGTGTAACTACAGAAGCCTTTGGGATTTATTATTGTATATTCTTTCATTTTTATCAGATTTAATAACTATTATTAATTTCAATATATTTAATATATTCTATAATATAATAAACAATAAGGAATACTTTTTTTAAATTTACAGAGACTACAGATAATTCCTTAATATTTATATTACAACTGCATTTTTAAGAAATGACCATTTTTAAAAATTGGACCACAATTTCGTCAGTCTATATTTGTAAAGTTATATCCATTTAACTTTTAATTTTGAGTTCAAATATTTATAATCCTTTTAATTTAAAATAAAAATTATATATATATATTGTATAAATAAATTAATAATAAATTTTCATTTTTATGGTATATTTAATGACAATTTTAATTTGAATTAAAATAAAATCAAAATAAATTTATTTCTAAGAAAATTATATGTTCAATATGTTTTATATTATAATAATTATATAAAAAGCAGTATTTTTATAATTACTTTTCTGGAAAATAAAGAATTTCCTTATAATTAATTTTAAAATTATATTTTTTAGGAATTAGACCAGAATTTCATAAAAATCTGTATTTTAATTAAAAAAAAAAAAATCAAAATTAATTTATTTCTAAGAAAATTATATGTTTAATATGTTTTGTATTATAATAATTATACAATAAGGAGTATTTTTGTAGTTTTTATAGAAAATACAGAATTTCTTTAATATTAATAGTAAATTTAAGATTTTTAGGAATGACTGTTTTTAAAATTAGACCAGAATTTCATCAAAATCTGTATTTACACTTTTAATTTTGAGTTTATACAAACATTTAATTCTTTCAAACAATCTAAATGAAAATATATCTAATATTGTGTAAAAAAATTAATATTAGGAACTGTTTTTTATTTTTAATATACATTTTCTTTTACTATTTTCAATTTTGATTAAAAAGATAATTGAAAATTAATTCATTTCTAAGAAAATTATATGTTTAATATATTCTGTACTATATTATATTAGAATAAGGTGTAATTTTTGAAATTTTTATAGAAAATACAAAATTTAATTAGTAATATTAAAATAATATTTTTTAAAAAATGAATCATTTAAAATTTTTTATCTTTTATCTAAATTAATAATAGGAATTGTTTTTTATTTTTAATATATATTTTCTTTTAGCAATTTTTCATTTTCAATTAAATTTCAATTTTAATTAAAAACAAAATTGAAAATAAATTTATTTCTAAGAAAATTATATGTTTAATAAATTCTATATTATAATAATTATATAATAAGCAATATTTTTGTAATTTTTTTTAGAAAATACAGAATTTCCTTAAAAATATATTTTTTTTTGGAATGATGTTTTTACAGTTAGACCAGAATTTCATTAAAATTTGTATTTGTGGAATATTTCAGTTTAAATTCGAGTTTAAATGTTTATAATTAATTTTTTCAAACAATCTGAAATTAAAATATATATGTAATATTATGTAAATAAATTAATAATAATATTTCATTATTTTCAATTTTAATTAAAAAGAAAATTGAAAATTAATTTATTACTAATTAAATAATATGTTCTGTATTATATATATATATATATATATATATATATATATATATATATATATATATATATATATAAATTACAATAATGAGTAATTTTTGTAATTTTTATAGAAAATATAAAATTTAATAATATTAATATTATAATAATAATATATTTTAAAAAATGAATCATTTTTGAAATATATTACAAAAAATTACAAATTTTATTACACTCTCTAATTTTGAAGATTTAGTTTTTGTTTTAATCTAAATTGGGAATATATTTATTTCTAAGCAAAATTTTGCCATTTTCTTGAATATTTCAGTAATATTGTGTATTATAATAAATTAATAATATATTTATAATAAATTTTTCAAAATTTATATGCACTAAGTTTTCAGTTTTATGGTACTTTTAATAAATGCTTTCAATTTCCAACATTTAGAATTTATTATTGTAACTGAATACTAAAATATTCAAAGAACTCGAAAGGGGTAAAACTTCGTAATAATTTTTTTTGTGAATTTTAATGTATAACGCGTAATGTACGGCAACAATGCTTAGAATTATAAGAACATTACTGGCAAGGTTTAACGTGAAAGTATACTCTTTACCTTGATATAACAATCTACAATACAATTTAAAATCTGGAAGACAAGAACTCGATTTGAACCAGCACTGAAACCGCGATTAATTAAACCAAACCATAAATAATCAATTCGTTACCATTAGTTCCAGCCAAGCCTAATCGAAAAATCTAATAATAATACAAAACCAATTCCTAAACAACACTCAACATCTAATTATAATCGAATCGAGAAATTACGTTTTCTAAATATAGTCCATTCTCGATTTCCATCTTGAAACAGGCAACAGGAACAATTTACTGAATGAAACGGCACCGCGTCCCTGCGGGTTAATTTTCAACCACCGTCGACATCTACCGGATGCGCCGCCAAGCCGCACCTACGGATCGAAGCCGACAGATGTCGTCGGCGGCTTATTCCTGCTGCGTAACATGTGCTTGCGAGTTACGAGCGACGAAATAGTAAACAAAACGAAATGCAAGCACGGTCGCGTGAGATACGCCGCATATCGTGCGACGAGTTCCTGCACACCAACCACCGTCGAGGGACATGCAGAAATTTACATTTCAATGGGAATACTGAAGTTCGAATGCATTTTCTAATTGCGAAACGGTCGTTAAATTAACAGAAATAAAATCGTTTCGTTCCTACTTACGGAATTCGGGCGGGGGGAATGATCTTGAGTACTTACCTGCAAAACAAAAGAAAAATTTATTAATTAAGCACGCCGTCTGAAGACTGGGGGATCGTTTAATATAATAAAAGTGCATTGTTTCAACCAATTAAAATTTTAATGAAGACCGGCTAGACGCTATAATGAAATTGAAGGATAAACGTAGTGAATCGTTTTGTTTTTGTGGAAATTTCAGGGCCCGAATTAATAATTCGAACAAGCGGTGCACACTCAAATTTATAATTATGTATTTACTGAAAGGTCTTTCATTCAATGTGATACCTGATAGGTACAGTTCTGAAGGCAGAAAAAACGACACTCAAGAAGTTGACGTTTATAAATCAGTCTCGAATTTTACAGACGAGTGGCACTTATGCAAAAATTTTAATTCAAAACGACTGTCCACTTGGATAAATGGACGAGATATATTTCGAAAATGTGGCAATTTTTCCAACGTCAGGCGGCATGACAATATCATAAATATATTTTTATAAAAAGCTGGTGAAATACGCTTAAAAATAGATGAGAATGCAGTTTGATGTAAACAAGTGCAGTTTCTTTTAAAAATATCGCTGGACATGAGCCTTTTACGTTTCGGCGATGCAAAATTTCGAAAACAATCAAGTAGTAACGCGGGTCAAAAACAACAAAAAAAGTTTTATTAGACACATAATTCAGAAAAAGTATTTTTATTAATTTAATTCATCATTCATAAATATTTTGTGTTAGAATAAAAAAATAATGTGTATTATTTATATGTATTTAATAAAATAAATTAATTTCAAATTTACTTAAAAATAAAAATTCAAATTAAATTTATTTGTAAACAATATACTGAATATATTTAATCTACTTTAGTAAAAAATATATAATAAGAATTATTATTTAAAATTTTTAAAGACTTTCCCTAATATTAATGTAAAAATTATATATTTTTGTAACAGAAATACATTTTTAAAACTAGACAAAATTTAATTTTTGTGGTATATTTTCAATTTCTATTAAGAATTAAGAACGTTCAATATAAGTTTATTTCTAAGTAATATATTTTAATATAAAAAATATACAATAATACATATTTTTTCTAATTTTTATAATAGATTAGGTAGATATTATTAAAATATGTATTTATGTAATCACATACCATTATTTTTATGGTTATATTTTACTTTCAGTTTTAATTTTTTCAAACAATCTGAAGTGAAAATTTATTTATAAATAAATTTTTGTCATTAATGAATATTCCAATAATATTGTGTATTAGAATAAATTAATAATATGCATTATTTTATATTTTCAACATAACTTTTATTGAAGTATGTATGCAATAAATTTTAAATTTTAATTAAGAAAAAAAATTGGAAAAAATATTATTTCTAAGTACTGAATCTTTAATATAATAAATATACAATAAGGGGTATTCTTTATAATCTTTATAGAGAGGAGAACTCTTTAATATTAATATTAAAAATATACATTTCTTTAGAAATGGGCCATTTTAAAACAAGACAAAAATTTCATTAAAATTTGTATTTGTGTAGACACATAATTTTTATGGTTTCTAAGTAAATATTTTAGATTAGTTTTAATTTTAAGTGTAAATATTTATAATTCATTTGTTCAAGAAAATTGAAATGAAAATTTATTTATATTAATACTATATATTGTTTTTTTATTTTATATTTAATCTATATAATTCACTAATCCACTGTTAATGTCAGTTAAGAAAAAAAAAAAAATAAAAAAAATACACACTGTACATAAAATATATACACCCCATAATTTTTATGGTTTGTAAGTAAATATTTTAGTTCAGGTTTCAATTTTACGTGCAAATATTTATAATTATTTTCTTCAAATAATCTGTAGTGAAAATTATTTCAGAATATTTTTTTGCCATTTTGATGAATATTCCTTTAATAATGAGTATAGGAAAATATTAATAACATGAATTCTGTTTTTATATTTATTTAAGTAAATTATATACTGAATATATTCTTTAATATTAATATTAAAAATATATATTTATTTATAAATGGGTCATTTTTAAAACTAGACAAAAATTTCATTGAAATTTGTGTATGTTGTGTAATTTGTGTATGAATATGTGTAGTCACACCTCATAATTTTAATGGTTTATAAGTAAATATTTCAGTTTAAGTTTTATTTTTGTGTAAATATTTATAATTATTTTTTTCAATTAATCTGAAGTGGCAATTTATTTCTAAATAAATATTTTTGCAATTTTAATATATATATATCATTAATATTGTGTATTAAAATATATTAATAATACGCATTGTTTTTAATTTTTAATACAAATTAATGGTATATTTAATAACTATTTTGAATATCAATTAAGAATAAATTGAAAATATATTTAAGTAAATTATGTATTTAATAAATTCTATATTATAATTTGTATATAATGCAGCATTTTTAATAATTTTCATAAATTAATTATATTAATATTAAAATTATACATTTTTGGAAAGGACCCAATTATAAAATTAGACAAAAAATCATCATTAAAATTCATATTTCTGAAGTTTCACCCAGTTTTAATTCTAAGTGTAAATATTTACATTTAATTTATTCAAACAGTTTAACGTAAAAATATAATTCTAAGTAATATTTTGCATTAAAATGAACATCCATTAATACTGTATATATTTCATAGTGACGGGAAATATCAAATGAAAATTATCGAAATGTTTTGTCTACAATATACAGTATCAACATATTCAACGAAATATGAATGGAATAAAATTAAACAATTTGAATTAATTTATGTAATAATTGTTTATCAAAATTCATTGCCATAGTATAAATCAAATAATTTGATACTTTCTCTCTGGGGGCACATATTCCCGAAATAGACAAATAACTTGATAAAACATTATTATTAATCTTTAACACTGTTGTGTAGTTTTATTTCAATGTCACAATCTGGTTGTAGAACAAGTTTGTTTCATTCGAATGATAATAATTTTATTGCACGAGTACCAGCACATAACATTGTCACGTACGCCTCGCCATATAAGCAATTTTATGGCATCACTTTCAATATCGCTTCATAAATGTCAGTAACAGAAAACCGAAAACGTAAAACGTAAAACGTAAAACGGAACTCGATACTGATTATTACTACAATCCTGATAAAGGATGTGAATTAAATTTAATTAGATCGTGACTACTAGCGCTCAGTTAGTAATAAAGTAAAGTGCACAATTCTGCAATTGGCAATGAGGCTGTGCCAATTGAACAGTTTCTCACAGTTGATATTTCTAATTGGATGCGGCTGTTGCAACCGTATGAGATCTTAATATGTATGGGATTAAACAATTACTTGTGCGTCCGCAGAAATCGACGATTGATTTACAATTCCGAAACATCAATCAACGAAAAACACATTCAAATTGTGGTCTCGTTCAATTTAGATGGTTACAGATAATCGGAACGTGAAAGTTTTGATTGACAGTACTATTTAGATCAAAGCTCGATAGTCTAGTAATTTAATATCGATCTGTTATGTCATAAATTTGCTAATAATCCTTGTCACGATGAACGGTCGGCGATAATCTCTGTCAAATCATTAAAATTAGATTTGTCCCGTATAAGGCGTAAGCCGGAAAAGAAACCGTGTATTCGTTGGTTTTGCAATCTTTTGGTGTTCCAAAAGTAGAATAATAATTAAGATAAAAATATAGTCCAGTCCAAAATAAATAAGAACAGCAGAATCTTTTTAAAATTTTAAATATAAACACAAACAAAATATATAAAATATAAAATAAAAATGTGTCTAGGGAACACCTAAATTAAATTATTACTTAATTTAATTTAATTCGATTCTTTTGGGTATTCCTTAGACTCTCATTTAATGTAAACTGTTAAAATAATATTAATTTAATTGTTATTGTTTAATACAGTATTATAAAAGCGATTATACCAATCGTTTGATCCAATTGAATTTTGAGAGACATCTTGAACGACAGAGACAGTTGGATTGATTTAAAATTTTAACATTTTTCTCATTTTTTGACGCAACCATCAATTTTATGGAAAAATTTTATATGACATTTTTTGTAGAGAATTCAATTTCCTATAATTTATATTCGAAAAAGTTTTTGATATTTTTACAGATCATCAAGTTATCTGCTGAAATCTAAAAATTTTATTAAAGGTTATTTAACTGCTTAAAATTAAGCATTTTATTTAAATAAATAGATTTTTACTAAAAAAATTGATTGTTTATTATAATCAAAGTACTTTTACTACAGTTTGGCAATTTTTTTCTGTATTCACTTATAACTAGCAATAAGTATTGTAATTGCTCTTCATTTTTCGTGAAACACTTATTGCTAATTATAAGTGGATACAGAAAATAATTGCCAAATTGTAGTAAAAGTCTGTTAATGTAACGATATACACTACTTTGATTATAATAAACAATCATTTTTTTTTTAGTAAAAATCTATTTATTTAAATAAAATGCTTAATTTTAAGCAGTAAAATAACATTTATTTAATAAAATTTTTAGTTTTCAGCAGGTAACTTGATGATCTGTAAAAAATATCATAAACTTTTTCGGAAATAAATTATAGGAAATTTAATTCTCTACAAAAAATGTCATATAAAATTTTCCCATAAAGTTGATGGTTGCGTCAGAAAATGAGAAAAGTGTCAAAATTTTAAATCAATCCAACTTTAATGTTAAATAACTTTTGAAAAAATGAATATATCAAAAAACTGTAAGAGACATTTTTTGTAGAGTGTTAAATTTTCTATAAAAATCTGTTTTGATCATTTTGAAATATTATCTCTAACGAGAGTTAAAAAATTTCGAAATCCAAGAGAACACCGTTCCCGTGTTAATCTCTTAATATCAATATTAAGAGCTGTAACTTTCACAGTATTTTTTTTTACCATTTCCAACAAGATTTTCGATATAAATAAGAAAAAAAAAATGTCGATTTTTTTGAAACAGTCTACTGTACATATATGAGTCTAAGGGAGTCTACACCAGAAAAATTGGAGCATCCCCGTAGCATAATTGAACTCACACCACGTTTCACTGCTGGTATAACAATCTTTATTTTGTGTAGTTTTATGTCTACAGGACCTTAAACATAAGCTGAACCATATTTTTTTTCATAAATTAAATTAAGACTCTTCACTAAAACGTTCTCAGTGTTGAGTAGTTCAATTAATCTAATCCTAAGGAAGTCATTCATATTTTTAGCAGAAACCTCGTTCTTTCTTGCAGGTTTCGTGTCAAACGAATCTTCATCTTTTCACACTCATTAAACTAATTTCAGCAAGACCCATTTTCCTCAGGGTGACTTTAATTCCAGTTGTTTTTTGGCATTCTATTTAATTATCCAGTTGTCAATTTACAGGTACAATAGAAATAAAAGACCATAAAGTAAAAGGTTGTTATAATTTCGTCCATTAAAAAATGAAAATGTTCTTTATTAATTCCTAGAAAGCTCGTTCAGACCTAATTTCGTACAAAATACATCCGAAACCGGATTTTTATCAAATAGTCCGGATCCCCCGTATACCGATTCCTGCGGCAACACTAATTAAAATTTCCACCTTGCGACGGTCATCCCATAAATTTGCCTACGACATTTTTCAGCAACCTGAAAATCATAACGCGCCCAACTTCAAACCGTCGACTTACTTCAGGAGATTCGAAGCGCATTTCCCCAACAACTTACATCCAATTATAAAATGCATTTATTCGCCCGGTGGCACGAAGGAATGCATTAAAAACGGTGACGGCCCGCCGCGGACCACCGTCGTTTTCTTACTTTTATTTTTAAACCGTTATTTTCGCATATTTCCTTTAAAGTGTGTGCCAAATGTTTTTTTCCTCTGTTTTTAGACTTTTTATTTTTTTTCGCCGCCGCGGCCGTTGTTTACGACCGGGGAAGACGTTGCGTATAAATAAAAACCAGCCGGTTATTTTTCATATTGTTTTGCGGGTGCGGTAAGGCGTTCGCGGCTCTTTTTAAAGGCGCTTGCGGGTGACAATCCCGCCTGTTTTATGGGACGCGATGCGTGATTTACCGGCGGGCCGTTGCCGGTTTTAATTTACGTATTTTAATGCTCCCTGGAAAGAGATTTGGGTCGTGTACGCCGGATTCCGGTGCGTGGTCATGTTTCAGGACGGCCCGGGATAAAACGAACAAGAGAGATGTAATATTTTTGTCGGGAGGCTTGGAGAATTGTGTGCGACTGAAAATAGAAAGTTCTACGAAAGTGAATCGTAGCTGCGTTGCTGAAAAATCATAAAGCCCGTTTGTTCTTCGTGTCATTACACAGGAATATTAAGTAAAACGTTAATTGTTAATTGCTACTTCTTTTTTTGTATTGATGTGGGCCAAAAAACACTAATTCCGCAGATTGTACGGGTTTAATTGCTGCGCAAAACAATGAAAGCCAGAACGGCGTCGCCGGTGTCTAAATTTAACATCAAACAGAGCCCTAAAGCTCGTCAAGCGAAAAGCAAGCTTATGCTGTCAGTTTGGCGAAAGAACCCGCAGCCCGGCCGAGCCACGGGCCATTTGCCCCTGCATGTGTCCATTCGGTCTTTCAAGAATAAGAAAATACCGTTCGTGGAAGCGACGCTTCGGCATTGCAAAGTGGACTCATCCGTTGGAAAACGCGAATGTACTGCATAAATGCAATACGTGTCCGGCATATCCTCCATTGTTTGCCACTTTGCACGGCGCCCTCCCCCGTCCTCCTGCTGGCCCACGCGTTGTGCAAAGAATCGCCAATAAACCCGTCCAAGATCGATACGAAATGAGACGGGGAACGGTTCCAGATAGGTGGGCGCTGCGAAATATGGCGTCGGAAGGGCGATAATGCGTTTCGGTGGTGGTGAAGGTGACGGGAAGTCGGCCCCGTGTTCCGGAAACGGCATTAAGACGCCCCAGAAGCACGACCTTGCAGTGCGGGAACCCGTCGTGCCGGGAGAATCGCCCCATGTGACCTAATTCCGTGGACGGCTCCCACGCTCTAGCAACGGGGATGAATGCGCCGGCAGTGGGACGCTGCGGGACCGAAGTGATTTGTCTGCACACGACTAGCCGGGGAACAAGAAGCCCGGTTTGTTGCAGTAAAAGTTTTTGGTTTCAATTAGAATTGATACTAAAGAAGTTTCTTTGCTGGATGAAAAGAAATTGTCCGAAGGAGACTTTGATCAATCATATTCGACACCTGATATATCATAGTTTTCCGTAAAGACTCTAAAATACTAGAAGATAGTGG
Source organism: Aethina tumida (assembly GCF_024364675.1). NCBI lineage: Eukaryota > Metazoa > Arthropoda > Insecta > Coleoptera > Nitidulidae > Aethina > Aethina tumida. Next base: position 26,586,958 of record NC_065439.1, read on the forward strand.
AGTTTTAATACGTCTAATTAAGTAACGACGTGTCAAAATGGTTTTTAGTTTCGATTAGAATTGATACTAAACAAAGTCTCCTTGCTGGATGAAAAGAAATTGGCCAAATTGATCAATCATATTAGACACCAGATATAACTTAGTTTGTCGTAAAGACTCTAAAATACCAGAAGAAAGTGGAGGTTTAATACGTCTCATTAAGTAACGACGTGTCAAAATGGTTTTTAGTTTCGATTAGAATTGATACTAAAAAAGTATCCTTGCTGGATGAAAAGAAATTGTCCGAAGGAAACTTTGATCAATCACATTAGACACCAGATTTATCATAGTTTTCATTAAAGACTCTAAAATACTAGAAGAAAGGGGAGTTTTAATGCGTCTAAGTAACGACGTGTCAAAATGGTTTTTAGTTTCGATTAGAATTGATACTAAAAAAGTCTCCTTGCTGGATGAAAAAAAATTGTTCAAAGGAGACTTTGTTCAATCATATTAGACACCAAATATAACTTAGTTGTGGAGGCTTAATACGTCTAATTAAGTAACGACGTGTCAAAATGGTTTTTAGTTTCGATTAGAATTGATACTAAAAAAAGTCTTCTTGCTGGACGAAAAGAAATTGTCCAAAGAAAACTTTGATCAATCATATTAGACACCAGATATAACTTAGTTTGTCGTAAAGACTTTAAAATACTAGAAGAAAGTGGATGTTTAATACGTCTCATTAAGTAACGACGTATCAAAATGGGTTTTAGTTTCGAGTAAAATTGATACTAAAAGAAGTCTCCTTGCTGGATGAAAAGAAATTGTCCAAAGGAGACGTTGATTAATCATATTAGACACCAGATGTATCATAGTTTTCCGTAAAGACTCTAAAATACTAGAAGATAGTGGAGTTTTAATACGTCTCATTAAGTAACGACGTGTCAAAATGGTTTTTAGTTTCGATTAGAATTGATACTAAAAAAGTCTCCTTGCTGGATGAAAAGAAATTGTCCAAAGGAGACGTCGATTAATCATATTAGACACCAGATATATCATAGTTTTCCGTAAAGAAGATGGTGGAGTTTTAATACGTCTCATTAAGTAACGACGTGTCAAAATGGTTTTTAGTTTCGATTAGAATTTATACTAAAAAAAGTCTCCTTGCTGGATGAAAAGAAATTGTCCAAAGGAGACTTTGATCAATCATATTAGACACCCGATACATCATAGTTTTTCGTAAAGACTCTAAAATACTAAAAGATAGTGGAGTTTTAATGCGTCTAATTAAGTAACGATGTGTCAAAAAGGTTTTTAGTTTCGATTAGAATTTATAGTAAAAAAGTCTCTTGCCTGGATGAAAAGAAATTGTCCAAGAGAGACTCTGATCAATCATATTAGACACCAGATATAACATAGTTTTTCTGTAAAATACTAGAAAATAGTGGAGATTTTAAAATTGTTAATGAGAACAAGGAAAAACAATCATTAGCTGTCATCTAAAAATGAGCAAGAACAAATAAAGGTGTTAAGCTGATTTTATACTCTTCCATATCTGAATCATCTCAATGATTCTAAAGAAAATTCAGGCTGTACTGTAGTCACATAAGAAACATTTCCTAATTAATCCAGTTTAGCAGTTTTTATGTACTCCATCAAATAGTGTTTATGTAGAATGACTATTTTAAGAAATTGATCATTAAGAACTGTAAATACAGAAAAGCTTGTATTCCTCCTTTATAAAAAAGCAATAAAACTGAAAAATTTTTCTTAGACAATTTTGCTTTTTATTCATGTTTAAACATTGTAAATTCCGGTCGGATTTGGAGCTGTGGCTCAATTTAGTTCGGACGATCTAAAATGGAGAAGCTATTTTCGAATAATTCACTTACAACATCCGAATTACATAACCCTAATTCGATAGTTAAACATGAAACATTCTCGCAGGATTTAATTTAGAAAGTGGTTATAAATATTCATTCCAAAAACAACATCGAAATGGTGCGAAAACAAAAACGTTCCGCGCGCCGCCCATCCAAGTTACACAATTAATAGTTCGGTTTCAGTCCTATAGAGACGTTACATATTTCACTTGGTGACGTGTTTACAAACACAAATTTCAGGAGCCGCGTTAATCTCTTTAACCGTCCCGCTTTCGCACTTCCCAGAACTGCAGGAAAAACTTTTTGTTGCGATCTAGCCAAGCGCGAAGTTGTCCTACATGGAAGCAGATATCCATCAATGCCACGCCACGGTTTTTCTCCAGGAAACTCGCCTCGGGGACACTTTTGGAGGATTGCCAATTCGGAATTACAATATTTTTCAGGCTGGCCCGGGAGTTTGAACTTTTCGATGGGGGTGGTAAAAGAGAAGTGAAAACTTTTTGGACACCAATCACTTGATGGGTTTTAAGATGAAGTCAACAACTGACACTCTCAGTATGGAGCTAAAGTTTCTTACAATAATGCAATAAAATAATAAATTACTGTTGATAGTAGGGGACAATGATTCTTTGACATTTTTTAGAAAAGCCAATAATGTCTCTAGATGTTCGATCATAATAATGCCTAACAATTAAGTTTTTGCTACTATCAGTAAAATATATAAGTACCTGCAATACAGTCCCTATTTTTAAGTAAAATCTTATTTAAATAACGGAATTGTCATTTTAATAAAATATCTATCTTACATACAATACAGGGTGATTCACTGAAATCTATAATTAGAAGCCATATAGAACGCAAAAGGATTTATTTTCAATCCAAAAGTGAAAATAAGACTATTTTAAAAAATTACCTAATGTTATGTTTTAAATGTTGTAAAAGAGTATTTTATAGAATATAGATAAAATAAAATATATTAGTTATGAACTTCGTCAAGTAAAAAATATATGAAACCATAAACCAACAAATTTATTCATTGGTTACAATTTTCAATATGTAAATATTATGGTGATAAAAATATATCTGCAAATAGAAACAGTACTAAAATTGATAATAAAAACAGTTATTTCAATGTTTTAAAAATTATATTTATATTTAAATGTTTCAAATAACATTAAAAGTATATGGAGAAAATTTTATCCAATATACGAAAAACAAAACCTTTTTTTACATTTTAATTTTGTTTCAAAACAATTCGATGATTAAAAAGAGGAAAATGATAATGATTTTTTCATTAAATTAAATAATGGTTATATCAAAATGTATTTATTTGAAAATGGATAAATAAATTTTCCAGTGAAAAAGTAAAAATTTAATTTATTAGTAAAATAAAAAATATTTGTAAATAATTAAATGAACAAAAAGAATAAAATGGAAGAAAGAAAATTCCTTAGAAATTCTCTTTAAATTTTATTAAATTATTTCTAATTGTTTATCTTTATTTATCTGAAAATAGATAGTTTTAGTGAAAAAGTAAAAATTTAATTTAGTAACTAGAAAAAATACATTTTACCACTATTTTTACAAAATTCTGTAAATTTGTTGTTAAAATAGAAGGATTATATTTTTTCAAAACCCTCCTCAGATTTCATTAAATTAAAAATTCAATTTTTTATTAAAATTTGTTCTTTAGCCTAAAATAAATTAAAATGTTTAAATATATAGTTTTTAAACTACATTAAATATCTACAAAAAAAAATTGATCTAACATGCAAGAAGTAAAAAAGTCTTTAAAATTTTCATTATTATTTAAAAATCATTAGATTATCATACAGAATAAATAAAATGGATCAAAGAAAATCCTATTTTCTTCAAATTTTAGTAAATTCAGAAAAGTTCTGGATAAAGGTTGTTCCAAATGAAAGGAGAGAATTTTTTCAAAATTCTTTTCAGATTTCATTAAATTGAAAGTACAGTTTCTAAATAAAATATAATATATTACCATATTTCAAAATTGTACGAATAATTTGTTCATTAACCTAAAATCAATTAAGTTTTAAAAATAAACAGTTATTTAAATTTGTTAAATTCTTTAAGTGTGAGAAAATTTATCTAAACTGTAAAAAATAAAAAACCTTTTTAAATTTCATTATCATTACAAAATTTAATAAATTCAATTAATTCAAAGATGAACAAAAAGAATAAAACAGGAAAAACAATTCTTTCGAAATTCTTTTTAAATTTTATTAAATTAAATTTCAAAATTAAATATTTATGTTTATATCTGAAAATGGATAAATAAATATTTTAGTGAAAAAGTAAAAATTTAATTTACTATCTAAATAACATATATTTATTTATTTACAAAATTCTGAAAATTCCTGAATAAAAAAGTTCGAACAAATTTTTTTCAAAATTCTCAGATTTCATTAAATTATAAAATCATTTTTTTTTATTAAATTTTTATATACAACAAAGATTTCAAAAATGCATAAATAATAAAATTTGTTCTTTTACCTAAAATAAGCTAAAAGTGTAAAAAATAAAATTCCAGTAAATTATAAAGTAAATATAAATAAATAAATATCTATAAAAAAAATTTATCTAACATGCACAGAGTAAAAAAATCTTCTTAAAATTTTCATTATTATTTGAAAATCATTAGATGATCAAAAAGAATAAATAAAATGGATGAATCTTCCAATCCAATATTTTCGTCAAATATCATTAAATTCAGAAAAGACTGAAAGATGTTTAAAATGACACGTGGAACTTTGTTTTTAAAATTCTCTTCAAATTTCATCCATTTTTAAATAAAATATAATATACTACTTCTTTTAAAATTGTACTTGTTTATTAATCTAAAATCAGTTAAAATTTTAGATAATAAAACTTTGTTGTTATTTAAGTTCATTAAAATGTTTAAAATTATTCAAGAGAAAATTTTTATCAAAAGTGTAAAAAGTAAAAAACTCTATTTTTTAATTTTATTATAATTTCAAAGTAATTAGATGAACAAAAAGAATAAAATGAAAAAAAGAAACTTCTTTAAAATGGAAGGAAGAAATTTTTTTCAAAATTCTCATCAAATTTTATTAAATTAAAAATTCAATTTTTTTACTTAAAATTTTATATGCCACAAAGATTTCAAAAGTGCATAAATAATAAAAGTTCAATTTAAAATAAACTAAAAGTTTAAAAAACGAAAACATTTATGTAAATTTTTTAAAATGTGTAAAATTATTATTTAAACTCCATAATTAAAAATCCATAAGAAATATTTAACATGTAAAAAGTAAAAAATATTTTTAAAATTTTCATTCATTCATTAGATGAACAAAAAGAATAAAATGGATGAAAGAAAGTCCATTAAAAATTGCCGTCATATTTCATTAAATTAAATAATTATTATTTCAGACTTAAATAAATATTTATGATTATCTAAAATTGCATAAATAAACATTGTAGTGAAAAAATAAAAATACAATTTTCCACCGTTTATACAAAACACCAAAAATGCACTTGTAAAACTTGTCGGCCTAAAATAAACGCCAAATAAATAAAAACCTAAAATGTAAATTCAATTTACAGCTCCCGCAAACAAAATACATACGCAAATTTAGCGATCACAAACACACCCAAGGATATTTAATTTACCAAACCGCAAATCAATATATGTGTTCGTTATTCCCAGTGAGCGAGTTAAAAATAAAAATTTCGATGTGAAGGTAGGTCACGATCAGCAAATATCAGCATGATTAACATCGTCATGTCGCGGCCGCGGCGCAGCATAGAAACCGCGTGTTTATTTACGGTGCGAATCCTTATGGCAACAGAACTGAGAAACATCTGCCAGATTTTTATTAAAACACTCCGTACATAGCCAGTCTATTTATCAGCTCGCATACAATGACCCACACAACTTCTCAATCCTCCCCATTTTCACGCCCCACACGCACCACCCCAACAGCGAAAACTGCGAAAATGTGTGCACACCGCGACAGGATGCGTGGGCGGGCACGCAACCGGCTCCCAAGGCTGGATTTTCGTTGCGAGTGCAGCCACGGCCACGCACTCGAAAATTCGACGCGTCATTTTCGTTGCGGCCCGCAAAAAATCGAACGCCGATCGGCCGCTCACGTTCGAGGGTGCAAAGCTAATTTTAGACGTCAAGGTTGCGAGGCGAGATGGACGCGCTCTGCCAAAAAACCAGACACGGTGGAGCATTTAAATGGGGAACGGGTCGCCTTGAACTTGCAGGTTTATCAACCGCCAAATTATATCAACAGTTTAGCATTACAAAATAAATAGACACGGGTTCTAGGAACTTTGCAGCTCGATTGGCACGAAGTGCGGTGCAGTGGCACGGCTCGCTGGTGGTCCGGGAAGGTGGGCGCGTTGTTGATACCCAATTTCAGATGTGTTCTGCTATTTGTTATTGTGTGCGGGCCGGGCCGTTTTGCGTTGCGTGCTGACCGCTGCACTATTTGCACTTTGCAAATGATTTTATTAATAATAGTGCAGAAGGATTTCCGTTTACTATTTTTTGTTCATTTTTAACAAGTCTTTCTTGTACATTCCAAAAAGCTGTTTAAATTTACAATTTTTTTTTTTCTAAATTATTAATCTTTTATGAAAATTTGGAATCTTTCATAAAAAGCTCTTCATATTCAAAATTTCGTTTTCTAATTTGTTAAACTAAATACTATTTTTATTATAATAAATTTGACACCGATTTTTTTATTAGTAATAAAATCAATGTTACCAAAATAATTTTTCACTGTTGATTTAAAATTTAATTTTCATGTAAAATTAAAAATATTAGAGCTTTCCTACAAAAGTTTCAACCAAACTACACTAAATACATGTTTTATTATAATAAATTTAGCACTGCGTTTATAATTAATAATAAATTAATATTTTAATTATACAAGTTACCAAAATAATTCTTTCTTCACTGCTATTTTCGATTAACTTTTCATGCAATATTAAAAGTACACCTTTCTTTAAAATTTTGAAGCTTTCATAAAAAAGCTTTTTAATCTCAATAACCTGTTAAACTAAATACATTTTATATCATAATAAATATAACACTGATTTTATTATTAATAATGAAATTATACAAGTTACCAAAATAATTCTTCAGTGTTATTTCCGATTTTCATGTAAAATTAAAAATAATATTTCTGAAAAATTTTGGAGCTTTCCTAAAAAAGCTTTTTTTAAAATTCAAATTAGTTTTTTCTAATTTGTTAAACTAAATACAGGATTTATCATAATAAATTTAACAGAGAATTTATTATTAATAATATAATAATATTTTAATTAAACAGGTTACCAACATAATTCTTCACTGTTATTTTCGATTTTAGGTTAAAGTTTCATGTAAAATTAAAAATACATCTGTCTTGAAAATTTTGGAGCTTCCCCAAAAAAGCTTTTCAAATTCAAATTTTTTTTTCTAATTTGTTAAACTAAATATAGGTTTTATTATAATAAATTTAACACGGAATTTATTATTAATAATAGAATAATATTTTAATTAAACAGATTACCAAAATAATTCTTCACTGTTATTTTCGATTTTAAATTGAATTTTCATGTAAAAATTAAAAATACATATGTCTTGAAAATTTTGGAGCTTTCATAAAAAAGCTTTTCAAATTCAAAATTTCTTTTTCTAATTTGGTAAACTAATTACATATTTTATAGTAACAAATTTAACACAGAATTTCCATTATTAATAATAATATATTAATTAAATAGATTACCAAAATAATTCTTCATTATTATTTTCGATTTTACATTTAATTTTCATGTAGAATTAAAAATACATATTTCTCAAAAAAATTTTCCAAAAAAGCTTTTCGAAGTCCAAAATTATTTTTCTAATTCATTAAATAAAATACATGTACAATATTTCTCGAAAATTTCATATTCAAATACATCTTTCTTAAACATTTTTGGGGCTTTCCTGAAAAAGATTTTCAAATTCAAAATAAACACATATTTTAAGAGAAAAATTATTAATTTATACTTATTTATTATTTTCGTACGTTTATTTACAGTTAAAAATTACAAATAATGAAAATTTTTAACATTAATGGTAAATAAAATTAAATGATATATTTTAATTTGTTTTTCAGTTCATTAATAATCATCGATATATTGTGAGTCTACTCTAATTTTTATTAATATCTTCTTTTTATGCTTATTTTATATATTTCCCATTTGCACTTTTAAAATAAATTTCTAAATTTTCACTCTATTATAATTTTTCAAAACTTTTTACCAATCTACTTGTATGAGTATGAAATGTTTTCATTATTTCCATTGCTGCTTTTTTATAATTGATGGTATATGCACGCTGTTGAGCCACTGAATTTGTAATTATGTTTAATGAACATTCATTAATATTCTTCCCATAAAATAAATTATATAAATACGAAAGGCAACCGATTACATGGAACATCACAAATATATACGATTAACTTTATAAAAATCTTACTTATTTTGTATCGAGTAAATCATAATTGTTATTATTCTTCTCCATGCTATTTCCATGTAAATATTATATTGAATTATCCTAGATATAATTTTAAAAAAGCTTTTTTAAAATTAATTTCAAAAAACTTGTATAAAAACCAATCAAAAAATTGGTAGATAAATTTAAAAAATAATTTCAAAAAACTTTTATAAAAACCAACCAAAAAATTGGCAGATAAAATCGTTTATTTTTGAAAAAAAAAAAAATTAAATATTTGTTGGTGATCATGATATTCCTAGTGGATGGAGACACTCACCACTTTTATCGTTGGGACTGCACGGATCGTAGCTCCCCGACGACATCGGCGACGAGTACCCGTTACTGATGACCGTGAAGGGTAGCTGGTGGCCGGGCGGCCCCGGCGACGGCGTCAGGGGCGGCGCGATGGCACTGATAGTCCTGGGACTGGGCGAGCCCATCCATTCGTCCGTCCTCTGCCTCTTGGCGGCGGTACCGTTACCGCTGCCCGACGCACTCCCGTTCCCCAAGCCCCCGAACTGTCCCGACACTAGCCCGTTGGACTGGATGCCGTTGCCGACGGCCGCCAGCGTCGTCACCAGACCGTTGGAGGGCGTCGTCGCTCCCGCCAAGATGGTCGCGAGGCCGTTCGAGGTCTGGAGCGGCGGCGCCTCGGACTTGACGAGCAGCACGTCGTCGTCGCGGTACATCATCTCGTGCTTGAGGTCCATGTTGGTCGGTGGCGGCGCGTGGTGCGTCGTCGTCGCGGCGGCGGTCATCAACCGAGGCGGGGCAGGGGACGACCGGGATCCGGCCGCGACATACTATCACAATCTGTAACAACAAACGACGATCGTTAATTACAATTAAACATGTCTCGGGCTCAAAACGCGGACCCTTGGGCCACTCCCTTCGCAGCTAAAAAATTAATTAGCAGTTCCGCGATAAATCAAATTGCCGCCGACTTTCTTTGCCGATTTTTTTTTATTATTAATTATAGACGAAAAGGGTCGTGGCTAATGGAAACGCGTTGTAGTTTTTCCACCGGCGAAACGAGGTCAATTGTTTTACGCGGACTTCCTGTTTGGGACCAAAAGGCGAGGCGGAGGAAGAGCCTGACCTCAGGACCGCAGTGGAAATAGAGCGCTAATGGTTTTATTCGGTTATTTCAAGCGACGGCCGCGGCAGTAATTCGATTTACGCTGTGGAGGGAAAAAACCAGCTGGGGTTAGAGAGTGAAAAATATTGTACAAATGGCGCACACACTGCGAAATTAATGTTAAACAGGGTTAAATGTGTTAAGATTACATTACTTCCTACTCGAAACAGTGTTATGGCCATTTAAATGTGGGCATTATTTTATTATGTGCTTCAACCGCACATGCTCTCCAAACTATGTTTCTAATTTAAGTTTTTTGGTTACGTTCCAACATTATGAACCATATAATTCACTAATATCCATGACAATCACGGAAACTTTCTTAGAATAATTATATAATTTATATGTGTACTTTCTAACAAACTAGATTAAGATTAATGTAATATATATCATGTACATATTTATTACGTATCCCGTCCCTTTGAGGTAAATGCAGTACAGGATTATTCTGATGCACCACGTAGGTAGAAACGCCTTTGGGGATGCACACACCCTGTTGATCAGACACGTATGGAAACATCGTGACAGCCTGAATCAATTACAGCCCCAATCTGACATAATGAAGCTTCGGCACCCCAAAGCACGTAGGGTGAAAACTACACTACAAAGGGGTGCGTCCGATATTGCAACGTACAACAAGTAGCATATCCATATTAAATCCGACACCTTGTAGAAGACAAACCGGTAACTTTAATGGTGTGAGTTTTAATAATCTGCGATGGTTGATTAACAACTTTTAGGGTAAAATTAACTTGAATCATGAAGAGCGAGAGGGGGAGAAAACTGCGTATGTTGTGTCTGTCGTTATCGATTCTGTCTGAAACTCCCCCCGGGGATACGAACTGCCGAAAACTGGCGAGACTGAGACCCTGCATCTGGGAAATGCCGAGAACAAAGATGTATTCGAACTTTAAACGACTCCAATGGTACGTAAACAACTGCAATGGTATTTTTCAACTGTTTAATTGGGAAGTTAATTTAAATTATATTCTATAAAGGATAAGGAAACTTAATTATATTACTGGTTAGTCATTTCCATTGGCTAATAATTTTATAATTTGTAGATGGTATTTAAATTTAATGAATTTAAAACACCTTAATTTTATACAAAATTTTATTGAAAGCTCCAGAACTGTCTTAGATTATTCAGAGCTGTCCAGAACACAACAAAACTATCCTCAACTATACAAAATAGATCAGAAAGTTTTAATACAATCATATTAATTTTATATATATTTGTTTTGAAAATTTCAGTATTGTCTTAAATTTATGTAGAAAGTTTAAAGAAGAAAGATATTTCGAAACTAGTTTAATTTTATGCAAAACTACTTAAAAACTTTAATTTTATAAAAAAGATTAAAATTTTCTGAATTGTTTCAATTTTTATATAATATTGATTAACTTTTATACAAATATAATAATTTATAGAACTTTCAGAATTGTTTCTAGTTAAGAAGTTTTAAAACTGCCTAAAATAATATTAATTTTGTATAGCATTGTATAGAAAGTCTCAGAACTCGTTTCATTTATGTAGAACTATATAGGAAGTTTCATAATTATCCAAAATTTTTATACAAAATTGACTCTAAAACTTCAGGAGTGTCCTTAATATGTTATAATTAAGAAGTTTCAAAACTGATTGTAACAGTATTAATTTTGTATAGAATTGTATAGAAAGCTTCAGAACTCTCTTGTGATTTATGTAGAACTGTATAGAAAGTTTCACAATAATCCCAAATTTTACACAAAGCTGCTCAGAAAACTTCAGGAGTGTCCTAAATATGTTCCATTTAAGAAGTTTCAAAACTGTCTAAAACAGAATTAATTTTGTATATAATTGTTTCAGAAAAGTCTTTTCATTTGTGAAGAACCGTATAGGACGTTTCAAAATTATCACAATTTTTATACAAACTTTAGAAGTGTCTTAAATATGTCCTAGTAAAGATGTTTTGAAACTGTCTAAAACAATATTAATTTTGTATAGAACTGTATAGAAATTTTCAGAAATGTATTTTCATTTACATAGAACTGTCTGGGAAGTTTCAGAATTTTTGCCAATTTTTATACAAAGCTGTCTAGAAAACTTTAGGAGTATCCTAAATATGTTCTAGTTAAGAAATTTCAAAACTATCTAAAACATTATTAATTTTGTATAGAATTGTATAGAAAGTTTCGGAACCGTCCTTTTATTTATGTAGAACTGTATAGGAAGTTTCACAATTATCCCAATTTTTATATAAAGCTGTCTAGAAAACTTCAGGACTGTCCTAAATGTGTTCTAGTTAAGAAGTTTTAAAACTGACTGAAACAATATTAATTTTGTATAAAATTGTATAGAAAGTTTCAGAAATGCATTTTCATTTACATAGAGCTGTATGGGAAGTTTCAGAATATTCCCAATTTTTATACAAAGCTGTCTAGAAAACTTTAGATGTGTCCTAAATATGTTCTAGTTAAGAAATTTCAAAACTGTCTAAAACATTATTAATTTTGTATAGAAAGTTTCGGTCTTTTCATTTATGTAGAACTGTATAGGAAGTTTCACAATTATCCCAATTTTTATATAAAGCTGTCTAAAAAACTTCAGGACTGTCCTAAATGTGTTTTAGTTAAGCAGTTTCAAAACAGTCTAAAACATTAATAATTTTGTATGGAATTGTACAGAAAGTTTCAGAACTGTATTTCCATTTATATAGAACCGTATAGAAAGTTTCAGAATTTTCCCAATTTTTATACAAAGCTGTGTAGAAAACTGTCCCAAATATATTCTAGTTAAGAAGTTTCAAAACTGCCTTAAACAGTATTAATTTTATATAGAATTGTGTAAAAAGTTTCAGAACTGTCCTTTCATTTATGTAGAACTGTATATGAAGTTTCAGAATTATTCCAATTGTATTGTATACAGAATAATTTAGAAAATTTGAAAAGCGTTTTAATTTTTTCGAATTATCCGAAACTTTATAGAAAATTGTCTACAAAAATTCTGAACTCACTTAAATCTTATAAAACTTAACTTTATATAGAAATAGAATGTGCAAATTACATTTTCTTGTTGTATTAATTTGTGACTTAACAAGTTGTGGATACAACAAAATTATTTTTGTTCCAATAAGGTTATAGAAAGTCTTCAAAATGTGAGCCACCTTTATTTATGTAAATATTTAATCTTTGTTTCATATTTTTAGGTACAGTGGATGTTTTATACAATATGCATTGTTGTATTATTAAATTGTCTATATGTCTTAAATTGAAAATTAATTAAAAAACAAATAAATCAAGATCCAATTGTGTACCACGATTGCGTGGTTATCATTCGTCCACGTCGCCGCTCATTACGGCATTGTTATTATTGCGCGCGTGATAAAAAATAAGCGGCAGGATTGTCTAGACTCGAAATTAATCGGGTCCCGGGGAGCGGCAGGCGGTCCGGGCCGGTGTGTGCGTCGCTCCCGTTTTTTATGCGTCGCGGATTTCACTTTCCCAGTTCTCCGACCTTCGTCCTTGGCGCTCCGAGAGAGTGCTGCGATCCTGCGGGTGTGTGTGTGTGTGTTTGGTATCGAGCAGCGGCGGCGAGGGACGGCGGACCGGGTCTGGCCCAAGTGCACCGCCCCCACGTCCGTCTAGACTACCCCGACCCCGATTTTCACAAAAGGTGTTCGTTCGGCTCGGTTTCAGCCGGCCCGCAAAACAACTACTTTACGGACAGATAGTGGCGGAGACGTTTTCCGACACTTCCATTTCGACAATGCAATATCGCTTCTATTGAGTCGGTGTTTGTTCGATTTTGATGGATTCTCGGGATAAGGAAATGTTGGAAATGTGTTTGGAAATGGTGGATGATGTTGACACTTTGAAAATCACTAAGTACCTCCTATTATATCAATCACATTTTCAGTGGACTTTTAATTTATATAAAAATATATGGGAGAAATAATAAAATATTACTTTTTATAATAATAAAATTTTACTTTTTATACAAAACTGTCTAGAAAATTTTATAACTTGTCAATCTTACACAAAAGTGGCTTAGAAAATTTGAAAATTACATAAAAACCTTCATAACTGTATAAATTTTATACAGAACTGTTTAGAAAATCTTATTATACAGTAATGTTTAACATGTTTCCCAAACTTTTTAAATTTTTATAAATGTGATTAAAAAGTTTTAGAACTGAATTAATTTTATATAAAACTATTTACGTATTTGCAAATTGTTTTAAATTTGTCCAGAATTAGTTAAAAAGTTCCACAACTGTTTTGATTTTATATAGAACTGTATAGAAAATTTGATAACTTGTCAATCTTACACAAAATTGGCTTAGAAAATTTGAGAATTACTTAAAAACTTTCATAACTGTCTAAATCTTATACATAACTGTTTAGAAAATATTAGAGTTGTATCAAATTTATACAGGAATGTTTAACATGTTTCCCAAACTTTTTATATTTTTATAAACGTGATTAAAAAGTTTTAGAACTAAATTAATTTTATACAGAACTGTTTACGAAGTTTCAAATTGTCTTAAATTTGTACAGAATTAGTTAAAAAGTTCCAGAACTGTCTTGATTTTATAGAGAACTGTATAGAAAATTTGATAACTTGTCAATCTTACACAAAATGTGCTTGGAACATTTGAACTTGTCAATCTTATACAATACTGGCTTAGAAAATATGAAAATTACTTAGAAGCTTTCATAACTGTCTAAATCTTATACATAACTGTTTAGAAAATCTTTAGAGTTGTATTAAATTTATACAGGAATGTTTAATATGTTATCCAAACTTTTTAAATTTTCATAACTGTCTAAATCTCATACATACCTGTTTAGAAAATATTAGAGTTGTATTAAATTTATACAGGAATGTTTAACATGTTTCCCAAACTTTTTATATTTTTATAAATGTGATTAAAAAGTTTTAGAACTAAATTAATTTTATACAGAACTGTTTACGAAGTTTCAAATTGTCTTAAATTTGTACAGAATTAGTTAAAAAGTTCCAGAAGTGTCTTGATTTTATACAAAAGTGTATAGAAAATCTTATAACTTGTCAATCTTATACAATACTGGCTTAGAAAATATGAGAATTACTTAGAAACTTTCATAACTGTGTAAATTTTATACATAACTGTTTAGAAAATCTTAGAGTTGTATTAAATTTATACAGGAATGTTTAACATGTTTCCCAAACTTTTTAAATTCTTATAAATATGATTAAAACGTTTTAGAACTAAATTAATTTTATATAGAACTGTTTACGAAGTTTCAAATTGCTTTAAATTTGTACAGAATTAGTTAAAAAGTTCCAGAACTGTCTTGATTTTATAGAGAACTGTATAGAAAATTTGAGAATTGCTTAGAAACAGAATTAGTTATAAAGTGTCCGAACATTTTATACAGAAGTTGTATAATAAATTCTATAACTTCTTAATTTTATATAAAACTTGTTTAGATAACTTCAGAATTTCTTAGAAACTTTCATAACACTCTGTCTTCCAAATTAAATAAGATCAATCTATTAAATAAATAAAGATAAAATCAAACAAATTACATACGTAAAAGTGTACACAAGAATTATTGTAATTCCATGGTAAATATAATATAATATTTACGTATTGTTATTTAATAAATACACATAGTACAAATTAGACAATTAGACAACCAAAATAGAATTAAACTTAAATTTCCTCTCTAACTGCAGTAATTCTAAAATAGTGCACTAGCTCGTTGTAGGATAGTCGGTTAATTAGGGCATAACCAACATCTGTGCTATTTATAATTGAGGTGTTGGCTAGTTGTTTTAGGCTATTTTCGGACTGAATATTCTCATAGTTTCCACGTACTTCTATTGGACTTGCATCATTACATAACCACTTGTACATGCTGAAAAAGTTTGTTTACACATTTCAGGACAATTTCCTTAATTAATATTGCCGTTTTAACAAAAAACATTGATTAAATCCGTCGTTCTTTGTCCGTCCTATAACATAACTCTTAGATGGTATAATTGTAATGGAGTAACACAAGTTTCAAACCACTCGAAAACAACTTCCTGTCGTTGTTTGTAAACCAGAGTTTAAATTCGTTCCAGACTAAAATAGGTTATGTGGCGTCATGTCGTTTTTGTTTTCGTCGTTCCGGACCCGTTGAAACATGCATTAGGCTCCTAATAAATTGTGTAACACGTGTTGGAGGATGTGTGGGCCTTTTTTCACACCTTTGCTAATCGTGCAGAATAAATGCTCTAAAAGTTTGTGGAGTGTTAAATTTGGACAGCAATTTTACTAATTGTCTTAAATTTTGGATAGAACTAGTCTTAATTTTATACAGAACTGTATGGGAACTTAAATGTATGCAAAAGTTTCAAAACTTTTTTAAATTTGTCTAAATCTAATTAGAAAGTTTTACAACTGTCTTTATTTTATACAGAAGAGCATAGGAAGTTTCACAACGTTTTAAATTTATATAAAAATATTTAAGAAGTTTCAAAACTCTTATAAATTTGTCTAAATCTAATTAGAAAGTTTTACAACTGTCTTTATTTTATACAGAAGATCATAGGAAGTTTCACAACTGTCTTAAATTTATGTAAAAATATTTAAGAAGTTTCAAAACTCTTTTAAATTTGTATAAATTTAATTCGAAAGTTTTTATTTTATACAGGACAGCATAGGATGTTTCACAACTGTCTCAAATTTATGTGAAAATATTTAAGAAGTTTAAAAACGCTTTTAAATTTGTATAAATCTAATTAGAAAGTTTTATAACTGTCTTTATTTTATACAGAACAGCATTGGAAGTTTCGCAACTGTCTTAAATTTATACGAAAATGTTTAAGAAGTTTCAAAACTCTTTTAAATTTGTTTAAATCTAATTAGAAAGTTTTATAACTGTCTTAATTTTATTCAGAATAGTATAAAAAGTTTCACAATTTTCTTAAATTTATTCGAAAATATTTAAGAAGTTTCAAAACTCTTTCAAATTTGTATAAATCTAATTAGAAAGATTTACAACTGTCTTTATTTTATACGGGACAGCACAGGAAGTTTCACAACTGTCTTAAATTTATATGAAAATATTTAAGAAGTTTCAAAACTCTTTTAAATTTGTATAAATCTAATTAGAAAGTTCTACAACCGTCTTTATTTTAAACAAGACAGCATAGAAAGTTTCACAACTGTTTCAAATTTATACGAAAATATTTAAGAAGTTTAAAAACGCTTTTAAATTTGTATAAATCAAATTTGAAAGCTTTTTAAGGGTCTTTATTTTATACAGCACAGTTTAGGAAGTTCCACAACTGTCTTAAATTTATACGAAAATATTTAAGAAATTTCAAAACTCTTTTAAATTGGTCTAAACCTAATTAGAATGTTTTATAACTGTCTTTATTTTATACAGAACAGCATAAGTTTCACAATTATTTAAATTTATAGGAAAATGTTTAAGAAATTTCAAAACTCTTTTAAAATTGTATAAATCTAATTTGAAAGTTTTATAACTGTTGTTATTTTATATAGAACAGGATAAGAAATTTAACAATTATTTTAAATTTATACGAAAATGTTTAAAAATTTCCAAAAACCTTTTAAATTTGTCAAAATCTAATTAAAAAGTTTTAAGACTGTTTTTATTTTATACAGAAGATCAGAGGAAGTTTCACAATTGTCTTAAATTTATACAAAAACGTTTAAGAAGTTTAGAAACTCTTTTAAATTTATGTAAATCTAATTAAAAAGTTTTATTACTGTTTTTATTTTATATAAAACTAGATAGGAAGTTTCACAACTGTTTGCGAAAGAGTTTGAAAACTCTTCTAAATTTAGGAACAGTTTCATAAATTGGTATACTTTGCTATAAAGTTTCTTAAACATCAATATTATACAAGGATGTAGAGAAAGTTTGAATGTTATACAAAAATTTATTAGAAAATTTTAGAAAAGCTAATATCATGTACTTGTTTTAAGTTTATACAGAACTGTTCAGAAAGTACGACTGCTCCAGGAGTATTAAATCTGGACGGTGAGATGGATGCACCGGATTATTTAACAATGCAAAAAAAAACAACTCGAGACAACAATGCAATTAGTCAAGTACCCCAGATGTATATCGTAATTACCGCTTTCTCGTTTAGTCAGATGGAAACTGAACAATCGCTATTCGAGACAGTTTTTGAAACGATTGTGCAAAACTAGGAAAATCAACCGTACCGGATTTTTTTCCGTAAGAAATTTCACACAACGTTCGATAGTTGGCCAGCCAGTGCATTGTGAAACGTGCACTGAAATTCTCCACGCGGTGAACACGAAATTATGACACTATTGTTGTTAATTATGGTTATTTTTAAAAACAATTCGACTATAATCCGACCAGTTGTGGGAACGACAAGCCGTTTTTATGCGATATCGGTCGCTCATTTCACCGAGAACACTTTAAACTCTTTATTGCGTTGCACACCCCGGGGACAATGTGGATACGGGTGGCTCTTTTATTTGTCGGACGCGACGTACGGGCCGGCGTGCGGCGTATCGGCCTCGCATTCCGCAAAATTGGAAATTGGAAGTGGCTCACGGTTAAAGATAAGCCGGTTCGCTCCCTCCTGTAATCAGAGCCGGTCGAAAATGCACCGTCATTAACCGCGTAGACGTCTAGTGCCCAGACGCCGGCGATAAGCTGCAACCGGGGCTGCTCTCGCTCTCCTCTCCTTCCTTATCTTTATCGCTCCCAAGATACGGGCCAGCGACAAGAAACCCACGGCGGCATCGACTATTTATAAAACGGCACTTCGGGTTCTACGTGGTAATTTTCAGCGACTAGTTTGTAATATGCAAACGACTGCGGTGACTGCATAGGCGTAAAGACTCTATTAGGGTACCGTTGCGGCGGTCGAAGCTACATCGTGTTGTTTAAGGATGTTAATGAGCTAAAATTGATGTGTACGGGGAACATTTTTAGATAGCTTATGAAGTAACTTAATTATGCTTATTAATATTGACACTGAATGTTGAATATGGCAATGGCAAAATAAAAAGAACACATTTAATTGAGAGTAAATAATTTCTTAAATGGCTGAACAAATTAAATTTGGACATTCTTGCTGGTAAGGTAAGATGACAATAATTTTATTGTGAATTATTAAATAATGCATCTAATTAAGTACTACTAAGTAATTGCATTTATTAAAACTGAATAACATTAACACTTTTATGGAATAATATTATCCCACTCATCTTTCCTAACTTATTTATGTAAATATATATCTTATTCATGGCACAAGTCTTAAAACGACAAAAATAAAGAAGTCCTGTCACTTTATCTCATCTTAAACTCTTAAAAAATCATGTTGAAAACAAGAAAATGAAATGAAATAATACTCAGACCGTTAATCTGACTCGAACATGTTATAAGAGCGTCTGATAGAAAATTCAATTATCTTTAATTAGTGACTTCAGCTAGAAACAGCTTACAATTAAATAAAAATACTTTTTCTCGAAATGCAAAACCCAACACAAAGTACTTTCTTAAAACTTTCTTAGTTATTTATTACATCATGATGAAATAGGAAATTACTTTGCCATTCGTCGTGGACAAAATTTGTTGTATTAATACCTTAATTTTCACTCCACATTAAAATAAATTCGTATAAGAGAAAATATTATTTAATATTATTTTCTAAAATATAAATACATTCGTAAACCAATTTAGTAATTAAGGGAAATTTTAATATCCTGCTAATTTATCCTAATAATATTATTTTTTTTAATTTTGTGGTTAAGTAATTTCTATTAATATTTCAAACAGAAATTACGTGGGCAATGAAAATATGCCACACAATTATTATTATTAACTCTAACAATTAAACTTTACATTAATAACTTTTTTTTAATGGCAATAAATACTTATATGCGTGATAGAAAAAATTTCATTGAAACTAAGATAATGATATCCGTTGATTTGATTTGTTAAGGACGTATTAAATATAAATTGCAATTTATACTTGACGTTAGACAATGGAAATCCTTTCAAAATAAAATTTATTGTGATTTTAATTATAGCTTTCAAATTTAAATTAAGACGTTATATTTATTACACATCTGTTATTTTCAATATATATAAATTTGAGAATAGGTGATTTATTGCGGATTTTATGATATATTTCATTAAATTAATATATTATTTATATAGATGAGATTCAGATTTTTTTCAGATCATTTTAATAGATAGTTTTACATAAGTTTTTTTATTATAATGGTACTCCCATTTAAGTAAAATATATTTCATTTTTTATATCAAATTTTCAAAACTGTTTTTTTTTTCTTTAAATTGACATAATTTTGTTTAATTGTTTTTTTTTTAAGATTATTCTAATATACAATATTAAATTTAGTAGTATAAGTATAAGATAATAAGACGAATGAATATTTCAATTATTTAATTTTTCCAATTACATTTAATTGTTTCTTTAATCAAAACATTATTTTATTTTTTTGAAATATTTTAATAAACAATAATATTTTAAATTAATTTATTACCCAAGATATTTCGACTTGTAATAATTACACTAAACTTGTCAAAAAAAAATTACTCCTCTTTTACTTTTATTGAAATATATTTATTTAACTAAAAAATAATTTCAATAAAATATAATTTTGACTTAAGAATTTCCATCAAAGCAATTTTTAATTTTTATCTTTTAGATTATTCTGATAGATATTATAATAAGGTTTAAGATAAATTATAAATTATATTCCCAATTATAATAATTACACTAAACTTATTCTTCCCTATTTTAATGAAATATATAATTAAAAAAAATAATTCAATAAAATATATTTTTTATTGAAAAATTGCAATGATTTAATTTTTCAAATTATTTCAAATTGTTTTTATTTATTTCAGATTTTTCTAATAGATAATAATGTTATTGTAGATTCTTTAATTACAATAATATTATCAATTATAATAATTAATAATAAATATATTTTCTCTATTTTAATGAAATATATTTAATTAAAAAATAATTACAATAAAATATAATTTAGATTTAAAAATTTCAATGATTCAATTTTTCCAATTACTTCAAATTAGTTTTTAATAAAAATATTTTAATAAGAAAGTTTCACAAATGAAATTATTATTATTATTATTATTTTAATGAAATATATAAAATTTTAAAAAAATTAATTTCAATAAAATATATATTTTTGATCGAAAAGTTTCAATGATTAAATTTTTTAAATTATTTCAAATTGGTTTTCTTTTAATCAAAACAATTTTTTATTTTAATTTTCAGATGAGGTTTTACGTAAGTTTTTTAATTAAAAAATAATGACAATAAAATAAAATTTTGAAAAATTCAATAATTCAACGAATTATATACTTCAAATTGGTTTTTAGTAAAAAATGGTTTTTTACTTTTTAATTTTTTAGTTAATGTTAATGTTTTTTATTGCAAATGATATTTTGAATTACAATATAATAATTACACCAAACTTAGGAAAAAACTAAACTAATTAAAAAAAACAGAAAAAAATATTTTTTGAATTTTTTATTTAAAAGAATTCTATTTTATAAGAAAATATATAAAATAATTGAAATTTTAAATAAATATTCATTATCCTTTTTTATCCTTTAGCCCCTTTATATTATTACTATTTATTTTAATGGAGAAAATAGTATATTTCGACTTTTTATTCTACAAATGTCTTCTTGAACTTAAAATATATAAAATTTTCCTATATTTGGTAGTGATATATATTGTATTTATAGAGAAAAGTTTTTATTATCAATACAAGAAATAATTAAATAAATTTTAATACAACATACAACAACAGATTATTCTACTTCTTCGATTTTTTTTAAATTTCAGTTTAATTTTGTATAGACAGATGCCTCAAATCAGCTAGTTTTTTCCTGGTAGGCCGAGTTGCCTCAGTACCTAATCGACATGAAATCCAAGCAAGTATGTCAACGGGTCGACATAATCGAGAGTCAACGGACAACATTCCACTTTACCGGTCTCGATCGCAACAACAAAACAAACAACTTTTGCCTCGATTTTATGCCACAGAGATCTGCGCCGTGCCTCGTACCCATTTCGACGTGCGCCCGTTAATTATTAATTAAAAGTGAAAACCATAAACCCGCTGATTGATATCCGCCCAGTGGAACCGGCGAGTACTTTGTAATTGCGGCTTCGTCTAAAACGAATGCTGTATAATTGACCATTATTCCCTGATTTATTGGGACTTAAAGGGTGAAGTATTAAAGGCGTCGGACTGTCCGGCGTGGATGCTGTAAATCTGATCACTTTCCTGTATCAATCAGAGGATAATATCCCATAAGTAGTGACTTATCATATTGGCGTCCGTATTGTTGGGGCAGAGTGGATAAAGCAAATTATTCCGGCCAATTTCGCACTTCTTGGACGTAGATTGCAGATCACTATCGACCCTTTTCGACATAACAACCGGTCCGTAGCATCGGCATTTACTCCCGAAACTATTCGCAGCAGCTGCTCTAAACCCCCGTGAACCCCGGTCCGTTCTGTGAAGGCTACGACCTACTTAAATTGCCCGGATTCGAAACCGGAATCCGGGTATTCGGACGAACAGCATTTTTTCCCCTCGTCGTCAACAAGATTAATGATGTTCGTGTGCGAAACGAGACTGTCATAAACTAGGATCAACGTCTCATCCAAATTTAAATAAAATATTTACTTTTATTATTAAAATGTGACAAAAGATTTAACGAGCCAAATAACGAGTACACGGTAAGACTCAGTCGGGAGACAATACGTTTCTTTGCGGAACGCGGTGAATTGTCACGAGATGCATTTGAACGGCAGAAGCATTGTCTAATCCCCCGGATCCACGTCGCTCCAGAGTCATTGTTCCACCGGCTAGGAATCCTGGAAACGCCACGGAGCACACAGGAAGTTATTTGATTTTATGCCAGGAACTGATTAGATGAGTCGTCTCGAGTCGCTTGCACTTCAGATAAAATATTCAGAGGCACGGTTTTAATCCCTGTTCAGCAATTGAGATGTTGAATTTTACGTTGAGATTGGCGCAGGGGGTGGGGGGCGGAGCTGTAATTTATGCATTTCAGGTCCAATTAAAAACCATTGAAAATTAAACTTCATTTTTCATGTACAAAATCATTCTTAGTGATTTCGTTTTGAATTTATGTATTTCCATTACTATTAAATTAGTGGAGGAGATTCGAATAATTTTTAATTTACTTTTAAATTACACAAAAAAATCATAAAATTCTTATTATAATATTACTTCTTATAATTTTTAATATTTAAGAAAAAAAAAATGGAAAGAAACAATTTTTTTACCTTTATTTACTTAATTTATGAAAGAAATTAAAATAATTTTGTTTTATTATTATTATTTAATTTTATATTATTTTATAAAGTTAAAAAAATATTTTTTAAATGAAATAAATATTAATGATTTTTTATTAATTTTTTATTTTATAATAACACATTTACAATAAATTTACGAAAAATTCAAATGCTCAAAGCAAAAATTATTAGATTAATAAAAAATATATGTATTAGTATAAAATTTATATATTTTAAAAAGTTTATATATATAATTATATTATATATTATATAATATAATACATATTATATATACATAAATATAAAAAATATTTTTTTAAATGTAATAAAAACGACATTTTATAAATTTTTGTAAAATTTACTTATTTATAATGTAAATAAATAAACAAAAAATATTATATAACAATTAAAAACATTCTCATACCCAATTTTTGAAAATTATTTATTATATTATCATTTGTAATATATTTAAAAATTAAATAGAAATTGTTAATATTAATTTTTTATTTCATAATGAATATATTTACAACAAATTTACTAAATATATGGTCAAATGTAAAAAACTGAAATTATTAACTTATTTTAATAAAACTAATAAACAATAATTAATTAGATAAATACTTTAATTTATATAAAAATTATATATTTAAAAAAATATGTACATATATTATATATAAATAGTTTTAAATGTAATAATAATGATTTTTTATCATTTTTTGTAAAATTATATTATTTATAATGGTTTAATAAATATATATAATGGTTTAATAAATATTATATAAAATTAAAAACATTCTCATAAACTATTTTTAAAAATTATTTATTAAAATATCATTTGCAATATATAATAAATTTTTTATTTTATAATGAACAATTTATATTAAATTTACTAAATATTTAGTCAAATTTATAAAACTGAAATTATTCATTTAATAAATAAACAATAAATAAGTAAATAAACATATTTTCTTTAATATATTAATAATAATTTTTTATCAATTTTTGTAAAATCATATATTTATAATGTTTTAAACGATAAATAAATATTCAGTGTATCATGCGATAAATATTATATAAAAATTTTCATAATTTATTAAAATATCATTTGTAATAAATAAAAAAAATTTAATATTAATTTTTATTTTATATTTATAATTAATTTATGAAAAATTTGGTCAAATTTGATTTAAGAAAAATATATACTAATTTTACTTTAAATTGTATAAAATTTATAAATTTAAAAAAATATGTACATGTATTATATATGAACTTCAAAAATAATTTTTTAATAATGATTTTTTATCAGTTTTTATAAAATTTATATATTTATAATGTTTTAAACAATAAATATTATATAAAAATTAAGAATATTATCATAAACAATCTTTAAAAATTATTTATTAAAATATTATTTGTAATAAATTTATAAATTTTAAGTAGAAATTATTAATATTACTTTTTTATTTTATAATGAACATATTTACAATGAAATTATTAAAAATTTGGTCAAATGCACAAAATTGAAAAATTTAATTTAATTACAAATATATTATAATTAAGTAGATCTTTAACGATTATCTATTATTATTATTTATTTTTATTGAATTATTTAAATTACTACTATATAATCTCATTATTTATTTACTTTCTTTTAATTTTTAATATTTAACACTTCTATTTATTTAAGAATATTTTGAAAAAAAATATCGATATTTTTAGAAACTAAATTTTAACTTTATGAAATATTAATAATGACTTTAAATTTAAAAAAAATAACATATTATTAATATTATACATTTATTTAATGAAATACTTATTTTTATATTCAAAAAAAAAAAATAATTAAGTAATAAGTTGAATTAATTCTATTTAAAATTATAAAAAAATAAATTAATTATATAATGTATCATATTTAAAAATAACTTTTATTTTATATTATTTTTATAAGGAAAATATTTATAATAATTCTACAAATTTTAAAAGTCATAATATTTTAAATATTATATATATATATAATATTTCTATACTACTTATTACATACTAATTAATTTCTTAATCACACTCAAATTAAATTAACACAAATTAAAATTAATTTTTATTCAAAATTTCTTAATATTTATTTTGTACAACGATAACATGTGAATTATTTAAAATAATTTTTTATTTTGGCATTTTTGACATAAATGATTAAACAAGCAGACAAGAAAAATTACTGTTATCAGTCTCTATGGTTATTTTTATCAAAAAATTATATTAGTGCATCACTCTCGGTCCACGTTTCGACGATCCATAATAAATTTACGATGCAGCTTTCATTTTAATGTTACGGTCGTAAATCTTGGAACGATAAATTCGAGCATCGGAAACTGCAGATTGTGACTGTGATTGTGTGTGTGTATGTATAAATTTACTGTGTATACACCGCCGAGCATAAATAACGATTATCCGAATGTGTTTGTTTATTTATCCTCTTCGAAACACAAACAAAATGTAATAATTTCGCACGAATTCCGACACAATTATATCATGCGTTTTAACGATCCTCACCCCAGAATAGTCATTACTTTGGTGCATTTGCACACGTTCACATGTGACCTTTCCCAAAATCGGCAAGGCAGAGACAATACGTGTAGCAATATTCATAAAAGTTGTTTTGGTAAGCGGCTTCGTCGAGTCCCTCGTTCCTCCAAGGAACAATGGACCGCAGCCACTTCTGGGCGCATCCGCCCACTTCCTGCACAACAGTGGCCGACGTGGAAAGCAAAAGGAGGAAAACAACGACTAATGGACTCGGGGGAGATCGCCGGGCGGGTGGCTAGAAGGGGGCCACACGACGCATTTTCGTTCTAGAACGAAAAAGGGGGGAAAAAGCGGGCAAGTGTGGCGTCCAACCGGCGCCTTGCAGCGTCCCGTATTCAGGTCACAGACTGCAACGACGCTCGGCGTCGGTTCCGTCTCCGGCTGGCAACGTACCCGCCGGGATGCCATTAGGATAAGGAAAACATAACGCGGGGACGGACGGTGACTTTTCCTCTGGTTCTCCGCATTTGTGCCACACTACTGACACGTTCTTTTTATGGGGAATTTTTGAAATAAACAGGACATAAAACCAATCCAGTTCTATTTAGTTTTACGGACTTCCTGATGGACTGATGTTTTATATCGTTATGTTACTTGATGTAAGATTAGAAGAACTTAAAAATACATTGTTTTATAAAATTAGTAATACAAATAATACAATTAATTAAGCAAAATCTCATAATAATTATAAAATAAATATAAAAAGTTTATTAATATATGATTATTATTAAATGAGAAATTTTAATTATGTATTTAAATTATATAAAACTAAAATCAATTAAAAATAAAATACTTCATATAAAATTACGAATATCAATTAAAAATTTATGTGTATATTTTTTAAAATTTAATTGCAAAAGCTTAAAAATTAAATTTCCTGCGACGTCTCCTAAAAAGCTTCCTTTTGATTAAAAAACATTAGAAATTTTTTTTAATCACAACACGTGCCTCAAAAAGACCTAAATTAATTTTTTGGTAAAACCATTTTTATTTAAATATCTTATTAAACACGTAACTATAATTTTTTTTGACTTATGAAAATTCTTCACAATGAAACATCTTTATTATTACTATTTTCAGTGATAGATTCCAATTAATAGCTTCATAAAAAGTTTAAAATTTATGTGTGAATGTATTTAAAACATTTAAGACTAAAATCGCTCTTAATTCAAAATGCTTAAAAATGTTGATTTTAATATTTCAAATAAATAAATATGTTATTTTGGAATTTATAACATATTTTAAGCTGATAAAATTCAGTAATAATTTCATTAATTAATATTACAGCAGAATTAAAAATTTCCGACAAAAAATGTGAAATGTTTTATTGAATATTGAATATTAATTAACAAATTTTAATCATGTATTTAAAATATTTAAAACTAAAATTAATATTAAAAATCTTAAAAGTACGTTTCTTTCCAAAAAATTTAATAAACCACAATTATTTAATTATTAATTATTGAAATGATAATTTTAATATTTGAAATTAATAAATTGTGTTTTCAAAATATTTTAAGCTGATAAATTTCTGCAGTAATGTGATCAGTCAATAGATTAAAAATATTGAAAAAAAAAATAAACTAAATTAAAAATATCCCACAGATATATTGAAATATGTTTTATTGAATATACTAATTTCACTTGAGAAATTTTAATTATATATTTAAAATATTTAAAAATGAAATTATTCTCAATTATAAATAAACTACAATTATTGTTAATTAAAATTAAGTATGTTTGTTAATACACGTTATTAATATTAAATAAAATTTGACAATTAAATATCATATTCAAAATTTAATGGAATTCGAAATTTAAGTGGAAAAGCTTAAAAAAATGTTAATTTTAATATTTGAAATAAAGAAATATGTTAATATGTGATTTATTAAATATTTTAAGCTGATAAAACCATCAAAATTTTATGTTAAAAAACTGTAAAATTTAACTGTAATTTTTCAAAAATTTCAGTCGTAATTTGATCAATCAATAGAATAATAATATTAAACTAAATTGAATATTCTAAAAAAAATTAAAATTGTTTTATTGAATATATTAATTAAGAAATTTTAATTATATGTCTAAAATATTTAAATATGAAATTATTCTCAATTAAAACGAAAAAATCTTAAAAAATTTTTTTCTTCCAAAATATTTAAAACCTACAATTATTTTTAATAAAAAATTGTAACAACATTGGAATAATGTTAGAAATATCCATTAAATATATACTTTTAGTTTATTTTACCAAAAATTTCTTTCCTTTTTCTTCCAAAAAATTTAAAAATTACTTTATATATACAAAACAGTCAAAAAAATATTTTAAAATCTTCCTCATTTGTTTATTTAACATTTTAAATAAAAAAATATAAAATAAAAACTTGGTGAAAATATAATTTTGAGTTAAAAATTTAGAAATTTAATAATTCATCATAATTGACAAAAATTACGGATACTTTTTTATCTTAAGTTACAAAAAGCTGAGAAATCCAAATTTTCTCGTTTAGCTGTTATAATAAAAATATTATAAACAAATATTAACATTTTTATTAAACATTTCACGTGTGCAGTATACCATTGTCGACATAAAATTAATGAAAACGTGACAGAAAAAAATAATCTAACTTATGTACATTAAGTTCAGCTGAGAAAACTAAAATCGGAGTAACCCTTGAACTTATTAAAATTGTAATCCGGAGACCATAAATTCCCCGCGTCAGACAATATGAATAAATTTCCAACTTTACGGTTCTGTCTAATGCAGAAATCCGAAAAGAATCCGAACCGTTACTTTGTTTCACTTTGGCATGCATTTTAATTCGATCATTAATGAAGCTTCCAACGAAGCCGGAGTGCCGCACAATAATATTTGCATTTTCCAGTTTTCGCGAATAATGCGACGATTTGTGTGAGTTCGGTGCCTTTGTGCCAAGTCTATGTGTCGGACAAAAAACCACTAAATCCCTTTTAGCATGGAACCGCATCAGCACATTGAACAGTGTCAGATTTGGTGTCTGAAACATTCAACTCCTGGTTGGCGACTGCACGTTGAAGCCGATGCGCATCTTACGTTTGATTTATGAGGGCCCGGTCCAGATATATTTCTATTATTTTTTATCTGTGTCCACCCCGCCGTATTTCACCCGGCGCTGAGCCATGAATCTAAAGAACGGCCGTGTGGAATACATAAATCTGTTTTCCGGCAACGCCAGACGAAAACAACGACTGTAGCACGGTTTTGGACGCGGTTTTTCGGAGATTATGCGATGCACGATACGAGAAGTGGCACATATTCAGTGATATATGATTATGATTCATAACAACTGCACAAGTTTTTCAAATGAAATTACATAATGGTCAAATTATTGTCTAAGTGGCTAACAAAAGTAAGTAACGAGCAAATACCCTGTATAATTAAATATTATTCATTATTATAACTTGAAGTTAGAGAATGGATGACATGGACTATAACAAAGGAAATCAGTGTCAGTGAGTGGATGGAACTCACTTTCCAAGGTTAGTTAAAGAATGGTTTGAGTTTGTATAATATCCCCCCAAAGTCCACTTCAAAAAGACTGTCAAATTTTCCTCAGGCCTATTGAAAAGCAAAAATGAGTTAACTTTGAGTTAAAGAATACTTTATTGAAGGAAGATTTCAACAAGAGCATTCTTGAGCGGGGTTTATAAATGAATGAACACATATTATACTTATAATAAAATATATTATTATATTATATATCAATCTACATAATCAATACTCATCCAGGAAGGCAGAAGGTCATCCACATCCTTGTCACCTAACATTGATAACAAAACACTAAACCTATACATCACAATATACATAATTGTAGTTATACAACTGCTGTTCCCAGAAGTACAATCGTACTTCAGCAATCCATTCCAACCCAAAACTGGCCCGCATGGCCCCAACATATGCCAATATGGCCACTCATTCCCAAGATAAAGCTGTGCTACTTCATTTGGAAAAGTATTATACTGATCCAATCTAATCAATACTATAAAAGCTCTTTCTTTTTCTTCTTTAGTCAACGGTCCAGACATCCTTTGTCCTTTCTTCAGAGCGTTGTTCTTAAACCGTAAACACCAAGCCACCACCCTCTGCAACTTCTCGAAATCGCCGCACTTTTTAATCAGCTTGTTGAAGAAAACACACATGTTCCAAATTTTTATCTTACAGTTTAGCTCAGATATGTAGTCACGCAGCTCCTCCAGTGTTAGGTCAACTCCATATGATGGGTCAAACGGTAAACTGTTGTTGAGCTGAGTATATTCAAAGACAGTTTTATATTCTTGTTCCAGTTCCTCTTTTAAACGGATCATGTCAGACAGCTGGTTCTCCATTGTATGTGGTGTGATGTGTCTGGTGGCTTCTAAAGTACTGTTACTTGTTACTTCGGTGCAAGGGGGTAGAGAAATTTAGATTTTAAAATTTCTTCTTGCGATGTGTCTGATGGCTTCTAAATTATTGGACTGTTACTTCTGTGCAAGAGGGTAGAGAAGTGTAGATTTTAAAATTTCTTTTGGTGTATATATACTAATATCTAACTGTGTCTAGGTAATAATATAACCTGGACGTATTAAAAATTACTCAGAAGTAATGTATAATAATAATTACTCAGAAGTTATATGTTGTTAAATGTCTATCTAGGAATAACAGGTAATTTACCTATTAACAATGTACTAATCCCAGGACAAAATCAGGCAATTAAGTGAATTAAAGAAAAGATCGACCTCAGTTTTGTCCTACTTTTCAGAATTAAACTGTTTATTGTCCAGAACGTTAGACAATAACAAAAATAAATAATAAACTCATGAGGAAATGTCCGAGATTTTATGGTGGTTGAGGTAAAACCCATTTAATATTTTGAAGGCTCCTTTGAATATCTCTGATCTTACGTTGTTATGAATGCAATAAAATATATTAATTACAAAATTCTCACTTAAAAATTGAAAAATAAATAGAATTGAACACAACAAGTTGTTGAATATATTAATATTAAATATTTTGATTATGCATTTAAAATATAATAAAACTAAAATCAATTAAAAATGTATTTATATTATTTAAATTTAATTGCAAAACTTATATACTTTTTTAATAAATAAATATTAATAATTTTTATTTTTAAAACGTGATTTTCATATATGAAATAATTTATTTTCTTTTTTAAATTAAAATAATCGGATATTGAAAATATATATTTTTTACATATATATATATATATATATATATATATATATATAAAATAAAAAATACTTTTCTAATAAAATTTCTTAATTAAATATTTTTCATTTATTTTGTGGGACATTTTTAATTAATACTTAATATTAATTAAGTCAATGTTTTGGTAAAATCATGTTTTTTGGGATTTTCTTCTGAAAAATACAATTTTATTCAAAATATAAACAATTATAGAACCCAAATAAATAAAAATTCAAAAACAAAATATAATTTCAAATTTTTTTCCAGAAAATTTTTAAAAGCTTTAAAAGCTGTTGTTTGAAATTTACCACTGAAAATAGGATAAGGATTGTCAATAAGTTTCAAATGACAAAAAAAATTTAATTAAATAATAACATAAAAATATTTTATCAAATTAACTTTTTAGGGGGCATCACCAGAAATATTTGGGTTTATAAAATATTTTAAGCCGTTAAAATTAAGTAGCAATTACAGTAATTAATATTATTAAATCTAAATTATAAGAATTATTTTATATAATATGATTTATATAAATAATAATTTTCAATATCCGATTATTTTAGTTAAAAAAAAAAAAATAAATATTTTGTATATGAAAATTACAAAATAAACAAATTATAAATAAAATATATTTTTATTTATTTTATTGTAAGGGTAGAAATTCTGTTGTATATGATAATTATATTTTATAAACAGAAAAAAAGTTAAAATTAAGGTAATATTTTTTAGAAAATGAAATAAATAAAATTCAAAGATATTTTAAATTATAAGAAAAATATTTTTATTATATATTGTATAATAAATAAATATTTTTTTATATTTTGTTGATAATAAATAGTTTTTTTATTAATATTTTTAATACCCAATTATTTTAATGTAGAAAATATTTTTATATATTTTAAGACTAGACATATGATATTTTATAAACAGACATTACAAAAAAAAATAATAATAAAAATTAAGGTATAGTTTGTTAGAAAATTAAATAAAATTTAAAGATATTTTAAATTAAAAGCAAAATATTTTTTATTATAAATTTTATAATAAATAAATATTTTTTTATATTTTGTTTTTTAAAAACAGAAATTAGAAAAAAAATAAAAATTAAGGTATAATTTGTTAAAATCGAAATAAAATTTAAAGATATTTTAATTTATAAGAAAAATATTTTTTGTTTTATTAACAATTTATATTATATATTTAATTATTTTCGATGAGTGTATTTTAATTTTAAAAAATCAAATTACTGTATTTTTTTAATTGATTTTATTACTACTAGAAATTATTTTGTACATATATTATGCTTTAAAACAAGACAAATATATTTATATTTTTTATTTTATTATAATTAATTATATTTTTTATTAAAAATAGTATATAGTTTAAGTAAGAGATGATAAATATTTTATATTTTCTTTACACATATTTTATTATTTTATTTATTTAGTAAACAAAATTTGGTTTTACTATTAATGAACGTTTAATTTAATTATTTGAATTAGGCAAAAATTGATGGGCTTACAAAGAATATATAAGATCTATGATACGATCGATACGTTCCCAAACAATTCATGTAAAAAGAGAACTAGATGTAAACTATATTAAAAAATTCTTGTTACAGTTCATTTAAGAATTTATTTCGTATTCATCATTTTAATTCATTAAATATATTATAAAAAGTAAATTATACTTTACTGAATAAAAGAAAATAATATCTGACATTTATCAACATAGAAATTCATAGAACGAAAACGTGTTAAAACGAAATTCTTGTAAAAAGAGATTTTTTTTCTTCGTTTTAACTCTTGTAAAAAGAGAACTAGATGTACTATTAAAAAGAGTACTAGTTTATTCAATTTAGTAAATATGAGTCAAAAATATAATTTTTAAATACAACAGAATATATATTTTTATAATAAAAATAATTGTGTTTAATATTTTTTAAAAATTCTGTGTAATTTTTGTACCCAATATTATGACTGAATCCTGAAAGATTTTTATTCATTTTCATTAGTAAACCATATTAGCATAAAATATGCGTATTAACCAGAAACGTGCTCCCCATTAACAAGTCCCCCGTCACCCACCGACACGTGCAAATTTTTCCTGCCGCTGCGTGGCCAATAAAACCGAGGACGGGAACTTTCGACGTGGCATTGATGTCGAATTAGCACACACAGGTCGGCGGCGACCGACCCGTCGGGGGGTTTGTTTTCGTGCAGTCGGTTCCGCGGGGAGGGTACGACCCTGTGCGATTTTGCGTCGTCGTCCCACGGTCCTGCGGAAAAGATGAATCGCGGACGCGTAGCGTGAAGGATGGGTCGAGGCCGCGGCGAGTGCGCCGCTGCACCTCGCGCTGCATCCGTACCCCCGTAGTGCACCGATAACCTCGTTCCGCAGGGTGCGGGTGCTGGGGCGTGTTAGTTTTATTTGCGCCCGGTACGCGGATGTAGGTCACCAGCATCCGAAACTGGGACGAATTGTAAATAAAGGGATTGCGCGTAGGTGCAAGGCCGGAAATCGGCCGCTGATTGCGTCCCGGCGTACGGCCGTACGGCGCTAATCAAATAGTGATACGTGTCGCGTTTAATTAACCTTGCGTTTGGGGAATAACGACGCATCTTTTGTCTCGGTTTTGTTACAGCTAACGCAGTAAACTAATAAATGTTTTATGGTCATATTTTCGTTACAGACGAACAAATGAATTGGATGAGAAGTGCACATAAATAAACCTTGAGCTCATTTTTATGTGTGTAGTCTAGATAAATGTTTACAGATAAAATATTGTAGATATATTAGAAAAACAAAGAACATCTGAAGGTATTATTATTATTGTGTTATGACGCTCTGAAATATATCTTTATTATATATAGATATAGATTATTTATTTGTTTGTTATTTATAAGCTCATCAAACAGTTTATATAATAATTGACAAAGTTTAAGTAATTATAATTACCGGAAAAAATATATTTATAATTAATTTTACTGTATATTGTTCAATTATTTATTTATAAAACATAGCTGTTCTAGTATTAAACTAAAATTTGTTTCATCAATAAAATCATTTTATAATATTGTTAATCAAAATGTTAAACAATTTTTATTTATTGTAATATTCATTTCATTAATAATAAAATCGTTCTGTAAGTGTTTATTAAAATTTAATTAAGAATTTTTGCCTAAATCAAACAATTAAAAAACCTTTTTAGACTTTCTAAATAAAAATCATTTTTTTCTTGAATAATAAATAAATAAAATAAGGAAAAATAAAATATTTATCATCCCGTTTTTAATTATAATAAATATTTTTTGTAATTATTGTTTTTAAAATATAATATATACAAAATATTTTCTAACCGAGTAATAAAATAAATAAATATACTTCGTATTGATGTTTTTATTAAAATAATTTTATTCTGACAATTATTAATTATATATTATTAATTAAATAAAATATATTTTTTATAATTCAGAATATTTTTAAATTTTATCATTTTCAAACAAACTATATCTTAATTAATATATCTTTTTGTAATTCCAATTTTTAAAATATAATTTTCATATACAACAGAACCCTTATAATAAAATAAATAAAAATACTATATTTTGTATTGATTTTTTTACATTAAAATAATCAGACATTAAAAATATTCATAAAACATGTATATTATCAATAAAATATAAAAAGAAATAGATGTTTATTATTATTAATAATATTTTTCACTTTTAATTTGTTTTTTAAAATATTATATTAATTATATTATTAATTATATTATTAATTAAGAATTTTTGTCTAAATCAAAGAATTAAAAACCTTTTTAGACTTTTTAGATAATAAACCATTTTTTTCTTGAATAATAAATAAATAAAATAATAAAATGTGTTTGAGGAAAAATAAAATATTTATCATCTGGTTTTTAACTAAAATAAATATTTTTGTAATTATTGTTTTTAAAATATAATTCTCATATACAAAATATTTTCTAACCTAGTAATAAAATTAATAAATATACTTTGTATTTATGTTTTTATTAAAATAATTTTATATTGACACTTATTAATTATATATTATTAATTAAATAAAATATATTTTTTATAATTCAGAATATTTTTAAATTTTATATCATTTTCAAACAAACTATATCTTAATTAATATATTTTTATGTAATTCCAGTTTTTAAAATATAATTTTCATATACAACAGAAACTTTATAATAAAATAAATAAAATTACAATATTTTGTATTGAATTTTTTACATTAAAATAATCAGGTATTAAAAATATTCATAAAATATATATATTATCAATAAAATATAAAAATAAATATATGTTTATTATTATGAAGAATATTTTTCAATTTTAATTTGTTTTTTAAAATATTATACAATATTTATTATTATAATATTTAGGATTGACGATTTATAGAACACCTTAATTAATTTAACGTCTCAGTTTTTAATGTCGCTTCCTCTTATTTCTTTCCGCATCCCAAAACACGATGAATCGCCGTCAATTTGTCAAGATTATTTTTGTCGAACTTGACCTTTTTTTCCGCCACGCTGTAAATCAATTGACAAATTGCCGGGAAAAGACACACATCCGTTCGCATAAATCAGAACAATTTTGGACCTGGAACTGGTGTATTCCTCGGTTGGCCGACGTTATCCGGTGGAATGTTTCTGCCGGGACATAAATCTAGGCTTTCGCTTTTCAGGCTCGTGTATGAGTGTGTGTGTGTGCACCGAGTCAGCTCTGGAACGACATCCCAGAATAGTCCGGTAACCCACTTTCCGTCACTGCTACGGTTACAGCAATTGAAACTGCTCGTCGATTACTGGGTCACATCGATGCCTTTCGTCATTTTGTCAATTCCGACGAATTTTTTCGGGTGCTCTGACAACGTTTATTGACTGTATGGCCAGTTTTTACCTTTTATAATGTGACATATCCGTTTATTTATTGCTTTAGCGTTTCACAAACGTGTCCTGTCGGTTGGGTAAAGACACATGAGCGAAACACCTGTGCTGCTTTGGTGTTTGGCCTTTCGTTAATCTACATTTGGATTGCGCAACTGAACCTGTTCCAGGCCATCAGTCAGTTCTATTGATTGAATTAATTCAGATCGAAAGTGACATATTTTAATAAACTGCAGAGAATTTTCAACTGCGTTTATCATTTCCTTATATTAGTTTCAATTAAAATTTTCATTTTTAATATTTAAATATTACATAAAATAAATATAAAATAGTCTCTATTTAATCAATAATTACTCAAATTAATAAATACAAAATTTTATTTAATTATTATTAAAAAATTTATTTAATTAAAATTTATTTAATAATTTATAAAACATAAAACTATTTTCTACAACTTCATAAATTCTGTCTCAAAAATATAATTTTTAAATATAACAGAATTTCTACCCTAGTAATAAAATAATTAAAATTTATTTTAAAAATGTAAATATGGTAAATGTTAAAAAACTATAAAAGTTTTTAATATCTTATAATAATGTTAAATAATTTTTGAAAATCCTTTTTTGAAATTATAATTTCACATAACATAAATTTTACTCTAAAAAATAAAGAAAAAATATTTTCATTTGAATTTTTTTATTAATTGAAATAATTATAATAATAATAATAAAAAATATGATTAAGAATTGAGAATGACTAATAAAATACATTTATTATACATAAATGTATATATAAAAAATTTATATAATAAATATTTTTGTAATTCTTTTTTTTTAAATAATTTTCATATACATACTATATATTTCTTTTAATAAAAAATATAATTTTAATATAAAAGTTCTTCTCTAATAATTAATAATAATATTTTCTCTTCAGTTTTTTAATAAAATAAGTGAAAATTACTAAGAAAATATTTATTAAACACACACAGTAACTATATACTTATTTTAATAAAACAATAGGAAAACTATATACTTCTTTCAATAAAAAATATAACAATTATTGGTAATTCTTTTTATAAATTTTGTTTTAAAATTTAAAAAGAATTTTAAAACAAATCATACCATTTTTTCTTCAGCTTTTTTAACAATAATAATTGAAAATTATATAAATTATATAAATTAATTTACAATATTTTTCAATGTTAATTTGTTTTTTAATCCTGTTTTGAGTTCTTCAAATATATAATTATAATTATATCAGTTTCAGCAATTTATCAATTGATTTACAGGTCGAAAAAAAGGGTCAAGTTCGGCGACAATAATATTGACAAATCGAGGCCGTTTTATCAAATTTTAGGATGCGGAAAGAAGTAAGTGGATGTGACAACAAAAACAGACCAACAAAATTAATTTCAATTCGCCCAAAATAATATTGAAACAAATACGATTGTTAACCTTGACAAGTTCCTTCACACACCACCAAACAAAAATTTCACAATTAGAAAATCCCCCATTTTCCTGCAATTTACGTGTTGCAATCTGTGTTGCCTATCTAGCAGTATAAAACTTCCAAAGCTAATTTACATCATAATGGGATTATCTTTTTTTCACAATAGCGCATATTTTATACTCAATCCTGACATTCCGCAAACGATGTAATATACATACTAATATAATGACCGGCGTGTTCTCCGTGTCCTGCACACAAGGTCACTTCAATCTCCGTCACAGATGGATGCTTCGAAACAAACAATTACTGTTGCCCATTACCGATTCCGAATATAATTAGCTGGAAATGCATGTAATGCCCAGGCATATATGCAATTTCGTTCATAATGCAGGTTTAATTCGGAATTGATTAGTTATTATAGATTGCAATACGTTTATGTTCCAACCTGCACCGAAATCATTGCTGGAAGGAACCCGCACAACTGGGTCAAGGCGTATTTCATTTGGGGAAGTTCCGAATTAATTATTTAAAGTCGTCTCAGCCGCTCAGGAGATTAGCAGCGTAGAAACTGCTGCGAGTCCTCCTCTAAATGGATTACTCCAAGATTGCTGTTACGGTAAACGCCATAAAGTGCATGATTAAATTTATACCAGTCGGATCAGAATTGTTTCGTAACGTGACACCACCGGAATGAATGACTTTAAAAGTAACTAATTATTAGTTGTTCCAATACATATTCATGGTTCAGTCAGCCGTGTCGGGCAGCCAGACATAAAAGCCGTCTTAATCTAGTGGAGGTGAAAGATTTTCTAACACAATGGTTAATTTTGTCCAAAGCTTCCGTATTGCATCGCATCCAACACCGTTGCAGTCATTAATCATCTGCCAGGAATTTCTAATAAGACTTTAATCCAAATTTAATTTATTTTTTTTGACGTCAACAGAAGCCACGTAACAAATAGCTTGTTTCATAAGTGGTGTGAAGAAATGTTAAGTCCCCTCTCGAGGGATGTGAGACAACGTCTTGGGATTTTCGTTATCCAGTTGAGTCACTTCTCTGTAAAGGCCACAATTCGTTTTCAATGTATTGGAAACCATAAATCTTAGGTGAAATATAAAAACGCTTTTTATGTAGTTTGGGTGCCATGTTCATGAACCCAGATGATAAATTGTTAGCAGTAAATCATCCGTAATACACTGTGGCCTCCGGATGATCCTTAATGGCCATATCGGTGTTAGTTTATCGCTGAAATTTGCATTTTTTCCACACCCTCATAAACTTTATCTCCTTCTTCACTCGCCAAAAATACAAGCCAGTCCAAATTGAAATATCAAACGGTTTTATTGATGCGGGAGTTCAATACACAGCTTCCGAAGCGGATCAGAATGTGCGTGGGCAGACACTCTATGATAAAGGGCGCGGTCTCCCGACAGTCCTGACCTACACCAACCCACGTAGAGGTCACGTCAACTCCTGGCCCAGTTACGATTTTGCACTGGGTGGTTTCGTTGAATTTTTGATGGGGTCGTGCACTGACGCAGGATGCCTTTGCAGCAGCAATGACATCAGCACTGTTACTTGGCGATTTTATGGCACATAATAAAGTTGATGTAACTGGTTTAATGAGCTCGGGTGCAGTCAAAGTTTTTAAATGCCAGACACGAGCATGATGTAATTTCATCGGGTACGTTCATACGTTTAACATTGAGCTAGGTCAACGTTTGTTAGACTGCTAAATGGAACGAAGTTTTATCTCAAATTTACGATGAATACATTAAAACCTCCTCTAATTGGCACAATTTAATTGGACAATTTAATTCGGTGTCGCTCCAAACAGGAAATTGTTAAACGGCATATTATTAATTTTAATTAATCACCATCAGTATAGCAATAATTTATTGAACGCGTTTAAAATTGGGCCCATTAAACGGTTAAAAATCGGCCGCCACCGTATCGCAGACGTGCAAACCGACGGTGATAGCGGTCAGACGAAATTTCCCGCCGACAAAAACAAAAGGAGCGAACGTGTGATGTAATTTTTGCGGGCCCATCCAAGGACACTGCGGCTCCGTGTCCCCAAATCGTTCCACATTGGGCCAGGTCAGTGATTACGCCCGGGAACCGGCGGCATAAATTACCGGCGGCCCGGGCCTGGAACACGCAGGTCCGTGCACCGGAACATCCAACCACCCGGAGCCGCCGCCGTTCCCCCTATAGTCAACGCGGACCGATTCGGAGCGATGACGCGTCTCTCATCGGCGAAATGCCACGCTCGAACGGCACAAACGGCCGCCCGCCGCCCTCCGGATTCAGACTGTCTGGGGCTGATAGTGCGGCGTGTTATCGTAATGCGAAAAATCGATTTTGATGTCATAATCTCGTCGAAATGATTGAGGGGAAAAACGGTTTCTTATTAAGTTACTTTTAGATTTTCATATATTTTTAGAAAGATGATATATTTATAGATTTACGTTTTTAAAATTTTTAAACATTTTCATGGGTTTTTAAAGTGGTGAATTAAATTAAAAAAAAGAATAAGCCCTTTTTTCAAAAAAAAAAAAAAAAATTATATAAATAATGTGGAATATTTTAACAAATTTGACAGTTTTTTTATCAAAATTTTTATAATATACATTGTAAATTACATTTCCTATAAGATTTTATTTTCAAAATAATATTTCTTATAAAAAAACCTATCAAATGAGATTTCTAAGCATTCAAATTTTTTAATCTAATAGTATTTTTATTCAGATATTTTTATAAATTATTGTTTTAAAATATTTGTTAAAGAAAGTTTCAAAATTAAAATAAAATGATTAAAATTCATTCTCAATAAATTTGACGTTTTTTTTTTTCATTTCAAAAATTGAGACTGTTAAAATTTAATTTAGTGAATTTTTCAACATATATTTTATATTATTTATAAATTTAATTTAAAATAAAATTTGATTTATACTATTGCCTGTAATATTGGACTACTAATTATTTAAAATATTACTTATTAATATAAATCTTTTTTAAAATCTACTATTTGAGAAAACCTTTTTTCAATAAATTTGAATATATTTTTTTAATTAATTTTTAATATATTTACTATTATACTTTTATTTACATTTTATTTACAAAATAATATTTTTATTGTAAAATTACTTATTACATTGAACTGCTAATTATTTAATATATTATGCAATGAATTAAATTTTTGAGGATTGATTGACAAACATGAAATTTTTTTAATAATTTTTTGTCTTTTTATTTTCTAAACTGGAAATATTTAATTTAGTGACATTTTTATAAAACAGTTTAGAGATTGTCTATTAAATTTTTCATTAGATTTTATTTTAAAATTTGTTCTTTAAAATTGCCTATAATAATTGGACTAATAATTATTTAATGTATTATTTATTAATATAAATTTCAATTTTGAAATGTACCATTCGGAAAATTTTTGTCTCAATAAATTGTTTTTGTTTCCTAAATTGAAAATGCTTAATAACTAACTTAGTGACTTTTTTATCAAATATTAAATTTCTAATTATATTTTATTCACAAAACAATATTTATTTTATAAAATTGCCTATTACACTGAACAACTATTTGTTTTAATAAATGATAAATAAATTTTACTCATTTTTAAGATCAATTATTTGAAAAAAAAAGGATTTTATATAATTTTTAAATAAAGTGATGTTTTTTATTATATAAAATAAACTCTTTTTAAGAATGGTTTAAAATTAAAAATATAATTTTTTCGCCAAATATTTTATAGATTTTCTATTAAATTTCTAATTAATTTTTATTTACAAAACGATATTTGTTTAATATAACCTATATAATAACCTATTACACTGAATAACTAATTATTTAATAAATGATAAATGAAATAAATTTTAAACATTATTAAGATCTATTATTTGAAAAAAATACATTGTATATAGTTTTTCTATTCATTTGGGTTTTTATTAAATAATATAAAAATGTTTTTAAAGAATTTTTTAAAATTAACGAAAAGAAATTTAATACATTTTACTGTTTTTGTTGAATTCCAAAATTCGAAATTGTTAAAATTTACTTGTGATTTTTCATCGAATATTTCTTTCATTCTCTATTAAATTTCCAAGTCTATTTTGTTTTTAAAATAAAATTTGTTTTAATGACATTTTTAGCAAATATTTTATAGATTTTCTTTTAAATTTTTAATGAGATTTTATTTACATATATACTATATATACCATATATATGTTTTTATTATATAAATAAATTATTTTTAAAAAATGGTTTAAAATTAAAAAAGCTTTATTAATATATTTAAGTGTTTTTGTTTAATTCTAAAATTTAAGGGATGTTAAAATCTAATTTATATCTACCAAATATTTTATAAATTTGTTTTTTAAAATTCTCTATAAAAAATACTATAAAGTTTTTTTCACTAAATTTAATAGTGTTTTTTTTCTTCCAAACTTTCAAATAGATTTTATTTTCAAATTAATATTTATTTTTTAAAATTGCCTATAACATAAATTATTTAATACACAGAATTAAATTTTAATAGTTTTGAAATGTTTTGTTTGAAAACAGAAGGATTCAAAATAAAAACAGTATGAGCTTTTTTATTTTTAATAAATTTTAAAATTGGAAGCTGTTAAAAATTAATTTGTTAACTTTTGCCAAATATTTATTAAATTTTCAGACTTTGTCTAAAAAAGAAAAAAATATTTTATAAGACTGTCTAAACATCATTTATTAAAATAATTTATAATAACTTTTTATATATATTATTTGAAAAAAATTAGGTCATATGTTTTTAATATATAAAATAAAATTAGTGAATATTCATTATAAATTAATCAGAAAGAAATAAATTTTAACAAAAAATAAAGTAAATTTTCTTTAAAAAGTTAATATTAAAATTTGACATATTAAAATAAATAATAATTAATATTGCAACAAATATCCAGGTGAAGTACTGAAAATTCTTTATAAAAAGAAAAAGAAGAAACAAATAAATTACAGTTTAAAAAATTAGGACATAACCTGTCATGATGCCAGGCAAATACCCCAAAAACCTAAGATTGTGCAAACAAATATTCACATAGTTTAAATATAAAACAACGGGCACAGAAACTAAACAATCTCCCAATCCCGATAATATATCAAAAAATTCGTGGGCAAGACGGATGTCTCGTCCTCTCAACAAACAAATGCGATGTCTGTCTAATCGATGTAGATATGACAAAAAACATTAAATTACAAAATCCGAACACTAATTCATAAATTTTTGAACGGTTTCCCAAAGTGACTCAACGTTTCATTAATAACTGGTTTTCATTTTCCCTACATCAATTAGGTGGTTCGTATTTATACGTGAAATATGAACGGACAACGTCCAACAACACAAACAGATGACCTACATGATATACGACTTAAAAGCCTGGCACTTGGCAAACGTCCTCTATAAATTAAAAATATGCCTAGTCAAAAAAATATATTTTAATCAACGAAAGATCAAAGTGTGTTAATTAAATTGACAATTTTTCCCGAACATCTTCCCTGGCCCACGCATCACAGAAAAGTGGAACGATTGGGTTGGGAAATAATTGGAACGGAAAATTGATTGTTTGTGTGTGCGTATATTTCTAGCATTACTAATATTTTTCAACTTTTAACGCTGACTTTATGAGCCTTTTATGATAACCAGTCTGCGTTACTTGGAAGCTGAAACTTTAATGTACTGTAAACTATTTCATTGGCATTACGAATATGCAGTACGAAATACTTACATAACGCCTTAAAATAAACCACGAACCCGAAGTGAATTCCCTCCCAGATACGATAATTCATTTCAACAATTTATCGGTTGAAAGTGCATTTTCCACTAAATTATAATTGAATCGATGCATATCTTTGTAAAGTTGTAAAACGATCGTTTCAAATCAATCGGCTTTGTACCAATGAACGGTTTAGATCAAACCTGTGCAGTTTATGGGATGATTGGAAAATGTCCATGCAATTGAATCCAATTTCGTTAAATGTCATCGATATCTGACATTCCACCTGATCTTGCGGTTAAGCGTGTCTTATTTTATTGGCTCAGTTGAGTCATATCATGTAGTACAGAACAGGCGGTTGTTGATTAATCTTAGGTGACGACAGAAATCTTAGAATTGTGTTTAAATGTAATCGTAAGTTAAATATTTAAAAATGTCACACTCCGGTGACATTTGGCCTAAATTAACATTTTAATACGCAGCAGATAAGTTTCAAAACCTCCAATAACAGTCTTAATATTGTTTAGA
The DNA here is from genome assembly GCF_024364675.1 of Aethina tumida. Lineage (NCBI taxonomy): Eukaryota > Metazoa > Arthropoda > Insecta > Coleoptera > Nitidulidae > Aethina > Aethina tumida. Next base: position 26,630,309 of record NC_065439.1, read on the forward strand.
TGCATATTGTTGAAATAACCGTTCGATGCAAGCCACGACTCGACTTAAAAATGTATTTTTTTGCATTGTGCAGACGTCTCCATGTTATTTTCATTCAAGGTCTGGCCGAGTCCGTATTAGCCATATAATAGGAGTGGAAGTGTAGCAAATCGCAAATGCATTAGGTCTGCGATTATTTTAATGGAAAATAGATTAAATCCCGTCAAGAGTGGATATAATGTGTGTCTTGCCTGTTAAGTGCAAATTACGCCATTATGTGAACATCCGATTTGATAAAAAATCTTGCGATCTTCACACGTGAGGCTAGATGTGGAAATGATTCGTACCAAATTTGGTATGGCGATAAAAAAAACTGTCTTTTACAAATTTCACGGTGTCTAAAAATGTGCTGTTCTTTAATTACCGGCTTATGGAATAAAAAATGATTTAAGTAACATGTCATTAAAGTCTTTAGTGGACATTAAAGAGGAATCAGAGACATTTAAAAAATGTCACATTTATTCTATATATTTATATATGTTTTCATATTATTTCGTAAAAAAGAGGGAACATCTATAGATATTTAAATAAAACCAATTCTATTGTAATTAAAATAATTTGAATTTATAATATTATTATCAGGAAAATTTAAACTTTTTAAACTTTAAATTATGGGTATAATTTCTGAAACATCTTATTAAAAATATGGAGTTGAGGCCAGGATTGAATATTTTAAAAGGTTTCTTTAATTTAATATTATTGAGGAATATAAATTATGGTATATTAAGTAAAATACAATTAAAATTATTTGGATTTATAATATTAATATTATTAGAAAAATTTTTGAATAATCTAATTAAAAATATATAGTATAAAATTATTCAATAAATTTATATTTATTAAAAAAAGGATATTAAATATTATCTACTAATTAAAAAAAATAACATTTTATTATTATATATAATACACATTTCAGTTATTATTATTTGAAATAATAGAAACTGTAGAATTATCTGAAAAAAATATTGTATATACATTTTATTTCTGAATTAACAGTAATCATGGGCTTATAATATTAATAGTATCAGATAAATTTAGAATTTTTAAACTCATAAATAATTATGGAAAATAATCTATCAAACATTTGATTAAAAATATGGAGTTGAGGCAACGACTGAACATATCAAAAGGTTTCTTTAATTTAAAAATATTATTCAGGAACAAATTCGTAATTTTTAGAAATGAATATTAGATATTACCTACAAATTAAAAATTAAAATAATTTTTTGATGTATGTAATTTATTCTGAATAAAATATGGTATATACATTTTATTTTTAAATGAACAATAAATTGAGGAATAGAAGTATAGTAGTAAAGTAAAATACAATTAAAATTATTTGGGTTTATAATATTAATATCATCAGAAAAATTTAGAAAGTTTTTAAATAAATAACTATGAAATATCGTTTATGAAACATCTGATTAAAAATATGAAATTGAATATATTAAAAGGTTTCTTTAATTTAATTATATTATTCAGGAACAAATTCATATTTTTTAAAAATGAATATGAGATATTATTTAGAAATTAAAAATTATAATAATTTATGTTGTATATCTCAGTTTATTTTAAGTAACATAAATTGTAGAAGAATGTGAAGAAAATATTGTATAGACATTTTATTTTTGAATGAACAGTATGTTAAATTGTGCATAGAAGTAATATTAAGTAAAATACAATTAAAACAATTTAGGTTTATAATATCAGGAAAATTTGGAAGTTTTCGAACTCGTAAATAATCATGAAAAATAATTTAAGAAAGATTTGATTAAAAAATCAAATTGTGGCCATTATTTAAATGTTTTTTAATTGAAGAAAATTATTCAAAAATAAATACACATTTTTTTATATTTCAGTTTATTTAAAATAACAGAAACTTATTGTGAACAAGACATGAAAAATATCTTTAATTGAACAACAAATATAAAAATAGAATATTTTTAAACAACCTTAATATTATAGTTTATTCAAAATAGTACAATCTAGTGAAGTATTTTATTTTATTTTTGATTGGACAGTAAATTGTAAAATAAAATTTTGTTAAGCGAAATTTAAATAAAATATTTAACATTTTGAGAATAGTTATTATATATTTTAATACTAATTTGACGACAATAAAATTTTATAATTGTGGAAATTTTGCTCATTATTAGACATTAAAATTTGAAGAATTTTCGAAATTTTATTAAATTTACAAAGGTATTTTAAAAAACTAGAAACTGGTCTGACCATTTTATTTCTTGCCATAAAAAGTAATATACAATAGCAGTAAAGGATATAAAAATATCATATTAAAATTAACAGCCAAGAATGTGGAATGGAATTATTATGTTAGTTAATAATATTTTTTATTACAGTTCAATGTTAATAAAACTCGCATATTGCATTTTTTCCTAAGGAGTGAACAAAATTTTAACCAGCTTAAGTCGGATATTTTTAAATCCGTTTAACAACTGAAACCGTGTAAAAGCAATCCCACGAAAACATACTTTGTTGCATATGCAAATTTATCTAAAATAAACCGACTGATATTTGTCATACACATTTCTTTTCTTTTTAATTATTATTGCCAGCTTGTATTTGCTCTATTTCTAGACCGTTTGTCTCCGAACTGTCCTTGTGTCCGCTCCTAATTTTCATTAACATTAATTGCAAGCGTCTCGCTCTTGATAAATTGATAAATTGCTTAAAAAATACAACGCTGCACTTTTTTAATTTTACACTCCGTCTGTCGGCGCCTTTGAAAATGTCGGGTTCAACCCACTTATTGTTTGCAAATGTGACATTTTCTGTGTTTGGAACAATTTACCAACAAGACGTTGGATTTTTAATTAAGCTTTATTACATTTCTGGAAAAAAATTCGTTTGTTTGTACCTTCCCCAATTTCTGTATTAATCTTTCAATTTAATAATTTTATATGACTTTTTTTTTAATACTTTTCAGGGAGCAATAAACTGACGTTTAAAGAACGAGAAGAATTTGTCAAAAATTTAATTCAGATAAAGTTCAGTGACTCTTATTAAAAAAAAGGCGAAAGCGTAATTTGGATATTAATTACACAAACACATTGACGTTTATGGATGAAAAATTGCTTTAATTCGTTTTCAAGATTTACACCATTATTTGAATAAATTCCTTTAAAATGTGTACAACGTTAAAAATATACTTTGCATGTTAGTTAGTGACTACATTATTTTAGGAAATGGGTTAGATATTAATGGAAGCTATTATGTTTAAGTCTGTGACACACGTTATACATTCGTCGTCAAAAGTAAAACTAAATTAAGCGGCGAAAACTTTTCTATATCTCAGAAAAATTTATCTACTTACATTAAAACAGTCTTCGTAATTTAACCCTTGATAATCCTGAAACAATAAAAATAAATCATTACCACGTAAATTCCAAATAAAACCACAAACACAGATTTACGGCCCCACGTAGAATTTAAATATTAGGTTGATCACCTTTTCAGTGACATTAAAAGCGCCGCCGGATCAAGGAGAACGCGAGGGAGTTTTTTAATGCACACACACATTTGTGCAATTTAATTTGTTGGACGGCGCTTTTCGATAAATCAAAGTTAAATTACGGCCTTTTATCGGGAACCCACAACAACAATTTTATTGGTAAATCAATCCTGGCACTCTAATGTTAAATGGTCATTTTATTCCTTGGCATTTTCGTTTTTAGTCTCTGTAAAGGGGCAGGCATTAATTTTAAACATGGGCACACGTTTTTTATGTTGAAAATTTATTTGGTTGTTTTGCTGATTAATGGCGTCAATTTCGTTTGGTTAAAATGCTGTTTGGTGTGGAAATAAATTTTAATTAATCTAATATATCAATAAATTATTTCAGAAATATGTAAATTCAACAAATATTTGGTTAGTAAATCTTAAATAATGAAGTTGTACCCTAATTTAAGAAAGAAACAAAAACTAAACAGCTTAAAATTTAAGTTTAGTTCTGAATATTTAATGCATTTTTAGTGAATTAATTTAATAATTCTCTGAAGAATATTTGTACTAATTTAGTAATATATTATTTTTTTTGCCATCCATAATTAGTTAAAAATTTAAATATCAAGGTATATTTTAATATATATTCAATAATAAATTATAATACGATATTGTTTAATTAAAATACATTAAATGAATAAAACATATGTAACTGAAGCTGCTATTTCATAAAAATCAACAATTAATTAACAATTTCATCCCCTTCATTTCACCTTTTTCATTGTAGACGTGAATATTTTTAGCATATAAATTAAATGAATTTTGTTGTAATTTACAATCAAATCAAATCAAATCAAATGCAGTTTCATTCCCAATAACCATTCAAACATTTAATTGAATTATTTTTAAAAAGTCTTTTATTTTAATTTATATCTGTTATGAATGCACAATACAAATTATTCAATTTTATAATAAAATAAATTGTTAAAAAGAATAAAAAATAAAACAAGTTATTATTAATTTAATTTTAAGGACTGTGTTTTTATTTATATAAAATATTGTAAACCTTTTAATATATTTAATATTGAGAATTTTTAATCATATCATATCGTTATTTTTCACGAGTTTAAAACTTTCCTAATAGAAACTCAAATTATTTTAATTACATTTTGCTTAATTATTTTTCATTCTCCAATTTAAAGATTATGGAAAAAATAAGGTTATATTTATTTTACTCATAAAAAAAAGCTAAAAATAAAAAAAAATATTTGAAATAAAATGTATATTTCTTTAAAAATAATTGAGTTATATGAAGTTATTTTTATTTAATTTATTAAATTGATAGAAATTACTTTGTTTCATGAAATTATATTTATTTTATTTATAAATTTGATAAAAATAAAAAGAAACATTGAAAATAATATGAACATTTCTGTAAAAATTATTGTGTTTTATGAAGTTATTTTTATTTATTTTATTCATAAAATTGATAAAAATAAAAAGAAACAATGAAAATTAAATATATGTTAATTTTATTCATTAATTTGATAGAAATTATTAAATATTAAATTGAAATACCCATATAATAAATTCATATTTAAATTTTTAAATAATATATAATATAAATTTATACTTGAATAATATTCTTCAATTAAAGAAACCTTTTAATATGCTCCTGATTTTTAATCACATCTTTTATAATTATTTACGAGTTTGAAAACTTCCCCAATTACCTGTTTATATTAATATTTAATAAAGCCAAACAATTTTAAGTCATACTGCTTGCACAATAAAATGTTTATTCTTCAGTTATTTTATTTCTAATATTTATAATTCAATGAACTCAACTCCAGATTTTTAACAAGATCTTTAATAAGTTATTTCTAAAAATTGTTTGAAAGTTTGAAAACTGGTCCAGCCAATACTGTCTTCAGACTCCTTAAGTTTCTTTTATTTTGAATAACCATTCATGTCAGCGAAACGTCAGGCAATAATTTATAGATATAAAAAATTAAAACCAATCATTAACGAGATTATTTCTACATTGTATACATGTTTCAAATTAATTTGTAGATTAATTTAATATTTAGTTTTTCATAGAAGTCAATAACAAATTTATTATTGGATAATGGCTTTTACTAAATATGAATTGTGGGCATGAGAAAATTTGGTCTGTGTAATGAATTTAATTTGTTACTAATGCACAACGTTAATTAATAAAATCAATTATAGTTGTTTAAATATGCAGCATGAAATACAACCTTTCAATAATAAACGAATAAAACTCGTATAATTAAAACTGTAGTGAAAAACAATATAATTCCTGAAAATCAAACATTTCAGTTTACACTACAGTTATTCGTAAAAATATGAAATATTTTGGAATCTACTAAATGACACATTGTCTCGACATGTCATTTTTTAGCCTGATTAAGAGGTTTCTTCTAAACGGATCATTGAAAGAACATATGGTTTGTTTGATTAACTCATGTGGTCGATTCCAATTGTACAAAATGCATTTTGGGATGATAAAACATGAAATTACAGGTCCAAATTTGAACAAATAACAGGAAATTAATTTGTCGAAGTATCCAATACAAAAGTCAATCAAGAAGACGCAACCTTCATGTAGAAAAATCTCATTACAGTCCTTGATTCCGGTTACGTTCAATTTAATTAATTTTAAGGCCATTAAAATTTCCTTTGTAGGTGTTAAGTGTCCAAGACGCCGATACATCAATCCTTTTAATGGCCATAAAAACATATTTTATACTATTCTGTGCGTCTTCACTTTCTTAAGCGCGACGTTGTTGCGGGCAAAATTGACAATAATTACATTTTCCTAATATGTAAATTGTTCGTCTGCAACAATGTACCATAGACATTTTACTGTCCGTGTATTATCGACAGAACTGATGCTCCAATGTAGCGTTTATCTGTTGTTAAAACCGGCCCATAGAAAACAACAAAAATCACACAACAAAAGATCGTTGTTTTGAAGTTCTCGAATGCCGACGGTGTTGGTTTACTTAATTCTCAGGATGTTAAGATAACACACACACACACACACACTGAGTCTGGCATCCAGACGAGTAACGTGGTGCTCATCCATCGAATGTTCGCCTTGGTCCACTGTGTCGTGGTTCCAAGGACATCCTGATTTAGTGAGCAGTCTGGTTGTTTTGTTGCTAGTGCACTTCGTGGATGCATATGTTTTGCCCGCATCTGCAGGACCGTAGCCACAGCAATTTTTATTCAGCACTTATCAAATATATATAAGATTTCCCCCCAGAAATGTTGCTGAAATTATTAATTAATAAAATTTAATAGATAATAATTAAATAGCAAAAAAACGCAATCTTTAAGAAAAATTTATTTTTTAATTTTTACTAAAAATCATAGTTTTAATTTTCAAAGTAAAAACTAAAATAATCCTACATAAACCATCGGGGATTCACAGGTTTTAAATTGACTCTAATTCATTATCCTTATAGAATAGGTTAATTGAATTTGTTGTACTTCTAAAAATGACTTGTTTCATAAGATAAAATATAAATGAAATAGAACTAAAACAGGATGTTTAGGAAAAGTAATTTATCTTTTTCCTTATTCGTAAATTTTTATCACAAAAACTAAATTAAAGCTGCATTAAGCATCCTTCCAGGATTCACAGGTTTCAAATCGACTCTAATTCAATATCTTGATAGAATATTTTAATTAAAACAGTTGTATTTCTGAAAAAATAATTATTTAATAAGATAAAATATAAATGAAATAGAACTAACACATAATATTGTACATGGAAAAGTAATTTATTTTTCCTTACTAGTATATTTTTTCTTAAAAATTATACTCTTATAATTTTCATCATAAAAACTAAAATAAGGCTTAGTGATGCATCCTTCAGGAAATCACTGGTTTCAAATTGATTAATAAATTAATTAAATTAGTTGTACTTCTAAAAATGACTTAAATTATTATTTAACAAGATAAAATATAAATGAAATAGAACTAAAACAGGATGTTTAGGAAAAGTAATTTATCTTTTTCCTTATTGGTACATTTTTATCATAAAAACTAAAATAAAGCTGCATTATGCATCCTTCGGAGATTCACAGGTTTCTAATTGACTCTAATTCAATATCCTGATAGAATATTTTAATTAAATCAGTTGTATTTCTACAAAAGTAACTAAAATTACTATTGAATAAGATAAAATATAAATGAAACGCAACTAAAACATAATTGAACACGGAAAAGTAATTTATTTTTTTTATTGGTATTTTTTTTCTTAAAAATTATACTCTTATAATTTTTATCATAAAAACAAAAGTAAGGCTTAGTTATGCATCCTTCAGGAAAACACTGGTTTCAAATTGACTCAAATTCAATATCCTGATAGAATAAATTAATTAAATTTGTTGAATTTCTAAAAATGACTTAAATTATTATTTAATAAGATAAAATATAAATGAAATAGAACTAAAACAGCATGTTTAAGAAAAGTAATTTATCTTTTTCCTTACTGGTAATTTTTTTTATCATAAAAACTAAAATAAAGCTGCATTATGCATCCTTCGGGGATTCACAGGTTTCAAATTGATTCTAATTCAATATCCTGATAGAATATTTTAATTAAATCAGTTGAATATCTAAAAAATAACTAAATTTACTATTTAATAAGATAAAATATAAATGAAATAGAACTAAAACACAATTTTGTACATGGAAAAGTAATTTATCTTTTTTCCTTATAGGTATTTTTTTTTCTTAAAAATTATGCTCTTATAATTTTCATCATAAAAACCAAAATAATGCTTATTTATGATGCATCCTTCAGGGAATCACTAGTTTCAAATTGACTCTAATTCAATATCCTGATAGAACAGGTTAATTAAATCAGTTGTACTTCTAAAAATATGACTAAAATTATTATTTAATTCAATATCCTTGATAGAATAGATTAATTAAGTGAGTTGTACTTCTAAAAACATCACTACAATCAGAAACAGAAATAAAACATGATGTTTTTCATATTTGTATAAGCGTACTATTTAACTTCATTTTTTAGTAAGTAAGCCATTTATAAATTGTCACCATTTGAGATAAAATATATTTTTATTTGTTTGCGTGTACTTTGTCGTCGCTTTAAAATTTCGCAATGTTCTTAACCGAAATAAAATAAATATGGCAAAAATAAAACTTAAAACAACAAATAATCGTCACAGGTGTTATTGCAATCTGTATGAAAACAACTATTTTCATCAATGATTTAATTGACCAGTTCAACAATCCGTCCATTTACGTAACGTAACAACATTTTACACAACACCCAATTAAGGTGTTATAAATATTGTTTTGTTTGCCGGTGTCGATAGCTTAGCTGTGGAGCTACATAAATCTTAACAATTTATACTTTTACTACTGCACACATGCATATAGGTTATAACAATATTTGTTGTATAAATAACCATATCTCCTTGACTTAACTGAGGAGAACTGCGTAATTGTAAACGCTCGATTGAGGTAGGTTCGTCCAAAGCACTTGCCTTTTTACAACGGCCGGCACCTGCAACACATTTGCATTAAGTCGGAATCTCTACGCAAATGCGCAAATGCGCATACAAAACCTCTCGAAAAAACACTCAATTTACCTGATAGAAAGCCATGTTCATAACGGTGAATACGAGCTCTCATTCGTAATGCATGCAATAACGATTATACAGTGTTATTTTTTATTATTTTCAATAATTACGTACGCGCCAATGTGGGTTATTAAGCTTAGTGGCAGCTACTCTTACTCGTAATTATTTTAATTGAAACATTGTTCGGAATGGACAAACAACTAATGGACTGCCCGCATGTAACTTTTCGAAAGGTCGCAAAATTATACCGAACACCACATACGTAACATTTAGGCTAGAACACCTGCAAATGTCATAGGAGTTTCTCTATGAGAATCTTTAATGTATTAATAATCCAAATACAAGAGTCCACAACCTATCTAATACCTTAAAAATTGCTCCATTTGTTTCCTTCAAACACCAGAAACGTACTGAAATGTTTGGACTTCTCTTAAACACCTGTAAATGTCACTGGGTCTTTCTTATAAAATTTTTCGAAGAGTTATTCTAGAAGTAAGAATCATTCTAAGATCTACAACCCTGGAAACATGTGGCAGAACTTTACACCTTTAAGGAATTTTAAAAATTGTTCCATTTCTTTCATTCAAACACCAGTAGTGTATTGAAATGTTTAGACTTCTCTTAAACATCTGTAAATGTCATTGGGTCTTCCCTATAAAATTCTTAAGAGGATTATTCTAGAAGTAAGAATCATTCTAAGATCTACAACCCTGCAAACATGTGGCAGAACTTTACACCTTAAAGGAATTTTCAAAATTGTTCCATTTCTTTGATTCAAACACCAGAAACGTATTGAAATGTTTGGACTTAAAGAAGTAAACACATGTAAATGTCATTGGGTATTCCCTATAAAATTCTTCAGAGGGTTATTCTAGAAGTAAAAATCATTCTAAGATCTACAACCCTGCAAACATGTGTCAGAACTTCACACCTTAAAGAAATTTTAAAAATTGTTCCATTTTTTTCATTCAAACACCAGAAACGTATTGAAATGTTAGGACTTCTCTTGAATACCTGTAAATGTCATTGGGTCTCCCCTATAAAATTCTTCAGTGGGTTATTCTAGAAGTAAGAATCATTCTAAGATCTACAACCCTGCAAACACGTGGCAGAACTTTACACCTTAAAGGAATTTTAAAAATTGTTCCATTTCTTTCATTCAAACACCAGAAACGTATTGAAACGTTTGGACCTCTCTTAAACACCTGTAAATGTCATTGGGTCTTCCCTATAAAATTTTTCAGAGTTATTCTAGAAGTAAGAATCATTCTAAAATCTACAACCCTTCGAACATGTGGCAGAACTTTACATCTTAAAGGAATTTTAAAAATTGTTCCATTTCTTTCATTCAAATACCAGAAATGTATTGAAACGTTTGGACCTCTCTTAAACACCTGTAAATGTCATTGGGTCTTCCCTATAAAATTTTTCAGAGTTATTCTAGAAGTAAGAATCATTCTAAAATCTACAACCCTTCGAACATGTGGCAGAACTTTACATCTTAAAGGAATTTTAAAAATTGTTCCATTTCTTTCATTCAAACACCAGAAACGTATTGAAATGTGTGGACTTCTTTTAAACACCTGTAAATGGCATTGGGTCTTCCCTTCAAAATTCTTCATAGGGTTATTCTAGAAGTAAGAATCATTCTAAGATCTACAACCCTGCAAAAATATGGCAGAACTTTATACCTTAAAGGAATTTTAAAAATTGTTTCATTTCTTTCATTCCAACACCAGAAACGTATTGAAATGTGTGCACTTCTCTGAAACACCTGTAAATGTCATTGGATCTTCACTATAAAATTCTTCGGAGGGTTATTCTAGAAGTAAGAAACATTCTAAGATCTACAACCCTGCAAACATGTGGCAGAACTTTACATCTTAAAGGAATTTTAGAAATTGTTCCATTTCTTTCATTCAAACACCAGAACCGTATTGAAAAGTTTGGACTTCTCTTAAACACCAGTAAATGTCATTGAGGCTTCCCTATAAAATTCTTCAGAGGGTTATTCTAGAAGTAAGAATCATTCTAAGATCTACAACCCTGCAAACATGTGTGAGAACTTCACACCTTAAAGGAATTTTAAAAATTGTTCCATTTTTTTTCATTCAAACACCAGAAACGTATTGAAATGTTTGGACATCTCTTAAACACCAGTAAATGTCATTGAGGCTTCCCTATAAAATTCTTCAGAGGGTTATTCTAGAAGTAAGAATCATTCTAAGATCTACAACCCTGCAAACATGTGTGAGAACTTCACACCTTAAAGGAATTTTAAAAATTGTTCCATTTTTTTTCATTCAAACACCAGAAACGTATTGAAATGTTTGGACATCTCTTAAACACCTGAAAATGTCATTGGGTCTTCCCTATAAAATTCTTCAGAGGGTTATTCTAGAAGTAAGAATCATTCTAAGATCTACAACCCTGCAAACATGTGGCATAACTTTACACCTTAAAGGAATTTTAAAAATTGTTCCATTTTTTTCATTCAAACACCAGAAACGTATTGAAACGTTTGGACTTTTCTTAAACACCAGTAAATGTCATTGGGGCTTCCCTATAAAATTCTTTAGAGGGTTATTCTAGAAGTAAGAATCATTCTAAGATCTACAACTCTGCAAACATGTGGCAGAACTTTACATCTTAAAGGAATTTTAGAAATTGTTCCATTTCTTTCATTCAAACACCAGAACCGTATTGAAAAGTTTGGACTTCTCTTAAACACCAGTAAATGTCATTGAGGCTTCCCTATAAAATTCTTCAGAGGGTTATTCTAGAAGTAAGAATCATTCTAAGATCTACAAAGATGTGGCAGAACTTTACACCTTAAAGGAATTTTAAAAATTGTTCCATTTCCTTCATTCAAACACCAGAAGCGTATTGAAATGTTTAGACTTCTCTTAAACAACTGTAAATGTCATTGGGTCTTCCCTATAAAATTCTTCAGAGGGTTATTCTAGAAGTAAGAATCATTCTAAGATCTACAACTCTGCAAACATGTGGCAGAACTTTACACCTTAAAGGGATTTTAAAATTGTTCCATTTCTTTCATTCAAACACCAGAACCGTATTGAAAAGTTTGGACTTCTCTTAAACACCTATAAATGTCATTGGGTCTTCCCTATAAAATTCTTCAGAGGGTTATTCTAGAAGTAAGAATCATTCTAAGATCTACAATTCTGCAAACATGTGGCAGAACTTTACACCTTAAAGGGATTTTAAAATTGTTCCATTTCTTTCATTCAAACACCAGAACCGTATTGAAAAGTTTGGACTTCTCTTAAACACCTATAAATGTCATTGGGTCTTCCCTATAAAATTTTTCAGAGGGTTATTCTAGAAGTAAGAATCATTCTAAGATCTACAACCCTGCAAACACGTGGCAGAACTTTACACCTTAAAGGAATTTTAAAAATTGTTTCATTTCTTTCATTCAAACACCAGAAACGTATTGAAACGTTTGGACTTCTCTTAGACACCTGTAAATGTCATTGGGACTTCTCTATAAGATTCCTCAGTAGGTTATTCTAGATGTAAGAAGCACTTTAAGAACCATAACTCAGCAAAAATGTAGAACTTTACACCTTAATAGAATTTTAAAAATTGTTCCATCTCTTTCCATCACACACCAGAAACCTATTAAGACGTTTGAACTTGTTTTAAATACCCGTAAGTGTCATTGGAGGTCTTTCATCAGTATCTTCAAAGATTTGACCTAAATTAGAGTAATTATGTCTAGAACCTACAAAAAGTTGGAAGACCTCAAACCTCCAGCGGAATCGCATACATCATTCCGTTCTATGCTTTCAAAACCGCAACGAGACTCACCAAAAGAAAGTTAATCCGCTCGCAACAAGAGCCGTCGAACAATTCCCCGCGATGGCATCGGCAAAAACGCACTCCAATTACGCGAATACGCGGAGAGACCGCCTAGAAGCGAGAGTCCGCGGCACCGAGAGCGGATGGATCCCTTTCGTTTCGCGGCACCGCACTCTCACACACACACACACTCACACATGCACCGGAGTGGCGAGAGCGGAGATCGGAGATCGGAGATGAGCGGAGCACAGACGGACAGACAGACACACATATACAAAACGCAGTCGTCGCAGCGTGCACGGTTATGTTGCACTGGCTGCAATAATTGTCTATCTATGTAGTCGGTCAGCGGACGAGGGACGGCGTTGCCGAATCGGTGTGTTCTCACCGGTTCCGAGATGTTTGGCGGCGACGTGGTGCTGAAAGTGTTTAGGCAAGAGGTCTAGACTGAACCATTATGTTTGACCGTCAAAGTGCAATGCGATTTAAAAGTTGTTTACGGTGAAAATATTCATTTTAATCTGCATTCTTTAAATTGAAAAATGAATTTTTACACACAAATTTTTTTTACGATTTAATTGGTGTTGAAAAAATACTTGTAAATGTAATATAAATTTATGGAAAAATATAACAAATGTAAATTTTTCATTTAATTTCACTTCTTTTAATAATGAAAAATTATATTTTATTTGAAATAATCTCTTTCATAATAATGTTCAAGTAAATACAAAATTATAATCATATTTAAATACTTTATACTTATAATTTAAACAAAAAAAAATATATAAAATATTACAAATTGACAAATAGAAGAAGAATTAAAATATATATTTAAATCTGATTTTACTTTTTTATTCACGAAAATTAATAATTAATAAAATTTAATTTAATTATTTATGAATAAAATGAAGAATGTTAATTCTTAAACATTTAATTATAAAAATATTTAAATATCTTAATAATAAAATTTAAATGATTAAATTATCCAATCGTTTAAACAAAAAAATATGATTTTTTAAAAATTGGAAAGAAAAAGGAAACAAAAATTTACCATTTTTTTTTCTTAAATTAATAATAAATAATTAAATAAATACAAAAACTCAAATATACAATATTAATTTCAATTTTACCTTTTGTAATCATGAAAAAATGAAAATTAAAATTTATTTTAATTATATATTTAAAAAAATAACAATTATTGTTAATTCTTGAATAATTAATTAAAAAAATATATTTAAATATTCGAAATGGTTTTATTTAGTTATACATTAAGAAGATATTTATATTTATATTTTCAAATTAAATTTTCTTTTTTTTTTGTTTTTCAAAAATATTAGATTAAAATTTATTTAAAATAAAACCTCTTTATTTACATTTTTTTAATTTATTTATAAATTTTAAATATTTTAAATGTTGTTATGTAATACCTAATAAAATACGAAATTTAAATTATAATTAAGTCATCAAAATTGAATTTGATTGAAAATTTGAAAATGGAAAGTAAAAATACACAAAAAATTAATTAAATATCTTTTTACTTAATTAATTACAAATTAATATAAAAAATTACACGAAAGGAAACTGAAACATATATTTTTCAATTTAATTTTTCTAATTAATAATTTATAAATTTTTAAACATATATTAAATTATCTTAATTTTTTATATTATATATTTAAAATTAATAATTAATAAAATATTATGAAAAATGAAAATATATTGATAATTTGTAAATAGAATGCAAAACAAAAAAAAGTTATTAAAATATATTTTTGTTAATATAAAAATTACATAAAAAAAAATTGAAATATACGTTTTTCAATTTAATTTAATTTGTTATAGAAAATAATGATGTCATTAGTATTTTAAAATTATTAATTAAATTAAATTATAATTACAAAATTTTTTCTCAAAATATTTAAAAATTGATTAATTATATATAAGTTTGTGTTAATACAAGATCAAAATAATGTTCTAAAAATCTAAAAAAAAATTAATTTAATTTGTAAAATATACAAATAAATTATTATTTTTTTTTGATTAATGGTAAATTAAAATTAATAATTTACATTTCAAAAATACAAGATTAAAATTTATTTAAAATAAATACTTCTTTAATTTTTTCTATTTATATTTATTTATACCTATTTATATATTACATTTTTCTATTTAACTTTACTTATTAATAGTTTATAAATTTTTAAACATATTTTTAATTATTTTAATTAATTAATTATTTAATATATTTATAATTAATATTAAATAAAATAACACAAAAGAAAATTGAAATATACGATTTTCAATTTAATTTAATTATTTATAGAAAATAATAACCTCGTTAATCCTTCAAAATTATTAGTTAAATTAATATAAAAGTAACACAAAAAAATTATAATTTATTTAAAATAAAGATTTTTCTCATAATATTTAAAAATTAATTGATTATTTATAAAATGATAATTGTGTTAACAGAAGATCAAAAAAATATTCAAAAAATCTAAAAAAATTGTAATTTATTTTATTTTGAAAGATGATGAAATTTGAGATTTTTGAAACATTATGTAATTAATAATAACAGTATCTAATTATGTAATTATATTTATTTTTAATTATTTATAATTATTGCTAGAATTTAAATGTTATAGAAGGGTACAACCTAGATAAAAATTAAATAAATAGAAAAATACACAAAATATGCAACATTATTAATTTATTCGAAAATTAGTTATAACCTAATGAAAATTAAATGAATATGTGAGTTCGCATTTTTCATTAAATAAAGTTGTTGAACGTTAATAACTAAGCAAACAAAATTACAATTTTACTTTTTCAAGTACTCATTATTGGATGATACTGTAATTAAACATCCTCACTAATCAAACTTCAATCAATACCACCGCCTGAACTAATTTGATGAAAATATCTATTCGCAGAAATCCTTTTTCCAAGACCACCTCAAGCCCTGCTCCAGTAATAACCGCATATAGGACACAGCCACACCGTCTGCGAATTCCGAAAATACTTGTGCCCCATTTCTTCGCTCCTAATTATATCCGGCGTGCGAATCCTCCGCGTCCCCGACGTATCTTCAACCGGTCCCCGGTCCTCCGACCGGTGCGGTAACCACGGCAACGGCGTACGTGTACACGAGAGCGTCGACGGATGCACGCACACATGCAGGCCCGTCTCCGACGTCTTTCGGCGTCGCGGCAGCCGGCGGAGGGACGGGAACGGGAACGGGGTCCGGTGCATGTGTTCGTGCGGCCTCAAGGACGATGGGGATTATGTAGGCTGAGCGGGAACGCAACACAATCACAAATCTTTTGAGGGAACTTGACTGGGATGGATGTCTTCCGAAGAGGTGACTTCTCAACTTTGTTTAGGTTTCTTACTCTTCTGTCGAGATTCATTAACTACTTTTACTCTAAATTTGAAGAGAACAATAATATTTGTATGTTTTCTAATTTAATTCATTTCTATCTAGTTTTCTTCCTCTTCTTGCACTGTAAATTTGAGAGGAACTTGTTTTAGTCTGAACATTTCTACATCTTTATTTTGAGGGTAGATGAACTGCTAATCTTGTCTTGAAGTTAATGACATATAAGATGAATACTACACAGAAAGTTTCAGCTTTACATATACAGAAACTCGTTCCTTCCATTCTGTGTAACACTTATAACACTGTATGATATTTAGACCGAATAAGACGATGTGTACGTTCCCTAATCTATTTCACATGATAAGTATGCTTGGAGATACAAATAGTCAATATTCAAACATTGTTGATTGCAACATATTCTCACAGTCCATTGAAAAACACACGTGTATGTGACTCTGTTACTAAATGTGTGGGGAAATGTGGTGATGCATCGATTATGTCCAAAACAGACTGAATAGCATGAAATGTTAGCTAACATTCAATACCCACATCTAATTTATAGATATACAAGATCCAAAACATGAATTTTTTCAGCTACATTCCTAAAAAACCTGAGAGTTTCAGCCTTCCCGATGTGCCAGAAAGCAGCATTTTTTGTCACCCCTACCTCCATGAGAGACAACAATTTTTCAATGCCCATAAATTTTCATCACATCCCTCAAACCTAGAACAACGAACTGCCGGTACGTCAGCTCGTCCATAAATTTCCGAATCGACTAATTTCGACAGGTTATGAATCCATAACTCATGTGCATTGGGAGCGGCATCGACGGCTTACGACTTGCTTACTAAAACGTTTCGCCTGCAGTTTCGATGCACGATGCATTTTTATGAGACCGCGGTGGCATTTTTTTTCCATAGTTGCGTGGAGGAAGTGTGCATGCAAAAATGCGACACGCATCGCACGACTACAAATCACCGCAATGTGACCACTGTTGCGGCAGGTTCGGTTGTGAGAAAGTTTATGTGTTGTGGCATCTACAAGGTGTTGTTGAGATCATTTTGAATTCTTCAGTTTTCTTGCTTTCCTAATTTGCTTGTAATTGATTGCATGTCCAGATGTACATTTTTTACTGAACGCATCATGAGTTTTGATTATTTAAAGACCAAAAGACTTCTTCTAGTCTTGAAAAAATGTAAACATTGTGTGTGAACCAATGAGTTTAAATGTGGAAAACGATTTTCTAAATATAGAAGCTTTATAATTGTGTTAGTTTATTGCATGGCCTTGATACATTTATTACGTATGATCGATGATATTTTTAAGGCAAATTGTGAATGGAAACTCTATTTATAAAGTGCGTAGTTAAGGTTGCGACGGAGAAGTCCAATTTAACAAAACAATTGTAAAAGGATATTATATAAAACAATATAAATGCAATAACAATGAATGGTGCTGGTCAATTGATTATTGTCTTACAATTTATTCAATTTGACATAGTGTCACAGCCATCAATTTAATCAGAGTCATGAGATCCACCGCAGAATTATGGATGTCGATGCTTGAGTAAGTATGCCTTGTCCTACTTTTATTCTTTTAACATTTTCGTCACTTCCAGCAAAATTCCTCTTAGTGGTCTCTTCAAAACCAAGGATAAATGCCATCTTCCTCAAAGCGGTGGAGGTGTACCAAGAAAAGGCTTCACACTGTATGGTAACAGACCTATGAAGTTCCCATACACGTTTACTGCCAAAATGGTACAATTCCCGTATCAGTTCCATTACAATACCAATTGGTACTTCAAGTACTACTCCTGGGCTGTCATTGCTTCTTTGCCAGTTTTCTTCTACCTTGAAAGATTAAGTAAGCCAGACCATGATGAAATATTAAATACATCTATTAATGTTTATCTGTAGGCAAGGCTCCAGAAAACGTTAAGAAATGGGAGGAAATAAAGCGTAAGGAAGAAAAGGAACTTCATGAAAAATGGGATTGATTTTAATGAAAATTTTAGACAATTTTAGTTGTAGTAACAACCAATTTTTGTATAGTGGTGTCATGTCTGGTAAATTTTAATTGGCTAGTCCCTCATGGATGGTCACATATTTTTTTTATTTTTATGAAATGTGTTTTTCCTTTCGCATTGTAGCTACTTGAATTTTAGTACGATACTAATTTTTTTTAGAACATTTTGTCTCCTTTGTCAGCATATACAAATATTCAATAAAGATTTATTTTTATTTGGTTGTTTTTTACTAATTAAACTTGAATAATACCAATATCCTAAACAAGAAGAAAACGAAGCATAAGCAAACATCTTGAATTAACTTCTATTGGGAATGTTTTGAAAGTCAGACTTCATCTTCCTTAATGGGACTGAAGAGAACAAATTAAAGATTATTTCTTGAATGGTAAAAAAACTCTTACATATTTACTGCTAAGTTTGAGCAGTTCCATTGTCAGTTCCATTACAGTACTACAACTGAGATGTTATATCTCTTCTATTTGAGATGTTTTGAAAGGCAAGAACAAGTCTTATTTTCCTTACACTGGTAGATATTAACCAATTAAAAAATTTTCTTTGAATGGAATGGAAACCTTCGATTTTTCTAATATACACGCACAACACTACTTGGTACAACACTTTGACTTCATCTTCATCATTAAAGGTTATTCTCTGAATATTAAACAGACATTTAACGCCAAGTTTGAACAGTTCCCTTACAGAATTGGCACTACATCTGGACTATTTTCAATTGTATTGGAGATGTTTTGAAAGGCACGTACAAACTTCATCAGTATATGAATGTATATGTATATAGTACTATACCTGAGTTGTCCTTACTTTTATTGAAAATGTTTTCAGGTCAAGGACAAATTTCATCTTCTTTAATGTGGTTGAGATAAACAAATAACATATTTTTTCTTGAATGTTAAATAAACCTTTGATTTGAGCAGTTCCATTACAGTACTACACCAGGGATGTTCTTACCTTAAAGATTTTACTTTGAATGAAAGAGATTTTAGATGTTTCCATATGCATTTATTAATATATTTGAGCAACTATCTTACTAGATATATCACAGTACTGATTGGTACCACAACTGTGACGTTACTTCTATTGGAAATGTTTTGGAAGTCAAGGATAAACTTCATCTTCATCATTAAAGGTTATTTATTTGTATGTATGTTGTTGTTAAATAGACATTTAATGTTTGGGCAGTTCCCTTATCAGGTCTATTACAATACTAATTGGTACTACACCTGGGCTGTTCTAATTTCTATTAGAGATGTTTTGAAAGGCAAATACAAACTTCATATTCATCATTAAAGGATGTTTTAAAAAATTTTTCTCCCATTGTTTCAAACAAGAAGAAAAAGAATTAAATAAAATGTCCAGGATGTGTTCTCCCATAATAAATTAGTAGTTTCCTACAAACAGTAAAACGTCTACCTAATAAACTTCCACAGGAGATTTATTAATCCAGCCCCAAAAACGTAATTTATCAAAAGGCACAATTTAATTACAAAGAAGTACTTGAAAACTTCTGAACGATCCATTATCTCAATTAGGAAAAAACTGAACAGTTAGTCCACCATCCGAATTCGGCCTCCTCCGTCACCGACGCAGTTCCAGTCGAGGGCACAGTGTCATTATCTGAACTACCAAATGATCAGGGCCAGACCGAGACGAGGTGCACTCAGTAAACAGGAAGCGGCTTTTTTCGGGGCATGGGTGTCTGGATGCTTATGCAACTGCACGTCGTCGCTTTTGTTGTTGCTCCGATGTTTCAATGGCTTAATTTAGGCGAGACGAAATTGCACTCGTCGCCCGCTCCACATGGATGTGCGCCGGACCAATTTGCAAGAGTGCGGTTTTAAAAATTACGTGCACGGAATGCCCGGATTTATATTCGCAGTTGTGTTAACAAAGCGTCTGGATTTGTGGCGATGAAACTAAATGGTTTATGCAAGATAACAGATTTTAAGTGCCGAAGCTTTTTCTTTATGGCCATTTTTCTGGGGTGGTGCCTTAATGTTTGTTTGTTATTCAATGGAGGACTTCAGAGAAATAAGTTTTATAGTTGCAATAACATAATTTACTAGTTTAAACTTTACTATTTCATTAACCGACATTTTCTTGGAACATCCGACAAACATCGTCGAACAAAGTGAAATTTATACGAATGTATATTTTATGAGCCGTGGCAGCAAACAATTCCACAAATAGAACTGGTGTAAAATGAGACCGATCATTCAAGGAATCCACATTTTTATCCACTACTCCCCATTAGTTAGTTATCAGGCAAAAATCATAACATAACACAGCACCAAAGCCATAAAACATTAATCATAAAGGTTCCAATCATGTCGCAGACAATGGGAACGGCGTAATTTGCCATCGACGATCATTTATTCATTTTTCAGTTATCAAGGCTGTGGAGTACAATGCTGAATTTCATCGGGGTCGCACGTCATCGAAAATAAAAACAGCAACGACCAAACAAGTTGCAGTCCAAACAAACAGAGCGTCCTTCTTGTGCGAACCGAAAATAATTTCTCTCCATCTCGTTGTTTATGGGTTTCTGTAATAACACGCCGAATGAATGGTATGAAACATTCTCCGGTCTGATGTATTAAATATATGTTGAGGCAGGTCTACCCTCCAGTGGCGTTCGTCGAAATCTATCAATTAATAATAAATCCAAAATATTTTCGATTCTCAGTATTAATATTACTTAATCAAGTATCATGTATTAATATTGCTTAGAAAAGTATTTAAGGTTGGTGAAGCTAAATTTTGGTATTATTGACATTAGAAGTTATTATTTCTAATGGCTACAATTTATATAATTTATAATTATAATTATTATTATTATTATTATTATTATTATTGTTATTATTATTATTATTATTATTTATGTCCAAAATTAACAACAAAAAGAAATTATTTATAATTCATTATGATGAAATTAATTTAACAGTACTTTTATTTATATGCACACATGTCTGATAAATTTTGAGACAATTGAAATGCTTAAATAAATAAACATTTTAAAAATCCAGACCTATTTTAAGTTAATTCTGTTGGATAAAATTTTAAAATACTAAAATTAGATTCGCAGATTTTAATCTAAATATTAAATGTAAACAAGATTGTCGGTAAAAAATTAGAACAACAATGTATTCCTTTTAAACTTGACCTATTAGCTCATTGCTTATTTTATAATTGTTTATTTACATGGTACATTTAATCATAGTCTATTATGATTTAATAATGTTAAATAGTTCAGAGAATAATTACAGAATAGTAATGATAATTATTATTAACAGAAAATGATATAAAAACTAAGTTTATTTTATTTTTAGAACCTTTTCTAAAAACACAAATAAATTAAACAAAATTTAAATAATTTAGTGAATTTTAATACATGTATTAGAATAAAAGAAACCAAGAAAGTTGTGATACCAATTTTTTTAATAATACTTAATAAAACAATTCAAAAATTAATTTTATTTTTCAGGTTCATATTTAAATATTTAATGTAATCGATTTTATTATTAATTATATTATAAAATACATTGACAATTTTCATAGTTGATGGATGTGCCACAAATTAAAATTCCTACAGTTATTTCCATTTTATTATTTGATATATTACATATTTACATTCCTTAATCACATTTAAAAACAACATTAATTATCATTTTTATAGTTTTTAATTTATAAATTTGATTCATTTTTAATTTTATCTAATACTTATGAAACAAATGTTTTAAATACAGATAAACTTAAAAAGAAACAGTTAAATAAAAATAAAACTCTGATTATAAAATCTAAATTTAACAGAATTAATTTAATTAATAAATAAAACTGGCTCATAAAATTGAAACATTAAACAAAAACAAATTATGTGGAATTAAATATTTATTTTAAACTTAAATTTACAATGCAGAAAAAAAAGTTTTATTTTGTATTTAATTATATTACTTAAATGTTGAATGGAATAAAGAAAATAATTATTAATTAAAAACACAATTTCGAAGTAGGATTTCAGAAAATACTAATATTTGAGAATAACTAACAAATAAAATTCAAAAGGCCATTAAGACTTGGTATGTTAAAATAAAATATTTTTGTATTTAATCACATACATCTCAATTATTTAATGATAAAATGAGGAGAGAATATAATACAAGATTTTAGATATAAAAAAGTTAATGTCAGACTTGAGTTTCAGATGAAATTGTGATTTCTGATAATAAATAAATCAATATTGACAAATAAAATAAGTGAGATATATAAATTTTGATCATTAAAAATAACATATTTCTGTATTTGATCACATACATCTTTAGCATTAAATGATAAAATAAGGAGGGAATATAATAAAATATTTTAGCCATTAAAAAAGTAATAGTAGACTAGAATTTCAGAAGATTTTGTAATTTTTGAGAAAAAATAAAACAATATTGACAAAAAAATTAATAAGATTATTAAATATTTTGATATTTCAAAATAAAATATTTTTGTATTTAGTCTTTAATATTAAATGATAAAATGAGGAGAGAATATAATAAAAAAATTAAGGTATTAAAAAATTAATATTAGACTACAATATCAAAAGATCTTGTGATTTTTGTGAAAAAATTGACAAAAAAATTTAAAAAATTAAGATAAAATTTGATATCAATATGATAAAAATAAAATAATTTTATATTTAAACACGTTTTTAATTTTAAATTATAAAATAATCACAAATCATCATAAATAATAATAATAATATAATTAATATTAATCTAATATTGATATTAGACTAGAAGTACACAAGATCTTGTGATTATTGAGAAAAAATCAATCAATATTGGCAAAAAAATTAATAAGATCATTAAAAATTTTGATATTTTAAAATAAAATATTTTTGTATTTAATCATATTCGTCCTTAATATTAAATGATAAATAAAGAAAAAGTATTATAAAAAATATTAGTTATTAAAAAATTAATATTAAACTAGAATTTCACAAAATATTTGTGAATTTTGAGAAAAATAAATCAATATTGTTAAATAAAATAAATTAGAGGATTAAAAAGTTTTCTTAAAAAACATTATTCCTGTTGGCAGTGCGCCATCTACGGCACTGGAGATCGCACCGCTCGCGGAGGATCGATCCTCGGCACATCCAGCGGGTAACCTTGGACTGATGCATTGCCCCATAGTCGTGTTTACTTCAGTCTGGCTGCAATATACATTCGCGCACACACACACTCGCACACAACACACACATACACGGATAACGAAGTCTACAAATAAATAGGTGCACCTCCGTCCCGAGTGCCCTCCTCCAAAATAACATGCATCAACCGAAAACATCCGTTAGCCGGTCCGTCCGACGGTCCGACGGTCCGACCGGTGGGCTCCTTTCGCAACTTGCAACGCCGGCCACGCCGGTCTCCTGTGCAGGCCGATGTGGACATTAGCTCGGACACAGATTTGTGGCCAATTGAGCAATTCAGTTTGATTGTTATCGTTGCATGGGCAAAAATGACCGGCCTCGCCACGGACGACTGGAGGAGGGTCGTTTCGCTGCAATCACGGAGCACTCGGGGAAATTATGGAGGACGGGATGACAGGTTTATGCACTTCACGGTTTGTCTGGATATTAAAAAAAGGGGGAACGCTTTAAATATAAGGGCGCAGTCGTGGAGATCGATGAGGAACAGTTTGCAATCAATTTTATCAACCTCCCATTTTAAATTGGGCTTTTACGAAATTAAATACTTCTTGTTCCCTGGGAGTTTCTTGACTATAAACCTTTGCCAAACAAATGGGGTGTATTTAATTTTCTAAAAACCCTAAAATTAGATAAAATTGTTTAAAGAGTTGCCATGTTAACGTGATTTCAGAGATAAAATGATTTACACTCTAGTTCTGAAAACCTAGGATAAATTGCACACCAGTTTGTTGCTTTAATTTATTAGTTTTAATTAAAAGTATCCCAAATTGTTTTTCTCTGTCAAGTTTACATTAACTATGAACGTTTATTTTATACAAGTATGACATATATATTTTTATTTAGTTGTTATAATTAAAAAATATTAATAAAAATGATGAAATTTTATTCTTACATTATTTTAAAAATAGTTTTTACATTTCATGTACAGGGTGTCCCATATTTTTAGCTTTTACTAGAATCCCAGATCAAATCGACTTAAAAGCTCCAAAACTTATTTATTTTTTCAAATATTTCAGAAATATTTACTTATTTTTTTTTTTAATTTAGAAAAAAATCAAATATTATCAATTTGTGATATATTAAACATTATAAAGACAATATTTTTGATAAATTTCCTAATGAAAAATATTATTTTCAATATAGCTGAAAGACGAGAAAATTACTCAGAAATTTATCAAAATTATCTTTATTATACTTTCTAGAAATTTAACAAAACTTAAATTTTCGTAGATATTTTTAAAAATTTATAAAAAAATATCAAAAATATTAAATATTCAAATTTTTTTCAGAATTATCCTTATTACACTTTCTAGAAATTTACTAGAAAATAAATTTTCGTAGATATCTTTAAAAATTTAGAAATAAATATCCAGTTTTAAAAAAATATTGAATTTGTGAAGTATTAAAAATTATCTGTAACTAAGGGACAATATTGTTTATAAATTTCCTGATGAACAATATTATTTTATGAATATTATTTAGAAATTTAACAGAATTATCTTTATTACACTTTTGGTAAAAATTTACCAAAATTAAATTTTCGTAGATATCTTAGAAAATATAGAAAAAAATATTAAGAATATTAAATATTCAAAAAATTTTCAGAATTATCCTTATTACACTTTCTAGAAATTTACAAAAAATTAAACTTTCGTGGATATCTTTAAAAATTTAGAAAAAATAATCCAGTTTTAAAAAAATATTCAATTTGTGGAATATTAAAAATTATCTGTAACTAAGAAACAATATTTTCGATAGATTTCCTGATGAACAATATTATTTTCCATATATCTGAAAGACGACAATATTACTTAGAAATTTATCAGAATTATCCTTATTACACTTTCTAGAAATTTACAAAAAAATAAGGTTTCGTAGATATCTTTAAAAATTTAGAAAGAATATCCAGTTTTAAAAAAAATATTCAATTTGTGAAGTATTAAAAATTATCTGTAACTAAGAGACAATAATTTTTATAAATTTCCTGATGAACAATATTATTATCTATATACTTGAAAGACGAAAATATTACTCAGAAATTTACAAATAATTAAATTTTCGTAAATATCTATAAAAATTTAGAAAAAAATATCAAGAATATTCAAAAATTTTTTTCTGAATTATCCTTATTACACTCTAGAAATTTACTAGAAAATAAATTTTCGTAGATATCTTTAAAAATTTAGAAAAAAATATCCAGTTTTACAAAAATATTCAATTTGTGAAGTATTAAAAATTATCTGTATCTAAGAGACAATAATTTTTATAAATTTCCTGATGAACAATATTATTTTCTATATATTTGAAAGATGAGAATATTACTCAGAAATTTATCAGAATTATCTTTATTATACTTTTTAGAAATTTATTAATAATTAAATTTTCGTAAATATATATAAAAATTTAGAAAAAAATATCAAGAATATTAAATATTCAAAAATTTTTTCGGAATTATCCTTACTACACTCTAGAAATTTACTAAATATTAAATTTTCGAAGATACCTTTAAAAATTTAGAAAAAAATATCAAGAAGTTAAGTTTTACAAAAATTAATTAATTACTATTAATTAATTTGAATTATATTAAAAATTATTTGTAACTAAGAGACAACAATTTTGATAAATTTGATATATTTTTTTACATTTTAAAAGCAAATTCAATTATGATTCACATTTTAAATAGGATAGATGCACATTTTATTTCTTTTGAGATATGTAGCTTATATTAAGTAAAAATGGGCCTATAGAAAGTTTGTCAAAATAATAATAATAATCAAAAAAGTTGTTAAATTTTTCTAAACCTTAGCTCTGCTTTGTTCTGTCTGCTTTGGAAATTCTTCGCACACTATATCATATACCATTAAGTTGACTCAAATGTCAGAAAAAGGACAGTAAAAATCAACTTAAATAAAACATAAAAGCTTCCCAGTTTAATAAATTTTTACAAACATGGAAACTATAAACTTGGAGACAATGCGACATTTTTAAATTCAATTAAAATAAGCACTTAACTACTTACAGCAAGGATGGCATAAAAAACTCACCTGGAAAATAATAGAATTCATTAGTCTCAATATTAAATATATTTTAAACGGCATAAATGCGAATGTAATTTCGCTAAAACGGCTAGAAAGTTACTCGGTTCGGCTAATGAAAGTAAATTTCTAATATTTAATATGTTGCAAAAGTGGTATTAATTATACGAATTGTAAATAACGCGTTATAAATCATATTTAACGATTTTAATTCCAGTTTGAATTTAATTTATAAACAGTACATTATGCGAAGGCGTCATAAATATTGAATAATTTAATTGCAAACTCGCATTCACGCAATGTGGAACGAACATGTATCAAAGAGAGTGTCAAACATGAGCCTATTCAAAACGTATCCATTCACGTTGACCAAACACAAAATCACATCAATCAACATCAAACCAGAAAAGAGATTTTATTTATTTTATTTACCCCTGCAAAAAAAACTTTTTGTTGATCGCGGAAAAAAATAAACAGGCGAATCCTTAGTTATGTCCGGACACGTTTATTTTTTACAGTCTGAAAGTAATATTCAGGCGTATATAATTTGACGGGCTTCGGGGTGAAAACTCCTGCGAGATCCAATTTATGAGACGTAAAAAAAGTTTTTTTTCTTAAGTCCGGTAAACAAAACGTCAGGCTTTGTGAAAACGATCCAATAAAGACGTTTTAGAAAAGTGATTTTATTATGTACGACATGTATATTATCGAAATTAAATTCTGATTGTGTAGGGCCAAAAAAAACCCGAGGGAAACATTTCTGTTATAGGAAAAATATGCTATTATTTTGTTTATGTTTCGATAAATATTTGGCCTTGCAACTTTATGAAACAAAATCGCTCTTTCCTTTGTGTCTTATGTATTTGGAAATGTCCTCAGGCTTATTACGATATGTTCGTAGAATCGTTTGAATTTCTAGGATGGTAATTAAAACATATTTCTATCATATTAGTTTTTAATTATTATGTTTGTGTAATTAAGATGAATTTACAGTACTTAACGTTACGACTCTATTTTATATATGGGTATTTAAGGACTTCTGGGATCATTTTAATTTTTTATGTATAAAACTGAAATTGTCTGTCAAGAATAATGTTATAAATTTTAAATTTTTTCTTCATTTTAATTTTTTATGCTTAAATCTCAGAGAAACTGAAATTTTTAAATGTTTGTCTATAATAATAATAATAATAAATATTTTAATAATCCTGTTTTTAATATAATAAATATTTAAAAAAAATTGGAAAAAAAAGTCTTAAAATTACAACTATTTTAGACATAGGTGCTTAAGGACACCCTCATTCATCTTCATTTTGATTTATTGTGCTTAATTCTCACAAAAACTGGAATTTTTATATGTCTGTCTAAATATTAATAATCCTCTTTTTAATATAATAAATATTAAATAAAATGTGGAAGAGAATATTTTAAAATTACAACTGTATTTTAGAAATAGGAGTTTAAGGACTCTTTCATTCTTCTTCATTTCAATTTTTATGCTTAATTCTTACAAAAACTGGAATTTTAAATGTCTGTCAATAATAACAATAAAAATCTTAATAATCATCCTTTTAATATAATAAATATTTAATAAAATATGGAAGAGAATATTTTAAAATTACAACAGTATTAAGGACTCCTTCATTCATCTTTATTTTCATTTTTATGCTTAATTCTCACAAAAACTGGAATTTTTAAATATCTATCAATAGCAAAAATAAAAACCTTAATAATCCTTTTTTTAAAATAATAAATATTAAATAAAATGTGGAAGAAAATATTTTAAAATTACAACAGTATTTTAGACATAGATGTGCTTAAGGACTTCTTCATACATCTTCATTTTCATTTTTTATGTTTAATTCTCACAAAAACTGAAATTTTTAAATGTCTGTCAATAATAATTATAAAAATCTTAATAATCCTCTTTTTAATATAATATATTAAATATTTTAAAAAATGTAGTTGAAAATATTTTAAAATTACAACTGTATTTTAGACATAGGTACTTTATGACATGTTAATTTTTAATCTTAATTCTTCCCTGTGTACAATAATTCTAAAACCAATGATCGATTAATTAGAATAATACCAGAAACTCCTACAACTTACTTCATGGATTTTAAATGATTACAATATCCTAAATTCTTCTTCAACTTTAGCAGTATCTTTTGTAATATCTGGTTTAAATCATACCCAAATGATAAATATGCATTTATAACTTTCTACGTGTCTAGATAACTCGAATTTTTTTGTGACAAGTTTATGGTTCGAGTTATCGAAGTTCGACTGTAATTCTACAAATTTTAATAAACCTCTTAACATCAAACTATTGTTCATTTTTATCTTATTTCATGATAAACCAAAGAAGAAACACGTGTATGTTATATAAAGATATATAAAATTTAAAATTTTTCTAAGAGATAATTACTCCTCGTATGTTAATAATGATTTGCCAGCTGGCGATACAAAGAATGTCTGCAAACCAAGGATCAAACCGTAAATAATGGATTTTTACCAACAATGTTTAGACTAGAGCCCAAGACGCTAATAAAGCAGCAAGGCCAACCAACTCCCAATTAACACATGACCAAACTAAATTCCCCGACCCTGATTCAGCCGGTTTATTTTTACGGGGCCGTCGACGGCGATCCTCGCACCTCCACACAGAAGCAGTTGGCCCAGGTCGTGGCTTTCTTCTGTTTTCCGAAGCACGAGTGCGCGAACACGGCCACACCATCTGGTCAACGTTGATTTTTGTAATCGTCTTCGAAACGACCAACTGTGGACCGAATTATGGGTCCGCGTTTGGGGGGTCCCAGCTATTTTCGGCTCCCGAACCAAGAGAAGGAACAGCAGACTTTATTAGTGTAAACAGACTGTTGGATGTGTGAAAATATTTAAGTAAACACGTTAGGTCGGCACAAAGGCATGTTTACGAAGGGAAACGGCCGTGACCACCAAAAGGTGCCCGAAATAAATTGGGGGAATATAATCAAAAATTTAATACGACGGTTTTTGAAAGATGGAAATTTTAATTAGCTGCTTTTCTTTAAAGAGCGAAAATAATCGGTGTTTACTCTATAAATAAGGGACCTTCGAGTAAATAAACTCGATGTGAATTAGGAGTAATTCAATACTTTTCGTCTTCAGTTTCGTAATGGCACGAGTACAACTTAATTAAGTTGTATTTGTTGACTTCCATTCACACACAATTTACTGAAGTTCAAGTTTAAGATGAAAGGAAATTTTTTTTGCTAATTAGCGAAACTTTTACGTTGAAAACAAATTTGTATTTTTGTTATTGTCACTTTTTAATAGGGGTAAATCGACAACTTTTAAGTGAAATTAAATTTTCTTTAATTTTCATTAATAGTAATTTGATCTCGTCCAGGCCTTTTAAGTTAAGTTTGTTAGGTAAATTAATGTATTTTTTAAAGGTTTTCTATTAAAAATATATTCAATGTAAATTCAAGTTTTAAGTACAAAAAATATTTCTTAGTTTTATAATTATCTAAAATTAAATTTTAAATTACCATTATGAATAGTATTTTAATTTAATTTAGGATTAGGACTTTTAAAATAAGTTTAACATCTACTTAAAATATGATTTTAGATGTCTGTCAATAATAATTATAAAAATAACCCTCTCTTTAGTATTTGAAATATTTAAAAAACTATATTTTAGACAGACTACTTTAGGACAACTTCATTCATATTCATTTTAATTTTTATGTTTAATTTTTAACAAAAACTGTAATTTTGTCAATAATAATTATAAAAATCTTAATATATTTAATATATTAATAATATGTATTTTAAAATTATAACTGTATTTTAGATATAGATACTTTAGAACAACTTAATTTATATATATTTTAATTTTTTGTACATAATTCTCACAAAAACAGGAATTTTATTTTACTTACTGAAGTTCAAGTTTAAGATGAAAGAAAGATTTTTTTTGCTAATTGGTATAACAAATTAAAATATATACTTTTATAAGTTTTCCAATTAAAAATATATTCAATGTAAATTCAAGTTTTAAAGACAAAAAATATTTCTCAGTATCATATTTATCTAAAATTAAATTTTAAGTTAGAAGTTTAGAATTAGAACTTTTAAAATAAGTTTATCAATTAATTAGTATGTAAGTATGAAATATATCTTTAATATATTTTTTTTATTATAAATACAATCACATTAAATTCAACTTTTAGGTACATAAAATATTTATAATGAAATTTAATAAATTTATTAATATTATTTTGATTTAATTCAGGACCTCTAATTATAACTATTTATTTAATTTATATATCTAAATACATGTATAGTAGTGTCTATAATTATAACAACTTTTTAAAATGTTAAATATTTCAGTCATAATTCTTTTATTTAATGTGAATGATTATATTTAATTAATTAAATTTACTATTGTTATTCTATACAGTATCATAAAAACTACCACATTATTCTATAAAATTTTACATATATTTTTCTCAATTGAGTTGATAGGCATAAATATAGTAATTTTAATTTTGAAAGAGATTTTTAGAAACTAAATCTGTGATTTTTAATTTAAAATCACTTTGTATAATATTATTTTTGTTTTATAATTTTAGCCCACTTCTGTGGTATAGATTCGGCCTGAAGTATAAGCTTCTACCCTATAATCTTTTAAGATGGAAATTCTTTAATAAGAATCATCCTAGTTTTCTATTCCATAATCTTTTAAAAAAAGACTAGAAACCATTAAATACTCAAGAAGATTTATCTATTGGATTTATACTATTGTAAAATAATTATAAAGAATTATCTTTAGTATCTCTCATTTATCAGTTTCTATCCCATGATTTTTTTAAAATAGAAATTATTTAAAAAACCCTATTTGGAAGTTTATAAGAAAAAGTTAAAGTAGGTTTAAGAATATAAAACTATTCTCCTGTTTGATAATTACTGCAGTCATTTTTTAAAAGATTACAATTAACTTAAATTTTTAAAGCAAGTTTATGGTAAATCAAATAATGGATTAGTTCTTTATTTAAAAATTCTCAAATGAGAAATAAATTCGCTGTAAATACAAATTTTAAGCTCATAAAAATATTTTCCACTTTTAGGCTTATTGCCATCCTTATAAAGTAAAAACCCCATTATTACCTACGTATTAGGAAATTCTAAAAATAATATAACGTTTTTACGACCTTTTGAAGTTATACACATACAATTATTTAGGTAATTATCCGTATACCAGCAATTTAAAATTACATAAACCGCTTCATTTGTTCTCGCATTCCGACATGAATGCGACCTTTTAATTCGGCAACGAAATCCAACCAAACGGCCGAAGAATTCGTTCGCACAAACCCATTTCGCACAGTCGATACAGTCACGAAACGGAACGAACGCAAAAAACAAACGTAATTACAGCGTGCCACACTTATCGCCGTTCAGAATCCAAGAACAACGGAATCGAAAATTAAGCCGCCGCCAAGAATTGGGGCATGCTAATCGTGGTGGTGTACATAATGGCGGACGGTCATGAAAAGAGAAACCGTTCCGTTGCGGCCGAGTCGGATCGAAGAGTGCAGGAGAAACGAAAGGCTTCATTTAATCCAGTCGGACCTACAACTTACTTGGCCGGCCGCGGTTAAAGCCGTTTTACAATTGTCCCTATCGATTCCGTTTGTTGCCCACGCCGGGGGGTCACTTGGGGGACACGTTTTAAACGGTTTCCGCACTTCTTTATCGGACTGGTAACGTTCGGGAAACACGAAAATGCTAATTGACCATTATAACCGGCCCAGGAACTAATTTTTTCATGTACCAGTCGACCGTTATTATCTAAAGGGGATCGGAAAATTTGAGAACAACGCAGACGCCACTTCTGGTAACGGTTGTGTCACTTATTTTTATGTTGATCTGTTTATAAAAAATGTCAGTGTATATTAGGACAGGTCAAGTAGATAACCCACATACAGATAACCGATAGCTTTGTAGGAAACGGGACCTAAATAACACAGCACCATTGTTGACTTATTAAAATAGCTTTATTCACAACGATTATTTAGTACACAATGCAGTTGTAATGTGGATCAATGTTTCTAAAAAATTATTCGTTCATACACACGCATGTGGTTCGTTCGTCGTACGATAGGAATGTGGAAGAGCCTTTCACATTGTTCCAGCGTCGATCAATAAACACATTCACAATGGACTCCCAACTACTGTTACAAAAATGACTCTTTAGCACCATGTGAATGTTTAAAAATGAAAAATATCATTTTAAAATATCTTTTTATAATGACATTCCTTAATAAAATTAACTTTATAATGGAAAATTAAATTTAAAAACATGTTAAGATAACTAACAGTTGTTTAAACCACTTGTGAATAAACTGTTAAGATATGGATTTTAACAAATTTAGTATTAAGAGGCTAAAGAATACGTAAATAAATTTTTTTTTAGATTTAAATTATAAATAATTGTTAAATTTTATCAATTATTATTTTTTAAGTATCCCTTATTCACAGTTTCTATATTCAGATGAAGACTAGAAGTCATTAAATATCAATGTTTATCCCATTATATTGGGATATAGTATCTTATTTTCTAAGAGGTGTTTATTAAAAGTATGATCCTTTATATCCCTTGTATTTATTTATCAGCTTCTATCCCATAATCTTTTAAGATGGAAATTCTTTAATAAAAAGATGAAGAGTAGAAACTATTAGATGTTAAAGAAGACTTATCTTGGGAAATAATATCTTCTTTTCCAATGTGTTTTGATTATTCCTCATTTATCAGTATTCTATCCCATAATCTTTAATAAAAATATGAAGATTTATATTATCCTATTGAAAAAACAAATATCTTCTTTTCCAAGACGTTTTGATTAAGAGAATGACCCTTTCTATCCCCCATTTATCTGTTTTCTATCCCATAATATTTTAAAATGGAAATTCATTAATAAAATGACAAAAATCAGAATCCATTAAATACTAAAGATTTGTATTATCCTATTGGGAAATATCTTCTTTTTCAAGACGTTTTGATTAAAAGAATGATTCCTTCCAAAAACTAAGAAACCAAATACTAAGAAAAATTTACCTTTTTCTATTGGGAAAGATCTTCTTTCCCAAGACATGATCATTAAAAGAGTGATCCCTTATATCCCTCATTTATGAGTTTTCTATCCCATAATTTTTTAAAATGGAAATTCTTTAATAAAAAGATAGAGACTGGAAACCATTAAATACTAAGGAAGATTTATCTTATCCTATTGGAAAACATCTTCTTTTCCATGACGTTTTGACTAAAAGAATGTTCCCTTGTATCCCTCCTTTAACAGTTTTCTATTCCATAATCTTTTAAGATGGAAATTCTTTAATAGAAAGATGGAGACTAGAAACCATTAAATACTAAAGAAGGTTTATCTTATCCCATTGGGAAATAAAATCTTCTTTTCCAAGACATTTTGATTAAAAGAATGGCCCCTTGTATCCCTCATTTATTAGTTTTCTAACCCAAATCTTTTAATAAAAATATGAAGATTAGAAACCATTAAATACTGAGGAGGATTTATCCAATTGGGCAATAATATCTTCTTTTCTAAAACTTTTTCTTTAGAAAAATGATCCCTTGTATCCCTCATTTATCAGTTTTGTATCCCATAATCTTTTAAAATGGAAATTCTTTAATAAAAAGATGAAGACTAAAAACCATTAAATATTATTAAAGAATATTTATCTTATCCTATTGGGAAATAATAATCTCTTTTCCAAGACGTTTTGATTAAAGGAATAATCCCTTGTATACTTCATTTATTAGTTTTCTATCCCATAATCTTTTAATATGGAAATTTATTAATAAAAAGAAGAAGACTGGAAATCATTAAATACTAAGCAAGGTTTATCTTATCCTATCGGGAAATAATATCTTCTTTATTAAGACGTTTTGATTAATTAATTAATATATTCCTCACTTAACAGCTTCTGTCCCACGATGTTTTTGAGATAGAAATTACTTAATAAAAAGATCCATTAACTAATAAGAAAAATGTGTCGTCCCCAACAACTTCTTTAATAGAAAGATGAAGACTGAGGAAAATTTATCCTATCCTAAAGGAAAATAATGTCTCCTTTTACAAGACATATTTATTAGAAGGAAGAAAGACCCTTTATATCTCTGATTTAACAGCTTTAATCCCATAAGGTCCTTAAGATAAGCCCGATAAAGGAGAAAAAGTGGTAACAACCAACTGACGCACATGTAATTTTTGCATTATCTCAGCAATTACAGACGCGTACTCAATCGAGCGGGCGGCGGTTGTTAATCGGTCGGCCAGAACAAACGAAAGTCGCGGAGTCGGCCACTCCACGCCGCCCATGACCATAAAACAAACAACAGACAGTCGCTCCCGAATGCAGCGCCCACTCTATTTATACGACGAGGCTGTATTTATACACACGCTCTCTTACACACACACACACATACACAACACATACCAGATGCATGCCATAAACGAGGTTACAAGGACCGCTCTTGACTTTGTGCCGGTGATGTTGCGGCTACTGCACCAGTGCTGCTGTCGGGTGTCTGACACACGATTTCGTACGAACTTCATGCATGTTGAGGGCATTGGGGGTTTGGTTTTATATTAAATTCGAATGGGTTTGGAGTGGCGGTCCGATTGACGGACAAATTTTGATCTGTTTTGTGGATTTGCTGTCGGGGAGAGCCATCAGATTCAGAAAAGAATTGAATCAGGATTGGTAAAGTCCCATTTTTGAATGATTTCCAATTTTATTATGTGGAATGAATGTTGATGTCTAAGAAAGTTAAATTTGAAGACATTCTTCATCAGCTTAGGAATTTGTGTTAGTTCTTATTGAAAAGGATTCAAGGAGAAAGGAAGAAAGGAACATTTCAAGAAATGAAATGAAAGCTCTTGAACGATACTTTCCAACAATCTACGAAATCATCAGTTGATAAGATCACACTTTGAACAATCAACAATGCTTAAGATCTTATGAAATGAAGGCATTAAACGTCTCAGTTTACTTAGTTATTTTAGCCTATATTTGATGAGTCAATAACATTCAAGGGTGTTCAAGGATAAAGGAAGATGATACAGTACTTGCCAACTTTATGTTCCATCATTCTAGAAACCATTTTACCAATTGGCCAATTGAACAATTAATATAAAGAAATCAGCAATGTGATATCGAAAAAAGTGGTAAAACATTAAAGCCCAAATTATCTTTTTAAGGCATCTAAAGCCACCAATGATTAGAGGAACAAATAAGCTCCCTCGTGGTCTCGCTCCTCAGCAAAAATGGTCCTGATTGAACAGCCCCTCAGACCCGCCAACCCAAGACAAAACCGAAGTGGCCAATTTTAAAGCAAATTACGCATTCCGAAGCCGCGGAAAACGCCACAAATTGCGGCAATTTTCTACGCGTGCACTCATTACGTCTAATTTAGCGTCCAGAAATAGTCGCGTAGCGCAGATGGAAAACGATACGTACGCCCGGCGATGGCGAGATGAAAATTGACGGGGTGAACTGTTAAATTCGAGTTGAAGGCTGAATTAATATGTCACGCCGGTTTGTTTCAGTGTGTGCATTCGCGATGCACTTGCCGGATTAGAACATCCGACTCGATCCAATCACGAAACGAAAACGTCGGCCGGCCACTCTTCGGACGGGCCTGTGTTGAGGAAGGATTAATTGGCTTAATTCTTTTGTTCGGCGGAACGAGATCAACAGACACCAGTGAAACGTCTCCTAATCGAATTGGGCGTCTTGGCATCGGATGAAGATTCGATTTTAAATCGAGACACAATTCGGACCAGGCGCAGGTTGTCCCGGCTAACCCAGTGGGTTTAATTCCACTAACTGACCCGCGATGGACGTGGGCGCATCATAAATATTAATAATCACCTGCAGGGCTGCCACCCACATAATTTACTACTTTACATGACTGCAGCGCTTCGCGGACTTGTGTAACGGGCTAAATAACAAAAGCGAATCGAGATAAATTACTGAGGACGGCCGTTTAATTAATTAGTATGTGTTCTCCGATGTTACGATGTCAATTAGAGTTTGGTAAGGCTGTAGGCTGCTTCATTATCATCTATCCATTATATCAAAACAGTATGGCTGGCTTGGGACAGGATTTGGAAACTTTTAGTGATGACAACTATAATTAAGTAAGAACGTCATGTCTGTTTAGAGCACCTATCAAAGTATTGAAATGATAATGTATCCACAACTGATTATTATGGCAGGTTGTTAGAAGACGATTAATAGTTATTAAACATCTGTCATCAACCTCCTACTATTTTAATATTGATTTCGAAATATCTAAATATAAAGAATTTCAAAATTAATATGTAGGTAAACCACTAATTACTAAAAATTACTCCTTGGAATAACAGTTAAGAGCAAGAATAAAATGGCAATGTCTCAACTATTTTAATATTTAGTATTAACATGCTAATAATCTAATTTCTAAATGTTTATCAAAGAATAAAAAATCAAAAACCTTATCGTCTATATATATATATATATATATATATATATATATATATATATATAACTATATATTTTTTTAATATTAGATCCTAAATTTCTAAGGATAAAATTTATGAAAATCAAATATAAGGTGTCATCAGCTAAACACTGAATATTAAAAATTATAGAGTCTTTAGAATGACAGTTAAGATCAAGAATAAAATGGCAAAGCTTTAAAAAGACTTAACTATTTCAATATTTAATATTAACATGCTTATAGTCTAATTTTTAAATGTCTATCAAAGGATATAAAATCAAAGACTTTATAAACAATTACGTATATATTTTTTATTAGTAATTCTGAAATTCCTGAGGATAAAAAATATGTTCAAAATCAAGTTATAAGGTATCATCACCTAAACAATGAAAATTATAGAGTCTTTGGGATGACAGTTAAGAGCAAGAATAAAATGGCAAAGCTTTAAAATGTCCTAACTATTTCAATATTTATTATTAACTTGCTTATAGATTAATTTCTAAATGTCTATCAAAGGATATAAAATCAAAAACTTTATAATCAATTATGGATATAGTTTTTTAATATTAATTACAAAATTCCTGAGGATAAAAAATATGAAAATCAGGATATAAAGTATCATCAGCTAAATATTGAATATTAAAATTTTAGTCTTTGGAATGACAGTTAAGAGCAAGAATAAAATAGCAAATCACAAGTTTTAACTATTTCATTATTTAATATTAACATGCTTATAGTCTAATTTCTGAATGTCTATCAAAAGATATAAAATCAAAAATTTTATAATTAATTATGTATATATTTTTTAATATTAATTCCAAAATTCCCAAGAATAAAAAATATGAAAATCAGGATATAAGATATCATCAGCTAAATACTGAATATTAAAAAGTATATTTAATATTAATATGCTTATAGTCTAATTTTTAAATGTCTACCGCAGGATATAAAATCAAAGACTTTATAAACAATTATGTATATATTTTTTAATATTAATTCTCAAATTCCTGAGGATAAAAAATATGAAAATCAAGATATAAGGTATCATCAGCTAAACAATGAGTATTAAAAATTATAGAGTCTTTGGAATGACAGTTAAGAGCAATAATAAAATAGCAAAGCTTTAACAAGTCTTAAGAATTTCATTATTTATTATCAACATACTTATAGAGTAATTTCTAAAAATCTATCAAAGGATATAAAATGAAAAACTTTATAATCAATTATGTGTATATTTTTTAATATTAATTACGAAATTCCTGAACATTAAAAATTATAGTCTTTAGAATGAGTTAAGATCAAGAATAAAATGGCAAAGCTTTAAGAAGACTTAACTATTTCAATATTTAACATTAACATGCTTATAGTCTAATTTTTAAATGTCAATCAAAGGATATAAAATCAAAGACTTTATAACAATTATGTATATATTTTTTTATTAGTAATTCTGAAATTCCTGAGGATAAAAAATATGAGAATCAAGTTATAAGGTATCATCACTTAAACAATGAATATTAAAAATTATAGTCTTTGGAATGACAGTTAAGAGCAAGAATAAAATGGCAAAGCTTCAACAAGTTTTAACTATTTCACTATTTAACATTAACATGCTTATAGCTTAACTTCTAAATGCCTATCAGAGGATTTAAAAAGATATGAAAATTAAGATATAAATATAAAGTATCGTCAGTTAAACAGTGAATATTAAAGATTATACTTTTCAGAATAACAATTAAACGTATAACCATTTTAATATATAATATTAACATACTTATAATCTAATTTCTAAATGTTTATCTAAGTATAAAAAATCAAAAACTTTATCAACTATCTATGACTATTTATATAGTTCATATTAATATGCTTATAGTTTAGCTTCTAAGGATATAAGATATAAACGTTATGATTATATGGCAAAACTTCCATATTTTAACTATGTCAATCCTTTAATATTAATATATCTATTTATAGTCACATTTTGATATGTCTATCTAGGTATAAAAAACATGAAAACTTGTATAATCAAGAGATCATTTCGAGAAAATACTGATAAACTCCTAACCTTTCAGTCAGTTGTTCTTGATAAGATTAATTAATTTTATTTATTCATTTCCAAAAATTGACAATAAGAGAGCAATTGACTTTATTCAAAAGTGGTTTTCTAAAATTAATCAAATGGATTATTTTGATTAAATATTAAAAATAAGTAAAATAACATATTTAAAAAGTTTTTGTTTTAAGATCAAGTAACAAAATGAAGACGAACAACTGTAGAATCATATAAACTGTAACCACCATTCGTTGACCAAAGCTAATAATATAGATTGCACTGCCGAACAAAGTAAGACATACAGTTCACATTACAATAAAAATTATACATTACCATGATAAATTGTCCATTTCGCTAAAATCATAATAACCGAAATCATGACACTACCTTGAAGACTCGGAGACGAGGTCACATCCAAAGGTCTTCGCTTCAATCTCCCGCCCGAACCACAGTAATCAACGTAAAAAAATGACAATGTTCAATTACCCGCCTAGCAATTTAATTCGTATTGAATATGATATCGCGTGCCTAGAACAACAAATAATGCCATGGCGGTTCCACCGGCAATTTGCGTCTCCTGTATGTGTGCGAGCGAGTGGCGGTACAAAGGTACGGGTATTGGCCAACAACAAATTAATTAAAACGAAATAACGACCGCAATAAAACTGAAAATGACGAAAGGACGCTCATTAATATGGACAGCAACGGAATGGGGTCAGAAAACTTTTAATGTCAATTTACGTTTTATCAACGCAGTGGTGGCCTTGACAATGCCTATAAATATTGGTTTGAGAAATCCGTCGATTTGTTTGTTGCGAATCGTGCAACGTCACCCGTAATTTTGCTGCGGCATGCAGAAATTGCATTTTTCGACGTTTCCTGATTTCGTTTCGTTCATTATCGGAATGCGATTGGAAATTTCAGGAGTCGGAGCCTCCGCTCCAATTTTATTTCTATTTTATTTCATCTTTTTACCCCACTTTTTATAGAATTGTTGGGAATAAGAATTAAGGACAAATTAATTATCTTACAAATAAAATTTTTCATCGGAAAAGAAGGGAGGCGGCATTCAACAGGAAATAATGCGATAGCTAACCACTAATTTTTAAATACCTGAATGCGGTTGACAAATAACAGTTGATTCAGTCGAGTCAATTTTCTGTCGTGTTTGTTTTGTACACATAATGACTCTTTAGAATGACACTCAAGATCAAGAATAAAATGGCAGAGCTTTGAAAAGACTTAACTATTTCAATATTTAACATATTAATGCGTATAGTCTAATTTCTGAATGTCTGAATGTGAAAAAAAATTAAAAACTGTATCATCAACAAACTATATATTTTTTTAATATTAATTACAAATTCCTAAGGATAAAAAGTATGAAAATCAAGACATAAGATATCGTCAACTAAACAATGAATGTTGAAAGCTTATAGACTCTTTAGAATGACATTCAAGATTAAGAATAAAATGGAAAAGCTTTGAAAAGACTTAACTATTTCAATATTTAATATTAACATGCTTATAATTTAATTTCTGAATGTCTAAAGATAAAAAATTAAAAACTGTATCATCAACAAACTATATTTTTTTTCTATATTAATTACGAATTCCTAAGGATAAAAAATATGAAAATCAAGACACAAGGTATCGTCAGCTAAACACTGAATGTTGAAAGCTTATAGACTCTTTAGACACTTATAGACACTGAAGATCAAGAATAAAATGGCAAAGCTTTTTAAAGACTTAACTACTTCAATATGTAATATTAACATGCTTATAGACAAATTTCTGAATGTCTATGTAGGAAAAAAAATTAAAAACTGTATCATCAACAACCTATATATTTTATTAATATTAATTACGAATTCCTAATGATAAAAAATATGAAAATCAAGACATAAGGTATCTTCAGCTAAACACTGAATATTAAAAGCTTATAGACTCTTTAGAATGGCACTCAAGATCAAGAATAAAATGGCAAAGCTTTGAAAAGACTTAACTATTTCAATATTTAATATTAACATGCTTATAGTCTAATTTCTAAATGTCTATCTAGGATGTAGATAAAAACTGTATCATCAACAACCTATATATTTTATTAATATTAATTACGAATTCATAAGGATAAAAAATATGAAAATCAAGACATAAAGTATCGTCAGATAAACACTGAATATTGAAAACTTATACACTCTTTAAACACTGAATGTTGAAAGCTTATAGACTCTTTAGAATGACACTGAAGATCAAGAATAAAATGGCAAAGCTTTTTAAAGACTTAACTACTTCAATATGTAATATTAACATGCTTATAGACTAATTTCTGAATGTCTATGTAGGAAAAAAAATTAAAAACTGTATCATCAACAACCTATATATTTTATTAATATTAATTACGAATTCCTAATGATAAAAAATATGAAAATCAAGACATAAGGTATCTTCAGCTAAACACTGAATATTAAAAGCTTATAGACTCTTTAGAATGGCACTCAAGATCAAGAATAAAATGGCAAAGCTTTGAAAAGACTTAACTATTTCAATATTTAATATTAACATGCTTATAGTCTAATTTCTAAATGTCTATCTAGGATGTAGATAAAAACTGTATCATCAACAACCTATATATTTTATTAATATTAATTACGAATTCATAAGGATAAAAAATATGAAAATCAAGACATAAAGTATCGTCAGATAAACACTGAATATTGAAAACTTATACACTCTTTAAACACTGAATGTTGAAAGCTTATAGACTCTTTAGAATGACACTGAAGATCAAGAATAAAATGGCAAAGCTTTTTAAAGACTTAACTACTT
This sequence comes from Aethina tumida, assembly GCF_024364675.1. Classification (NCBI taxonomy): domain Eukaryota; kingdom Metazoa; phylum Arthropoda; class Insecta; order Coleoptera; family Nitidulidae; genus Aethina; species Aethina tumida. The sequence continues at coordinate 26,672,364 of NC_065439.1, forward strand.
CAATATGTAATATTAACATGCTTATAGACTAATTTCTGAATGTCTATGTAGGAAAAAAAATTAAAAACTGTATCATCAACAACCTATATATTTTATTAATATTAATTACGAATTCCTAATGATAAAAAATATGAAAATCAAGACATAAGGTATCTTCAGCTAAACACTGAATATTAAAAGCTTATAGACTCTTTAGAATGGCACTCAAGATCAAGAATAAAATGGCAAATCTTTGAAAAGACTTAACCATTTCAATATTTATTATTAACATGCTTATAGTCTAATTTCTGAATGTCTATCTAGGAAAAAAAAATTAAAAACTGTATCATCAACAAAATATATATTTTTTTAATATTAATTACGAATTCCTAAGGATAAAAAATATGAAAATCAAGACATAAGGTATCGTCAGCTAAACACTGAATATTGAAAGCTTATAGACTCTTTAGAATGACACTCAAGATCAAGAATAAAATGGCGGAGCTTTGAAAAGACTTAACTATTTCAATATTTAATATTAACATGCTTATAGTCTAATTTCTGAATGTCTATCTAGGAAAAATAAAATTAAAAACTGTATCATCAACAAAATATATATTTTTTTAATATTAATTACGAATTCCTAAGGATAAAAAATATGAAAATCAAGACATAAGGTATCGTCAGTTAAACACTGAATATTAAAAGCTTATAGACTCTTTAGACACTTATAGACACTGAAGATCAAGAATAAAATGGCAAAGCTTTGAAAAGACTTAACTATTTCAATATTTAATATTAACATGCTTATAGTCTAATTTGTGAATGTCTAGGAAAAAAAATTAAAAACTGTATATTCAACAAACTATATATTTTTTAATATTAATTACGAATTCCTAAGGATAAAAAATTTGAATATCAAAACATAAGATACCATCAGCTAAACACAGAATATTAAAAATTATATATTCTTTAGAATGATAGTTAAGACCAAGAATAAAATGACAAAGCTTTGAAAATACTTAACTATTTCAATATTTAATTTTAACATGCTTATAGTTTAATTTCTGAATGTCTATATAAGATTAAAAGACAAAAAGTCCATCCAATTTGTTTTCAATTTTATTTTATCTTATTACCCTACTTTTTATAGAATTGTTGGGAATAATTAAAACATTGCCACTGAATTAAGGACAAATGAATTACACCACAAATAAAATTTTTCATCGGAAACAGCAGGAGGCGTCGTTCATCAGGAAATAATGCGACAGCTAACCACTAATTTTTAAACACCTGAATGCGGTTGACAAACAACCGGTGATTCAGTCGAGTCAATTTTCTGTCGTGTTTGTTTTGCACACATAATGACTCATTAAAAGTATCTCGTTATAAAACACAATACACACACACGAAATTAATCAACCTGTTGGAGCGAAGTGCGTCGTCACCAAATTACAAAGACATACGACAAAACTGAGTTTAGCACGTTATTTGAACATTTTATTTAATTAATCGTCGAGCACATGAATTAATGTGCCCATTTAACTAAGGCGACACACGATGTGTTGTCGTGGTTGCTTAATTTAGTGGTTTGGAGTGTGTCCATGTAGCAAAAGGAACAAAATGGCACAATGCCGCTGTGTGTAATGATTTACATATATTTATGCTCCAGTAATAAATGTTTTGTACCATTCTTCTGCGGCTATATATTTTAATGCGTCTGGAGGTACTTAGCAAATGAATCTCCATAATTTACTGGTGTTCGCTGGTAATAAATATTGGAAAGTGGCTGGAGTTAGAACCATGTTGAAATGGGGATGAATTTTTACCGCTCCCAACTGCGATCAATTTTAATTAAATATTAGAACGCAAACTTTTATCTGTCGCACGTTCAAAGTGCGGCATTAAGATGTTTGCCAAAAGTGTCCTGACAATACGAATTCCTCTTAAACTCATATCACAGAAAGTATTTCGCCAGCAAACTTTTTCAGGGACGTTAAAGGCTTACTGCCAGCCAACTTTTCCGATGTAATAAAAGCGATGGATTTTTAGGTCAATGTGAAAACAATTGTACATGTACTTTTCATGGAGGTCGAAAAGCGTCGGAGTTCACGAAGTGTCTGTAGTACGCACCATTCATGTTTCATGCTGAATGACTCCCGCTGATGAATTATTAAATAAGAGGGAAAGGTCAGTTGAACGTTTTTGTTTGTCTGTGTTTTTTAAGGCACCCGAGACAAGGATGGGCTCTTTCTGTCGAGCGAAGCAGTTTTCTGATGATAAAATCCTTTCCCTTTTTATCTTTTCTTGATAATTTTTAATTTTTACGACATTGAGATTATCATAATTGATATTGAATAAATTATTAACTAAAGAGATAAAAAATAAATTAAAGAATTTTGATTTTCTTAAGATTTCTGACTGTAATATTGTCAATGCTTACAAAATTAAGATTATTCTTACACTGAAATTGAAAAAATCATTAACTAAAGAAATACAAAGTAAAATAGTCTTATAATTAGTGACAAAGTGATTAATTAAAGACCTTGAAGTTGTATTATTAAACCAGGGATGTGTTCTTCCACATTTTACGAGTGAAGAAGTTTTTTTTTGTTTTTTTTTTTAAATTCTCTGACTGTAATGTTGTCAATTATTACAAAATTAAGATTATTTTTGGACTGAGTTTGAATAAATCATTAACTAATTAGATACAAAGTAAATTGTTCTAACAATTAGTGACAAAATGGTTAATTGAAAACTTTGAAGTGACATTATTAAACTAAGGATATGTTCTTGTACATTTTATGAGTCAAGAAGTTTTCTGATAATAAAACTGAATCCATTTTTGACTTTTTTTAAGTTTTATAACTATAAAGTTGTCAATGATTACAAAATTAAGATTATTTTTGGACTGATTTTCAATAAATCATTAACTAAAGAGATACAAAGTAAATTGGTCTTACAATTAGTGACAAAATGGTTAACTGAAGACCTTGAAATTACATTATTAAATTAAGGATATGTTCTTCTACATTTTGCGAGTGAAGAAGTTTTCTGATGATAAAACTGAATCCATTTTTGATTTTTTTTAATTTCCTGACTGTAATGTTGTCAATTATTACAAAATTAAGATTATTTTTGGACTGATTTTGAATAAATCATTAACTAAAGAGATACAAAGTAAATTGGTCTTACAATTAGTGACAAAATGGTTAACTGAAGACTTTGAAGTTATATTATTAAATTAAGGATAAGTTCTTCTACATTTGACGAGTGAAGAAGTTTTCTGATGATAAAACTGAATCCATTTTTGATTTTTTTGAAGTTGCATTATTAAACCAAGGATGTATTCTTCCACATTTTACGAGTGAAGTTTTCTAATGATGTATTTTTGATGTTTTTATTGACAATAATGTTTTGAATACTTTCAAAATTAAGATTACTCCCGATTTTGAATAAACCATTGATTAAAGCAAAGTGCGAGGCAAAGTGGTCTTACAATTAGATATAAGATAATTAATCTTTAGTCTTTAAAGTTGTACTATTAAAACAAGGATGTGTTTTTCTTCAATTAACGAGTAAAGCAGTTGTTTGATAAAATTCTAACTATTTTTGATTATATAAAGAGATAAGAAACGAGGTTGTCTTTTAATTAGTGACAAAATAGTTAAATAATAACTATATAGCAGTACTCTGAGGAGTGAAGACCTTTAAATTATAAAATTCTATACATTTCTGGACTGCCATGCCTTGAAATTTGATTTTTCTCAGTGTTTTCGCAGTAGACAACAAGAAATTATCAAAAAATAAATATAAGTTATTGTGCAAATATATCGGCGTAGATCAATGTCAAGATTAGATCTATCAAATTGACCGATTGCACAACGAAGTTATTAGTTATATTGATATCTGGCATGGCTGTCTCCACGACTGAAGCTTTTTTGCCTTTTAGTCGGAATAAACACACAAGAAAGAGAGGCAGCCGTCCTTGCTATTTGGCAAACTATGGCCCCGTTTTCACTCTAGCTGACCAACGATCACTTCGTCGTCTGGCACCTTCGGTTCACCGTTCAAAACGCAGCAGATTGTGTGTGTGAGTGTGTGTGTGCGTATGTCTATGTGTATGTGTTATTTAATATGTCGGGGACGACGAGAGTTTAAACACCTTGTTTACCTTTTAGGGTAGGGTATCGAATGCTCATTCACTGTTGCCGTAATTGATCCGTTGTTAATTTGACGCCGTTTAGCTCTCCTGCGAACACATCGACCGTGGTGACGGTGGTTTCAGGTTTAAAGCGAAAATAAATTGGGTCTGTTGTTTAGGCGACTTAACTGATTAACCATTAGCTTAGCTGATAGCGAGTGCGAAAAAATATTGTTTGCCACTTACACACGTTAACAGCGTTCGGGTTACGTACCTGAAAATTAAAAAAAAATAATCAGTAAACACTATTTTATTGTACCGCAATGGAAAATGCAGCTTATCAATGTTTGCCGCTACTTTAGGACAATAATGGCGTTTTATTATAACCTGTTGTGTTGGTAAGAGCAGCCAGTCTGCTAATATTAATTGTGCCATGTATAGATTTGAAACAACACAATTTCCAGAGTGCATGTTACACAAGAGCCTGGGTTATCACTAGGTCCGGACCTAGATAACATAAATCACATTGTGGAGGTTTATCGATCATATTTGCGGTGTCCTGAGATAAACCTCGATATCGGTGACATTGCAACAGATTGAACCGCGGCATAAATAAACTGAATGTTTATTATTGTAAATGCTCCACACCATTTGGCAATGGACAAGGTAGACGGTGCGAGTTTTGTTTGCGAGGCAGCCACGACGTGCCTGAAAATGTTGCAATCTTGCCTTTCGATATGGAACATCGGGCGCAAACATTATTAACTTTGTTGCAAAACAACATTGAAAATGATACAGTTAAAATAGTTTGTTGGAATCGATTCGACAACACCCATTTTATCAAACGTAATTTACCAATTTAAATGCTTCATTTTGTTTATGTGCTTATTTGAATAAATTTAATAAGTTATTGGTAACAATAAAATTTCGTCTATATTAGTTTTTAAATGAAGTTAATGTATAATATTATTTATGACACACTAAAATTATCTAATCGTAGAAATATTTTAGATTTAAATGCATATTGTCTTTTTATTATTCAAATAGATAATAAATACAAATAACAAATGTTAAAAATAGTATTACAATAATAAACATTAAAATATATTTATACTATACTTTTCTTATAATTATCATAAAATGTTTAATTATATTCCAAAAACACAATATACTGCGTTTTTCCTTATTAAAAAGACATGAAATTAATATTTTAAATAAATCACAATATAAAACACATACTTAGAGTAAAATGAATAATTTATAAATAATTATGAAATATTTAAAGTGAAATAAACAATAAGATTTTGAGGTTTTTTTCTAACTAGATCTTTATTTCTCATAAAGATATTACTGACTTTTACTACATTCTTTAAATTTAATTGAAATATTTATTTAAATTTATTATTTATTTTAAAAAATGTCTTGTTCATTACATTATTCATTATTATAATTATAAAAAATAATCTAGAATATTAAATTACTTCTTGTTTATTTACAAAAAACATAAAATGAAAATTATAAAACATGACGACAAAATTAATATAAATAAATTTGGAGAGTTTTAGGTTTTTTTTTCTTAGATCTAAAAATCTTTAACAAAAATTACTATTTTTAATCCATCTACGAATTTATTATATTTTATAAATATTTATTTATTCAACCCAATATTGTGATTAAAATGAATAAAATATATATAATTATAAAACATTATAATCAAAAATTATTTAATTATGAGATGTTTAGATTTATTCTTATTAGATCTCTACATAATTCACAATTTTTTTTAAATTCCATTTCATTCTATAATTTTGTTCTAAAATTTATTATTTATTGAATTAAATTGTTAATTACATTATTTTATTGTATCAAAAAAAAGTAATTAAAAAAATATAATATATTGTCTTTTTCCTTATAAAAAATATAAAATGGAAAATTTAAATAAAATCAATAAAATATAAATAATTATAAAACATTATGACACAAAATAATTAATTTAATTATTTTGTGAATTTTTAGATTTTTTTTAATAGAACTAATTATCTTTTTCAAAAATTACTATTTTTTAATTCATTCTATAATTTTTTTAATATTTATTATTTATTAATTAAAATTGTTTGCCTATTATATTACTTTAATATAAAAATTATAAAAAAGTAATTAAAATAATTAAATAACTAAGAATATAAAAAAATATTTTGATTAAAATCAATAAAATATAAGTAATTATAAATCATTAGATCACAAAAAATTAAATAATTCATTAAATTAAAATATGATATATTTTATAAAATTACTTTAAATATTAATTATTTATTAAATATTGCTTTATTACATATAAATTAAAAACTTTAATGTAACAATTATAAAAAAATAAATAAAATTTAAGTAATTAATAATATAAAAAAATATTTTGAATCAATAAAATACAAATAATTATAACAAAAAAATTAGCTAATTAATTTAAATAAAGATTTTTATATTATTTTTTATTAGATCTAAATATATTCATCAAAAATTACTATTTTTTAATCTATTTTATAATTTTTTTTTAAATATTTATAATTTCTTAAACAAAAATATTTTATATTTTACATTACTTTATTACAAAAAATAATTAATAACTTTAAAGTAACAAATACAACAAAGCAATTAAAAAAACAAATAATTAACAACATAAAAAAAATATTTTGACTAAATTCAATAAAATAACTATAAATCATTATGATACAAAAAATTAATTAAACTAAAATATAAATATTATTTTAAAAAATATTATTTAACATTACTTTACTACAAAAAAAAAATTAAAACTTAATAGAACAATTATAAAAAAAATAATTAAAAAAATTTAAATAATTAACAATATGAAAAATATATTTTGATTAAAATCCATAAAATACAAGTAATTATAAATCATTAAGACACAAAAAATAATTTAATTAAAATAAGAGATTTTAATGTTATTTCTTATTAGATCTATTTAAAAATTTATATTAGATATTTATTATTTTAAAAAAATATTTTGTGTTTTACATTATTTTATTACAAAAAAATAATTAAGTTTTAATATATTGCTGTTTTATTTAAAAAAGATATGAAATAAAAACTTTGACTAATATAATTACAAAATAATTATAAAATATTATAGCACAAAAAACTTAACTTATTTAAATTATGAGATTTTTAGTTTTTTCTTATATAAAGATAAAAATAAATATCTTCATCAAAATTTACTATTTTTTATACATTCTGTATTGTCTATTATATTATTCTATTATAATAAATATAATATTTAATTAAATAAAATATATTATTTATAAAAAATATAAAATGAGAAATTTAAAAAAAATCAAAAAATAAAATAAATATTGTTTTAAATTAATAATTATAGAACATTAAAAATAATTATTTTCAAGAAAAATTATCTTGAGATTTTTAAATTGTTTAACAGGGAATATGACATTTTTTTAAATGGTACACCATAAAATGAAATTTTTAGTTTTAAATAAAAAATAACAATACATATAAAATGCAATTTTTATTAGAGATTACGACTATATTTGGATATATTTATATGTTACGCCTCTGGATCGAAACGAACTCTTTTTATATGCAAATGCCGCTGCAGCCTACATTAACATCGGCATCGCTGATGCACAGGGACCACCATTATCCTCTTATTATAATGCGAATGAAATTGAATCAAATAACTGCTCAATTTATCTTGTTTTCAATCAAAACGACGTACTTGAGACACCGATGGTCGGATCTTAATGGCCGTACAGGATTCTCATATTAGAAAATTACATGCCACCAACCATGTGTTTAGGATACATTGCAGGATCTTGGTCCTGTTTTATTTTCAGTAAACGTTGTCCAATCATGTAGTTATTATGCATGGTTTTGAGATATAACGATTTATGTTACGTACAGTTGGTTTCAGTCTCCTGAAACGTAACAGAACGTAAAGTATGTTGTTTGTGGAAAGCTCCAAACTGGAATAAGCTTTTATCAATCGGAGCCTTATTGCAATGAGTGCAATTTCCAGTTTCAGTTATAGATTGTTTTATGGCACCGCAAATGGAAATTTTCAATTCAATTTGATTGCCTCGGTGCATGGGAATCTGGAAACGGGAGTGATTTTTGTTGTTTGGCACGCCAATGGCGGATTGTAGGTGAGTCTGGCGAGATCCACGTACCCGAGTGACTGGTCGACTTGACTCCGTCCGTTTGGGGTGGGACAAGGTTAAGTGTATGCAAGAATACGTGGCCGCCTCGAGTGAGAATGTCCGATTTACTATCTCGATAACAAATAAATATGCCCGCTTCACATGCTTCCATTTATTTTGCGAACGGACGTGACGCCGTTTCAGGGTTCACGCATTGGAGGCCGACTGCTGAAAAACATGTGCGAGTTAAAAGGGTTCGACTTGAATGGACCGGCCGAAATTTGAATTGAAATCTCACCTCACGGGACGCCCGGATTGCTCCGTTAACGTTTCGATTCAATTATTAAAAATAACATTTGAATAACAGTGGGATTTTTTTATTAGGGAGTTGAGTTGCCAGGGGAAAGTCTTCAGAGGCAATTTCCTGTTGAAATTTTACATGCTACACAAATAATTCAGATTCAATCAATATTGTTTGCGACTGATAATTACAACCCGTATCGTTGACCCGTGGACTGTTGATTTTAATTATCGAGCCCAGTCAGTGTTTGTGTTTCTGTCAATTGTTCTTTTATTTCAGACGAAAATACACAATCGCAAAAGTTTATAAAATTTATCTTGCTTTTTCCCCCTTAATGGGCTTATCTGACACTGGTAATTTATTGGAGCTAATTCAAGACTTTAAAGGAAAAAATTGTAGGAACGATAAGCAATTGTTTGTTTATACATTAATTTATTTATTGTTATTGTGGAAAGTATATGTAGAATCTAGAAGATTTTAATATCATATTTAAAATATTTAATAAAGCCATCATTAATTAACATTATTTATAAAATATTAAATTATGACTCAACAAGATAACTCTACAAGTACCTTGTGGATTTTGCACTCCAATACAGTGCATACATTTTGAGGATCCTTATTCAAAATTTCGATAACTTAAGTGATATGATAACAAAAGTTTTTACTAAAGTATACTCTAAAATATTACCAGAACGGAACTGAGATTGTACATATTAGAAATGTCAATTCTAATAATTTTAGCAACCAATTTTTATTAGTTTAGACTCTTTCAGTTTTATTTCCTAATAAATTGAATTCAAATATTTTTAATATTGACAGTGTTAAAATTTATATAATATTTATTAATATTTAAAAAAAATTTACTGTTTTTTTTAATATTTTAATTATTTTTAAAAAATTACAAAATACACCTATTTAATTAATTTAAACAAATAACAAAATATAAAAAAATACGACAATTAGCAATGCAATTTGAGCCAAATATTTTTTCTTAACAAATTTTATACATTGTTTAATTAAAAAATATTTATAATAAATAATAAAACATTTAAAAAATATTCAAATTAATTAAATTTTATGAATAATAAATAAAATAATTTTCTACAAAATGTATTTGAATATTACAAACAAATAATAAAAATACGAAAAAACAATAATAAAAAGTATTTTCATTTTTTCTTATTATTTGGAATATTTTAAAAAATTATTCTTTAAAAAGTGAAACAATATTTTTTTATTAATAATTATATATTGCTTAATTTAATAAAAAATACAATAACCAGGTTTATTTTGGAAAGTTAATGATTTTATAAATAATGCACAAATAATAAAAAATAATATTAAAATATATTCTTTCAAATTTAAATTTATTAATTTATTATTTAAATATTATAAACGAATAATAAAAAACATAATTTTAATTATTATTTGCAACATTATATCAAAAATCAAATTAATTAAAAGAAAATTATTTAAATAATTTTATTTTAGACAGTTTAAACTTTTATGAATAATAAATAAATAGTAAGAAAAATCAATAAAACAAATAATTTTTTAAAATTGAAACAAATTAATAATTGTATATTATTGTGAATAAATACTAAAAAAATCCGAAAAATATGATTTTTTCAACAATTCTTTGTACATTGTATTAATTAGAAATATATAATAAATAATTATAATACATTTAAAAAATATCTAAATTAATCAATTAATTAAATATACAAATAATAAAACACAAATTCAATTTTTCTTTTTATTTTAAATATTTTTAAATTACTTTTAAAAAATTATTCTTAAAAGTACAACAAAATATTTTTTTATTAATAATTGTATATTGTTTAATTTAATAAAAAAACAAATAAAAAATATAATTTTAATTTTTATTTGCAATATTATATCAAATATAAAATTAATTAAAAAATATTAAATTTAAACGATTATATTTTAGGCAATTTAAATTTTTGTGAATAATGAATAAATGGTAAGAAAAATCAATTAAAAAAAAATAATATTAAAATTTATTCTTATAGAATATATTTGAATATTATAATAAAAAATCCGAAAGAAAGAGAATAATAAATATTTTTAATCTTTATTTGTAATATTTTATATTGTCCTTTCAAAAAATTATTCCCATTGATAGTTCTATGTAAATTGTTTAATTAAAAATAAATAAATAAATAACAACCAGTTGAAATATAATAAATAGTGAATAAATAACAAGAAAACAGAAATACTTTAATATTTATTTGCAATATTTTAAAAATAATAATTTAAAAAAAAAATAAATAATAAAACGCCTTCAACATTTGAAGAATATTAAAAATAATCAATTTAATTTTAGACACTTTATAATTTTATAAATCATGCATAAATAATGGGAAAAATATAGAAAAAACATATTTAACATTAAAAATAGTCAGTTTCATTTTAGAAATATAATAAATAGTGAATAAATAATAAGAAAACAAAAACACTTTTTAATTTTTATTTGCAATATTTTAAATTGTCTTTTCAAAAATTTATAATAAAAGGGTTTCAACAAAAACTATTAAAATTATCCAGAGAAGTTAATAATTTTATAAATAGTGAATACATAATAAGGTAATTAAAAAAAGGATAAAAATACTAATTAACAAAATATATTTAAATATTTAAACAAATAATAAAATATTATTTGCAATATTTTAAAAATAATAATTAAAAAAAAAAAATAAAACGCCTTCAACATTTGAAGAATATTAATCAATTTAATTTTAGACACTTAAATAATAGAAAAGATAATGAAAAATTTAACCAAATATTATTTATTGGGTTAGGTTATATATATTGCAAAAATTATGTTAAGATTTAATTTTAATAATTTTAAAAACAAGCAGAAAAATTAAGAAAACAATAATAAATTATATAAATCAAACAAAATGTTACCTTATAAGAAAATGATTAAATTAACAATAATTATAATTTTCTACATGAAATAATGGTGTTAACATTATGAGGCAACAATACCAAAATACCATAATCTATAATTATTTTATTTTCACTTTCAAAACGAATTCCAACGCAGACAAGCCGCAGTAAAGAAATAGCTGGACGTCAACGTTTTCTAAGCAATGCAACATTTTACGGGCGATTTTTCTAATTGGCAACTCAAAGTACATACGTCAAATCGTTGCAATGTCATTATACAACAGTTGAATGGCTTTTCTATGCACCGCGAACCGCGATGAGGTCAAGAGTTTTCGAACCGGCGAGAGCGAAACCTCGCAAGTACGTTTACGAGAGCGCACTTCATTTCATATTTTGCGTACACATAGAAGCGAAGTGGGACTTATTATTATTATTATTACTGCGGCGACAATAACGAAATCGAAATGTCACAGGGTCAAGTTTAAGATAGCGGCGGGTGCATGCCATAAACTATTATCGGCTCGGTTATAATAAGAAAAAAACTGGAGTACGGTGTCACTGTGGAATTATTTCAGTGCGAAGGTACCACTCGGTACGCGTCCGTGGGCTGAAAATAAACGGTCGGGGTCGGTTTGATGCGTTCCGGGCGTAATACTGTTTATTTCGACTATCATTTAACTAATGACTTGTTGAAAATGCAGGGATTTTGTAACATTATATTAACGTGTATTTATAGAGTGGACCGTTGCACCACACCTTTTTATAGCCTGTTTGTTTCGGTTTATTACCAACGATCTTGTGGGTTTGTAACATTTAAAAGTCGTAAGAATAGACACTTTTACGTGAATGCTGCTGAAATGATTGTAAGAAATGTTTGCAATAAAACGTATAAATTTGTAAAATAGGACGAGTACTAAAACGACGTCGACGTCATTATTTAACCAGTGATGGTTCTAGTAGAAGCTGATGAAGATGCTTGACTCTTTTAACATTTTATTTTTCAATTATACATTTCAATTTTCAAATAACTCTACAATACTGACACTAAAAATATATAAAACTTTCTTGTGAATATGTAAACTAAAAGTTTAAAGTTTATGTTAAGTTATTATCAGCTAAGATAAAAAATTGCTAAGATTACTGATACATCTATTAATAGAAGCTGTAAGAATATATACTTTTAACGAAATAGTTATGATTTTTTTTGTATAAAATCATTCCAATAAGACACACTGAAACATAAAATAAAATGAGAAGTAACTACAGATCGTCATCATTATTTGACGACAGGTTGTTCCAGTCGAAGCTCATGAAGACTCCTGAATCTCCTGTAAATTTATTAAATTTTAAATTTTGACATTTTTAATTTTATTAAATCTCAAAATTTAAATTTATTAAATTTTAAGTTTTAAAATCTTAAATTTTAATATTTAATTTTATTAAAAAATATTAAATTTTAAAATTTAAATTTATTAAATCTTAAATTTTGAAATTTAAAATTTATTAAATTTTAGAATTTAAGTTTTGAAGTTTTAAAATATAAATTTATTAAATTTTAATATTTAATTCTATTAAATTTAAAAATTTATTAAATTTCAAATTTTGAAATTTTGAATTTTAAAATTTTGAAATTTGAAATTTGAAATTTGAAATTTTAAAATTTAATTTATTTAATTTTAAGTTCTGAAATTTTAAATTTAAATATTTATTTTTATTAAATATTCAATTTTAAATTTTAAAATTTAAATTTTTTTAAACCTTAACTTTTTAAAATTTAAATTTAATTTTCAATTTTGAAATTTTATATTTTAAAAATAAATTATTGAAATATTAAAATTTATATAATTTTAAATTTTAAAATTTAAATAATATTAAATTCTGAAATTTTAAAATTATTACATTTTGAAATTTTAAATTTAAAAATTTAAATTTATTAAATTTAAAAATTTAAATTTATTAAATTTAAATTCTAAAATTTTATATTTTAAAATTTAGATTCTAAATTTTTATATTTTAAAATTTATATTCTCAAATTTTATATTTTAAAATTTAAATTCTAAAATTTGACAAAAATAGAAACTTCAAATAAATTTTCATATTCCAAAATTCAAATCCTCAATTCAAAATTTTAAATTTTAATTTAAATTTTAAAATTTAAATTTATTAATTTTAAATTCTAAAATTTTTTATTTTAAAATTTAAATTCTAAAATTTTATATTTTAAAATTTAAATTATAAAATTTTATATTTTAAAATTTAAGTTCTAAAATTTTATATTTTAAAATATAAATTTTAAAATTTTATATTTTAAAATTTAAATTCATTAAATTTTAAATTTTGAAATTTTTAAATTAAAAATTTAAATTCATTAAATTTTGAAATTTTTAATATTAAAGTTTAAATTTATTATTTTTTAAATTTGGAAATTTTAAATTTTAAAATTTATATTTATTAAATCTATTTTCTCTTTTTGATATTACATTTTTTTTTCAGATAACATTAAAATATTGATACTAAAATATATAAAACTTTTTAGTGTTCCCCTGAATACAATATATACTTTTTTAACAGAAAATTAGATGTTTTTATTTATTGATTGCATAATTAATTACGTAATATATCAAATTTGAAACTTTAATAATAATTGCTTCTTGTTATTTTTTGTTAATTTAATGTTCTTTCTTCATTATTAATATTATAATTTGTAAACTTGTAAGTGCTTGAAGCAAAACTTTCAAATGTTAGCAATAAAACGATAAAACTAAGCAGATACATAATTGCCACAATAATAGTCTATAATTCCATAAATTAAATAAATATTTATTGAAAGAGTTTATGATAATGGACTTCCTGAAACTTCCTTTAAAACTTCCTTCCTTTCAACCCCCCAATCAATCTTCTTATTCTCCATTAAGGTAATATTTCACGGTCCAAGTTTTTCTAACAAAAATTAGGTTACAAAGTTGGTTCATAAATTACTCCCACAACCAAATCATAATGCCCATTAAAAACAATTTCAGTGTCACGCTTTATGAAAACACATATCCACTAAATCACCGGGGGGGGATTCACATGTGTTGCAACACTGAATGGTTATAACAATCAATCAATTAGAGTGATTTAAAAGACGTGATGGAAAATCTGTTGGTCGCCGTCTGAAATACAGTCCTTTAGACTTGTAGTATCTTGTTCTCCTTGACATTCCATTGTTCCCCCGTTTGAAATAAAATCCAATGCGTCCATCAGATACAAACTCACACACACACAAACACACACAGAGAGATCGCTGCAGACATAGATACCGGTAAATGCAATTTATTCACTTTCCAGTTAACTAGAATTTCCGGTCGAAGTAGGCTAAACACGGCAGAGAGCCAGGCAGTTAACCTAGACTTGACTGTGCGAGTGAGTGCAAGTATGCATGTGTCTATGTGTGTGTGTGCTGGAAGTTTGTAGTGACGCTTGCACTTTTATCGATCCAATAATAAAACACGTTCTCCTTTTTCGTCCGGACCGTCGTCCATCCTTGTCCCGACTACACGGCGCATTTTACTCAGCTAATGTCCTTTTTATTGCCACGCCATCGATTTCATTAGGGGTAGTGCATGAGAACAACACAATTGACAACGATTATTGTACATGGCAACGCTCGGAATTTTTTTACACGAATATTCAGGACCTTTCACACCACTATTATTGCTTTTGTGTCGGTTACAGTTTATTGTGGAAGTGCAGAAAAGAATTCAGAAAGGATTCCAAAATAGTAACATTATAAAATTGTGCACGTTTCCGAATTAAAAGGAAAATAATACATGTTCTTCCTTAAAAGAGATACAGAAGGACTACATTGTACTTAATTATTCATCACATAATGGCTAAAAGAATTTTCATTTAGAACATTAAATGTAATTAATTTTTAATAAGAAACCTTTTAGTAAACTTGGGTTTTTGCCAAACCAAAAATACAAAAACAATGTTTTATGTAAATTGTCTTAAATTAAAGTCATTAAAATTTTTATTCTGAAAAATACATTAACACCCTTTTCTAGATAACCAAAGTTAGTTAAACTGTGACTATTAAAAGAATAACAAAACAACAAAATTAAATGTAATTGTTAAAATACGATTTGACAAAAATAGAAACTTCAAATAAATTTTCATATTCCAAAATGATCCAACAAAAATTTTCTTTTTCTAAATTAAAATATTTCTCAGATTATTTTCTATATTAAAATCAGGATAAATAAAATTTTATGTATTTTATATACTTTATATATTATTTGATGAATTTATATATTTTATATATCTTATATAATTTATATATTTTATATATTAAAAGCAAGAAAAACAAAATTTAAAATTTTACTACTTTTATATTAATATAAAATGAAACTGAAATAATAAAATAACCAATATAAAATAAAATTATTATTAAAAATAATGATTATAATGAATAAAATATATATTTCAGAACGATTTTGATAGTCTAAGATTTAAAATAACTCTTAATTTTAAAAATAAAATCTTTCCAAAGAATAAATCAAAGATTTTCTCTTTCCACAATTAAATTCCATACATTTTATATATATAATATATATTTTATACATTTTATATATTTCATATATTAATTAACTAATTATTAAAATATTATTTTATAAGACAAAAATATATACTACACATGTATTTCTCTTGAAAAATATTAAAACAATAGTTCTAGATAAATTATCCATTTTTTCCATCCATATTTTTAATATATTGTTTATATTATTTTAAATTTTATATTTTATATATTTTCTATATTAAAATCATCCTGATCAGGTTACTACTTTTATATAAATATAAAATGAAAATGTAGAATCTAACAAAATAACCAATATAAAATTAAATTATTATTAATATAACAAAAAATATATATATTTCAGAGCGATGTTCATAGTCTAAGTTTTAAAATAACTCTTAATTTTTTAAATCCTCTTTCCAAAATTAAATTACTTCTCAGAGTATTTTTCATTTTACAAGCAAGATAAATTAAAATTGAGAATTTTTTACGAATATAAAATGTAAATGTAAAATATAAGACAATAAACAACGGTGTGTAATTATTATTATTAATAATAATAATTTTATATATAAATATAAAAGAAAAAGCTTAAAATTTTTTAAATGATATAAAAAAATCGTTTCTAAAGATAAAACAAATATTTTCTTTTTCTAAATTAAGTTACTTTTAAAATTATTTTTCATATCTAAAGCAAAATATTTTTTCAATATTGAAATTTTGAAATATATTGTATGGTAAAATAAAATACATACATTCTAAAATATAAATAAATCTGTATTTAATAAACAAAATATATTAAATTAATTTAAAATTAAATTTAACACACAATAAAAAGACACTTTTTTAAGGAGATTTTGTTAAAACATGTGAAAAAATGTACAAATAATTTGACAAAAATTATTATAGAAATTATAAAATTATCTAAAAATAGGTAAAACTGTGGCACAGTTACATTAAAAATAAGTAAAACAAAATATGTTTTTATTTTTTGTTGTTGAATATTAAATAAATATGAAGCACATGAAAGATAAAATTTAATTTGACCCATTTTACTCAGGTAATGTACTTTTTATTGCCATTCTATCGACATTTCTTTAGTGTTGCTCCATGGGAATAACCTAAATGACAACGATTATGAAACGTGGCAACATTCAGATATTTTTTACCGATACATTTCTTATTATCAGCTATAAAAGGAGTTGCAAAACATTTATAAAGTACAATTGATCAGATCTCAGTGTTACATAAGAGAAATAAATACAAAGCTCTTCCCATGGATGTTAAGGAGCTAAAGAGCTTTAAATAAACACAGCTTAACATTGGTCTCATTATAACAGACATTTAATGTAAAACATTTAATGTTAATAATCCATCTAAAAAGGAATCTTTATCTTGTTATGAAATGATGAGAAGCTTGACAGAAAGTGAAACATTTTAAAACCAACAATAATACAAACATAAATAAATATGTCCATCAATGAGAACCTTGTGTATTCTATAAATAGAGCAGCGTCCGTAATTGTAGCAAATGAAATTTTATTGTAACGTCAGAAACCGTACCAAATCCGGAACTACGAAATGTAGATAAACGTTATTTAATAACGAGTCAAAATACCTAATTGTGGCCTCCTAGAAGGACAGCTAAAAATAGTCAGCCTTTGGCGTTTTACTTTTAAAAATAAAATGTTTGTCTTTGGGTCATTATTATGCATCCGTGCCAGAAAGTTTAATGGGTTTTAGGTAATTGACATTGCAAATTTGTTTGTATAAAGCCGCAGGATCGCAGATCCACCGACTATAAATCAGGGGCGGGTGTTTGCAACAGTTATATCACGCACACATGTTACACAGAGATTTAGATGATGCCATTTAGTTAATGAACATTTGAATTGATTTCAAATTGAATTTGAGCAAACAGCCTCAACATGCATTATTGTTAAAAATGTTAAATGAATTATTTCTATAAGCAAATATTTATTCAGTAAACAGTAGTTCAGTGTGTTAGTGTTATTTTTTTATTTTGTTTATTTAATTTATCTGAATGTGTGTCAGTGTAGTAGCTAATTAACTTGTGGTACCGAACATACATTGTAAATAAAGTTCAGAAAAAAAATTATTATCTATATAACCGATTTATGACGCAATAAATCTGAAATTTAAGGAAATTTCCTCTGGAGATAAGTTATTTACTTCAAAACAATAACTATGGCGAAAATGTTTCCAATCTCATTTTTTTGTCATAGATCTCAAGTGCTTGGATAAGTACAAAAAACAAAAATATAAAAACAATGACCTAGATAAATTATTTTAATAAAAACATATTTTTATTTTATTGTATATATTATTTTAAAATATTATTATATATTTTTTATATTTCATGTATTGTATACATTTAATGTTTTATATAAACAATAACTAATTATTAAAATATTATTTTATTAGAAAAAAATATACTGCAGATTTGCAAGATGCAATTTTTCCTGAAAAATATAAAAACAATGTCCTAAATAAATTATACATTTTAATAAAAACATTTTTACTTAATTGTTTTTATTAATTTAAATATTATATATTTTATATATTTTGTATATTTTATATATTCTATATATTTTATATATTTTATGTATTTATTTTATATAGTTTATATATTTTATATATTTGATATATTTTATACATTTTACAAATTTTATATATTTTGTTTCATATAAACATAAATAAACAATAACTAATTAATAAAATATTAATCTCTTGAAAAATATAGAAACACTTTTAATTTATTGTTATTTATTTTATATATTTTAAATATTTAATATATTTTATATATTACATATATTTTATATATTTTGTTTTATATAAACATAAATAAACAATAAGTAATTATTACAGTATTATTTTAAAAATATATTATTATATATTTTGTTTTATATAAACATAAATAAACAATAACTAATTAATAAAATATTAAACTCTTGAAATATATAAAAACACTTTTATTTTATTGTTTATATTATTTTAAATTTTAAATCTTATATTTTTTATATATTGCTTACTTTATATATTTTAAATATTTAATACATTTTATACTTATATTTTATATATTTTGTTTTATATAAACATAAATAAACAATAAGTAATTATTAAAATATTATTTTAAAAAAATATATATGCTGCAGATATATTTATCTTGAAAAATATAAAAACAATGTCCTAGATAAATTATCCATTCTAATAAAAACATTTTTATTTTATTGTTTATATTATTTTAAATTATATATTTTATATATTTTATTTTATATATTTTATATATTTTATATATTTTATATATTTGGTAAATTTTATATATTTTGCATATTTTTATATTTTATATATTCTAATTATTGTTAATTATTAAAATATTATTTTAATAGAAAAAAATATACTGCAGATGCATTTTTAATTGATAATTTCAACGACCTTTAAAAATAATATGAATATGAATAGCTTAAATAATTAAAATAATACAACAATAATAATGGCAGCTTTCCCAACAGTTAAAATTATAAAAGATAATCTTAGAAACAAACTAATAAGAAATGTGGAAGTCATAATGAAAGTTCATTTTTATTTGTTATATAATAACAACTTCATAAATTTCAAAGCAAGCCAAAATATGTTGAATAAATTTGATTTTGAAAACATTTATCAGTCTAATTTAGGATATGAAGATGTTTTTCGAATGTTTCTCATATATTAGTATTTGGGTCTATCTATAACTTTTTATTTTTATGTTAAATTTATGTATTTTCTAATAACAAAAGTGGTTTATTACAATTTATTAGTTTTTTTGACGAATTTTTAAGAAAATATAAAAATTATTGAGCATCTTCAACGATAATTTTAAGGTAAAAATAAATATAATAATAGTAATAGAAACATATGTCTGTAATAATAATAATGTCTATTATTATGCGTCAAAACAGAAGTAGTGTATAAATGATAACAAAAAGAAAATGTAGTTGTAGTTAATAAAATACTGTAACTTATGGAAGGAGCTATTAAAGGAATTGGACAACGCCCAGTTTTCCTACAATTAAATCACAATCTTTCTCATAAGTTTACAAGATTATGAGGCCTTTACTGCTTGTGCAACTTTCTTAAAAATTAATAAACCGATAATTATGTTACCTTTTATGGTATGTCCAGCTCTCCCCTACGTTCCCACTTGAGATAAACTTTACGAGATAAAAAGCGATTAGTACCCGAATAAATAATAATGAAACTACGATAAATTTCACTTGTTGTATAACAGTCTTACGATTTACAGTGTAATTTATTAATATGAGACTAACGAACTAACTTGTGGCACTATCGCACTATTAAAATATGTTACGCACTATGGTAATATTTACAACTAATTCGCAGTTTTTCTCTCTCTTATATTTTTCTCTACGTGTATACGGACACGGGCTGGAGTGGTTCTCTTATGAAAAAGGGGGGAATCTTTTTTCTGCCTAGGTCAGCTGTTCGCTTGCGGCGTCATTTTCATCAGCAGCCACGTCTACGTATGCATCTGAAAAGAAAAAGCGTGATTAAAGTACACAATTAAAGGACGAGGCACGCTTTTGTACAATGGAGGAGGCGAAGTGCCTTCCTGGTGGAAACGAATTGGACGACGTTGGGAAGATTCAGCGTTTATTGGGTGAAAGAAAGTGTTACGTTCCTAATTTGCGCAAACCCATTAAAATTCATTACGTTCATTTTTACGAGGAAGGCCGGCAATTCGAACGGCGTGAAAAATGGGCGTCTTGTTACCGCAACCAGTTTCGTTTAGCTGAGCCTTAATCCCGTTAATGTCGGCACGTTGTGATAAGGCGGCATGAAGGCGGCGGGAGAGGTGTCAAGTATTAATGAACAATACACAAGAAAAACAGGGATCTAGTGGGAACACGGCGGCGAAGGTTAAATCGGGTTTAAGTCGAGTTTAATGTTGAAGCTGGCAGATTTCGGCTGCGGCTCGTCAATCTGGAGGTCGACTTACCACAATAAGTGGAATTTGATACGGATAATCAATAATTCAGGAGAAGTAACAACAAGAAGGCTTTTCCCTTATTACCATGTATATGACGGATAAACACTTTCTAGATAGAGGGCATAAAATGATTAGGAGAACGACAGAGCAATATTGCTAAAATGTATTCTGATTGTAACAGAGAGAAGACAACAAAGAAAGCATCAAACAACAAAAGATCCTATTATTTCAAAAACAGGAGAGATTTATTTTATTGATTGATTCATATGTTAAGAATGGTAACACCAAATAACCATTAAAGACGAAGAAAGTAAAATATATGTGAAAAAATTATATTTCCTGAATAAAATATATAAAAAACAAAAAGAAAATAACAAGGTTGGGGTAGATTAGCTCCTTTCTTATTTAATTTTGATTAAACTGTTTAGGAAATAAGAAGTAAAACAGGTAAAAGTGAAGTTAGAAGGAGTTTAAAATACTTTTTCAGATTAAAAGTAGTAACAAAACGAACATTTCAGACAAAAAATGTAAAATATATGTGAAAAAATATATTTCCTGAATAAAATATATTAAAAACAAAAAGAAAATAACAAGGTTGGAGTAGGTTAGCTCCTTACTTATTTAATTTTGATTAAACTGTTTAGGAAATAAGAAGTAAAATAGGCAAAAGTGAAGTTAGAATGAGTTTAAAATACTTTCTCAGATTAAAAAAAGTATGAAAGAGAACATTTCAGACAAAAAATGTAAAATATATGTGAAAATATTATATTTCTTGAATAAAATATATGAAAAACAAAAACAAAATAACAAGGTTGGGGTAGGTTAACTCTTTTCTTATTTAATTTTGATTAAAGTGTTTAGGAAATAAGAAGCAAAACAGGCAAAAATGAAGTTAGAACGAGTTTAAAATACTTTTTCAGATTAAAAATAATAACAAAACGAACATTTCAGATAAAAAATGAAAAGTATATGTGAAAAAATTATATTTCCTGAATAAAATATATGAAAAACCAAAAAAAAAAAATAACGAGATTGAGGTAGGTTAGTTCCTTTCTTATTTAATTTTGATTAAAGTGTTTAGAAAATAAGAAGAAAAACAGGCAAAAGTAAAGTTATAAAGAGTTTAAAATACTTTTTCCGAGTAAAAGAAGTAACAAAACGAATATTTCAGACAAAAAATGCAAAATATATGTGAAAAAATTATATTTCCTCTAAAAAATATATGAAAAACAAATAGAAAATAACAAGGTTGTGGTAGGTTAACTCTTTTCTTATTTAATTTTGATTAAAGTGTTTAGGAAATAAGAAGCAAAACAGGCAAAAATGAAGAACGAGTTTAAAATACTTTTTCAGATTAAAAATAATAACAAAACGAACATTTCAGACAAAAAATGAAAAGTATATGTGAAAAAATTATATTTCCTGAATAAAATATATGAAAAACAAAAAGAAAACAACGAGGTTAGGGTAGGTTAGTTCCTTTTTTATTTAATTCTGATTAAAGTGTTTAGAAAATAAGAAGTAAAACAGGCAAAAGTGAAGTTATTGAGTTTAAAATACTTTTTCCGAGTAAAAGAAGTAACAAAACGAATATTTCAGACAAAAAATGCAAAATATGTGTGAAAAAATTATATTTCCTCTAAAAAATATATGAAAAACAAATAGAAAATAACAAGGTTGTGGTAGGTTAACTCTTTTCTTATTTAATTTTGATTAAAGTGTTTAGGAAATAAGAAGCAAAACAGGCAAAAATGAAGAACGAGTTTAAAATACTTTTTCAGATTAAAAATAATAACAAAACGAACATTTCAGACAAAAAATGAAAAGTATATGTGAAAAAATTATATTTTCTGAATAAAATATATAAAAAACAAAAAGAAAATAACGAGGTTGGGGTAGGTTAGTTCCCTTTTTATTTAATTCTGATTAAAGTGTTTAGAAAATAAGAAGAAAAACAGACAAAAGTGAAGTTATAAAGAGTTTAAAATACTTTTTCAGATTAAAATAAGTAACAAAACGAACATTTCAGACTAAAAATACAAAATATATGTGAAAATATTATATTTCCTGAATAAAATATATGAAAAACAAAAAGAAAACAACGAGGTTAGGGTAGGTTAGTTCCTTTTTTATTTAATTCTGATTAAAGTGTTTAGAAAATAAGAAGTAAAACAGGCAAAAGTGAAGTTATAGAGTTTAAAATACTTTTTCCGAGTAAAAGAAGTAACAAAACGAATATTTCAGACAAAAAATGCAAAATATGTGTGAAAAAATTATATTTCCTCTAAAAAATATATGAAAAACAAATAGAAAATAACAAGGTTGTGGTAGGTTAACTCTTTTCTTATTTAATTTTGATTAAAGTGTTTAGGAAATAAGAAGCAAAACAGGCAAAAATGAAGAACGAGTTTAAAATACTTTTTCAGATTAAAAATAATAACAAAACGAACATTTCAGACAAAAAATGAAAAGTATATGTGAAAAAATTATATTTCCTGAATAAAATATATGAAAAACAAAAAGAAAATAACGAGGTTGGGGTAGGTTAGTTCCTTTTTTATTTAATTCTGATTAAAGTGTTTAGAAAATAAGAAGAAAAACAGACAAAAGTGAAGTTATAAAGAGTTTAAAATACTTTTTCAGATTAAAATAAGTAACAAAACGAACATTTCAGACTAAAAATACAAAATATATGTGAAAATATTATATTTCCTGAATAAAATATCTTAAAAACAAAATGAAAATAACAAGGTTGGGTTAAGTTAGTTCCTTTTTTAATTAATTTTGATAAATGTGTTTAGGAAATAAAAAGTAAAACAGATAAAAGTGAAATTACAGCGAGCTTAAAATTCTTTTTCAGATTAAAAGTAGTAACCGAAGAAACAAGGAATGTAAAATATGGAAGAAAATATTGAGGAAACAAAAATAAAATAATAAGGTGGAATTAGGACAATTCCTTCCCCTTTTAATTTTATTTTGGACTATAAGAATTAAACAGGAAATTGAAGTTGGGGGCAGTTCATCGATTAAACATGCCCCTAAGCAAATTCTTCAAATATTATTTCCTTATTAACAGTTAACTTCATAAGATTTGTATTTAATTAAATCTTTTGTTTGGAGGAATTTGAGAGAAATTGCCAACAATGTAAGTTCCAATTAAGACAACAGGCAAGTTTGTACAATTGATCATTAATGAAAATTGTTTAACTGGTCCCAATTTAAAATAATTTGCTCAATATACTCGGGACGGTTAGAGCATCGCGTCGCAGCAAAAGTGCGAGAACCACCGCGAGACCGCTTCCGCCTCGCAATACGTTCCCGGTTTTCATTACCGGGAGAGTCGGGAAGTTTTACGAGCTGCAATGGATCGCCGGTCCGCGTTTCCAGAACCGTACTATGCACCGGCCGCGGCAAGTAAATAATTGACTTTAATGAATGTTTGTATTGTGGTAGTCCAGTCGTAGTGGATCGTTAGCATGGCAAACTGGGACGACGTTCGATCGAGGTCATGCGGGTGTCGTTCACGTATCAAACGCCACGTCCGTTTGTTTTCCTTCGTTGTTGTTTTTTTTTTACTATTTATTTTTAGTTATTTCCAATTCGATTTCGCTATGCGGGACCGGCTTACGTCGATGCAAATTTCCCGCTGAAAAATTGCATTTTTATTTTGCGGCACGACGACGCATAAATATTTATGACGGCCGTAACGCAACGGTTCGTCGTGATGCAATGCGATGCGTGATTGTGAACGACTGTTGCTTGTATAATTTTGAAAGTGCATACGTACAATGCAAATTTTCGGTGGCATTTTCAACGGTCTGCTTCGTTTGTCTGTCAGCGACAATGTTGAACGATGCAATCGGTTCAATGGCTTTCTGTCAAATTTATATTACGTTGTAGGATAGAAAGGTTTTCTAAATTTTATTTTTTTTTATAAAATGTTAAATATATTTTTCACAATTAAACAATTAGATATGAAATATGAAGGAATATAAAGAAATATGAAGAATTATGAAGTAAATATATGAAGAAATATGAAGAAATATAAAAAATTATGAAGAAATATGAAGAAATATTAAGAACTATTAAGAAACATAAAAAATATGTTGAAGAAATGTCAATATAAATGAAAAAATATGAAGATATATGAAGAAATATAAAATACGAAAGATTTTGGGTGAAAAAACAGTTATTTTCTTTAGAAAAAAATTATGTTTGAAATATATAATATATTTATTTGAAATATAAGAAATAAAAAGTAATATGAAGAAATATGATGAAATATAAAGATATATGAAGAAATATTAAGAAAAAAAACGACGAAATATTATGAAAAATGAAAAAAAAAAAAAAAAAAATTAAAACATATAAAATTTGAAATACCAAAATACAAAAGATTTTGAGTGAAAAAACAGTTGATTTAGAAAAAAATTGTGTTTGTAGTATATAACATTTATTTCAAATATGAAGAAATATGAAGAAATATGATGAAATATAAAAAATATGAGGAAATATGAAGAAATATTAAGAAAAACGAAGAAATGTTAACAAAAATGAGTAAATATGAAAATATATGAAAAATGATTAAAAAACAGTTGATTTAGAAAAAAATTGTTTGAAATATATGAAAATATTATGGAAATAGAAAGAAATATGTAGAAATATAAATAAATTTGAAGCAAAAAGAAAAAATGTTAATAAAAATAAAGAAATATTAAGATATATGAAGAAATATAAAATATGAAAGATTTTGGATGAAAAAACAGTTCATTTTTTTAGAAAAAAATTGTGTTTGAAGTATATAATGATATTATATTTATTTCAAATATGAAAAAATATGAATAAATATGATGAAATATAAAAAAAAACGAAGAAATGTTAAGAAAAATTAAGAAATTAAGAATATATGAAGAAATATAATATATGAAATATCAAAATACAAAAGATTTTGTGTGAAAAAACAGTTGAAGAAGAAAAAAATTGTGTTTGAAGTATATAATAATATTATATTTATTTCAAATATGAAGAAATAAATAATAATATAAAGAAATATGAGAAAATATGAAAAATTACGAAAAAAAAAAATGAAAAAATGTTAAGAAAAATGAAGATAAATGAAGACTTATGAAGATATATGAAGAAATATGAAATATGCAATACCAAAATATAAAAGATTTTTGGTGAAAAAGCAGACGAATTATAAAAAAAATTGAGTTTGAAGTATTATAATAATATTATATTTATTTCAAATAGGAAAAATTATGAAAAATTATAAAAAAATATGAAAAAATATGAATTATGATAAATATGAAAGAATTTGAAGATATAAGCAGAAAAACAAAATACCAAAATACAAAATATTTTAGGTGAAAAAACAGTTTTTTAGAAAAAGAAATTATATTTGAAGTATATAATAATATATTTATTTCAAATAAGAAGAAATATGAAGAAATATTAAGAATTATGAAGAAATGAACAGAAACATAAAGAAATATGAAGAAATATGAGGAAATATGAGGAAAAACGAAGAAATGTTAAGAAAAATGAAGAAATATGAAATATAAAATACCAAAATACAAAAGATTTTAAGTGAAAAAACTGATGAATTAGAAAGAAATTGTGTTTGAAGTATGTAGTAATATTATATTTATTTCAAATATGAAAAAATATGAAAAATTATAAAAAATATGAAAAAATGTGAAGAATTATGAAGAAATATGGGAAGGAATATGAAGAAAAACGAAGAAATGTTAAGAATAATAAAGAAATATGAAGTATAATATTATTTATTTTATTTCAAATAAGAATAAATATTTATTATATTTATTTCAAATATTATAACGAAGAAATGTTGAGAAATATTATAAAGAAGAAATATGAATATATATATAAAATATTTATTATATTTATTTTACAAATATTTGTATTTTAATGAGCAATAATAAAACAGCTGGTTAACTTTAAAACAATCAAAATAGTTTTTAAATAACAGTTAAAATAAATATGCATAATAAATTTTATTTAAAAATTATATTTTATTAAATATTATATTCACTCTAAAATACATTTTTATTTAAAAATTACGTTAAAAAATCCAGTTTCCATGTTTTTATTAAATCTGTGTGTGCATATGAATTATGACATAAATTACAATTGTATTTATGTGACAACACAAATAAAATTAATTAATACTTTTAAATAATCATTTCAGTTGCCAAAAGTGGTTTTTTACTGAAATAAAATTATACTGTATTCTTTCAACTTAAGTTTGAGTTCCAAACCTGCTGTGTTCACAAGTGAAAAAAGTAATTACAACTCCAACAACATAATTAATAATTATTACAGTATAAATTAACATAGTTTCGAATTTTTTCCTTCTGAAACTTTGTTTTTCTTTCCGACCCACTAACACACTTAACGCACGACAAATAACAACCCCCGCGTGCGGTTTTCACGAAGGTAAACACCGTCTGCCGCCCGAAAACCCCATCAATCGACCCCCTTAATTGCAAAACAATGATGAATATTCATGTGCGAGGAGGCGTCTCCAGATTGCTTAATAAATATATAATTAAAGATGGATACGTCGGCCAGAGATTGCCGTGCAAGATAATGCATATACACTCTCTAAATTACGTCGAGGTGTAAACTCGAAAACGCGTTAACAAAAGCGGCGTTTTTGTCGTTTTGGCGCTCATGCCCATAATAAATGCAGCGATCTATTAAGGCGACGGCACGTTATGTGCATTTGGAGTAGAAAAATCACCCGGCATTTTGTTGCAGTGTAATTTACCGTTGGTTGTTAGATATGGCACTTCGTATGAGGTTTTGATGGAATAATTTACATTGTGGTCCCGGTAGAGATTCGAATGCAAATGAATGTGCCAGGAAATGCACTTCTGAAAGAAAAGACACTGACACTCCCTAAAACTTAAAATATACTATTTTAACAGTATATTTTTCATTTGTAATTTATTATCATATCGTCATTAAATATTATTTCATTTTATTTACATTCATTTATATTATGACGAACACAAATTTTATTCGTTTTAAAATTTAAATATAATTTTAATCAGAAAGTACTTATTAATCTTATATGTATAAATTATAAATTAGATAATTTTATGATTTATGGTTTTTATCTTCAATTATTTTTAATAATATATAAAAAATAAGTATTTTACAATTATAATCTAATTAAAATTAATGCTGCATTCTAATTTTTTTACTATTTTTTAATAATTTTAAATGCAAAATTTCATATTTCATATTTCATATTTCATATTTCATATTTCATATTTCATATTTCATATTTCATATTTCATATTTCATATTTCATATTTCATATTTCATATTTCATATTTCATATTTCATATTTCATATTTCATATTTCATATATTCTATTTCATATTTCATATTTCATATTTCATATTTCATATTTCATATTTCATATTTCATATTTCATATTTCATATTTCATATTTCATATTTCATATTTCATATTTCATATTTCATATTTCATATTTCATATTTCATATTTCATATTTCATATATTCTATTTCATATTTCATATTTCATATTTCATATTTCATATTTCATATTTCATATTTCATATTTCATATTTCATATTTCATATTTCATATTTCATATTTCATATTTCATATTTCATATTTCATATTTCATATTTCATATTTCATATTTCATATTTCATATTTCATATTTCATATTTCATATTTCATATTTCATATTTCATATTTCATATTTCATATTTCATATTTCATATTTCATATTTCATATTTCATATTTCATATTTCATATTTCATATTTCATATTTCATATTTCATATTTCATATTTCATATTTCATATTTCATATTTCATATTTCTTATTTCATATTTACTTTTCATATATTTCACATTTATTTTCCATATTTTTTATATTTCTCATATATTTCACATTTATTTTTCATATTTTTCATATTCTCCATATTTTTCATATTTTTCATATTTCATATTTTTCACATTCCAAATTCCATATTTCATGTTTCATATTTTTCATATTTATTTTCCATATTTTTCACATTTATTTTTCATATTTTTCACACTTATTTAACAATTTTTTATATTTTTCATATATTTCACATTTATTTTTATTGTTTTTCATATTTTTCTTATTTCATATTTTTTCACATTCCAAATTCCATATTTCACATTTAATATTTTTTATATTTTTCACATTTATATTTCATATTTTTCACACTTATTTAACATATTTTTTACACTTTTCAGATCATTTATATCTTTCATATTTTTCAAAATTTTTCATTTTTTTTATTTTTCATATGTTTCACATTTATTTTTAATATTTTTCATATTTTATATTTGATATTTTTCACATTCCAAATTCCATATTCCATATTTCATGTTTCATGTTTCATAGTTTTCAGATTTATTTAACATATTTGTTATATTTTTCAGATTTTTCATATTTTTCATATTTCTCATATTTTTCATATTTTTCATATTTTTCATATTTCATATTATTGATAAAAACTGTCCTTTAAACATTGTATTTATGTAAAATAATTAAATAAATTAAGATATAAATTCTTTAAATCTAAGATTTTTACTTTCTTTAACCTATTCAATTTAAAGTTAATTAAAATTAAAAAAAAATGGTTTACTTTTGGAACATAAAATTTTTGCATTTGGCGCATAAAAATTTCATCATTCATATACTGTAAAAGCTTAAAAAGTTCAAAATGCTTCAAATTTGATAGACTCAGCCGTCTAAACTTGAATCCACACAGCTTTTATACTTAAAACTTAAAAAACAACTATTATTGTTTGAGCCAAAATTTTTAATTTTGGGCCATAAATAGTCCGTAAAAAAACCTAAATTCCGACATGACAGATATGCCGTTTTGACGATCCGATTGTGAGAAAAGATCAAGTGTCTTGGCGTTCAGCGTTTCGTGCTGCTTCACAAATCGCTTTCAATTAATGTATTTGTGCTATCGCCTAGGACAATTATCGAATGTCTGATAAGACGTATTTGTGTCGAGTGGATTTTACAACAGTGCACTTTGTAGAGACACCCGATGGATTGATAAGCGCGATCTCGTCCGCACGTTATTTGGGTCAGACGTGGATTTGACGGACTGATGAACAATCAATCGATTCGTATTTTCGAACGGCTAGGTACAACCGCTGGGACACAGTGTAAACAAATTAATAATTTGTGTGGTGTCGTTGACCCCTTCCCGGCAATTGAACGTAATGATTTTTTCATGTAAATCAATACACCGTATTGGCATCGCATTAAAATTAATACACGTGAAGGCAATTGCAAAAGGGTATTTGCTTTTGATGTTTGTTCGACGTTTTTCGCTTATTTGCCTTCGGTATTAGTATATTCTCGTACGAAAACAACTCGCCGACGATGAAATATGGCCTCAGTTGTGTACTAATGTTAAAATCGGGGAATATATTCACTGATATATAAAATATGAACTACAAAACAAACTTCGACAACTCTGTTTCAATATATTTTAGTACATACATATACATAATGTTAATTTAAACATTTTTAAAAATACACATCATAAAGTGCAAGTAAAGTGCATTCAAAATTGGCTGGAAATAAATTTGTATAAAAAATTGCAAATCACTGGATACAAAATATTTGTCAATTTTTTTTTTAATTTTTAATATTCTATCATACAATCAAATAAATTCAATAATGATAACTTAAATTTAAGTATTAAAATATATTTTAATTATTATCAAAAATGTAATAATATTCAATGATAATCAATATTTAATTTTAATTAATAAGGGTTAGATATAATTTTATTATAAATGACTTTTTAAATAATAATAATAATAATAATTTAATAAAAATTAAAAATTCACATTTAAAAAAATACATTTTTCTCTTTTTTACCCCATGATTTCAAAATTATTTTAATAAAAAATAATATTATAGAAATATTTATTATACTTTAATATATCACAAGTCTCTAAATTTCAAAAATCAAAATATTACTTATTTTATTTATTATATTAATAATTTTATTGTTAGAATAAACATAATTTTCGATGAAAACAAATATTTAATTTGAATTATCAAAATTTAAAAATCCACATATAAGTAAATATATTTATATATCTCTAATATATTAATTAATATATCTAATATATATCTCTAAATTTCAAAAATCAAAAAATTACTTATTTTATTTATTATATTAATAATTTTATTGTTAGAATAAACATAATTTTCGATGAAAACAAATATTTAATTTGTATTATCAAAATTTAAAAATCCACATATAAGTAAATATATTTTTCCTTTTTTTAAATAGTAGTTTCAAAATTATTTTAATAAAAAAT
The DNA here is from genome assembly GCF_024364675.1 of Aethina tumida. NCBI lineage: Eukaryota > Metazoa > Arthropoda > Insecta > Coleoptera > Nitidulidae > Aethina > Aethina tumida. The sequence continues at coordinate 26,703,837 of NC_065439.1, forward strand.
AATATTATAGATATACTTATTTATACTATAATATTTTTTATATTATATATTTATGTGCAATATTAATCCATATTTAATTAAAACACAAAATATTCATTCCCCTTTTTTGATGTTATGAAACAATAATAAAATAAAATATATTTTTTTTTTCTTTTTCTGATGTGCTTCTAGATGATATAATTTTATTATGAAATAACTTTTTAGATAAAGAATATTAATAATAAATTAATAAAAATTAAAAATCCACATTTAAAAAATATATTTTTCTCTTTTTTCAAAATTATTATAATAAGAAATAATATTGTAGAAATATTTATTATACTTTTAATATATCTCAAATTTCTCAAAATTTCAAAAATCAAAATTTTACTTATTATATTTTATTTATTATGATATAATAATTATCACTGTTAGAACAAACTTAATAAATATTTATCATATTTTAATATTTTTTACATTATATAGTTATATTCAATATTAATCAATATTTAATTTGAATTAATAAGGCTTTAAAAACTCAACATTTTTAAGAAAATAACAATAATAAAATAAAATAAAATAAATTATTTTGTCTATTTTCTGAGTTCATGTTCTAGATATAATTTTATTATAAAATAATTTTTTGGATCAATAATCATAATAAATTAATAAAAATTAAAAATACATATTTAAAAAAATATATTTTTCTCTTTTTTACCTCCTGGTTTCAAAATTATTTTAATTAAAAATATGTTTTTCCCCTGTAATGAAAAAATCAATAATAAATTAAAATAAAATAATTTTTCTCTTTTTCTGATTCCCTGAACCAGATACAATTTAAAAATAACTTTTTAAATAAATAAAAATTTAATAATTCACATTATTTAAATTTAATTTTTGATAAAAAATATTTAATTTAAAGAGATTTATTTTTCATTTTTTAACTACTGATTTCAAAATTATTTTAAAAAGATATTATAGAAATATTTGTCATATTTTAATATTTTTACATTATATATTTATATTCAATGTTGACCAGTATTTAAATTTAATTAAAAATGCTTTAAAAACTCAAAATATTTTTCCTTTTTTCTGATGTTATGAAATAAAAAATAACTATAGAACAACTAATATTAGTTGCAGGACTTGAAATTACTATTTTTGCCAGAATTTTGTATACAATTAAAAACTGACAGTATATTTAGGGTTATTTTATTCAAAATGTCAAAATAAATGAGACCTCCATTATAAAACATTTTAATTTTAACTTGTCATTGTGTATATTCTTATTTATTAACATTGTTTAAAAGGAATATCAATGCCATAAGGAATTTGTGGTGGAATACATAATACACAATACACTTTCGCATAACATAAAAGCGCCGAAATTGCGTGACGCGATAATAATTAGCAACACATCGTTTGAATGTCCTAGTTAATGTTGTTTTTGTGGTCTCGACCCCATAACGGTTCATCCATCATGTCTGACGTTAGGTTCAACCTATTTGTATAATTCCCCTTAATATCCGGTAACAAATCAATAGACTAGTGACCCATAATAAAAAATTAAAGGACGCGCCGTTTCCTCTGATTATTTGACGACATTTCATAAATATTCCAGGACGATTTAGAGGACGATCGATGGGCAAAAGCTATTGTCCTGTTGTTATTCAATTCCTGACATAATTCCTCACGCCCGAAAGGTCAGAATAGGTCACGAACAAGCGGGAAACACGGAAAACTTCCACCTGTGTGTTTTATTGATAAACCATTTTGACCCGAGCTATTGAGTTTCACGCGAAACACTAAAAATAGTCGGTGCTAAAGTGTTGTTTGCGTTGGGCCACAAATGTATTCAGACTGTGTCCAACGTGCGGGAGCATTGTTCTAATAACTCAGCAGGACAATATTGCAATTATACAGTCGGCCATCGGTAAAAGTTAGTCCGAGTAAAATTCTAGACAGGTCCTGAAATGCAATGGAATCCGCCAGACGAACCCAGTATTGCCTATTCAACTCCCGCGAATCCATTGGATTTGACTTGCACGTTCCTGCTTTATGTCAGCTTCGCATCCGACATATAAATATTTTGAGATTCACGTCGTAACCGCAATAACTTTATAACGCCACGTCTCCGCATTACAATTGTAAATTTTCAGCTGTTTTTTTCGCCGCTGCAGTCCACAACTGTTTGCATTAAGTCGTTTGGTCTTAGTTACTGGCTCATTGTTATTTTCCTATTCTGGTACTACGCGGTGTTACATCTTTAATTCAGCAGGTTTTTGCGTGACTGAGACTGGGGGTTTTATAACTGTTTCGGTTGTTTTCGGTGACGATATGTCCACTACTAGAAATTATATCAATTGATGGGTTAATGTCAATTTTATTCAAATTACTATACCCCGTTTGTTGCGGTATCTTCATATGAATGTTTTTTTTTATTTTTTGTAATTGTGGTTGGAAGTATAATTAAAATTTCAGCGAAATGGGAATTCATAAGTGGAGATTCATGTTCAGTTAATTCCGTCAATGTCAACTGTTGGTTTAAGTAATTGGATTTCAATTTTCGTGTAGACCTTTCTGATCAATTATTTTCTAGAAGTTGGTTTAAAACAACGTTTATAAATATAATTGCTGTAATTTAAAACTCATTTCTGAAAAAATTGATTTTTATTCAACAGTGGTTTTAGTTTATGTGATTTAAATATTTAAATGCAAACGGAAACTTCATTAATTTATAAGCTTATTAATTCGAATTTAATTTTTATGTTATATTTATAATTCATTTGAGTTTTAAATATTTTATCAATGAATTTTTTACTGTATATTCATTATATTGAATATAAAATTAATAAAAGAGGAAAATGATATATTTCTATTATATACAATATTGTATATAAACATTTATCGAAATTATTTTTAATCTGATCTGATTACGTTACGTTAGATACGTTATCATAACTGTTAAAGTTAAAATTAAATGATTTTAATGACCTAAGATTGTTTATCCAATTTTTATTAATTTTAATTATTCTTGATTATTGATTTTACTATTGGTTAACATTTTAACAATGTATCTTCAACTCCATAATACAATTTTGAACAATATTACATTGATATATTAACTTATTCTTCCAACTTGTCTTCCTCTTATGTCTCCCATATCTAATTTGTAGAAGTTGTCTTTATTATTGGTTTTACCATTGGTAAGTCCTTTCACAATGTATCTTTGTAGTTAAATAATACAATTTTTAACAACATTACACTGATATTTTAACTCATTCTTCCGTATTGTCTTCCCCTTTTGTCTCCCATGTCTAATTGGAGGTAGTTGTCTTAATTATTGATTTTACTATTGGTTAACTATTTCACAGTGTTTCTTTGCAACTCCATAATACAAGTTTGAACAATATTTCACTGACATTTAGTCTTATATGTCTTCCATATTTAATTTGTAGAAATTATCTCTATTATTGATTAATTCTTTCACAATATATCTTTGCAACTGAATAATATAATTTTGAACAACATTACACTGAATTAAATGATTTTAATGATCTAAGATTATTTATCCAATTTTTATTCATCTTAATGGAACAGGTTTAGAAATGTTATTTTTAATAAAAAGTGTACTTTAGCAGTTTTTTTGCAATATCTAACTAAAATCATTCTTATATAATAAATACACATGTATAACTTTCTATATATGTATTTTATGATAATATTGATAAGTTACATTATTTGTGACAAATCATGGTTCCAGTTATCAAAGTTCGACTCCAACTAACTTTGTAGACGTTGTTTCATACGATCCTTTCTTTGAATAAAATACGTAACTATTTATGGTATAAAACACATAGCTACTTTAGAGAATCATAACAAAAACAAAATATAAAATAAAGGCCAGAATGGACCGACTCAATCCAATTGGAATAGGTCAATGGGAATAAAATGGAACAATAACTTATCCAAATAATTTCATCCTAGAAGTTACAAGCTTTGGAGGAAGACATTTGTATTCATATTAGTTGTAAACTATCTATTTTTGACCCGAGGCTCATGTAAAAGGGGATAAGGACCACGCACCCCATCCCAGTTGATCCCATCCCAACTATTTTTACCCAACTATTTATTATTCGAGATGCATTTAAGATAATCCGACTATCGTTTGATCCAACCACCAAAATAACTTAACCAAGTTTATTATTAATGTAAATTTTAAACATGCAATTTCCAGAAAATCAAATGGAATCTCGGAAAACAATATCGACGCGTCCCAAAATAAATTGATGCACTGCAGCGAGGGCACTAATTTCAAAATGCAGCGTAAAATCAAATCGTCCATATTAAATCTTGATTCCACGTTTATCTGGCACCATTAATTAAAACTATTTATAACCCTCGTGGGTGCATGGGATTTACGATCATTTAGGTAACTCCAATAACTTTATCGGGGGAACTTTGTAGTTCATAGGTAGAAAACATGCTACAAGAACTAATGACCTTCCCAGTGGATATAGTTTACGAGTGGCCTGCCATGTTCCTTAACTAAGTAGTTTCGGACATAGGGGTGGGAAATAATTGAAAATTTCTGCCATTAATTAATTTTAATGGACATCTATGAGTATTGTTATGTGACTATACGCCAGCATGTACCACATGTTTGTAAATCCCTATTGTGGTTTTATTGAACAGTTTATGCTTTATACCGAGTAAAAGTTGGACTAAATGTCGGCAGTTAACAGGAAAAATCCATTAATATGCGACTCGTACACGGAGAAAGTTTAATACAAAAATAACACGAGTAAATTTAACAAGGCTATTATTCCAACTCGTACAATAAAGATCAAACAATCACCAGCTCGGAGCGATTAAAGTAACGAAGCCCGTTAGCTGTCCGACAGCACCGAAGTAATTAAAGGTCCGACAACGAAAAAAAACCACAAAATCGTATAAAATCACCCCCCAGAGGAACGAGGTCGTGTATCTCAAGGAAGTAATATCGAAGTGTGCGTGGGATAGGTGACTTGCGTGAAGTCGACTGCGTGCACGGGGCAATTAAAGGACGTAAATGGCGTCCGACCTGTGATATATTACGTAAATACACCACTGGAAATCCTCATCCGGGTACGAAACACGCGGGGCGTCGGAAAATTGCCTGGGTGTCAAATTTCGATGCCGTCGTTTTCTTTTGTTGTCTTGATCAAGAAAGATTGCCGACTTTATATTGGAAAATTCAGTTGGAGTTGCGAAGTAAATGGATGTGTGTAATGCATGTACTCATTCAGGAAACTCCTACTCAGTGGCATAACAGCTGAACATAAAATAAATTCGTGGGCGACGCAACTAGTTGATATCAAGAAATTATTGTCGGATATTATTGTGTACGATACAGTTTCGTGATAATGTTTGTTCGCAAATGAATGGCTAAGCATTGAAAGTGGATTTAATTTGATGTCGGTGCTCGAGGATTAACTTTCAGATATGTAATTAAGAGCAAATTGGTGAACGGTGTTTAAATAAGAAATTTTGATGAAATTGTTAAACAAGTTATTTCTTTCGCTTTTCGTGTCTAATTGATGGGTGTTAAAACACAAAGAAAGTTTCTGATGTACGGAGTTAAATTTATATTGTCCATTATTCCTAAATGAAATTTTGCACATCTGCTGTATTCTCTTTACTATGGAAGAAGGTTTATATAGTTTATATACAAATTTGTTGATGAATATCATCAATTATTGTGGCATATTTATTATAAGTGGTTTAGATTTTCTTATTAGTTATATTTAAATATGTATAACCTAAATCAACTGAATATTTTGATGGAAAATGGAAATAGATTGGAGATGAAGAATTGATGACACTTTCCAACTTGTCTTCCTCTTATGTCTCCCATATCTAATTTGTAGAAGTTGTCTTTATTATTAATTTTACTATTGGTTAGTTCTTTCCCAATGTATCTTTGTAACTGAATAATACAATTTTTAACAATATTACACTGATATTTTAACTTACTCTTCCATATTATCTTCCTCTTAAGTCTCCCTTGTCTAATTGATAGTAGTTGTCTTTATTACTGATTTTTTACTATTGGTTAACTATTTAACAATATATCTTTACAACACAATACAATTTTGAATAATATTACAATGATATTTTAACTTATTCTTCCAATTTGTCTTCGTCTTATGTCTCCCATATCTAGTTTGTAGAAGTTGACTTCATTATTAATTTTACTATTGGTTAGTTCTTACCCAATGTATATTTGTAACTGAATAATACACTTTTTAACAATATTACACTGATATTTTAACTTACTCTTCCATATTATCTTCTCCTTATGTTTCCTATGTCTAATTGGTAGTAGTTGTCTTTATTATTGATTTTTTACTATTGGTTAACTATTTAACAATATGTCTTTACAACACAATACAATTTTGAATAATATTACAATGATATTTTAACTTATTCTTCCAATTTGTCTTCGTCTTATGTCTCTCATATCTAGTTTGTAGAAGTTGTCTTTATTATTAATTTTACTATTAATTAGTTCTTTCCCAATGTATTTTTGTAACTGAATAATACAATTTTTAACAATATTACACTGATATTTTAACTTACTCTTCCATATTATCTTCCTCTTAAGTCTCCCATGTCTAATTGGTAGTAGTTGTCTTTATTATTGATTTTTTACTATTGGTTAACTATTTAACAATATATCTTTACAACACAATATAATTTTGAATAATATTACAATGATATTTTAACTTATTCTTCCAATTTGTCTTCGTCTTATGTCTCCCATATCTAGTTTGTAGAAGTTGACTTCATTATTAATTTTACTATTGGTTAGTTCTTACCCAATGTATATTTGTAACTGAATAATACACTTTTTAACAATATTACACTGATATTTTAACTTACTCTTCCATATTATCTTCCCCTTATGTTTCCTATGTCTAATTGGTAGTAGTTGTCTTTATTATTGATTTTTTACTATTGGTTAACTATTTAACAATATGTCTTTACAACACAATACAATTTTGAATAATATTACAATGATATTTTAACTTATTCTTCCAATTTGTCTTCGTCTTATGTCTCTCATATCTAGTTTGTAGAAGTTGTCTTTATTAATAATTTTACTATTAATTAGTTCTTTCCCAATGTATCTTTGTAACTGAATAATACAATTTTTAACAACATTACACTGATATTTTAACTTATTCTTCAGTTCTGTCTTTCTCTTATGTCTCCAATATTTAATTGGTAGTAGTTGCCTTTATTTTTCATTTTACCATTGGTTAATTGGTTCACAATATGTCTTTGCTACTCCATAATACAATCTTGAACAATATTACGTGATATTTTAACTCATTCTTCTAACTTGTCTTCCACTTATGTCTTCCACACCCAATTGGTAGTAGTTCTCTTCATTATTGGTCTTACTAGTGGTTAATCCTTTAACAAAGTGTATTTGCAACTCCATAATACAATTTTGAGCAATATTACATTGATATTACAACACACCCTTCCAATTTGTCTTCACCTTACCCTTACGATTATAATTGATAGTAGTTGTCTTGATTATTGATTATATTATGGGACAGCCCTTAAAATTTGTGTATTTGCAACACATTCTTCCAATTCAAGGTCCCTTTATTTCCTTACCATTCATCAGAAATCCTCATACAATTTCACCCTCCCCGTACAAACATCTTTCAGAATCTTCCCCCAATCACCATCAGCATCTACCCATAAGTATCGCCCGATTGCATCGCCGATCCGGACCTGATAAATCGCGGCCAAGGAATAAACAGGTCATGTAAAAATAGAGGAACCGCTTCGGGTCGATATTTATGCTGTTCCAGATACAAAACGACGTTCGCTGTGACAGATCAGCGAGCGTGTCCTATTTATCGCCTCTATTCATCTTTATGTGCGCTGTTGAGGTAACACAACAATTGAGTGGAACTAAAATAAGGCGACGCGTCGTAACGTAGCCGATAGTGCGGCCTGCGTGGGGGAATTTTCCGACAACTACGCAATTTCGGGCACCGTTCATGGAAAGTCGCATGGATGACATAATCTGATGTGCATTCGGTTTTGACGTCTGGAATCGGTGGGTGGTGTGGAGATGCAGCCTAATAAATAAATGATTCAAGTAGCCCTGCAAATTGCCATCCAGGAAAATGGAATACTGAATGAAGGCAACATCTTGTCGGATTCGAACAACAATGAATGCATAACATATTTGTGGTGGCTTAGCTTAAATTATCCCGCTTTCTTATTAATAGATACTACGTTATCGTGTAATTTTTACGCATTCTTACGTGATTTGATTACGTGCCAAAAATCTAGCCCATTATTTTCGATATCATAAATTATTTAAAGGAGTAACGTCCTACAAGCTTGGCCTCCTAGATAGGTATAGGATGCCTTCGAATACATCAAATCAGTAGCACAGACTTTTCATATGCATTCACCCTTAAACTAGTAGATAGCCATTTTATCCCGCCCCATAATTTATCCACCATTCCCTTTTCAGCTCACATTCCCGTTCAATACGTTTCGATTTCGCCTTTACGTGATGTACGTGCCTTTCGAGCAACTCCAAGTCTATTTTTTGAAGTTCCCAACAGTCTGCTTAGTCAACCAACGAAACTTGGCCAGCTCATCCATAGTTCAGAAGTCTATTTTAAGGCTGGGAGGGAAACGCAACTGCCGTACAACCAAACGTTGCATCGGATGCCAAACTAGATTAAATGGGTAATCGAAGGAAAACTGTGTTTTTCATCTCCACTTGTTTTAAAGCATTTGATACTTCTGTGAAACGTCTTACTTCCTCTTTTCACGGACAATTTATATTTTGTTTCCCAAAGTGGGGCCATTCGGAATACAATCTCCATCAGAAAACATCTTCCGCCCTTGTTATTTTTTGTATAGGGCCATTTATTGGTCAGCCACCCCTTAAATGTTTGCCCAATTTATTTTCAATTTGGAGAAATTGCTCCAGATTCAAAAATAAACACACTCCATAGCATTCCAATATTTTGTATTAAGTTACTCCCGTCTGCATCAGGGAGGAAATGTGACGTCGGAGATAAGGGCAAATATTGGTTGTCGACTGTTCAATATTATTACAGCGAGAGACGTTACTTTATCGAGTGGCAGCCATAAGAAACTTTAAAAACCGTCAGGATTCCCGACTCAGGAAATACACTTATCCATAACACAGCCACAATTATTTGCACTGTTCGTATATCAGGACGCCTTAACCTAGAAACCAGGCATTTTTATCGCATTTTTAATGTTTTGTTTGTATTGGACCCAGTCGCTGATAACAGTTACAAGGAAGGAAGTAGAATAGACTATGAAAAATACCGCCAATTGGAGATAGTAAGTCAACGGATCGGAGCACAGCCGGAAGTTGCATGTTGCATATGACTACACCTCTTCACATATACGTGTGCGTTTATTATTCATTTCGTTGAATCATTTCTGGGTCACTCAGATGCACCCATTAATTCAGCCGCAACATTTTTTAAATAGTACTGACACAGTTCCAAATGAAATCACAACGACGGATCAGCATTGGAGAAAACCGCAAAAAACATGCTCAACACTCGAATATTATCTGACGTTTCAAGGTTCGCGATTCTGAGTTCAGTACCACACTTATCAAAACCGTTCGTCTGGATCGTATTTGCTGAACAGTTTACATTGTAAACACGCTAAATTTCGTACACAAACACCGACGACCTTGACATTCACCCACTTTTTTTTGTGTTAAGCCCTCGGTATTAAGCGATGACGCAACGCACTGTTCGGTGCACGGCTTATTTTCCTATGTGAAATGTGGATGGGCTGGTGTCGAATTTCGGGCGGAAAGTTGATCCGCCGAAGTTAAACAGTCCGTCCAAACTGTTGCGTAAGAAAACATGTTGGAAGCCTAAGTAATTTGAGTTAGTAATGCATGTTTATTGTTTTAAGCTAGGACTAGTATTTACTTTTTTTTTATCGGGTTTGAAAAGATATCAAATCGGATGAAAATTGGGTCAGAGGTATTATTTATCATCTAAAGGAATCTCCCATTAATTAATTCTATTTTCAAAGATAAAAATAATTTTATTTATATCGGTACACAAGATAAAATATATCAAACTGGGTTAAACAAATATTCAATTTTCAATTAATGGAGAAGCGTCGGCCAAAATATACTAAATAAAGTCACACTTCCCTCATCAAAAGAACTATTCATATGGAAAATAATCATCTAATCAATACACCTCAAGTGGTAGACACAATTTCCTTAGTGAAAATTCTTCCTTACCTAAAGAATGTTATTATAGTCTTCGTCATATACACTCAATAAATTATGAGATGAAATGATACACAAAATGTTCAAAGATATAAATGAATATCATTAATCATATCCAAGTAAGTTGTTTGTTAGAATCCCAATCACAATATTTTATTGCTATATAAATCAATATATAAGAAGATGAAAAGCAATATCCTTGATGAAAACCCTTACTACTCGTCAAAAAATCTGACTTTCAACGTTTTTATGAGTTAGTAGTACAAAAATATTAAATAATTTGTCCAAATTAGCTGTTTATTAGGAACTCAACCTCAATATATAAAGTTAAATCAGCATAAAAGAAGTTAGAGACAGACTATTCTAGGCGAAGACTTCTTCATTAAAAGAGCTGTCGTTTAAAATCTTCCACATTCTTATAGGTCACATAACAAGTATAAAAATATTAAATAATATCTTCAATTTGTCCAAATTAGCTGTTTATTAGGAACTCAACCTCAATATATGACGTTAAACCAGTATAAAAGAAGTTAGAGACAGACTATTCTAGACGAAGACTTCTTCATCAAAAGAGCTGTCGTTTAAAGTCTTCGACATTCTTATGGGTCACATAACAAGTACAAAAATATTAAATAATATCTTCAATTTGTCCAAATTAGCTGTTTATTAGGAACTCTACTTCAATATATGAAGTTAAATCAGCATAAAAGAAGTTAGAGACAGTCTATTCTAGACAAAGACTTCTTCATTAAAAGAGCTGTCGTTTAAAATCTTCGACATTCTTATGGGTCACATAACAAGTACAAAAATATTAAATAATATCTTCAATTTGTCCAAATTAGCTGTTTATTAGGAACTCTACTTCAATATATGAAGTTAAATCAGTATAAAAGAAGTTAGAGACAGACTATTCTCGACGAAGACTTCTTCAGTAAAAGATGTAAAATAATCTACAATTAATTCAAATAATATGTGAATTATGTACAGTATACAAGAAGTTAAAAGTACAATAAACTATGACATAATACGATACATAACATGTACAAAAATATAAAAAATATATTCAATTAGTACATTATGAATTTAATTATAATATACCAAGAAATTAGATGAGAAGTCTTCCTGATCAAAAGAAAAAGAGCTGTCCTAATGAGACACGTATAATGTATTAATTATTGTCATCAACATATGTTCAAATAGGAGGTCACTTAGAACACAACCAAATAAACCTGTTACTATATAAAAAAAATATACCAGAAATTGCAGACGCAATTTCCTTAGTGAAAACTTCTCATCAAATGAATTGACGTTTACAATCTGTTGTTATGGGACACAATAAACTGCAAGATAAAACGATACATAAAGATATTAATTGTTATCATCAATTATATCAAAGCGAGATGTTTATTAGTACCACAAAATATCTCGTTAGTATCTAAATCAATACACAAATCGTCGTGCCACTATAAAAACGATATAGCATGTACATAAATAAACATGGCCCTGTAAACAGCTGTATCAAAGTAGTTTGTGTCCCGCTGAAACAACATCATAAATAATCAATATCTGAAAATCTAAAGTAAACAAGCACACATCTTCATCTTCATTGATGTGTCGCGTTCGGTATTATTGGATCCGTCGCACCGACCAAATGATCGAAAGAGTGCAGCGCTGACATTTTTAATAATGCATAATTCATGCAGTTTGGCAACAAGTCACAGGGAATGTGTCAGCTCTGGTTTTTATTATAACCGTTTAATGGACCTTCTTCGCAGGAAATGACTATAATTGCGTCTAATTGGCGGCTGAAAATATTCTGACTGTGTGACGAAATTTTCGTTGAGAAATTTGTTTTTTCCGCGACGTTTGGATATCGATTACTTCATAGTTTCCCGCTGTATCATCGCGACCTGAATCGTGATTTTCAGCAAAATTCCAAAAATATTTCTTTAAGTTTTTCTGACAAGCTTTTAAGCTGGCCTGTCTAAACACCTGACCTAAATCCTATCAAGAACTTGTGGCACGTTGTGAAGATGGCTCTGAGGGGTAAAAGTGCCACTAATAAAGAAGTTCCTGGTGGAGGAAGAGTGAAATTTAATTCCCCAGGAAACGTGCCAAAAGTTCATAGACTCGATGCTTCGTCGATGTTTGGCAGTTGTTAAAAATAGAGACTTAGCAACAAGTATTAAACACATTAAAGGAAACTATTCAAACATATTCTTTTTTGACAATCCTGAAATTGTCTCTATTTTATTTGGCAATATTTTTTTACTATAAATACTCCTTTCAAAACTCATTGAAAACATTGGTTGAATTCTAAGACAACATAATTATAATTCTTTTTAAAGAAGAGTTGTTTAACCTTCAATTATTCTTTATTCTTCCATCCCACTTCAGTATTTTCTTGTGAATCAGTTACATATTGATGTTCTTCATAGAATACAACTCCTAAGTTATCAGTTATCATAGTTATGAGTTATCATTCTCTTCTTCTCCATTCTTCTCATTCTTTTTCAGTATTTTCCTACAAATAAATAACTGGTTGCAATTTCATCAACACAACATATGGAACCATTACAAAATAAGAAATTTCATTTACACAACCCAGATGAAAAAAATGTTACAACTAATTAATAAAACACTGATCCTTTTCAATGGGTCGGCAGAATTTTTTCGAACACACAATTAACGTACACCGTAAAATGTTGAAGAATAAATTAAAAGTGTTGGCTGCGCCACTTTCAATTTCTCAACACGCCTGAGGCAATCAAAAATTTAAATTGCTCGACGATTACATTTTTTTAGGTTAATTAGAACGTTTTGTCTGTGACAGTTTCGAACGAGCTTAGATTAGTGTAATTGTTCGATTGATAGCTGATAAACAATTTCCTCGCAGACGTGTTTTACGATCGCCTCATTCCTCCATGGAAGCTGCCTTTATGTTTGTTATTTAACTGCCTCTTAACGAATTATACGTGTCAAGAGCAATTAATTCATTTAAAAGTGAAAACCCAAGTTATAAAATCCGAAAAAGGTCTGATGGCATTTGGAGAAAGTGCAGTGCCGGAGGGACTCGACGTATTCAATGGGGAGGTGCCAAAATTGTGGAACGACATTAATAAAACACCCTCGTAAATGAGAATGTCACGGATATTAAAGATTCCGTGGATCATAAAATGCAAAGGGTATTGATGCAGTTGCTTTTGGACTGCCGCAGTTATTGTGTGCATAAACAATGAAATTTCTTATCATGCCAGCAATATTTATCAAAATATTTCGAAACATGATTTATGGCCAACGATCGGGGCCTTGATTTGCTTCTATAAAACGATTGAACACCAATAATAAAACGACAGTAAACATTTTTATTTCACCAAACTGGGACGTAAACACTATTTATAATTGTTTTTTAAATGAGAAAAATATTTGGGGCACATTTAAACGAAAATCGATTGAACAAACGGCAGCTGAAATTAATCCATGAATGAAACCACCAATGCTGAATATTTTCGAATGAATTTAGGACATTTTATAATCGGACGTTAATTACCGTGGCAATATCATGAAACTAATACAATTCAATTTATGATAACGCTCTAAAAGATTAATATGGTAAACCGTATCGATTTTATTTAAATGTCCATTTAATTTATTGGCTGACAATTTGAAAATGGAACAATAATTGTTTTATGGTGTTTGTAAACTTTTAAATTGCCCAGAAATTGTGCATTTTGCAATTTATTTGATAGAAAATGACATGTTTTTGAAAAACTAAGTAAAGTAACAGCAATTAAGCCATTTAACGAATCAATTAACGGAAACCAGACGAATACATTGACGTTCTAAATATTAAGTGAAAAGGAAAGATCGACCTCAATTTTATGGACTAGTAAAAATTGTTTAGTTCTTAGTTTTACCCAATTTAATCCACAACATACGAAATAATTTGTTTTGTAGTTCGCCTGGAATTTAACGATGAATGTGCAACAACGTCGACGTGAATTGAAAATGGCGTTTGATGTCGTTCCCTCCAATGGCCAATAAATGGAAAAACTGAGGCCGACATGTCGATTATTCCCGCTCAAAATATCAAAGCTTGTTAGAAACTTTTGACGATGTCACGCGGTGGAAATTGAGACGCAGATAACGCAATTTGTAAGAGCAACGTAATCATGTTTTTGGTTGAATCTAACGCAAAATATAAATGGATATAAACAAGTAATTCAAGTATAAATATGCTTTTCGTCGTTTAATAAAAAATTCGCAGCAAATATTCTTTATCTTGGGAAAAGTTTCATATACATGTCTTTATATTAAAATATAAAAATATCCATAAATATCATACCTGTGTTTTTTTGTTTTTATTAATTATTAGGCTTTATTTAAGATAATATTCTGTCTACTATTGACTGTGTTCATTCATTAAATTTATTAATATACAGAGTGATTCACCTAACTTATTTATTAAAAGTTTATGGAGAACGAATTTTAAAATTTTATGGCAATTATAATTTCACTTAGACTATTTTTTTAATTTATTTTGAACGAAATTTAATTTCTGGTTTCCCCAGAAGCAACATCAACTTTGTTATTTTCAATGGAACACCCTGTATATTTTTAGATTTTTAAATTCCACATGTAATTGTGAATAAAATGACTATAATATGCCCTATACCCAAACCTTATAATTTTTCAGTTATTAATTTTCTCAAAAATTTTGACAGATTCGTTGTTAAAGTAAAATGTCAATAAAACTATCATCATCATCATCAATAAACAAGGATCATCTTATAAAAAACCATTATCAGGACTCCCAAATTTTATACCGGGTGTTAATTATTTACGTTTAATTTTTCAGTGGAACTCCATGAATATTTTAGCATAATTACATTGAATATTAAAATGCCTATTTAACTGAAAATTAATATTCACACAGATATTGTCAAATACTCTCAGTCCACATCAGAAAATTAATGTTACTTTAAAATTTTTCATAAACTTTATGTCAGTAGTCATTTTATGAATAGATAATTCTTGAACTAATCGAATGATTTATGAATATTAAATTTAATTGTGCTGAAACGAACATGGTGATTCAAAATAAATTAAGTTATTGATGCTTTAAGATGTACATAATTAACCGTAAATAACTAACACCCTGTATAAAATTTGCGAGTATTAATAATGGCAACTTATAGAATGGTTCTTGGTTAACGGGTGTGACAAAAATGAACTTTCTAACATCAAAATTGGAGGGCTTACTGACATTTTAGTTAGAGCCTCTGTCAAAATGTTTAAAAAATTATATATCTCAAAAACTATTGGACTTAGGTATGGGGCATACCATACTACCCATATAATTTAAAAATCCAAAAATATACAGGGTGTTCCATGGAATATAACAAAGTTGATGTCACTTCTGACTCATAATATTTGCAATAAGTCAATAAATAATGAAAGGAAATTGTATTCAAGACTATTTTATTTTTAAAATACAACACATTTACTGACTGTAAACAATCACAAATATATGATTAACAGAATGAAAATAATTTCAAATCTAATTATTAAATAAATTTTAAATGTAAAATAAAAATTAATTTTGCATACCCATTAATTTCCTAATTAAGATTAATTATTACTTTAATCATTAAAAATTATTGGTATTGGAGAAAGTTTAATAAAAACAAAAATAGACATAGAGGCAATAATAAATAATTTAAATAAATATAAATTTAATAGGTAAATTATTTTTAATATTTATTGCTTTTAATTTCTTTGAAAAGAATTTACATTGTATAACTATAGGGAAATGGAGGATCAACCTCCTGAATAAATTCTACCTAGAAAATCTTATAGGAATGTGGGTCTTCATTTTACATTTTCTAAAAATTGATTCCACAATTGAAATATTCATAACATGGTGCCCCTTAAGCTTATAAATTTTACTCAAGCAATTAATAATTAGATGTATTATTAGTAATATATATATTTTTTTTCTTTTAAGTTAAAAATCTATTGAGAATTACTAAAACCACGTTGATTAGATTAAGATATTCAATAATGTTTCGCATTTATTTCTTAATATGTCACCATTTCTAAATAATAGGATAATGCATAAGTATACTCAAAATACTTTATTTTTTAAAAACAAAGCAAATTAAAATATTCATAACAGAAACTGAAAATTAATTATTAAAAATAAAAGAAAATAAGTCTTAAAAGTGAAATAAACATTCTCTCCGA
Organism: Aethina tumida; assembly: GCF_024364675.1. Lineage (NCBI taxonomy): Eukaryota > Metazoa > Arthropoda > Insecta > Coleoptera > Nitidulidae > Aethina > Aethina tumida. The sequence continues at coordinate 26,720,383 of NC_065439.1, forward strand.
ATTTTCAACACATGCTAATTTACTAATTAAGTTATTACATTAATCATTAGAAATTATTGATGTTGGAGAAAGTACAATAAAAGACAAATAAACAGGGTAGTAAAATAAATAATTAAATGTTAAAACACAATAAATAATTTTTAATACAAATTGGTGTTTATTATAAAATTTATTTTAAAAGAGATTTTATTTTATATATAAAGTCTTATTAGATTATTCCTCCATTTTAAATTATTTAAATTATAAAAAAGTGTTTTTATTACATACAATATGGGAATTCAGTAGTAAAATATATGTTTACTTGTTAGTTTAGGTCCAATATAAGTAAATATTACTTAGATTACCATAACTTGTAAATATTTCAATTGGTTTTACACAATTTAATCTCATAAAACCATATTTAAAATAATATGAAAATTGCTAACATAATTTTGGTTACCATAGGACAATTTATACTTCAAGAAATATTACTGCTTAGAAAATGCTTTTGTTTTTGTGCTTATGCCTGAACAACTGTCAATTTTTTTATGGCAACATGTAATAAACTATACAAAGTCATTGCCTATTGTATATTTTTGTGTTAATTATAGTAATGATGTATTAAATTTAGGAAAACATCACATCATGAGTATTACAATAATAAAATGTAAATTAGTACCAGAATCCAATTGGAACTGACCAAAAAAAACATAAACAAGAGGACGTAAACAAACTGCAGGGGAATCGATCCTCGTATAAATTCAATGAAACTAATCCGCAACGATTGGATTAATGAAAACAGCAGAAAACCAGACGTACGTATCGATGTCGTTCTCAATAGCAAGTGAAAAGGAAAAACTAACCTCAATATCTCGATAGTCATCTCGGTGTAAACTTTTGACGTTTGCTAAGTTAGTCGATTGTTTTGGCCGACTCGATTGTCAACATTGCGACCGTGTAAACATCGAAACTGGACGTCGAAACCGACTTAACAATCGTACAACAGAAATCCAAAAGCACATGACCGCGTCCCAGAAAACCACACAACACTCACCTAACAATCGCCGTCGACTTTATCGGCGTCCGCCGTCTCTCCTCGCTGCAAAGTAAGTAAATCCAACCGGGCACACGCCGCCGTGGGGTCTCGTCGAAACGAACCCGCGCAACACAGAACCGAAAACGATGAAAAATAAAACCGGGAACGGAACGGACGACGTATTACGGATCAGGGAACGAACGTAACGGGAAACACAGCCGCACTGCGTCGCACCCCCTTACAATAATAGTCGGATGCAGTCTCTGTCCACACGGATGTAAATAAAAAAATGCGCTCGCCGCATCGAATATGCCGGGAACGTGACGATCGCAAACGACCGATTGAATCTGAGCGATGGGCCGCACTGGCGCGGCCGTCGCGCAACGCGTACGCGCCGCGGCCGTCATGGCGGGCGCGCGTGCGCACCGCGGCGTTCTCTCGTCGCCGTCGTGGTGTGTATGCCGGCTTGGAAATGGAATTCGTTGCAGAACATGGCCTAGATTTTACGCGATTTTCGACCGATTGAAAGCGTGTGTTTTGTAATTTGCACCATTTATTTGCATAATTGTGGCTGGCTTAGACGTGTTATTGGGTGCACACGGTGGGAAAGGCCGACGGTTGAAATTCGGTGTTGGGCTGTCTTGGCTGAGCAACGTTATCGAGTCCAATTCGAATCCAATTGGTAATAAAGCCATGTTGGGTGATCAAGTGCAAGAATTTATTAGGAGGTTTAACTGAAGTAATGTCGATTTGTACATAACTAAATAATACAATTATAGTTCTTTGTTATAAACAAGTTAAAAAATGATTTAATCAGACTTGAATTCAATCAGAAAATAAAAATAAATATCGAATGTTTGAAATGGGGTCTGAAAGAAATTAAAACCTTTTCAACAAAATATTATATAAAAGGTTAATTATATTAAAATTAGTAAAAAACTGACTTTATATTCTAATTCAAGAACCATGTAAAAAAGTTGATTTAACTGTAGACCTATTCAATTTGAATATTCCCCACTTAAAGTCTCTTCTGTTTACATTAAAGATGCTTCTAGAGTCTTACTCAAAAGTATTAATTAAATAGCTTTATTTCATTAAAATGAATTCAAATTAATAGTTTTTTTATCCTTTGGTCCATGTTTTACTTATGTACAGATATAAATTTTTCTCTTCACAAAATACACAGAATAATATTTATCTTATTTTATGTATCGGTTTGTAATATTTTTTTTTGAAATTAAAATTTTATCATATTTAATTTTTTGTATTTATCACATAAAATAGCATTTTTATTTATTTATTTATTCAATTATTTATTTTGAATTTTTTAAATTGAAATTAATATTAATATATAATATTTTTTAAATAAAAATGTAAAGATTAATATTTCATTTTTTTAGCTTAATTTTTAAATTTTTATAAATTCAAATCAAAATTTTTATTGATTATATTCCTTTATTTTAAATTATTTTTTTGGTAAATATTTTAAATTTTAATAACAATTTTAATTTTTTTTTTTAATTTAAGTGGTTAATTTTATTGTTTTTTTTTTAATTTTAATTATTTTTAATCTATAACGGTTAATATTTTAACTTTTTTAGTTTAATTTTTAAATTTCTATAAATTCATATTAAAAATTTTATTGTATATATTTTTTTATTTTAAATGAATATAATTTTTTTTTTTTGCTAAATATTTTAAATTTTAATAATAACCTTAACAATACAAATTTTATAAATATAAAATAATAATCTGATTTATTTATTTTAATTTTTTAACCTTAATATTTCAAATTTTTCAAAATATAATTTTCTTTTTTTAATAACAAACAAATTTAATTTTATTATTTAAAATTATTTTTAATAAAGGTTAATATTTTAAATTTTAAAAAATATCGACTTTTCGGTTTAATTGTTCATTTTAAATTTTTTTAACTTAATTTTTTAAATTTTATAAATTTTTTGTGCTTAATCTTTTAATTAAAAATTTATATATTTTAAATAAAAATGTAAAGATTAATATTTCATTTTTTTAGCTTAATTTTTAAATTTTTATAAATTCAAATCAAAATTTTTATTGATTATATTCCTTTATTTTAAATTATTTTTTTGGTAAATATTTTAAATTTTAATAACAATTTTAATTTTTTTTTTTTAATTTAAGTGGTTAATTTTATTGTTTTTTTTTTAATTTTAATTATTTTTAATCTATAACGGTTAATATTTTAACTTTTTTAGTTTAATTTTTAAATTTCTATAAATTCATATTAAAAATTTTATTGTATATATTTTTTTATTTTAAATGAATATAATTTTTTTTTGCTAAATATTTTAAATTTTAATAATAATTTTAATTTTTTTTTAATTTAAATGGTTAATTTTTTTTAATTTTAATTATTTTTGATATATAAAAATTAATATTTTAAACTTTTTGCTTAATTTTTTAAATTTGTAAATTCAAATAAAACATTTTATAAATTTGAAATAACAATTTTATTTATTTATTTATTCAATTTACTTATTTACAATTTTTTAAATTTAATTTATAAAATTTAATTTTTTGTAAATTGAAATTTTATATATTTAAAATAATGTATTTTTTAAATTTTATAAATTCAAATTGAACATTATTTATTTTTAATTTTTTATGCATTTTAAATTTTATAAAATAATTTTAAATATTAAAATTTAAATTATTGTTTTCATTTTTTCAAGCATAAATACTTTTTTATGACTAAAATTAATCATGAATCTGTTAACATTATTTATTAACATACTTCCTTAAATTAAGTTTAAATTAATCTTTTTTTCCATTTCTATTTATTATTAACTGAATTTTACAAATTTAATTGTTATTTGATATTATATTATCAAAATTTGTTTATAATTGTTCAATCAATTTAAATCAAAATTCTAATTTTATTCGTATGTAGACATTAAAGGTGAATTTCCTCGTAAATGTTTATTGTAGTTAAAATAAATGTCAAATAAAAATATATAATTATAGAAGTATACCCAATTTTGTTAATATGAGGTTATTTATATATAGCCAAGTAATAGATGTTGAAAATAAATTACTGTCTGGTTTTTTTAATTTTTTGTAACTATGAATTAAATTTAATTTAATCATTTTAAATTTTGTTTACAAAAATTTAATTACATTTAATGTGTGTTTATTTTGTTTTTCTTGTCATTTAATCATTCATTAAGTTATTTATTAAAAAGGTTTGTTAATTAAACTATTTATTTAAAAAAAAAAACTGATTTAAACTAGCTGTCGTCCTAAATATACAAAAATAATTTAAATTAGAATAAATTATTATTTATATTTATATTTATAATTTATAATTTTATTCAACTTGATGCTTCATTAAAAAATGAGAATGAGAATAAAATGTGCCACTTTTTTTATACATCAATTAATATTAATATTTTATAACTTTCTTGAATATTTTTTAACCAAATGTATTTAAATATTATTACCAGTATTTAAAGATGATAAAAAAATGAACCTCAAAATTATATCGTATTTTTATTAAACTGATTGTGTATAAAAGTTTTACAGAAAATCAAAAAGATTTCATTAGCAAAATGCAACGTGCTGATGAAAAGAAAAGTTGGTTAAGTCTTAACAATGAAATATCAAGCTCCAGAAGTTTAAATTAGAATTTATCTTTATAATATTAAACCGAAACTGACATATTTCTTCATTAAATTACCACATTAATTCAAGACGATTTAGTCAGAAATTTAGATTCAAGGAAAACTACCTTTGTAATCATGTTTTCTTTTACATATTAACTAAGGTTACAAACTCCAATTGGATTATTTAACAAAATCGCATGCAAATATGTTTTTATTGCAAGTTATTTGTGTAATACGTCGAGAAATTTCCTCTTACACGAATCTCAATTGCTCCAATTAACCTGCTGAAGAATCCTGACTACGTGGATGCTGTGTAGTACAGATTTTTTGCATTTCAACGAGTCGACGTCGGTTTAATGTCCTTATTCTCAAACGATCACTAATAGTACACAAAGTATTCAGTTAGTCTAGTTTGCATTCGTGAAATAGTTTAGCCTTTTTCGATTCCTCTTGATCTTAATAATATAAATAAATCTACCGAAGAATGTTTATTGGACAGATGGAGCATGTAATAATTTTCAGTAAATCCTCATTCACATTCGCGTGTGTCGTTAAGGCTCCTGGTGTTTTCATTAAAGTGTCATAACAGAAGAGAATATGCATAAATATCGAAGTAAATTGTGTGTTTACTTTATTCGAGAGACGTGTCCAACAATAATAAAATGTGACTCGTTAATTTAACCATTTTAAAGCGGAGACGAAATTAATTACCAATAAAATTACCATTTCTCCTTGAGTATTGTGGCTGTGTTTTATTTTGATGGGCTTCAAATTAATCGTGGAACGTTCGAAAATAAATTTTCCATAAAAATTACGCGGTGTGTCATTTCGCAGTCGGCGTCTGTATTAATTAAACTGCCAAACTCCGGCGTCACAGTCACCAAATCCCATGTATCAGTTCCGATCCGGTTTGAGTGCGCAGCAAATAAATTGCAGGAATCACGCCTCCCCCCCTCTCCCTGCCTAGCCGAATTTATCTTTTCGACTCGACTGCACCCACGCGACGCCGCCTGTGAATGAGCCTGCTACGAAGTGAAAAACAAAAATAACAACAAAACCCAATAACACCCGAATAATCAATTCATAAAATAAAATGCGTGCGCACTGTTGCCAGCAGGAGCTGACATTAACAACATGGAAAAAACTTGATGGCGAACGCACAACACTCCATCCATTGTTGGGACAGAACAATAACCAGAAACGCTTCGAAGAGTTCGTACATTAAATAAACCATCAAACACGTCTAAATTTAGCATTCAATCCGAACCAATCAATTTATTTACATCGCAACCCGTGGACTGACAATAGGATGGTTCTCCCTAAAAGAGAACCGTCGTCTCCGTCGTCGGAACGATTTCGCCTTGGCGGTACGTGGACATCTGGATTGTCTTTGCCCGAGACCGCTGCATTCCATCTGAATTCGCCGCACAAAAACGCACGTTAGTCTCGATTGATATGGTGATGCAGTCTTCTGGATTCCTGCCACTTTTTGCCTCTGCTCCGTGGCCAGTACCAAGGTCAGGTAGAACGGAAAGGACACACGTGCGGGTCCCAATTTATCGTGTTGTGTTGTTTACAATCCTTTTCGATCTTGCCAGTTTTAAATAAATGCTTTTTTTAGGAAACTTACCTTGTAACAATCAGAGCTTCGTGTTATCGATTGATCATAATTAATGAATGGAAGGAAAGTCGCCTCAGTATATAAATAGAATAGAAGGCAGAAACTTGCTTGTAAATTCCTGTAAAAAAATCGAGAACAATATACACATATCCAAATATTGTCAAAATATTTTTACATTACATAAACTTGTATCATCATAAATCAATTAGTAAGGCTGAACTCTACTGCTATAATTTGGAGTAATTCTGCTAATGACCAAAGAATTATCTTCAAAAGGTATTTAAAACCATGAATCCCCTAAAACTAATTTGACATGGGCAAATGTAGACATTTAACTAATTAGTCGGTCGTTCCAACTGTTAACTATCACAGGGCTAAATTGCTAGACTGTATCAACTAAACTTAACCAACATTTATATTCAAAGTATTTATATATTTACTTCTTCCCTCTGATGATTTTTCTATTTCTATTAGTGTATGTCACAATTATTATTTTTTAAAGATATTAAGACAAAATATAACAATTTATTCAAAAAATTAAGAATACAATAGATAATTATATAAAATAAATACATAAGTTTAGGAATCATCTAATAAAAAATATGTTCTAATTATAAAACAATTTACTATTCATATAAAAACTAAAAAGTCAATAATAGATCACCATTACAGATTTCACTAAGTGCTCTAGTTTGAACTTTAGATCCTTCATTTGGTCCAGTAGATACAGAAGCGATAATCACTGATTTGTCCACATTAGTAGTACCCACACCACCGTTTCTTGGGTAACCTCCGTATCTTGGATGTCTGTCATATATCCATAGCCTCCATAGCCCGGATATCCTCCATAGTCAGGGTAACCTCCAAATCTTGTATAACCACCATTTAGAGAATATGAATAAATTTATGTGTATAATAGAATTTGAACTATAATTTGTAATACAAATTCTACTAATAATTGAAGTTTTCCAGGTTGGTCATTACGTCCTCCATGTGATTCAGCAGATTTAGAAGCGAGGTTACCATTGATTTGTCCAGATTAGTAGTATGGGTATCCACCTTTTCCTCGGTACCCATCATATCCATGGCCTCCATAACCTGGACATCCTCCACTGTCTGGGTAACCTCCATAGCTTGTATTACCACCATATGAAAAATATGAATAAGTTTAAGTATATAAAAGAATATCAACTATAATTTGAAGTACTAATTCTGCTAATAATTGAAAATTTCATTTTTCAGTTTGGGCTTTAGATTCTCTATGTGGTTCAGCAGATGCAGAAGTGAGGACACCATTGATTTTTCCAGATTTGTAGTATGGTATCCACCTTTCCTGGGTAACCTCTGCATTCTAGAAACCTCCCTGGCTTGGTTCAATATGGAAGATAGGGATAAGGGAGGTTCTTGTACCTACTACACTCAAAAGTTAGTATTATTCTAGAATAATATAATAAAATAATTTTACAATTATAATTTGGAATAAAAATTTCAAACCAAAGAATTTTCTTAAAAAAAATATTTAAAACTAATAAGTTAGTCATTCAAACTTTTAATTATAACAGGAATAAATTACCAGACTGTACTTTTTATACCCAAAATATTTATAAACCGTAATTATTTTATTTACTTCTTCATTGTGATGTCCTTTCTGAATCTTCTAGACATACATACATACATGACAAAACGAGATAAATAATCACAAAGAAAAATATTTACAACATTTTATTAAATAAATTAACAATACATTAAATAATTAAATAAAATAAATATCACATCACAGTTCAAGCACCATCTGAAACCAAAAATACGTTATAAACCTAAAGCTTCAGCAACGAAAAATCTCACCATTATATATTTCACTAAGCGATCCAGTTTGGGCTTGAGATCCTCCATGTGGTCCAGCAGATGCAGAAGCAAAGTTGCCGCTGACTTGTCCAGATTGGTAATATGGGTATCCACCGTATCCTGGGTAACCCCCGTATCCTGGATAGCCACCGTATCCTGGGTATCCACCATAGCCTCCATAGCCTGGGTATCCTCCATAGCCAGGGTAACCTCCATAGCTTGGATAACCTCCGTACGGAGGATATGGATAAGGAGGAGGATAGTAGCCACCATAGCCTCCTCCAAATCCTCCACCTCCAAATCCTTGGTGTTTTTTCTTGAACAAGGTTCTTGCACCTGCTATACACAAAAATTAGTAATGATCTAGTATTTAATAGACAAATTATAAGAATATTACCATCCTCAGGAGGAGCTGCTAATACCACTGAGCACAAAATAGCAACCAAACCAATTTTAGCCAACATCTTTATGATATTTAGGTAACTGTATGCATAAATGCAACAAAAAACTATATCGGTTAGAACAAGTGCCAGGACTTTATATAAAACTCCCCCTCTTTTCTGACTCATTTTTTTTGGAACGAAGGTTTTTTTATTTGCCTTCTTTGTATTCGTGGGCGTTAGTTTAAGGTCTTCTTTAACGCTATTTAAATATTCGTACAACAAAGATGTCCTAGATGGGGAAGTACTTCCGTTTTCCAGAATCAGTTCTCATCTTTATTCATTCAGATATTTCCCGAAAATATTGTTCAGTGTCATCTTACGGTCGTTAAGTAACAAAAATTTTGCACAAGTCAACGATCTGTGCTATTGCCAATCTTCTAAACCAAGGAAAACAACACTTTAACAACTATTTACATAATTAGTTTTAGTGCAACAGGGTCAACAGAAACAAATAAAATCAAGTTTAACGATCCGTGATGTATCAAAAGGAAGTGTCAAGGAACACGCCTTATCGTCTTCCATCTATTATATCATTGATTCGCAAAATTATCCGGCATAACGTCGATTTTCTGATATAATTACAATTACATGGAAAAGTGAGTGACCTTGTTCTTGTTAAAATTTGGGAGAAGTGAGTCGAGGCCGCAGACAAGCAGGTTAAGAAGTAAAAGGTTCAAGAACCAGATGCTGTTTTGGCAGTCATCGTTGTTGACTTGCAGAAAACCATGTTCAACGGACCATTGCAGTCGGAATACACTTTGGCACGGATCGTGTGCTGGGTGCGAATATCGATTGTTTTTTCTCCTTTGTCAGGTTATTGTTTTTTTTTTTTAACGTAAAAATGGCCTGGCTGAATTTGTTCATGACGTCGACGGTCACGAGAATTTCAGTCACGATCACGACTGAGTGACCTACCCAACCTACCAAGGTTCCATCGGACCTGCAAATTATCCGTGCATCGCAATAATCCACTTTCTTGTTTGATGTGGACCCAATACAAGTGTAATTACTCGCCATGCTGCGGATTTACTGGAAGTTAATCCTTCTAATTCCATCGGTAAAATTAAATTAGAGCTGGCTCTTACGAAAATGTCTGTGATTACGTAAAGAAATAAAGCGATGGAGTCTTACAATTTCATCGATGCAGGAACACAACTAATAATAATGGACGATTTATGGCCGCAATGAACTTTAAAGTCTAGACTATTACAGTTAACTGGCCAATAATTATTAGAAGAGTTTGAAAACTATATGTGTAACTGAAGCGAAGAACTAAACATAATATTTGGTACACCGCTTTATCAAAATGTTCATGTCTAACTTGAGGAGAATCATGAACTGAAGTTTTAAATCCAAATAACCAAATAACAGAGTTGTTTTTTACCTTTTGTGAGCTTATAGATTAAAACTTAGAGCAGTTGTGGCTTACCTCTCTCAATTTTGTATCTAATATGCCCTTAATGCTGACATTGTGGATTAAATTTGTACTGTTATAGTATAAATTAAGCTCATGTGCCACATATTGCGATTCATCCCTCACAAACCCGACTTAATTTGCCCTCGTCTTGCCCACATCCTATGTAATCTAAAAGATATGTTACCCATTAAACTACAAACAATAGGTCACCGCTTGGATTGAAGTTCGAGACGATGCGGAAACGGGCCAATATCCTTGGCAAATACGAGAAGAAAAAAAACCAGTTTAACAATTCAGTTCGAAGATTTATTTGACACGTTCCCGATGAAGTGGCATGTGCTTCCAATTCTGTGTCAACGTTCTGTTAATTGACACGTCTGTTGTGGACTTCATCATCAACGATGTTTTGCCAAGAATAACAAAGGATACAGTGGCAAATTGACGAACTCTGTTGATACTGTTGTTGACAGTAACAATGTATGGAACAAAACTACATAAACAAATAAATCACAAAAGCTTTTTCCGTGGTATCCAGTTACTCATATCATCTAATCCCATTAAAACTCCCCCCCCATAGGTGGAGCGCTAAAAACTGCATTATTCACGCATCATTTTCTAACTGCGCATTTCGCCAAACCTACCCCAATGTTTATTTTTATCGTTCGACGAGCCGAGCCAAACAGAGACGGGTGTAACAGTGGGTGAGCTGTAATGGGAGGGGTGAAGGGGTGCGAAACACCCCGTCTCGACGCTCCACAGTCGTACAAACCGGGACGTTTAACAATTTAATCGGGGTTCATCAAACCGAATGGGTTTGTGGAATTGTGGTTTTCATGGGGTTTGCATTAACAGAGGTCTCTATTTAGTTAACAATTAATCGATGTTATAAATAAAATATTACTTATATATTGTTTATTCATTTAACAAATAAATTGCGCCTGTTTAAATATGAGTATACGTATAAAGTTAAGGGTTGTAAAATCCAACTTATTTATTTAAAAATCTGAACATATGAAATATGATGATTGAAAGAACTAAATTTTGATAGGAATTGTTTACGGATTAACAACAAAAGTCAGTTATTTTCTAGATTTTTTATTAAATCAATATAACCTAAAAGAATTATGAAATTATAAATAAATTAAAAAAAAAAAGAAAAAAAAAATGTTTATATTAATGTGCTTGTTCTTGATTTATATATATTTATATTTTGTTAAAAGTTAATTTTTTTGTTTGTGTATTTCAAAAAATTTATATTCTTTGATAATCTAATAAAGCTTGTGAAATAAATTTATAGGTATTTAACCTAAACTTTTTATGTTTATTATACCCAATTTATAGTTTCTGACAACCTAATAAAACTTTTGAAATAAAAATACTTAAGCTAAACTTTTTTATTTACTTATTATTACAAATTTATAATCTTTGTTCACACAATAAATTTTTACAAATGAAACTATTTAACTGAACTTTTTTGTTTGTTTTTTATAACAAATTTATATTCTTTGATAAACCAGTAAAACTGAAATAAATGTATTTAACCTAAACTTTTTATGTTTATTATACCAAATTTATGGTTTCTAATATCCTAATAAAACTTTGAAATGAAAGTATTTATCTGAACTTTTTTGTTTGTTTATTATAATAAATTAATATTCTTTGGTAATCCAATAAAGTTTGCGAAATAAAAGTACAGTTTTTTATGCATTTTTTCATTTATTAAAAACATAAATAGAGCATATTTATTTTTCGGTGAATTTTAATATGTAACATATGAAGAGACGGCTTTGTCCATTTTAATCCAACAAAAATGTGACGATTGTTATACAACAGAGTAAATAAAACAAACGTTTGCATTGTTTTGCCATAAATTCAATATAATTGTGTATTATATGACTCCAATTGTCAGAATTAATCGTTTATTATATAAATATATCACGAAAATGTAAAATATGATATAACTCCATCATTATTCATATTTCGTTTTAAAAAATATGTAGTAATATTTTATAATGAATGTCTAAATTTGTCTGGTTAATCTGGCCGTAAATTGCTTATTTAGCTTTCACTGAATTGGTATTAATAAACAACATAAAGTAAATAAATTGTCGGGTAAGTCAGTAGTTTGGTTTGTTTACATAATGTCCATTCAGGGAGCGCCAAATAATAAACTGTGGAGTAATTTTGATGATGTCGGCATAAAGTGTTCTTATGTACTTTGTTTTAAATTGTAATTTATTGCTGTTTTTTCCATTTGATGTCTTTATATGTGTGTAAGATTTATATATATGTATATATAGTGTGTAGAATAATAAGCCATTTTATTGTCCAATTTGAGGCCTTGTGCAGGATTAGTCAATTTATTGTCCAATTTTCAATTGGCTGGAAAATAGGACAAGCTCAATTATTCGTCAATTTTCTAATAACTTTTGGTACTACCAACGGTAATTGTTTAGTTTTCAGCCATAAAAAACGAAAAAATGAGATTTCGACAATTTTTATTCATCAAAATATTCTATTCTTTGGCAATTTAAAGAGTATATTTTGATTGAGTAGAGATTAATTTTAAATTTGAAAAAATTCTGATGTTTACGGTTTTTGCTTGAAATTTTTATGAATTCTTTTTTGTAGTATATACCTATTTTTAAAAAAATAGCATATATTCAAAAAAAAAAACAATATCGATATTTTTTTTATTTTTTAAGAATTAATATTAATATTAACTGTTTCACGTTTTATAAAAATAGAATATCTTCAAAAAAAAAAAAAGAAATAGTAACTTAACCTAACCTAACTTAGATAAACAAATACAAAATATTTTCAAAAAAAAATCAATAACGTAATTTTTCATTTTTTTAAAATCTATTTTTGATGAACTTTTTGAAAAATTGAAAAAAAAAAATAGGTTAGGTTAAGTTAAGTTAGGTTAGGTTGGGTCAGGTTAGGTTAAGTTAGATTAGGTTAGGTTAGGTTTGAATTTCTTTTCTTTAAAATATTCTATTTTTGATGAACTTTTTGAAAAAATAGGCATGCAGCAAAAAAAAATTACAAAAATTTCAAGAAAAAACCTCAGAAATCAGTATTCAAAATAATTTACCAATTTACAAACAAAGTTTATAAAATAACTTAACCTCAAAATAAATATGTTGCCCACACTGTCAAAAAGTTCTTTTGTTCAATTAATAAAACCACACATTAAAAATATTCAGCATTTAGTTGCAAAAATTATTTTACATCATAAAAATCGCAGTGATAGTTTCTGCCAGTTCACCTTTTATGGTGCAACCACGTTTCTCACTCCCCCGTTAAAGCCACCGTGCGATCTCCGCAGGGGATTGCAGGGTGTCGAAGGACGGGGAGTGAGTGACACATTCAGGTGAATGACGTCTGCCGTCTCGACGTACCCAACGCCCTTGGGAGCGCGGCGTCATGGCCATTGGCTCGGATGTGCGACGTTCGCCCCATTCCCGACGTCTCAGCGTCAGATTTGCATGGGACAGGGCTATCGTGGTGTGGCGCGATCCACTTTTATTGTACTGGGCATGGTCACGATAACCGAACGGGACAAAAGAACTCTGGAAATAGATCGGACGTTGTCTAGGATCGGCGGTTCCATTGTTTCCAGTTGTCTGATCAGGCTCGATCATTGCTTAATTGTCCCGTTTCTTTTACCAACTGACTGCATGGAGACCATCATCATTCTTCTCCTCATCCCAATCCCTTGAAACCTCTAAAAATAAACAAGAACTTGCCGACATGAGTAATGTGGATGTTTATTTATCTCCCACCCCCCGTTTTTATTGCGACGTTGGGCACCATAACACAAAATCGTCCGTGTGCAGCCAAAGACAATCTCCGTAACACCGTGCCGGCTTATTGACCAAAACGGCGGCGATCCGCCAGTCGGACAGATTGACATTTGGCGGCGTCGACCGGCGTTTTTACGCTGGAAGGGGGAGAGGAGCGAAGCGGTAATGACCCGGAGCCGGGCGGCCAAATGTGCCGGGTCCCCGAAATTCGGCGGCCGCCCTCCTACCCCTTGCACAGCTCGGATCCGGAGCGACTAGACGCCGGAATCACATTCGGCAATGACATTGACCTGGCTACGGCTACGACGACGCTGCCGCCGACGCCGACGACGCCGCTGCATCATCGATTCGCCCGGCCACAGTCGAGACGGGGGACCCATCTCCCGCACACACAGACACACAAAACACTCGGTTGTTTATCAACATGGAATATCTGTTGTAGTCGATAATTCGACGGTCCATGTCAACGCGACCAGATTGTTGCGCATTCGCCACATTTTATCTCTTAAGTAGTCCAGTCCTAATGAGAGAGTTTCATATCTTCATTTACAGACTTCTTAATTTTAAACTTGTGACATAATTTTTAGCAGTAGTACTTCCAAAAATTGATTATTTATTATTATTATTATTAGTATTACTTTTTAAATAATATAAAATATTAAATATCTGAAAAATATTATGATTTATTTTATTTTTTGTAATTTTTTGTAACACATTTCATGAAATAAAAATTTCAAAAATATTCGTTGGTTTATTCTTTTTTTTAATTTCATCAGAGTATAATAAAAATAATATAAATAAATAGAACCTATTTTTCTTAAATATAAATATTTTTTATATTTTTAAATATTACTTTTTAAATTTCTATAGAATCCCTTAATTAAAGATTTTGAAAATATTGGAACCACACAAAAATTGTCAAAATTCTTAATGACAAACTAGGTTGTTTAATAGAAAAACCCAATATCTCTAATATAATAAATATAATACTTTATTATTTTTTATATTTATATTTTTTTATAAATATCAATAATATTTTTATAAAATGAAAATAAGAAAATACTAATTATTATACATTTTTATTATTTCTTTATTTTTTGTAATTTTTTATTCAATTTTATTAAAGGGTGATGATTTTTTTAATAAATAAATAGAACATAATTATTTAAAAGATTATGAAAATGTTGTAACCACACAAAAATTGTCAAAATTGTTAATAACAAAATTGTTTAATAGAAGAGTCCAATATCTATATTATAATAAATATGATACTTTATTATTTTTTATATTTATATTTTCTAATAAATATCAATAATATTTTTATAAAATGAAAATAAGAAAATACTAATTATTATACATTTTTATTATGTCTTTACTTTGTATAATTTTTTATTCAATTTTATTAAAGGGTGATAATTTTTTTAATAAATATAAATATAAATAGAACATAATTTTTTGAAAAATAAATATTTTTTTTTTTTTTACATCATAATATAATTTTTAAATATTATATTCCAAAAATTTTGGAAATGTTTTTTAGATTAAAGATTTCAATAAGTATAATATACATTTTTATAAATATTACATATTTAATAACTGTTTTTATTAAAATGATCTTTTTTCCTAAAAAAATATTTTTATTTATTTACTTTTGAAATTTTTTACTGTAATTTTATTGAATTATAATTTGGTTTACTATTTTATTTATTGTTTTATTTAAATTTATCAGATGATAAAATTTATTAAAATAAATAAATAGAGCCTATTTTTTTTTTAAACAAAAATATTTTTTGTAGTATTTATAATTATTAAATATTACATTTTAAAATTTTATAGAACCTTTTAATCAAAACATTTGAAAATGTTCAACACCACACAAAATTTCTCAAGAGTGAAATATTTACATTTTATTATATGTATATTATATACATTAAATAAATAAAACATATTTTTTTAAAATATAAATAATTATATTTATATCATAATTCTTAATGATAAACTAGATTATTTAATAAAGCCCAATATCTATATTTTAATAAATATAATACTATATTATTTTTTATATTTCTATTTTTTTATAAATATTAATATTTTTATAAAATGAAATAAAAATAATTATTTTTATATCATAATATAATTTTTAAATATCATATTTTAAATTTTTATAGACCTTCCTTAACAAAAATTTTGGTAATATTCAACTGCACACAAAAATTCTGGAAATTCTTAATTAGTTTTTAATACAGTTTTTTAATAAAAGGGCCTATTATTTACGTTATAATAAATATAATATTTTATGTTTATATATTTTTTATAAATATTACCTGTTATAATAATTTTTTTATGAAAATAATATTATTTTACAAAAAAAATATTTTAATTTATTTATATATTTTTGATATTTACAACTGTAATTTTATGGGATTATCATTTGGTTTAATATTTTACTTATTGTTTATTCAAATTTATCACAAGTTTAATTAATAATATACAATATCTCTGTACCAGCGCATTCACCATAGTTTCAAATGTTAAATCAAATTTGAAATTTGTGACACTGATTTATTTGATCGTATATTTTTGAAACGTCAAAATATTTCTGCATTTCAAAATTGAGTTTTCAAATAATCAGCTCTCAATATGGCAAAAAGGAAAGTACTAGTAAACAACAAAAAGGCTCTCCCGTTCAAGACTCTGGTCGTCATGAATGCTGTCTATAATGCTGTGAGTTTCTTGCAGCAGGCCAAGTTCCCTTCACACGCAAAAGCTGTAAAATATTGTATAAAATACTTACATCCGACCAAGGTACCCCAGAAATATCTACAGTTTGTTGAGTCTTGCCTGAAACGGGCAGTTTCAGTGGGACTATTAAGGTTAAAAAGGGACAACTATGAGGTAATTGTAAGAAACAATCACCCAGGGAAGTATAAAAACAAGTGACGACCCGTAATAAAACCTCCAAATTTTTGTTTGTATAAAATTTATGAGTCTGGAATGGATCTAAATCGAGTTACCCGCTTCAACAAATTGTTTTTATTGCTTAGTTTCTGTGATGTCAAATTGACGCACATCAAAAAATCTACAGTCTCCATTTAAACAAATCAAAATTTGCCTTGCAATAGTTCTAGACACTTTAAGATGGTACTCAGACACAAAATCAGGAGCCGAAAGTTATCCTACTTCAAGGTCTTCAAAGGTATCACCGCCATGTTCAGCGCCATCGATTTTCTTCAATTCGCCGGTTTCCCTTCGAACATCAGGTGCATAAAAAATTACATGGAATGCAAAATGACCCCGAAACAGTACCAGTTGTACGAACCGTACGTGGAAACTTTCCTTAATCATGGGCTGGCAGCCGGACTGTTGACACGTTCCAAGGGTGGCAATTACCGTTTCCCGAAGGAGAGCTTGGAAAATAAGGATAAACATCAGGAAAAAGATGAAAGACGACCAAAGAGGTTAAAATCTGAACAAACGTTCAAAAATTTGCACGTCCGTAACGTCAAATCTGCCCCAAACTTGTCTTACAATTGGCAGTTGACACCTGAAGCTAAAACGGAACATGAGCTGTGAACACTGAAGACTCCAAAAGCAGTTAAAAAACTTGTAAATTCATATTTATATACAATTGTGGTGTTTTAACCGTTATTTCCGTCGTGTACGAATCATAATAAATGTAACTTAATACCGTTATGTACCTATTAAAATTAGTTGACAGTAAAAATGTGTATTTGTTATTAATATATAACGTCAGGATGGCCGAGTGGTCTAAGGCGCTGCGTTCAGGTCGCAGTCTACTCTGTAGGCGTGGGTTCGAATCCCACTTCTGACAAATTTTTTTATTGTAACCAATGAATTATGAATCTAACAGCTAAAATAACAGCGTTGATTAAAAGGCTCAGGTTTTCGTTTCAAATTTATTGTTATCTTAATGTGTGACAACCTACAAATTGAGACAATTGCTTTGGCACGTCCTGCTTGTATGTATGAACAATATATCTTGTCTTAAGAGCACCTGGTTCCAAGGAACTCCAATTGCAGTGGGAATTCAACCATTTAGTGGCACAGACACTTACCCAAATTCGTACAAAATCGATCCCACTAATTTAGTAGGTAATTCGACATTGTCAGTGGAGCTAATTTCTGGCAATTACTTTAATATTGCCTTCAAATATTCACATTCAAATCATGTTAAGACTGACAATCGTAAATTCGGATTGAATTAATGCAGATAACCGATTTCGGATGTTGCAAATGATTCTAATTTAATGTTGCCGAACTAAATTCCTCCACCTTTTAGAACAAAGAAAACCTGACGCCTCCACCCTGTCGTTTTAAATTCGTTAAAATCATAGAAAAAGTAATAACGTTAAAATTGACATTGATTTTTGTTGCCAGGCAATTTCGACGTAACAAGGGCAGAAACGGCCAGGGCGAAAATTGAACGTTCGCAAATCGCAACGGTAGATAAATTAATTAAACGGCCACGTCTGAAATTTGCTCCTCTTATTCGAAATAATTTTCGTCTACTTCATTAGGCGCCGTGGAAAATGCACCTCACGAAAATAACCCGCGCCATTAATCTTTTTCGGGGTTAATTAACGTTGGGTCTGGATTAAAATTTATGCCGCGATAAGTCGTCGGAAAAGCGAAACAAGGTTAGGCCTATCGAAGCGAAAATGCAAATAAGTGCAATCGCGTGCGGACCGAACAACCACCTTTGGCGAGTCGATATGGTTTACCGAGGGGTGTTTCCACCGTACTTAGACCACACGACCCCCGCTTCTTGTACATTCCTGAGACGGTGACCTCATTTCGACACACAATACACTTTCTGGAAAACATTCTCCGTTTCGGGTCCTTAACATGTGGTGGGATTCGATGTACCTCATTTAAATGTAAGATTTTTCAAGTGAACATTCAACATTTGTTGTTTAATTTTACATATACTGCATATATGCTGCGTTGTGTTTATATGCGAATAAATTTTTATACTATTTTCAGTGATGAAATGTCATTTATATTTGAAAATTCTGAATATAATGCATACCATTTCCTTCGATTTGGAAGTAATGGGATCCAAGTTATGTTCAGTCACTTTGACACTTATGTTTTAGACTTTTTATCTGTATACACTCATAAGAAATACTTTAATTCAATGATTGTATAAAGTCAGTTAGTTCTGGTGGTATCATAATAAATCTACATCATCTACACAGTGAAGTAGAAGAAAGGGAGAACTGAACATAAGCAAGAATTATTTGGATTCATAATACGATCACATGGACAGAGAATCATATATTGTAATTATAATCACATAAAAAACAAATATCTTTGTAAAAAAAATCTTTCATATTTCTCATGTAAACTAATGTAATCCCCAAATACGAAGAAAACTGAATTGTACCTTAATTAAATTATACAAATATGTATATAAAATACATGACTATAATATGAAACTAAAAAAGAAAAATAGTTGTCACTATAAACCCAACCTAACCTCACTGAAATGTTTGTAAACATCAAAAATCTAATATTTACCCCCTCTTCAATTCTAAGATAAACAATTGAAAGCCGGTCATTAAAAAGTAAAACGTGAATTTCTACGCTTCTGATTACACGATAGTCTGATTTCAAACTGACTGTAATTTTCTTCTCTAATTACTGATTGATTGACAGTTAGGAAAAATAATTAATAATTGACTATTACCTTAAAAACAAAGAGGCGCCACACGTCTAAATTGCACCACCTACTTAGCCGACGCAACTCCGGGCCCTCTTCTTTTATCCTTCTCTAACTCTCGTGAACATATATCTCTTTCTCTCTCTGACACTTAAAAAATTGGAATTTTGAAACAAAGTATCCAATATTGGTAATCGAAAAGCCATTTAGGAACTGTGGGTATATATATTACAAAATTAAAAATATATTTATAAATAATAGCTTTTTAATTTTAATCTTTTAGGTTTACTATACCCTACCCTACCCTATCATACGTTTAATTTTTTTATTTTGTGTTATATACATAGAAAAATAAAATCATAATCAAAAATAAAAAAAATCGTAAATTAAACCAATATTTCGATAAACGTATTTCAAAGTAAAGAAATGTGAGCGACATCTACCGTCAGATTTATAAATTGTACCCCTGGTTGCCGAAGGTATCTGTAGATGATTAACAAAGAGGTACGATAAACAAATTTTCTTAAATAATTAAATAGCAGTATACAATTAACAACAAATTATTCCATAAAATAGCGAATAGATAATTGAGATATATATAATATACTGTAATAATAATATACTCATTTTTAATGAATTTGTCTGTGTCCGAGAGAGGGTTCTGGCGTCGAAATTTGATAAACTCAATTCTCTCTTCAAAAACTGAAATAATTAATATAGAATGGAGAACTCCAGATCAAAATAATATTCAAATTTCAGTTTGTGGTAAAACAAATAATACAACAATCAACCCCAAAATTCCAGAGAGGTAATAAAGGTATTTAAAAAAATCATTTTCTATGTAATTATAAAAAACTAATATGCTTCTTGTCATGATCTGTTTTCAAATGATGTAAATTATTGAATTTTGGTTTATAAGTGTATGTTGAGAGAACATTTTTAAATAATTAAGTTAAAATTGATAAATATGATTGATTGCTGATTTATATGTCATATTTAATTAAACAAATTTTGTTAAATCAAATACATCCTCATTAAAACAAGATAATATAAAGATTCATTAACATCTATTGTGTAAACGGTGAACCAAACATATCAAACACAAAAACAGATTCTCATAATTAGTGACCAAATCATAAAATCTTATTTTCCTCATTGCGTATTTATATAAATTATATAACAATAACATATGTCTCAAAAAAACAAATTTCAGTTACTCACGTAACATCATTACATCGAAACCTAAAATTTAATCTAGGAGTACTCATCATTTTGTGACCATAATAATAAAATTAACGTGGTGAAATTATTTACTTAGTCCACTGCATCGTGTGTTGCAATTAAAGTTGCTCTCCTATTAATCTGATTGCAACATTTGCTTTTTCTTTAATTTATTAACTTTCTTTTGTTTACTTAAAGACTGTGCACATTAAAATGTTCTCACGTGGGCTCTTTAATTTTATTTCTCTAATGTTGAAATGTTAGTTACTGGCAGTGAATATGGTTTCTGAGGACGACAGACTCTCTACACAAATCATCAGAATCATATTTGTGAAAATGTTATCAATTTAAAAATATTAAAATAATAAATTATTATCAATTTAAAAATAGAATTATTTTTTTCAAATTAAAATAGTCAATTAGACTTAATCTTCTATAATATGTATTTGATATTAACTTTTGATAATTAAATTTTAATAAAATGTGTCACATATTTTATTTTGTAAAGTGAATTTATCAATTTAATAATTTATATAAAAAAGTTAATTTTTAAAAAATATTATTTTAGTCTATTTATCTATCAACAAATATATAACTCAATCAACAACAAATAATAAATCAATAAAATATTCAATTTTCTAATTTCTGTTTGTAATTTAAAACATAAAATTTATTACATTTGAATTGTCTGACACCATTGTCATTCAACTAGAACATTTCGCAATTCCCGCAAACAGTGCAATACATAATTCAAATGAGTCCAAGAAATATTAATTGCAAAAACCACCAGACAAAAAGCAGAATACATAATCAAGACTACACCAACCAGACCAATTTGTTTCTATCACACAAGAGTTTACGTATGCGTTACACGTTCACAGGGTTCAAAAGTTTATCGTATAATACAATATTTGTTTAATATTAATTATTTATTCATTAATGAAGTTCACTACGTCGTATAAATTTTAAAATAACGCCATTTAAATGTGACATTTGAAACTTTGGTACGAAGGGAATGAACTTTCAAGGGAAACATTTGGTTCATCGTACCTGTTAGTTTTATCACCTGCAACCATTGTCTGAAGATATCGTAAATTTCTACGGTGGTAAAAGTTCAAACGTGAGCGGTAATACATTTCAGAAAAGCTCTTAGTGCACGAAGATAAACAATGGGGCGATAAGAGGATTTTGTTCACAATAAAAATTTTATTGATTGTTAAATCTTTTATACTTGGAAACATTTTCGTTCATCCGATTGGTTTATAGCAAGGTCCATATTGTGTTGGTCGGAAAAGAATATTCAGCCCCTGAATCTGTTCATAAATATTAATTTAATATACCGCCAATGAGTCATGTTTGTTGGTAAATACCTTAGATATGAGATATGACATGTTGTTTTGGTGTCCAAATGAACAATGGACAGCTTTCAAGGTTCAAAAAACCCTTTGAATCACCGCGTGAACAGTCATCATGGACTAGGTTACAAATCATTGTTTGGTTTTATATAATTACACAAAAATTGTGTGCAAGTCTGATTGTAGACAGAAAAGAAAGTTGCATTGGTTTTTGTGTGGGAATAGCCAATTTTCTCAGCAATTTAACATATGTCTGTGTTTCCCGGAAGATATTAGTGGTTTTTGAAGGCGGTGCAAGTGCTGGCACTCCCATAAGCTTGAGTCAATTTGTGGATTTCCAGAAACAATACCTCCAGTAATGGGCCCTTTTCAAGAAGGCACCATCTTTGGCTGATTACTAGCCAAAAAAAATAAGTCTATTCTTGGAAGGCTGGGATAAATGCTACATATATTTGTTACTGCAGGGACAGGTGTTAAACGCCCTTTTGTAAGGCAGGTAACATTTTTTCGACCTGTTACCCGGTCATCATTATTCAAGATCACTGAATCGTAATAGCGATTTGGGGGATGTAAAAGGTTACAATCGAGTTTTATTGCAACCACGATATTTCATCCAGTTGCATTTGTGCACTTGTACTTGCAAAAAAAGCCTGAGAACTAAGCTTTCCTTAAATTTATTTTTCCCATGTTGACTTTCGGAGCTGGTTTCAGGTTGTTTTGTTGCAAAATGATGAAGGTATTAGAAGATTATCAAGTACCAGATTACTATCCCATTTATTTGGTTAATCTTAATCCATTCAAAAATATAATAGAAGTGAAAATTTAACCCTATTCAGTTTTTAGAGTGCTCAATTTATTGAACCACAAATTATATAATGGACAACAACCAGGATCATCGTCCTTAAGAGACAATTTTCTTGGCGCATCAATAAATAAAAACTGGGGAATCCAATTTACGTAATTTTTCAAGCTCCAAAAACATGTTACGTGGCCACCCATACATATTTTATGGCCTATTAATAAAAAAAAATGAAGCCCAGTTCGAATTGCGGATCTCGCGTTATCCAACCACCGGTGCCAGTGAAAGTGGGCACCGATCATCTGTTTTGTTGTGCTGATACTGTGTTGATATCGTAAAATGGAACGGCGAGCTCCAAGAATTTCTTTTGCATCGGTCTGCCATTATGTAACAATGAAGTTTAAGTGGCACATGAGTTTCACAACAAACGGAAACAAGTTCGATTCGCGGTGAAAGAACGATCCCAGCAGCGACCTTTCCAAAATTCGGCGTAATGAGATCTAAATGTTATGTAAAACTTCTTACATTATCTGTGGGTTATGGGTTGGTGTTATTGGGGCAATATCTTGAATATTCAAGTCAAACGACAGAACGCAGCTTCCTTCAAATTGATCAAAGCCAATTAAAGATGTTGGATAGATGAGTTGAAAGGGTTAGAAATCTGTCACACAACAATTTTTAGTCATCAGTAGGTGTTTAAAGGGTAAATTGACCAATAAAGTTAAGCAGCAATATACAAACTCCCATCTTTCCGCATTTCTTCAATCTTAGTCATAGTCTTTTCGAACATTAACAGAAATATATCGGCTGTCGGCGGTCTAAAATGTTTTAAATTGTTAAGTAGGTGTCGTTTTAATCTAATTTAAAGTGCGGTGAATACTATATTCGGAATGAGTAGTAGGGTTATAATGTAAATTGATATTTCCTGGCGGTTTAATATAGAATAATGCATCTTATATGTATGTGTGCACTAATATTATTAACCGTGAAAGTCGGCAAATTATGATTCACATTATTTTTTCAGTTTTGACGGACGGACGACAGGTATTTTCTTTTTCAATTGGGACTATTAGAACAATGTTACATTTCCGGTAATTTGAGGTAATTTTGTAATACGATGAAATCACTTAAACTAATTATAATGATAAAAATTGCGATTTGGAAATGTGTTCATTAATTTGTTGATTAAAACAACTACTTGAAAACATCGTTGTGATTTTGGGTAACAAGGTGATTGAGGCTACTTTGATATTGTCAAATTTCGTGTCACAATTCCTGATTTTTTTTTGTATTGTTATTACAACTAGATCGACCTTCTTTCAGTAAATTGAAGAATACTAATTGGATGAAACTAGTAAAATGTCCATGACTTCATTGAGATATTTATTGTTTGTTGACTGATTGTTTAATATTGATAACAACATAAATAAATTTACTAGAAATTTCTCATTCCTACTACAAAACAGTCTCTAATTATAGATCTAGATTTGTTATTAATGTCAATTTGTTGGACATATGGTGATTTAAATTTGCAAATGCAACCTAATATTTTTTCTTATAATTCTACGAGGTGTACGACCTAAAAAACGACGATAAATATTTGTATTTGTTTATATAGTTTAAATTATACAACATGCAAACCTAAAATTCACACGTTTATTTGAATTAATATGTTGTATTAAACAAATTATGTTAAAACAATTAATAAACAATTTTAAAATTAAAAAAATAATAATTTAATAAGTAAAAATATAAAAAAAAAATAAATTAAAACAATTTAAAAAATTAAAATTGATACTTATAATTAAAAAAAATAAAAAAATAAGTTATTTTTAATTAAAAAAAAAATGAAAAAATTTAAAATTAATAAATCAAATTTAAAGAAATTAGAATTAAAAAATGAATTAAAGAAAATAATTAAAATAATTGGATTATTTTAATATTTATTAAATATTAAAATTGATAAATTAAATAAAGTTAAAACAACTTAAAGAAATTAAAATTAATAAGTTGTATTAATAAAAATAATAATAAAAAAATTGAATTATTTTCAATATTTATTGAATACTAAAAAATATTTGAAGAAAATGTAAACAAGTAAATATCATAAAATATTTTATTTTGTGTAAAGGAAGAAATATTTTAACTAAGTTCAGTTATTTAAAAGTTGTTACTTATTACTTATTATTTTATTAAATATTAAAATTAGTAAAATAATTTAATCAATTAACAAAAATAAATAAAATTAGTAAGTCA
Source organism: Aethina tumida (assembly GCF_024364675.1). Lineage (NCBI taxonomy): Eukaryota > Metazoa > Arthropoda > Insecta > Coleoptera > Nitidulidae > Aethina > Aethina tumida. The sequence goes on from NC_065439.1 coordinate 26,745,491, forward strand.
TATTTTATTTTATTTTTTAATTAATATTTGAAATTAAAATAAAAAATCTTACTTAAAAAATAAAATTAATAAATCAAATTTAAAACAAGAAATTAAAATTATTAATATAAATACAAATAATTTAATAACTGATAATTATGTTAAAATATCTTATTATATGTAAAGATAAGAGTATTTTAATTATTTTTAAGTTAAGTTATTTATAAGCTGTCACTTACCATACAGAATAAAAAATGAGTTAAAAATTAGTTTAATGAATATTAATGATTTTTATAATGTAAACGTTCAAAAATTTTCATATTATAACAATGAATATTATGCACTTGATCAAAAAACAATAATATAATACAAGCATGGTATTGAATAATTATGAAAATAGTACAAATGCAAATGAATTGATCCAAATATATCGTCATTATGCAAATTCAATAACTTTCAGCATATTACTAAATTTTCCGGATGTGGAAATTCTATTGTTGATATGAAATTTTAAAATACCCTGACATATTAAAAAATTTACATGTATTAACTACCTCATAAAATCAACATGTTTAATTATGTAATTTAGGTTGAAATTTAGATTATTTATAAAATTAAATTTATTTTTTTTTAAATATAAATACTTATGGATAAAACTATATTATACAATATTTGCTATTACATAAATTCTTTAATGTTTTAGTTATTGCATATTAATTGTTTTAAAAATGATTTGTAATGGTTAGTTTGAAATGTATTGTTTCGTGATAAGAATTTTTAAAATCAGTTGCGACGTTATAATTATAATTTACATAAATGGCACATAAAACTTAAATGACTGGCAATATTAAAACGAATTAAATAGAATAAAAAACAAATTTAAATATTTAAATAAACCACAAATAATTACTTAATAAAATCAGTCCATGGATTTTGTTACTATTTTAAAAAATGTATAGTTTTCATATCTTTCATCATATAAGAAAATATTATGTTAGGACAATATTAGTACCTTGTCCTACATTTGAATTTAAAATTAAATTTTTTGTCCCAGATTTTTAAGGTACTAAAATGTAAGTGGCAATTTTATGGCTGACAATATTATAAAAATAAATAACAACATATTAAAAGAAATATTTCAAAATTACACCAACAACTGAAAGTTCCTGCTTTACGAATCTCAGCACGAATGTGATTGTAACCCGAGATACATATCTTGAGGCGATTTAATTCACTAATTTCATAACGCTTTATTTTGCATCTTTTACCATAACATAATAACAGGTCGATTAGCCCCAATTACCAATCAAAACCGTAGTCGTGTGTAATTGGTTTTAAATGCAGTTGCAAAATTCGTACAAATATCATTTTAACGACGCACGCAACGTAAAAATATAAATGGTAAAAGTCGATCAATGATAGATGCACATTTTGAATTTTGCCGCTTTGACGTCAGAACTTTCGTTTCAGGTGTTATGTAAATGGGTTTTATCAGAAATTGCATACGGCAAATTGTTGGGCGCTGGAAATATTACTCAACGTATAAAAAAAAATAAACAAATTACGCAGACATTTTCCAACTGATTGATATTAGTAACGAGAATTAAATATTTTATATAATTCTCAAGACTTTTACCTCCAATTTTTAATTTTCAGGGATATATAAATACAAAATAATAATCTATGAACACAAAACATATTTTCCTTAAGGTAAATGAGACTTAAATACAACGAACTTGCTTATACTTAAAATGTGGGCACTTATGACGTCAGTAGCTTTATCAAAGATTCATTGAGTTGAAAGGAACATTTCGTTTCATTTTCTCCATATTTGTGTGTGAACAGGTCATAATAAAATTCGTGTAAGTGTTTCTTGGACATTGTCTAAAAATTACATTTTTATCTCTTTAGAAACGTGTTAAGTGAAATGAGTACTTAAGAAAGTATTAAATAATTAATTTGACTTACGAATTCATATATTTTTAGACGGTTCATCTGCAGACGATTAGATAAAATAATTAAATCTTAAAGTATTTTTAATACATTTTGTGAAAATTACTTCAAATTATTAATTAATTAGTTCTCAGTATATTATATGTTGTTTTTAAATACTATATCTACAGTTCAGTTTATTAAAAATTTAAAAAACTTTTAAGAACCTCCTTATAGACAAAGTTAAATAAATTTTAACTGTAATCAACTACAACATTAATCTTGTATATCATAAAAATTATGCTAATGTAAGAGTTTATTTTTGAGAAAAAAAATGGAAAAGTGCTGAATATTTAAACACTTACAGTTAGTTACAAATTTAATAATATAGACAATTTTGTTAATGTCAAGTTTTTAGTATAATCTTAAATACATGTGTCTGAGGTCAATAATTAATTAATATTTTAATGTGGCAATCAAAAATAATTGCAGATGCATTTATAATTATCTTAATCTCAATTTTGCTTATCGGGTTTAATTCAAACTTTTAAAGCAATTTCGTATAAAAATAAATAATTAATATGCTTTAATCTTTATGATCTTTAAATTCTTAAGACTCTTCAAAGATATTTCCATTCATTACATCCCTCAGGCTATATGGTCTTTTAGTCTTTATTTTGTTTAAGTTTTTGAAGATTTTTATGTTACCTTTCTTTTAAAAAATAAATAGCTAGTCGCCATTAATCTTAAATTTTCTTAGGTTCTTAAGATTCTTCTGGATTATTTTTCCTTTCAGTTTCAACGATTCTTTAATATTTTTAATTAATTCTTAGATTTAAATCTTTTCATAATTTTTATTACACGATCATTATTTATGAAGATTTTTAAAGAGTTACTTTTATTAGTATTTTATTTAACATGTGTGTTTTGAGTCTGTTACCTGTTTTTATGTCACCCTTCTTTTAAAAAATAATTAGTCAATCTACATTAATCTTAAAATTTCTTATGTTCCTAAGATTCTTCAGGATTATTTCTCCTTTCTGTTTTAATGATTTTTGTATAATTTGATTTTATTTTTAATTCTTAGGTTAAAATATTTTCTTAATTTTTATTACATATTCACTATTAATGAAGATCTTTAATAAATTACCTTTGTTAGTATTTCATTCAATGTGTGTTTTGAATATGGGTATTATTACAGTTTGAATTGGATTGGAACAAGTATTTTTAACTTGATAAATGTCAATAAGCGCTTACAAAGAGTAATTGTGCATGTCACAATTATTAATTGTTAAACTGTGGCAAATTTTCTGGAAAAACCACATAACCTGTGCCCGTTCGAAAAATCCTCCCCTCACCCTATCGATATAAAGTCGAGAACTGTTCGATCCGGGTCCATCGAGAAGTTCCGTGGGTTCGAGCACGGTACTCGGCCGGTTGCGTTCCTCGTTATCAGCTTGCACACGCAGCCTGGAACCAAGAAGTTGACCAAGTGGGGCACTCAGCCAGTCGGAGCGCCGAAATCGACACGCCAGTCGGTCAGTCCGCGCTGCAGACCTCGACGAACGCACTCCAACGAAGAGATCGCGACAAGTGCACCTTAAAAAAAATAAAACAAGTAAGGCTCACCACGGAAGTACTGCGGGAGGTGCGAAATCAGTGCGCGGTCGATTTTTAAATACCAATTGTGAGTGGTGCAGTGGAGTGTTTTTAATTTTGGAATTTTTTCGATTTTTTTGGGTTTTGGGATCAGGAAGGACTTTTAAATTAGAATCAGGTTTGTACCAAAGTTTTTTATCTTTTACCAGTTTATTATGAAAAAAGGTATAAATATTGTTTTTGTGATTTAATTTGATTGAAAAAAATATTTAATAATACTTTTTATTAAAGATATTTATAAAAAAATTATATGTTTAATAAATTTTGTAAGAATAAATTTAATTTTTTAATTTCTAAAAAATGTAACTAATTTTTAATTTTTATTAATCATTTGAAATATATTTGTAATAAATATAAAATCAAACATTATTGGTTTAAGGGTGTAATCAATGTTGTAGCATATTAAATTAATTAATCTTATTAATTAAAGTTATAACAAGAAAATAATTTTAATATACCTAATTTCCTCGTTCAAATTTACATCAGTTTTGAAATGATAGATTTAATTTTATAAAAAAAAAACTTGCTCAGTTTAATATTTCACATAACCTATCCTAACTATAAATGGTCCAAAAAATCTTTGTATTGTTACTATCCTAATAAAAATAAAGATATATTATTTATAAAAATATTTAAAAAATTGTATTTATTTTAGCTTACTCTAAAAATGTTGCAATTATTCTAAAAATTATTAAATATTAAATAAATGTTATTAAAATTATTTAGACAAAATTATTTAATTATATACATTAATAAAATTTAGTTCCTTAGTTTATGGTTAAGGTTTAAGTCTGCCATAAATTTATATAGCACATTAAACAAACATTACTATTGCATATAAGTAAGAAAATATTGATTTTTTTAGTATTTTGTTTACAATATGAAAAATTATTTCACTTAAAAAAATTAAATATTTTTTATATATGGGTCTTTAAATTATTTAAGTCTAAGAAACATTTTTTTAGTCTTAAACATAATTTCGTCTTAAAAATAATTAGAAATTAAATTAAATTTCTTTTTCTAAATTAATTTAATTCAATGTAATTTGAATTAAAAGCAAGCAAAATATTAAATAATATTTTTTTTTATTTTATTTACAATAAATAAAAAATTATTATAAATAATTAAAAAAATATAAATTATAAAAATAAATTATTAAATTATTTTTTAAGACTAAGAAACACTTTTGAGTTCAATTATTTTATAGATTTTTCTTCATATCTTAAAATTAATTAGAAATAAATTAAAAATAAGTTAATTTAAATATTTCTTTAATAAATTTTTTATTGTTCATTTAATTCAATGTATAATATCCAATAAAATAATTATTTTTATTTATTTTACAATACAATAAATGTAATATTTATGCAAATTATTAGAAAATTATGAGCCTAAGAAACACACTGACTCAAAATATCAAAATTTTATAGTTTTTTTTTTTATTTTGTAGTAAATTAATTAGAAACAAATAAAAAATAAGTTAATTTAAATATTTCTTTAATAAATTTTTCATTGTTCATTTAATTTAATGAAGGCAAGAAAATTTAAATAAATATAATAATAATTATTATTTATTACAATACAATAAATTAAAAATTTTTTTTAAATAATTATTAAATTATTTTTTATTTGGGACTAAAAACTTTTACTTTTGACTCCAAATATCAGAATTTTAGTTTTTTTATTTTATCTTAAAATTTATTAGAAAAAAAATTATAAATAAATTAATTTAAATATTTTTTTAATACAGTAAATGAAATATTTATGCAAATTATTATTAGATTATTTTTTGTTTGGAACTAAAAACAATTTTGATTTTTTATCAGATTTTTAGTTTTTTTTTTTTAATTTTATCTTAAAATTAATTAAAAACAACTTCGTTAATTTATATTGAATTATTTTTTATTTAAGATTAAGAAACACATTTTTAGTTAGAATTTTATAAATATTTTTACTACATTAATCAGAAATTAAATTAAATTTTTCTTTAATATATATTTAATAATTTTTATTTACTATTTTAATTGTACTACATAATATAAACGGATATTGTTTGTCTAAAAATTTAAACCTTGATGTGCGCATGCTGACTGAATTTAATTAATTTAATTATTAAACAATACACAATTTGCAACTGCATATTTATTAATAATAGTTTACCATAAAGTCTTTACAGACGTGCAGTATAATTTTTAGGATTTTAATATGTAATAATTGCTTGAAACGGTGTAATATAAATTGTAATAAATTCTTGACATACAATATAACAATAAACAGGATCAATAACTATATAAAATATCAAATACAAATTTACCTACAAAAAGTTGTGTGTGGGATGTGTTACTGTGATAACAACTGAAATTCCCTTAAACTATTATTGTAATTATTATTGTGACATAAACATGCACACTTCCGCTATTTGATATTATTATAAATAAATTTTATAATTAAATAGTAATTAACTTAATTGTTGTATGAAATAAACAAATCTCTTTTGTCACATCTTCAAATAATAAGGAAACAATGAAATTATAAACTTTTCCTCTAATAATTAAAATTATACTTTTATAGAAGCCTTTATGGGTGTGAATTTGAATAAATTTAAGTGTTTCCAGTAAAAGTGAGCAATTGAAAATCGCACCATCCAACCTTTTACTTAAAATCTACGATTTCACACTTTCCGACCGCGTCACAGGTATTTTTAGAGGGGGGCCAACCTTCCACAAAAACACTTTTCAAAAACGGCGATGCGTGGTCGGACAATAAGATTCGAAAACGGGACACAATGGTAGTAGGTAGTCGAAACAGTTGGACCATCAAATCGGATGCGTAGTACCCATGACGGCCCGCGGCGCAATACTTACCTGACTCAAAGAATCCAACCTGTCTGAGTCACGGTTTGTGAAGCCGTGAGTCGGTAAGCTGAGCAGGAACGAAAATTTTCGAGAATCATCGGTATCGGTGTTAACGAGGATTGTTTGTTTGGTGTTATTGTGTTAAGCTTTCAAATTAAAACAATGCGGTGGCCAACAATAAACTTCACGGCATCCAGTTATGATTACCATCATTTTGAAGATTTACACGTCCATTATTTAATACCGAATTCGTTCCACTTAGTTGGAAACTGAGTGAAATTGTTTAATAGTCGTTAAATACGAATTAACCAATTTTAGTCACGCATAATTCCTTTAGTTAAGTTGGTGGAGTAAGACGTCTTCATCCGACGTTACCTTGCAACTTCCTTACATAACCTTAGTACGTTTTGGAACACGGTCTGCGCAACCGAAAGATCAAACGCCGACCAGAAAAGTCGGGTATATTCCTTACACGTTTGTAAACAATGCATTGTTTCACAAACACATCCACCTATAATGGAAAGTTGATTAAAAGTCTTGAACCATGTCAGCAAGGTTATTATTTTCACTATTACTGCAAACCAATAAATTGTATTATTTGTCGGACTATTCATTAGTCAAAAAACAGTTTCACTGCTTCTAATTATGATGATTGAACTACGCAAATTTTCAGTTCAATACAAAGGAATGAGTCAGTGAAAACTGTTTGTGTTTTCGCATGCCCAACCATGTTTATGTTGGGGAATAGAAATTAATTTATTTGTGCGTTTACAATAACACGAAAAGGTTTTTAGAAAACATCTCCGTACCCATTTAAAGTTCTGTTACGAAATGAGCCACTTTCAATTGTTAATACATTAAAAATACCTGAAGTGAACAAAGTTTTGGTAAATTCTCACGGTTATATAAATTAAAAATGGTACAACTTGAATAATACTTTAAACCAGTTGCTGTAATTACATAAATTTATAAAAAAAAGAGAATTATTTTCAAGAATTTTGAATTAAAAATTTACCGGTTCATTGAAAATTTGGTAAAAACTGAAGAAGTACGTACCACCTGGCAAACGTAATAATAATAGTTAAAAAACTTGTTATTTTTTGTTTTATTTTTATTTTACTTGTTTTATTACTGCTGAAATATTTGCTGGTTAAAATTCTTAACCCATGTAAAAATGACTCAGTGTTTGGTGAATATCAATTAGTGAAAAACTATTAGAAATTAAACATTCCTTCATCCATGTATACATTTATAATGATAATGATAATAATAATAATAATAGAAGAGAAAAAGGTACATTTTTTTCTTGAATAATAGTGAAAATTAAATTAATTAATTAAAATAATCATAAAAATCCACCAAAAATTAAAAATACCTAATTTAACACTAACAAAAATGAAAAAACATATTTTATTTGATAACTACTGAACCAATTACTTGTAAATTATATTTATAATACAAGGAAATTCACATGTAATTAATTAATTTCAAAAATTGAGAAAACTTAATTTATAATTATTTCAAATTATGAGAAAAGAAGAAGAGATTTTAGGTAAATTCTCACATTAAAATGAATGAAAAACATTAAAATTTAAATATTGCTTAACATTTTTTAGTATAAATATGTAAATTATATTTAAAATATAGGAAAGCTAACAAATTAATAATTAATTTAAAATATTTAGGATAATTCACTTATAACTTTTTTAAAATGACAAAAGAAGAAAAATAATTTTAAAAATTATATTTTATACTGATGTAAATATATTTTAAAATTAATTTAAACATCATTCAGTAAAGAAATGAGATTATGTTGCTAATATAATTTTCCCTTCAGTTTGTTTCCAATATTTAACAGAATTCTCACATTAAAATGAATTACAGTTTAAATAATATTTAAAATTAGTTATTACAAATACGTAAATTACATTTATAATACAAGATAATTTATATTTACAGTTATTAATTAATTTCAAAATTTAAGATGTCATAAGATTCTATCAGAAAGAAATAAAAGAAGAGAAAATATTCGAAAATCTTGCTTTATTTAAGTATTTCGTTTCAATAATACAATAATAAGTAATTCCTTGTTAAAATCGTTCAGTATAGAAAAGAGATTAAGTTGTTCATCAATTTGTTTCCAATTAGTTAACAAACTTTAGAGTTCTCACGGCAATATAGATTAAATATATCAGAATTTAATTAACTTTAAACCAGTCACCATAAATACTAACTACATTAAATTTAAATATAAAGTTGCTCCGTTCTTTCATTTGTCCCCAATTAGTTTCAGAACATAAACTGTAGAATATATAAGTCATTGATAAACAGGAACAAATAAAGTGAATCACACAATTATATTTACTCATAATCTACAAATTGTGATTTCAGTGAAATGTGTGCGTTGTAAACCTAACTCAAACAATTTTTAACGCCAACCCTATTGAATAGTTATGAACAACTTTCGATTGTCATGTCATTTCCTAGTTTAAAGAGATGTTTTGCTTTTATCTCGCATTAAAATTAAAGCAAACAACACGGATGTTTATTTATAAATTAATTAAGTTATAACTACTTCCGCGTACCGTATTTGTTTTATTAACGTCGACCGATTAAAACGTATCAACGTGCCGTTTATGTGATTGGCACATTTCTTCAAAATCAACCGTTAGGTAGCATCTCCTAAATACCACAAACTTGTTATCGATAGCAGAACAGATGCGACCGTGTGGCGATTTAAAACAATTTTTCAGTCGCATCATATACTCGTGAACTGGTAACGGATTGAGTGGTCGTATCTGTTGGGTAGATATGCGAAAAATTATGCCGGAGCACAGTTATTGAATGATCTTGTCGGACAAGTCGTGGCCAATGTAATATTATACTATTTTACAACTTTTAATAAGTGTTATCGGTTCGCGAAAGTTTACAGGTCAGGGTACTTTTTTATCGTGTGTTATCACACGTGCACAATTTGGGCAATTCTGATGTTAGTTCGGCAGCATGTGATGTACGCAACCTCTCGATTGCCCAAAGGAATTCGGTGTTAATGTACCAAATGTACCCCTTTCGGCACCGCCGTATAAATAGAACACAAAGAGAAGGAAGCACCGTTTAACTTACACCATTGTGATAAGATACGTGACATATCAACATGTTACAAAATATTTTGTGCTCACTTGTTTATAAACATATCTGACCCTATTCTAATTAATGAATACTTAAAAATAAATTGTTTCTTGCGTTTGTTGATTTTCACATCCGACGATTAGCGGTGCTTATCTTGGACTTGCCGGATTAATTGGTAATTGCGACGATGAATTGTTTGTCTTCTTTAAGGCAGATGTTGTGGGGCAATTCTTTATTGGATATTTTGGGGAAAGACTAACAAACAAACCTATAAATAATAATTTTGATTTTCATTTTTGTGGGTCAAATAACAACAACGATAACAATTTAATACGATATTTACTTAAGCCATTAATTTATAAAATTCCATATTTCCTTGTCCTTCAAACATTTTATGTTTATTACCACGAGTTTTCTCCTTTTCTTTTACGTATCCCGGAGCAAATTAAAGTCTGAAGATCGACTGAACAAAAAACAAGACAATGCTCCGTTCCAATGAAGCCACATGCTTTATTTCATTAACGCTCTTTCATCTAGGCAATACAAAAATTAATTTAGGGTAATCACTAATGGTCCGTCTAATAGTCGTTCCGAATACAACAATGGGAGCAGAATTAGGTTACCGACATAAACAGTTGTTGCAGAGTCGAGTTCCCTTTCCTTTTCATTGGAACAAAAACGTGTTCCTACAGCGTGATAATTGGTGTTTGCGGTGAATGTTAGTTAGTTAATAAATAGTTTAAAAAAAAATGTTGCAGCACATAAATCTACATATCATAAAATAATAGCGGTAACTTTATGATAGCTTAATAATAACGTTATAATTGATGTATATTTGTAATTGGTTATGTAAGGTGAGGAGATTGGCACCGGAAGTGTTAACAATCGAGATTTGATGCAATGTAACAATTGTATAACGAAAAAGTTGGTGGGACAATTTGGCTGTCATTAGAAGAATCTCGAGTTACCCTTAAACAATTACAACAACTGTTGTTTCTGCCTCTGGTCTTAATTATATTTCTTTGTTTTATAAAAACACCTTAAGTAGTTTGTAAGTGTTAACGAAACAATCAAGATTTGATGCAATGTAATAATTTTATAATAAAAAAGCTAATAGGTCAATTTAATTGGCATTTAGTTACCCTTAGACCGTTTCAGCAACAGTTGTTTCTTCCTCTGTTTAACCTTCAGTATATTTCTTTGTTTTAAACACTGCTTTTAATAGTTTGCAAATGTTAACAAAATAGTCGATTTTGATGCAATGCAACAAATGTAGAATAAAAAAGCTGACTGGTCAATTTGACTGTCATTTAGTTGCCCTTAGATAATTTCTGTAACCATTGTTACTTATTCTGTTTGCTTATCATTATACATTTTTTTAACAAAACTTTTAATAATTAAGTGTTAAGAAAACAGTCAAGATTTGATGCAATGTAACAATTTTATAACAAAAATGCTGATAAGTCAATTTACTGTCATTTAGTTAACTTTAGACAATTTCAGTAACGATTGTTTCTTCCTCAGTTTGGCTCTTCATTTGCTTTAATAGATTATAAATGTTAATGAAACAGTTTAGATTTGATGCAATACAACATATGTAGAATATGTAGAATATAAAAGCTAACTGGTCAATTTGAAGGTTATTTAGTTACCCTTAGATGATTTCAGGAATCATTCTTTCTTTCTCTAATTACTCATCATTATAATTTTTTTACAAAACTTTTAATAGTTTGCAAGTGTTAAGGAAACATTCAAGATTTGATGCAATGTAACAATTTTATAACAAAAAAGCTGTTAGATCAATTTGACTGTCATTTAGTTACCCCTAGACAATTTTAGTATCTATCTTCCTCACTTTAATTGGTCCTCATTGAATTTCTTTGTCTCCAACAACACATTCAACAGCTTGTAACTTGTAAAAGTATATTTATTACACAATTTTAATTTCCTTCTTTCCCACTGAAACAGAACATGCGCGAAGTATTGCAAATTAGAAACCGATTACAAGCATTTTACAACAAATCCTGTGTTAGTTAATTGTATAATTAAATGTTTACCGGGTTAATAAGCTTTCAATGGCCAAGAATGGACGTTTCAACTTTATTACAGTACATTATTTATTAATATTTTAATATTTATTGTTATTTAAATAACGCTCTGCTGTATTTATCTTGAGATAGAGTTATTTACATTCAATTACGTTTACACAACCTTGCCATATTACAACTGTAATATATTCTAACGTTTGTTTTTTTTTTCATGGAAAATGTATTTTTCTGAGACACTTTCAAATACTGGATTAATTGAATATAAAACAAGCGATTGTTTCGTAATGCAAATTAAAAAAAAAATTGTTGCAAGGTTATTTTACCACGCAGGGTATTGAAAGGCTGTGCCTAATGGCAAATACCATGTATTTGCTATTTAGTTTGTTTCAAACACATAAATTGAAATGACTCAATATACAGAGATTGTGCTATTGATATAAAAGCAAATATATGTGTGCATATGTGTATTAAACAAAATATGAGTCAATTTAATATTAATTATATGTTTAGAGGTTTCAGTTATTTTTAAAAATTAGTAACATCATGGTTTTTAATACAAAAATTGCTATCTATATTTTAATTTTATTTTGTTTATTAGTTATTAATGCATTTATATTAAATATAATAACATAATGATGTTATGTCTTACTTTTGGCTTAGATAAAGAAAATTCCTTGAAATTTCGTAAAAATCCCTAAATTATTATAATTACTATTAATAATAAAGAATTAAAATATGTAATAATTTTTTAATGATTTGAGGCTTTTCTAGAAATTTTTTTTATTTTTAATAAAATTATTATAAAACATTAATTAAATAATTAATTCATATAAAAAATTAATTAACAGCAATTTGGAATTTTATGTGTTTTTAACTGTTATTAGTTTTGTTTATGAGTTTTAATTTAATATTTAAATTAAACATAGTAACGTTATTAATTGTGTTAGAACATCTATTATCCTACTTTACAAAAAGTAATAAGAAAGTTTTTAATATTTGTAAAATATCTTCATAATTTTAGTGTTAATAATATATAATTACTATTTTAAAATGATTTTTAAATTTTTATTTTTTTAATTTGTGGAAAATTAAAAAAAATATATGCGAAAGATAATCAATTTAAGATTTTTAAATTTAGATTTCCATGAAATTTAATATAATTTAAGATAATTTTAAATTAAAAAATGTCAAACGATACATACTGCAAATTGAAATTTTAATTGATTCACTGTTTATTGTTGTATTTTGTATATAGGTTTTAATATAATTTTTAAATTAAACGTGATGTCGAATTGTTAGAAAAACTCTTATCTTACTTTAGATAAATAATAATAATTAATTTAAAATGAAAATAAAATATATGCTTTGTATTTTTTTAATTTTTATAAAAAATTACAAATTCTAATTTATAATTTTAAATTTCTTGGAAATTTGGTAACAAATTGTCATGAAAATTTTTACCCTACTTTAGACAAATAATAATTAATGTAAAATGATTTTATATATATTTTTTTATTTGTGGAGAAATTTGTTTTCTATAAAAAATACGAAATACAATTAAATATTATTCCAATTTATAATTTAAAATTTCCTGAAAATTTATAAGATAATCATTTTTAATAAAAATATGTAAAACAATAACTAATTAATTAATTAAATCTTTTTAAATTTTTTTTACGGTTTGTAAATTATATATGGCAAAATATCAATGTTGATATTTGATTTATTAAAAAGAAAATGTATCGTATAAGATAAAATTTTCGGTTGCTTATCCGACGTAATTTTGATGAACTTCATGGTCTGTCGTCGTAAAAGGTGATAAAACCACTTACTATGAAATTTCAAGCGCATTTCGTGACTAACCAACCTATAATTATGGCACTGATAAACCAAAATGATACACCTAGAACACACTAATGATATTCATATGCTCGATGTCCGTACAGTTAGTCCGGAATTTATAGAGCATCCAGAGTTACCGCAACTATGGTACACACAGTCGAAACATTAAAATGCAAACTTGCCACAATAACATTCAGTTATCGGGAAATGAGCTGTATAAATAATCACAGAAAATAAAAGGTGAACCGAAGTTTGCCTAACTGTAAGTAATCACAGATGTTTCTCCATTATACCCATTTCCCTGCCGTCAATACCATTGGTGAGAAGCTGCATGCAAAAACTGCAATTTTTTCATCCGACGGTATCGTTTAAGAAATCGCGGCTCTTATAATAAATCATTGTTTGCTCGTAGTAATTTAACCATTATTTTAAATTGCTAATGTAATACAATAAAGGCCGGACCGTTATAATATGTTTTGATATCATTTAATTAGCTCGAACGTTAAAAGACTGAATGAAATGATGACTACTGCAATTGGAAAAACTTCCTGCGAGCATGTACCAGAAGTTTATTCAACTCGGTCGCTGAATGGCGCAAGAGTGTGCGTACACAATTAGAAAATACGCATACGTGCCCGGTGGAAAATAGCAGGACGCCGGATTTAGACGTTTTTCATTCGAACACACAAAGTATCTGTTGGTGCAGTTTGAATCAGTGTTATTATTAATTTATCGGTCGAGTGAAATCATAACTAGGAGGTCCAAATAAAAAAATATAAACTACCACTTAATAAGTCCTTATATTGAGTCTGTTGATATAATAAGTTATGTTAATACAATAAGTTGGTACGTGAGCCTAATTGGTAATGAATAATTACCTTGCTTTATTGCACCATTGTCGAGTGTAATGAGGTCTTACGACCTTCAATTTTCGTAATTTGATTCTTTTGATTTGTAAATTTATTTGTATTTTTACATTAAAAATGCTAACAATTAACAATTGTTTAAAGGTTAATAAACGAAATACATAAATTATTCGTGTATGTTCAAAAAATATCCAAATTTCTACCAATATATTAAAAACATGTATTTTTGTTGTTTAAAAGGTTAACTTTAATAGTAGTGTTAATAATTTAAAAGTTACCCAATTAAAAACTTGTGTCTGTTCATTTTTTTTAAGTTATAAGTTGTAAACTTCAAATTCTGACATATAAATTGTATGTTAAAGTAATAAGTTAAGATTTAAGATTTCATAAGATTATCAAAAATTAATGTGTCTATTTTATTGTGAAATTTGGTGTAAATTTAATAGATAATTTAATTTTTATATAAAAAACGTTCCAATCAATATTTTTCATTTTTTAGTTAGGTTAGGTTAGGTTATAATATAGAAGACCTCTATCGGAAAATATGGAAAATATCTTTAAAGCTTTCAAAAAGTTTTTTATTGTCTATTTTTTAAAGTTATAAGTTATAAGATTATAAAAAAGTTTTATGTCCATTTTATTGTGAATTATAGTATGTATCCATTTTGGTTTATGTTAAATTTAACAGATAATATAATTTTTATTGAAAAAAATATTCAAATCAATGGTTCTCATTTTTTAGTTAGGTTAGGTTATGTTATACCACAATAGAGAAGAGATTTTTAAGACTTTCATAAAGTTTTTTATTATCTTTTTACCTATTATTCATTATACATAGATTATTAACAAAAAATACAGCGACTTTTATCTGTATCATATTGATAAAGATTTGCAAAATCTTGTTTAGTTTATATATGTAATCCAGACTTAAATAATATATAAATAACATATTTATAATTAAATAATATATTTATATATATTTTATTTTTTATTGTAAAAATGTTCTAATCAATGGTTTTCATTTTTTTGTTAGGTTAAGTTAGGTTATAATATATTTCGGATGAAATTTTTAAGGCTTTCATAAAGTTTTTTATTGTCTATCTTTTAACCTATTATTCGTTATAATTGGATTATTAACAAAAAAAATTACAGAGACATATTTATCTGTTCGTTTATATTATATTGATAAATTAAGTTGATTTTTTAAATCTAGTTTAGTTTATATATAATCCGGGCTGAAATAATATATAAATAATATATTTATAATTAAATAACATATTTAATTTAAAATAATTCATGTTTGTCACATTTTATAAGCTGTAAGTTGTAAGTTAAAGCTATAAGATTATAAATAATTAATGTGTCCATTTTATAGTGATATTTGATATGTATTCATTTTGATCGATTTTAAATTTCTCAGATAATTTAATTCTAATAAATTTTTAGTTAGATTATGTTAGATTATGTTAGGTTATATTGGTATATGTTAATATAGAAGACCTCTATCGGATGATATGGAAAATATTTTTAAGGTTTTCATAAAGTTTTTTATTGTCTATCTTTTAATCAATTATTCATTATAATTAACATTAACAAAAAAATTACAGGGAGGTTTTTATTAATATAATATATTAAATAATATTGATAATTTAAGTTGATTTGTTAAATCTAGTTTAATTTATATATAATCCGGAACTAAATATTTAATATATATAATTCAAAATGATAGAGTAAATAGATGTATTCAATAAAATACAACAAATTTAATTCTTTGCTTCACACATGTCTTTGAAAAACAGCTAATTATTCCACAATCAGGATTTATAACGTTCCTATCACAAATAATTGCATAAATTTGCGTAGGAAAACAGATTAATTGGGTTAGTACAATTCTGAAGGAATTGAGGTCATTTTTTCTAACAAAAGAAAGAGACAACAATTCTTTAAACAATTGTGAAATAACCTGTTGATAAATTAATTTATCTAAATTACACTTTCTATATTATAAGTACCAGTCGCGTGAAAATTACCAAAATATTCGTTTAATTTTTTTTTGTACTTTCATAAATTATTTTATAGGCGAAAGAAACAAACCAAATGACATTGTTAACGACTATAACTTGATTAATTATGCACATTTCCCATTATTTATCAGCTTTCACTAAAATATCTTGGGTTTACTGAAAACGTCTCGTTATCGAAATTATCGAACGTGTACTTAAGTCGTCATTAAGAAATAATCAACTGGGTATTATACATTCGGTCGACAAAAAATTACGAAATAAGTTGCGAAAAACGTTACGCACAACTTACCGGCGACGACATTGTTACACATTAATTAATAAGCCGCAGATCGTGAGGCACTTTGCCCAACTTGTTCGATTTGTACATGCAAAATACAATTCGTGAAAAATCCAATCGGACACGGTTTCGAATTGAAATTGCTGCGACCAACCCCAACGAGAACAAAAGTGGTTCCCCATCGCGTCGATCGTTGAAGTCACCAGCTTCGATCGATCGTTTTTCGATTCGTCAAACCGCCTTCCGAGTTTGCGGTTCGGCTACGGCTTGTTTGTGGGTCACGTTTGCGAAATACACCTCCTAATGGTGCGGGTCACGTTAGAAACTCGCAATTAAACCGCCGACTTTTAATGACAAAATTGCCGACACCGTCGTGCATTTCCTCCGTCCTCCGGAAGCAAGATGGATGCGACACCGGGTCTTCACCCATCACATTTTGAGTCTGTGTGTGAACCTTGCATAAAAGCACGTGGCCTTAAACATGTAAGCCCAATTAATATTCCTGAAGCACTCACTGATCGTGTTTTACGTCAATTCGGTTCGATAATCCGACGGGATTATGTAAGTGGCTGCATCGGTAAACAATTAATAAATAATACAAGTGAAAATTGTTTAATAGGATATTATGTAAGGAAAAATTGTTGGTTTGTGGCTATCAGATATGTGATCAATGAAATTATATGTTTTGGCGATTCAATGAAATATACTTTCTACATAATGATAATTATGGACTTCTGAGTATGTTGCAAATATCCTTAAAACTGACGTTTTTTTTTGAGCCAATTATAAATTAATACCTAATTAACGGCCTGCAGGAATTTAATATGTTGCGATTAAAGGCAGTTTATATAATTTTGATGCGGTCGACGTCTGTTGAAATAAGGTGGTACTGCAGCAGAATTTCTAATTTTGACGAAGGTAGACCTTCTTTAAACCTAATTCTAATTGCCACAAGGTTTTTGTTCATCAGAAATAAATATTAATTAACTCAATTCTTAAATTAAACATTGATTATCGTATGTTCCAAAGGTCCAAAGAGATTTAAATTATCAGCCTTATCACAGTTACTTCGCAGTGCGCAAAAAATCCTTGGA
Organism: Aethina tumida; assembly: GCF_024364675.1. Classification (NCBI taxonomy): domain Eukaryota; kingdom Metazoa; phylum Arthropoda; class Insecta; order Coleoptera; family Nitidulidae; genus Aethina; species Aethina tumida. The sequence goes on from NC_065439.1 coordinate 26,763,196, forward strand.
TAATCTAGGTGAAGTTAATTAAATCAACGTCCATGCACATGGAAACTGGTAGTTATTAAATTATTTTAGCGCCGCCTATTACTATCTGCGATTATAGCACTCCGCCGACAATAACGTCGATAAAATCGCAAGCCTTAATAGTGCTAGAACCTGCTATTATATCATTATTAAAGGAACAAATGAGGCGAATAATCTCCGACACTCCGTCTTACAGTTGATGCTGGACTCGTTGGACAAGTTGTGCGAACATTTTTGGAGTCCAGCCCCGGGCTTTAGGTTACCAGAACGGCCACACTAAAAGAGCACGCATGCCCTTAAGATGATTTTTTATTTTAACAACAAAAAACCTGTAAAACCTTGTAGGATTTCCAAATTTCGAATTTGCTAATTACTTCATTTACAACGTGGTTGATTAATAAGTCCAAGCACAACATTGTGACAACACATGTATCCATATAAAGTTACTCGAAGGAGTTGATGCAATTCGTTCTTCGTACGCGCCCCTGACCGAGAAATGTCAAACCGAAACACAAAGGTGTCCGTTAGAAAGATTTTTACACATGTACCCGTCAATATTTGGATCCGTTTTCGCGAAGGTAAACCGCAGTAAGTTCATTGGCATCGAATTGCATAATATTTTGAACCATAGAAAACGAATAAGTCATTCGACAGGTTGTTTACCTGACCGACTTGCAAAATTACTCTTTGGGCGATAAAAGTAGTACTTATTGTGTTGTTTGTTGCAGAAAATGGGTCTCAAAATCGTCGATTATTGGCTCAACAGATCCTTTTACAAGTTGGGACTCATCGTTGGTAAATACCCGGGGTACTTTCTGATCGTACCGATCCTCCTCACACTTTTGGGAATGACTGGGTATCAAAGGCTGCACAACAACATCGATCCCGAGTACCTGTTCAGTCCCATAAATGGCGAAGGGAAATACGAACGAGCTGTGGTGGAGGAGTTCTTCAAAGTTAACTACAGCGAAAAGTTTAACGTTGCCAGGATTACAAGAGCAGGTAAGAAATTTAATTGCAGGACCTAGCAGGTATTTTTTCTTCATTTTATAATAACTATATTGGATATATTTAGTTTAGCGAAACTCCTTTTAAGGTGGAAGCTATGTCTTTCTTTTTCAATATAAACTTAAATAATTGGATGTATTATTTAATAACATTAAGAGGACAAAACCTCTTTGAATAGTTCTAATCTTTTATAGAGATTTAAAAGTTAAATTAATAATAAAAATTTGATTTATTTGAAAAAGAGATATTTTTTTTATTTTGTGATAACTATATTGGATCTATTTAGTTTTGTGAAACTTTTTTTAAGGTAGAAGCTATGCCTTTCTTTTCCAATATAAACTTAAATAATTGGATGTATTATTTAATAACATTAAAATGACAAGACCTCTTTGAATAATTCTAATCTTTTAAAGAAATTTAAAAATTAAATTAATAATAAAAATTTGATTTATCTGAAAAAGAAATATATTTTTTTATTTTGTAATAACTATATTGGATCTATTTATAATAGTTTTTTGAAACTTTTTTTAAGGTAGAAGCTGTGTCTTCCTTTTCCAATATAAACTTAAATAATTGGATGTATTACTTAATAACATTAAGATGACAAGACCTTTTTGAATAATTCTAATCTTTTAAAGAAATTTAAAAATTAAATTAATAATAAAAATTTGATTAATATGAAAAAAGAGATACATTTTTTTTATTTTGTAATAACTATATTGAATCTATAAGAATTTCTATTCATTATTTAATAACATTAAGGTGAAAATACCTCTTTGAATACTTCTAATCTTTTAAAGAGATTCAAAAACTGATTTGATATATTAAAAATTTGATTTAACTGTAAAAGAGGTATTTTTTCCTTTATTTTGTAATAACTGTATTAGATCTATTTAGTTTTGTGAAACTTTTTTTAAGGTGGAAGCTATGTCCTTTTCCAATATAAATTTAAATGTTTGGAAGTATTTCTATTCATTATTTAAGAAAATCAAGGTGACAATACCTCTTTGAATACTTCTAATCTTTTAAAGAGATTCATAAATTGATTTGATATAATAAAAATTTGATTTATCTATAAGAGAGGTATTTTTTTTATTTTGTAATAACTATATTGGATCTATTTAGTCTAGTGAAACTTCTTTTGAGGTAGAAGCTATGTCTTCCTTTTCCAATATAAATTTAAATAAATGTAAAGTATTTCCATCCATTATTTATTAACATTAAGGTGTTTAGCCTTTTTGAATACTTCTAATCTTTTGAAGACGTCGTGTGGAAGAAAATGTTTTATGTAAATTTTGACTAACTGTGTCTGGATCGTTATATCGAAAGCCCAAGAACATAAATTTCTCGAGAAAAACGAGAACTATTTCGCATAGCAGCTTAGAAATTCAAAAGAGTGACATGCTTTATGTGCTGATTTAAATAATATTGCATAAAATTATCACTTTTGTTAGGCTTTCTTCTATATTTTTTTAAGATTGAAGTACACCAGTAATAATATACATGTTTGTGCCACTTACCTTATTTTGTTATATTGAGATGCATTCCTCAACCTTATTGACCTTTCACAGTTCATGATTGATTTCATAATGAAACATAGATTAAAATCAAAATTGCCTAAAGAGTGAAAGTGGGTGCCAAGGTATTAATTATTTAATCATGAATGGGCTCAATTTATGATTTGCCTCATAAAAGTCACCACTGTATCATCACAATTTATCACGTTATAGGGCGATTTGGAAGGGTCATCCTGACGAGCAAGGACGGCGACAGGAACATGCTGCGCGCCGACGTATGGAAGGAACTGCGCCTTTTGGACGGGCTGATCCAAAACATGACAGTTTACCACAACGAAGAGTACTACACCTACAAAGAAATTTGTGCCAAATGGATGACGGAATGCTTCCAGAACGACATCCTCAACTTAGACTACATCATCGACGAGGTGAGTTCAAAAATTGCAGCCGACAATGATGAATGACCGTGTCTCGCACGCCAAATAAAGTCAAAACAAACAAGACGGCGGTGTGAAAGTGGAGATGCATCTTTTCCGCGGTGACCCTGATCTCCGTTTAAACAGTGGGTCAAATGCTTGGGATGCGTTTTCTCACAAGAAACGCGACATTTGAACCGCGAACGATTTGTGCTTAAAAATTCTGGGTAAAAGTGCCGCGATGGAAAGCGAAAATAGGAACGATATCGATTAGATTCAAGGTTACAAGCAAACTGGCGCGATCGTGCGTCGTTTTTGTTTTAATTTCATTGTTTTCCACGGATTATTGTTTGATTAATCGTGGGAGATAGAAACTTCTGATATTGTTGTTTAATTTGGATAACGATTAGAAATTCAACTAATTGATTGGAGGAATGTAGGGTACCCCGTTTCTCATTTGATGGCGCATCAGCTGCTTATCTTCCTTAACTACAATGTAGATATAAAACTTCCTGTTAGACTTAACGAACGGACTCTATAATTTTAAAAATCAGCTGGGCATAAAGTATTGTAAAGTACTTGTTGCCTGTTTGGTGAAAGCTGAGCAAAATAAAAGTGGTTGATGCACGATTTTAGACAAACATTAGTACGCACCTAATGAGGTGTAAAAGTAGAATAAATTTGGATTTATAAACAAACAAAGCAATATCACCCATTGATGAATACATTTTTGAGGTCTTTATATCTAAGAGAAAATGTTTTATTGTCTTGGATGTAGCTTAAGCAAATACTTGAGTACAAGTATTAGAAATCTGGAAAAACTAATACCTCAGATATTCTAATGATGCTATTAAGTAACCATTTTCTAATTGGCTAATAATATTTAATACTTCAGCATTTCCTCCATGTGATTGTACCATTGTGTAGAACTGGAAAGTGTTATTTGGAAATAAGGTTAATTTATAGGTACTAAATGAACAATGAAGCACATGTGGTAAATGGGAAAATTATTGATGCTCAAACAATAGTAAAAATGTTAGCCCAATTGCATTTTAAACGTTTTCAGATGATTATTCTCACTTTTATTGTAATCATTAAAAAAATACAAATCTCAGTTTTAAAAAATATTCATTATCTACAACAATGAGTTTATTTTTATTTAATACTTTTTGTTACCTTCGGGAAGTAACTTTTACATTGCACCAGTTAATTAATTTTTTTGTTGTTTGGTATAGAATCTGCGAGGAAAACCATGTTTAATTATCTGCCTCAGATACAAAAAATTGTTCACGGTACTGCGGTCTTTTAGTAATTATCTAGTTGACAGTTAGCTTTCCATCGCAAATTGAATTGAACTTTTGAATTATTAATTGAATTCCTTCTCCTTCAGGTTGAAGCCAAAACGATAAACCTCACGTTCCCTCTAATGTTTAATCCCGTTACTTGGGATGCCCACGCCTTCCCAGTTTTCTTTGGAGGCACCGAAGTCAGTGAAGATGGCCTCATTATTAGCGTGCCATCAGTTCAATTGGTGTATTTTGGCAATGCTGATAGCAAAAAATTGGACGAGCTGTAAGTGGCACATCATTTAACATAATTGTTTGAATACTAATTTATTATTGTTAGTGGAGCAGCTTGGGAGGACGCCTTTTTGGATTTGATAGAAGACGTACAAGACAAACAGAACATATTCAAGCACATAAGGATTGCCAGGTTTGCTTCCAGAACTTTAGATCACGAACTCGAGAAAAATACAAAATCTGTTGTGCCTTATTTCACCTCCACCTTCATTATAATGGCTGCATTTTCAGTGGGTAAGTTACTAAAATTGGTCTAAAAGACACCTAGTTACATTATGGTTATTATTACAGTTACTTGTATGATGACTGATTGGGTAAGATCTAAACCATGGCTTGGACTCCTTGGCAATTTGAGTGCTGCCATGGCCACCCTATGTGCCTTTGGTGTTTGCATGTACGCAGGTGTCGATTTCATTGGTATAAATCTAGCTGCACCATTCTTGATGATAGGTAAGTCACTTAATAAAAACCGCCTTTGTTTTAATTCTCACACAACAAAATTATTTAGGAATCGGTATCGACGACACCTTTGTAATGTTGGCCGCATGGAGGAGAACATCAATAAAGCAACCTGTTCCGGAACGAATGGCCCAGATGTTGAGCGAAGCTGCCGTATCCATCACTATAACATCAGTGACAGATTTCTTCAGTTTTTGGATCGGTATTTTCAGCCCGTTCCCATCTGTAACTATCTTCTGCATATACTCCGGAGCTGCCACTTGTCTGCTCTTTATTTGGCATCTGACTTTCTTCGCCGCCTGCGTTGCCATTTCCGGCTATTGCGAGGAAAAAAATCTTCATTCCGTGTTCTGCTTTAAAGTTCAGCCCTTGTCGAAATCATGTAAGTAACGTGTAGTGTAACTTATGACGAAATTGGAAAAAATATGTTAATTTTGTACTACTTTTAATACAACAAATATGATCAAACTATATTCATTATATTTTAAGAGTAATCGCCTATTACATAATTCTAGTAGGTTTCTACCCTTCCGGCTTTTACAAACTCCTAGTGTTATATCACTGAATTAAATTCAGAAATACAAAACTAATATTAAAGTGACAGGAAGCATAACATTTAATGTATAAATAAAACAACTGTTTCAGACTTAAAGGAAGAAGTAATACGCACTCCTAAAACCTCTTTAAAGAAATTGCACTTTTAATTTGGGTCACAATTAAGTTAATCTTGGACGCCGTTAAATAGTTTCTATTTAATTAAATGGTTAGTTTGCAGTTCAAGTGAAGATGAAAGTGTTGGTCGATGCATGATTGATCGACATGCGCATTAATTAATCAAGTAGGAAGTATCTATTAGCTTTAACGCAAATAACAGGAAAAAACACACCAGAAATACATGTTAAACTAAAGCATGTAATTTGTGCAGAAATCCTGAGGCTAATGGTATATCAACAGTAAATAATTATTGCCCGACCTTGACAATAAATACTTCGGAAATGCATTTTCATATAATGATGGCCACTTACAGTGCATTTAATGGAGGATAAGAACCGGAATGCGAGATGTTATATAACCCGTGTCACACAAAACCAATACATCGTGAACTAACACACGAACCTACAAATACTTTCACCGGTTTTTGTTGCTCTTAATCGCATTAGTGCTATTGTTCTGTAGATTACCTATATGTTACTGCACCTGACTATAAATGAATGAACAGCTTTATTTGTACTCATTCACAATGACAGAAATTTTGTTATGTGTATTTAAAATTGTTTTTTTTTATAGATGACAGATGTTGGCTCTACAGGGTCTTCTGCTCTGGAGGTGTTGATCCCGACGATGTGGACAATCCCATCGATAACAGAGAGCATGGATTCATGGTATTTTTCCGAGATTATTTTGCTGCTTGCATCAACAATGGTTGCTTCAAAGTCATCGTTATCTTGGCCTTCGGCGTTTATCTTCTGGGAGCCGGATATGGGATGACCCAAATAGAAGAAGGTTTGGAAAGGAGAAAGGTGGCCAAAAATGATTCATACGCCATCGAATTCTTCGACAGGGAAGACGACTACTACAGAGAATTTCCATACAGGATCCAGGTCGTGATAGCAGGAAACTACGATTATTCTGACCCGAAAATACAGCAACAAGTGGAGAACTTAACTCAGACCTTTGAAAACACATCCTACATCTCTAACGGACTATACACGGAATCCTGGCTCAGAAGTTTCCTCCAGTACGCAGAAAGGAACCAGGACTACCTAAACATATCGGTTAATACCAAAAAGGACTTCATTAAAACACTGAAGGAACTTTGGTTGACACCTACGAGTCCATTTGGCTTAGACGTTAAATTTGATGAAAAAGGAGAAAACATAATTGGTATGAGATACCTGATACAAGCTGTGAATATTTCTGGTACAGAACACGAAAAAGAGATGGTCAGGGCTATACGGAAGATATGTGCGGATTCACCTTTAAATGCCACAGTTTTCCATCCATACTTCGTATTCTTCGACCAGTTCGAATTAGTTAGGCCACTTTCAATTCAAAACATGTTAATTGGAGCTGTAATTATGATGATTGTGTCCTTCATTTTCATACCCAACTTCTTGTGTTCAATATGGGTGGCGTTCAGCATCATTTCAATAGAAGCAGGAGTGGTAGGGTACATGGCGTTGTGGCATGTTAATTTGGATTCAATTTCCATGATTAACCTTATTATGTGTATAGGATTTAGTGTCGATTTCACAGCTCACATTTGCTATGCTTACATGTCTTCCACAGCTAAGACTCCAGATGAAAGGGTGAAAGAAGCATTGTACGCATTGGGATTACCTATTTTCCAAGGATCAGTTAGTACCATCTTAGGAATGATTGCCCTACTATTGGCTAATAATTATATTTTCTCCGTATTCTTCAAAATGGTGTTCCTGGTTGTCTTTTGTGGAGCTATGCACGGATTGTTCTTACTGCCAGTTCTTCTGTCATTATTTGGACCAGGATGTTGCTCTAGAACTGATCCTGATGAAGAGATCAAAATGTCCAACGTGGAAAAAGCTTTGCCACATCCGTATTGCATTCCGCACCCTCAGTTTACTTTAAATGGCAGCAATTTAGGCAACGCTCTTAAGAATCAGGCTGTGCCGAGTATCGAAAGATACAACAAGAAACCTTTTAAAACTTTTACTGATGTTGACAAGGATTTGGGACTTGGAACGTCTGAAGAAAATTCAAGTGAAAGTTCGAGCAATTCCCAAAAGAAACAACCAGTAGACGACACTTTAGACAAAAGATACAGGGAAGCATGGAGAAGAAACTCAGACATGACCATCAGTGAATTCCACACAAACCAGGTGTTAGACATATTCGGCCACGATTCGGAGATGGAATATTATAAACAAAGGGAAAGGAACAGAGCCGGAAGGCAATATGAAACACACGCCCCCGATTATGATGTCCGACCGAGGTACGCAGAAAGGAACAGAAGGCGGTATTCACCGCCGGAACCTAGGTTCCCACCACACATGATCGCAAGATCGAATTCTTACCACAACATACATCCTAGGTATATAAAGGAATCGAGATTTCCGTAACATCCGGTTATAATTTAGGTGCATTTTTTTGTTAATTATTAATAATGACAACAGTTGTTTAAAATCGTGTGATAGACTCTCACTAAGTGGACTGATTGTAATAATGGAGAACCTATTTTTGTACATCAAACGAGATTTTTGCTCAATGTGTTTTTTGTATCCTACGCGATATATAAGATTTGTACAGACTTAGATTAATCATATTTTGTAAATTATAATAATAATAAATTAATAAATTATTTTATATAATTTGGTTCTTATTTATTTATACACTAAGACCTTCGATAATTTATAAGAAAAAAAATAGATTAGAAATGTCTAATTAATGAGAATAAGGATCTGTCGGGAAGAAGCAGAAACAATGAATGGTGATAGTCCACGATAGGTGTCGCCTGATTCAATATAATTACGTCAATTCTCCCATAGAGGTAGCTGTTACTCAAATATGATTTTCTTACTAACCGGCACTGTCAAGACCAGCTGACATTGTTGTCATTCTGCCCTTTAATAGATGGGGCAATTGTTGAACATCAAATATAAACACAAAATAGGCGTGACAATTTCACTATTACTTTTAAATTTATTATTTTTTTAGGGAGATTGCAGTGTTTTAGTCTTATTTAAAATGTCACAAAACATGATTGTAACAGGTTAGTTAAGTGGTAGTTTTTGTTGTGACCATTAATTAATTAGTACATTTTTAGTTAATTTGGATATGCTTCACAGTTTATACGATTTCAAAGCCACTTACTCAAAAACTTTAAGCTTTAGAACCAACGAATATTTCATCTTACACCAAACAAACACAAAACACAAGAATTGGTGGGAAGTAATCAATGAAAAAGGAGAAATGGGATACATTCCTTCCAATTATGTTGAGACTGTTACAGTAAAACCTGCATTTTATTTACATTACTTGGAAAAATGTTTGGAGAATCTGAGAATGAATGAGATAAATGTGGAAGGTTCAATAAGTGACAAAAATGAAATAATCTTAAGACTGAAAGAGATACGAAGGCAGATTGAACAATTGCCCATAGTTTCAAGAAAAACTGCAGGTGATCTGCCTCCCTTGTTATACAAAAATTCTGAAGGAAAGATTGACACAATTAACAACAGTCCTGGCACTGGAAGCAGTTATTCTTCAAATAAATCAGAGCAGAAGAACAACAAAAACATTGAAACATCACCAAAGAACTCCAAAAACATTAAAAAGTCTTTAGAAAACGTTCCCTCTGAAGTCAAGTCTGAAAATCACTCAGAAAGCAAAACAAACATCAAAACAGACTCAGCCAGTTCACAAAATGTCTCACCACCAATTACACAACAATCTGTGTATGATTTAGTTGAAAGTGTTAGAATTAACACACAACTATCACATGAAATGTCGCGAATAGCTGTTGGCACAGTTATCCAAGGACTGCATGAACTTCTGCCAGCCTCAGTGTTTCCTTATCTGAGCACTATTTTATCCCATTCCCAAACTTCAATGGTGGTTGATGATGTACAAATAGACCAAACACATGATGCAAGCAGACTGAAAATCATATTTAATGAACTGACTTCATGCAAGGAAGACTCACAACAAAGAAGTTGGATGCTTCATGAAGATGAGACTGTTATCAAGGAATATATCACTGAACTGATTTCAATTTTGGTAATGTTCATTGCCTTCATTTAATTAAGTGTCGTAAATGATGTATTTTTTTAATACTGTTATAGTCCAACGCAGACGCAAGTATATCCAGGCACGTAATATCATCAAATCAGTACCACGTCATTACGACACTTATCCAGTACTACCAAATGGAGTACAGATGGTCCATAAGGCAGCTCTTGCTTCAGGCGTTTGGAGTTCTGTGCAGCTTGGATAAAACAGTTGTCAGCATAATGTTGAGCTCTGTTTTGCCTGGAGAACTTGCCAGGTATGTTGGCGGTTGAAGCCTGAAGGTGGCGTTCAAAGTTGGTTGTTTTCAGAGATATGATGGCTAATCCTAGGAACATACCAAAGTTAAATTATTCAGCGTTGCTGTTGACCATGATTTTTTCAATGGGAGAACTCATGCCCATCACTCATTTAGACATATTGGGTAAAACTTTTTTGCGCTACGTTCTTGATAACATAGAGTATCCACCTGATACAGATGTCGACGAACAAATACCGGACCTCTTTCTCAATCTAATCATCTCATTTAATCTACAGTTTGGCGATGAAAACGATAATCCGGTTTTGAGAGCTTTAGAGGAAAGGGATGTTGCCAAAACATTGACGGAGAAAATACTGCTGCTTTTGAACAGAGAAGGTACCCTTCTATAAGTTGATGATTGTGGAAAATATAAAAAAAATATTCGTTTATTTGTAGAGGACCCCGTAAGAATATTCGACCACGAACCTGCACCTCCCCATTCCCTTTTGAAATTATTTTACGACCTTTTCAGTTCAAAGTCAACTGCTGATTTGTTTTATACCAATGATATTAAAGTCTTGATAGACATTATTGTAAGAAATATATCAGATTTATCGCCTGGCGACAGTGTAAGTTGCCTATTCCATCAACGAGTTGAGGGTATTTCAAAATTTTATTTTTTAGAGGCGGAAACAATACCTGGAACTTTGCAGGAGAGTCATGCGGAATACCAATTACGACGAACACAGACACAGAAACGACGAAATATTAAAATGTTTTACCAGAATTTTTTGCGAGGAAACTGATTTAAGCAAACAAGATCAAAAATTAGTCAGGGAAATATCGAATGAATTTCCGATGTATTTTAAGTAGGTATATACCCTCAAAACCTATTTTAAGTCTATTTACAATTTTTTACCTGTTTATTGTGATATTTATTATTGTTTTTTAAATATAATTTTATATTTTGTTTGGAATTTTTATTATGAGTTTTAACTTGATTTTATGTTTCAATATTTTTTTTTGGTATTAGACTGATAATATTAAATAAAATTTTTTACCGCTTGTCTTTTTAATGATATTTGTTGCACGCTGTTAATCTGAAATTTTTAAATTATATGCTTCCCCACACAGTATGTCTCGGCATCTTAATTTTTAGAATATTAGAAAACATTTGTTTGCTTTCAGAACGATTCAGTAAAGACGTCACTGCACAGCATTCAACATTTTCTATGAAATTACATATAATAATCTTTAATGTTTCTTTATAAATATGACATGGCACTAATAATCATACATATTTTGTAGTCGTCCTGCCAAATTTGTTGCTTCACGTCATTTATCTTAAAAATACGTGTTAAATTTAATAAATCTCCTTTAAAAGCTCATATCTTTGGCTTCCATGAACGTAAATGTTGTAAACGAGAATTAGAATATAAAAAATAATGTGTGGGATTTAAAATGCACATTTAACAACTGTTTTATATCTACGTACTGTTAGAACACCAATAGTAAAGAATATTTTTACATTTCAAACAAATAACTGTTGTAAGTGCACAAATAAATTTTAGTTTATGATATTTATTTAACAGTTGTTGAAGGAATAATTTCTGCATGTGCCAAATCAACGAAAAATAAAAAATTCATAAATATTTTAGAGGTCTCGTAGGAAGTAGATACATATGTATATGGAAATGTGTAATCATTGTGAATTGATAATTGTGATGTCGGATGGTCAGTAGAAGTTGTGCTAAACTATATTTAAAAACTCTATGTGATACTATAATCTAAACTTACAATTAATTTAATATTTTATTCAAAGAACCTTTCATAAGGCAGAAATTGTACAGGGCCCAATTTAACTAGCAATGTTTATTGGGTTATCATCATTGTTATCGTTATAGGATATATTATATGTAATATGGATTATTTTATAAAACCACCTCTACGCTTCGTTTGTAGTTTTCACATTTTATATATAACTGCTGTTAATTTAATTTTAATGACGCCTTAAAAGTGGCTGAGAAAGCATGCAAATATTTCTATATAATGCTTCTTTAATTACTACGTTAATCTTCAAACTTATAAATTAATGGCAGTTTGGAGAATTTAAAAATATATATTTACTAGATATTCTCGTAATAATTCGTATAAAACTTTTCATTGCAGTTTTGATGTTGTAACTAGAATTTTAATGTTTATGTATAATATTCAGCAATTTTGATTAGATTTTATTGCTGGATTGTTGCTTAGTGTAATATGGTACAAAAATATTAAATAAGACACAATTGAAATTTTAAAATTATATTTATTTATGAAATAAATTTATACAAATAGGTTTGTAATTAAAATAAATATTTTGTTATATGTAACATATTCTGTTCATATATATTGTAGATTTTATTAAATAATAAAAATGCACTTTGGACTTCAGCACAACATGTTGTTTTCTTGTAGGTTGTTTAAACTTCACCAGTCATCATCTCCATGAATTCTGAAACGAATAATTTGTTTGTGATTTGTGAAATAATAATAGTTTTTATTAAATTATAAGAGGGCTAATTTGTCAAAAGGAAAGTAGTGTTCCAAAAAACATTTACCTGGAAGCAGAACATTCTATTTGTGTTTTGTGTCAAAACACGTTTCACATTTATGCTGGATTTAATCTTTTCAGAATTGCCCGATTATTTAAAGTCGTGTATTTAGACTAAACTTCGATTTGGCCATTAATAACTGCTCCAAGAACTTAAACAATAATTACTCAACAAAGACAAACAGGCATCCCTCATGTGAATGACTATAAATACAATTCCCTCTGACAAATCACCTCAAAACGCCTCTTCCATTCTGACTGCCGCTGTTTACGCTATTAGATAAATATGAATTGGTATAAATAGAACGTTTATATTTATTTCTGGATCGAATTTATAAATGTGTGTGCGAGTGAGAGGCTTTCCTTACCATCAAAGTCCACGGTTCCAGAGCCGTCAGTATCGATTTCCTCAATCATCATGTCCAATTCCTTTTGTGTCAGCTGGTCGTCCAGTTCCCTTAAGATCTCCTTCAGACATGATGTGGGAATGTAACCGTTTCCTGAGACACGGATGAAATATTTCAGTTGAATTTATTCGTAATGAAGATGGAGCAATAAAATTATATTTTATTCGTTGTCATACAGCCAAAAATAATAAAGGCAATAATAAATAATTTAATGCGTCTCTCAATAAACAGTGCGTTTATAAAATTTATAGCTGGTTCCAGTCTCCATTTGAAAGCAGCTGCAATTTATGCTCTTGTAATTTTATTGCCTCCATTTTAAGATCTTTAATGAAGTCATTGTTGAAATGGGATTTCTAATTCTTACCTTCTTTGTCGTATAACCTGAAGGCTTCCTTAAGTTCCTTTTGCATGGCTTCATCATCCTCCTCAACGATGAACTTGGCGGCCAAAGTGACGAATTCTTCAAATTCAAGACGACCAGATTCTGTAAATAATAAATTATGATAGAAGTGGCACCAGTACTGTCCTGATGAATAGATAATTTGTAAATGACAGTAGTTGCACTAGTGAATGAAAGTACTAATTGGTTAACGAGTAATTAATAGTCACTTTTTGCAGAGTTCACAAATTTGGCAGGAGACCAAAGGAAAAATCATTAATGAAACATACTGTAGGCCAATTCAACTCAATTACGTTATTTTCGTATTTTTATTGGCGAACAGATGCTGAATTATGAAATATTATTCGAGATATTATAGGGTTAATAAAATTTATCGTCGAATTAATATTAACGTGCTGCGTCAGTTTTAAACGAGGTCAATTGGTTGCCATAAATTATATACAACTTACTGTCAGCATCGACTTCTTCAATGAGTTCTTCTAAGATCTTTTTGTCGAAGGGTTGACCCATGAGGCGGAGGATGTCGGCTACCATGTCGCATGGGATGCTGCCGGATTTTTGGCTGTCGAAAGCTTCGAAAGCTTTACGGAGGACTGAAATAAAATAATTATTATAACATACGATAAATTGTCCTCTTCCAACAATTCAACAACAGTTAAATCGTCTTGATTTATTTATTAACTAGTTGTTGGTGTTATAAATGGAATTCATTAAACTGATGCTATTTATCTGTAGTCTTATTGCTTTTGTTTTATACTTGCCAAAACAACTGGGTCTTGATTTATAGGGTATTTTGTTTCCTCATTATTTTAAAATGTAAATAATTTATCTTACAGTCCTATTTGTTTAGACTGTGTTATTTTTTGATCTTTTCTAATATTTCCCCTTGAATCTCTATTCCGAAATATTTTTATTCAAATTGTCATAAACAAATAAAAATTATTATTTTCTATAATAGACAAAAACTTTCCATCGAACTGTCCCAAAACGAATATAGTACCACATATAACTAATAATAGATGCGTGGGCGTGGCCGATTTAATTCAATCCAGAGATGCTTATGTGGACCGAGTTCAATAATAGAAAGCAGGTGCATTGAAATGTTAGAGGCAGCACCCACAACACCATTCGTTTATTTTGTTTGGAAGTTTGGATTTCGTTTTAAAAATGTGAGAAGAAAATAAATAAATGGATTGGAACAACATGAACCTATTTAATTTTTTTAATTGAAAATAAATATTTTCTTTTACTATTTTTGATTTTCAATCTAAAACGCACAAATAAATAATGAACCACATAAACGTGTTTTCATTTTTATTTAAATTAAAAATAGATGTTTTCTTTACTGATGTGGATTTTGGATCAAAAACGAAAAAAATAATTTATTTTTATTTTATTTTAAAACATATGTTTCCTAGAATTGAATTATATTTTTTATGTTTTAATTGAGCTGAATATTAAAATAAAAATATGTACATTAAAATTACAATAAAATAAAGTTGAAATAAACAATTTTATTTAGTTGTAAGTTCTAGTTATGAATTAAAATTTGGGAAAATTGAACACAACATTATCAAGAGTGTATTTATCTAAGAAAGTGTTTATATTACACATTAATAATAAAATGTTACAAAAATAAACAGTCTAGAGATGAAATTTTTATAATGTAGTGTAATTTTAATATTTTGATATGTTTTTTGTAGTTTTATTTTATATTATAATATTAACCAACAGAAGAAGATTTTTAAACCAAAGAATTCTTACCAGCAATTTGTTCTGGTGGAAGCTCATCCTAAAAAGAGAAAAACAATAATTAAAACTTGTGGCAACTAATAACTATAACTAATATTTCACAACAAAAACAAAAGATCCACTGAACCAACGATGGAACTCAATCAAATGAACCAAATAAAAACCAATATGTACCATTTTTGATTGGTGTTAAGATAGGAGTTCAACAACTAATCTCAAAAGTCGTAGAAGAACTGAGGCGTCCGCCACAGTTCCGCCATTATTAAAATCGCTGTTATAGTGGATTTCTAGCGTGGCTTTTTAAAAAATCCCAATCGGCATTCGAGTAATCCTCCTTCTACACGTTTGTATCAAAGGCCCACGCACCGGAGCGTCGCTTGGAAAACCACGGTTGTGGAAATCGGTAGCAAAATCGAGTAAAGTTCGTATTTTTAGAAAA
Organism: Aethina tumida; assembly: GCF_024364675.1. Lineage (NCBI taxonomy): Eukaryota > Metazoa > Arthropoda > Insecta > Coleoptera > Nitidulidae > Aethina > Aethina tumida. Next base: position 26,778,790 of record NC_065439.1, read on the forward strand.
GCCTCCTTTTCACCGAAGGCATTCACACTATGATGAGACGTTGTTTTGGGCACATGGGCTCCCGATGCACGATGTTCTTGTGGCTTGTGTTTTTCGGCATTTGTTCACGATGTGGGCCTTTGAGGAACGTTAATTTAAAATACTCGTTGAAATCATTCTGTTGTAATGTGATGAAGTAAGGGTTGTTTGCAATAATGTTTAATGCAATAGTACATATTTTAAAAGTTTCTTGAATATATTTTTTGTGCTTTGTTGTAACTTTTAAGGTGTCAAAAATATACTATATTTTTTTTTCTTTCATAAATATAAAAATTTTTTATTTTATACTTTTTTAATATTTATAAAGCACTAAAGAAATTTGAAGAACATTGTATAAAAACTAAAACAACTTTTTCAATAAAAAAATGTTACTTATAAATAGTTTTCTGAGAAGATTATTTTAATATTTTAGTTTCGAAATGTATTATAATTTGATTCAATAAAAATTAATGATTTTTTTGTTTATTTTCAAAATAAAATTAATGTAATCAATATATATTATACAAAAATACACCTTTTAATTTACTATTTTATGCAATGTCACTTTGTGATGCAATTGAAACTGTAAATAAAGTAATTTGCATATTTACTTAAGCATAGGTATTTTATTAGTTGAATATCGTCGCTGACTGATTAGTACTTACATTACTTACACTGGTCAGAAATTTGGAATTGGTTCAACTGAGATGTCAAGATAAAATATACGTTCCAAGAAAATTTTGTAGAAAATTGTAAATACAATAAATTCTTTGTTTCTTAAAGAAAACAAAACCTAAAATCTTAAAATATTAAATTTCAATAACAACTTTATTTAGTTCAAAGATGCCTAAATGTAGTGTGAGGAACTGTGGGCGTAAAATAAATTGATAGAAGTTTTAATTAAGCATAATAAAAGAGCAGTCATTAAGCAAATATAATTATTAAAGTAAAGTAGTTTGGTCACTAAATCAATGCAAAAAATATATTTGAACCTTTCATTATAGTTGAGAGGGACAATAAATTACTAATTACATTGTATTAGCACTTAAAATAGTCAACAAAAGTTCCTTTTATCATGATAAAATAATACAAGCAATTGTTTCACATGAGTTCATTAAATGAGAGACATGTTTTCACCATTTAAAAAGTTCATTTCTCATAATCCCGCCAGATAATTCTTTCGGCTGCCCCGGCACAAAATCAATTTTATGAACATCCGTCAAACATTTACATGAGGATTAACGACTGCCATCAATTCATACGTTTCTCGCATTTGCATCAATGTCGATCCGGGGCAGACGCCCACACAACCTTGTCTTCCACACATCGGCACCAATTTAAACACACGCAGAACATCTGGCCATACGCTTTGATCTCCTTACTGTTTCGCATTTCAATCAAGATAATCTTTTTTGAAAAATTCGAGTGTTTGATTAGATCCATGCTGATTTTCTAAGTGTTGATGTTAAGTATCAAATAAAACAAGTTTTTTTGTCCAATAAAAAAGTTGTATTATAAATCGTTGCTTTAGATCTTTAATAGCTTAACGGTTTGTTTTATCAAAGTGTAAATTTAGAGGAAAAACAACCTCATAATGTTTTAGTTTTGCCAAAAGATTTTATTTAATTTATCTCAGCAAATCTACAAATCAACTTGATAAATTATAATTGTAAGACATAAATTAAATGATGCATCAAGCGAGACATACGATCCCAAAAATACTAAACAAATCAAATGGATCTAGAACATTTTGGGAAAAACAAAATATTTCATGGAGCTCATGTACACACAAACTTACGGCCATTTCGAAGGTATTATTTTCAACTAATTCACACAGTACAAGAAACGGTGGCCCACTGATTGCCGGAAACGTTGTACTTGCGGTCCTCAACTTATAAGGCCTCTCAAAATAGATTTAAGACTTTTAAGAGGGGACTTTCAGGTTGAAAAATCTTCTGGATCCAATTATCTGATTTTGTTTTTCTAGCTGGTTGTAAATTTCGGTGTCAACAGACACATTTACGACTTTTAGCTAATTTTGCAATTTTTAGATCGTGTTTCATATTACGGATGTGAAAATGGAAAACTACAAAGGTCTAAGGCGGGATATTAATTAGTATAATTTAAATGAGTCTTTATTCATGGAGTTCACCGTTTCTGTTCATGAATAATATTGTAATTTGAGTAATTTTTAATTATTTTATAAATATGGTAAAAAAATATATAGAATATATAAATTAATTAATTTTATTATTGTTTTTATATTCTTACATACTTATATGGACAGAAAAGATTATTAAAATGTTTTAAATTAAAAATTTTTTATTTAAATTTTTATTAGTAACTTTTAAAATATTTATAAATTTGGCCATGATTTTTTGTATTAGTCATTTAAACAGAAAAAACACATTAATTTCTGAAATTTCGATGTTTTGATTGCAGCAACAAACACAAGTGTTGTGAAAACTAAAAAGAAATAAAAAATTCGGTAACTTTTGAAACAAGTGGATCAATAATCACAGTCACACAAACACAAATCACACAAGTTTCCACAATAAATTACATCTTGTATCCTAGTTTAAACACCGAACGATCACTTACTGCAGACATGTTGGCTGGGTTCAGTTCAAAGAGCAAGTTGTTCAAGAACTGGAAGGCAACTACTTGTAATTTCCTCCTCCTCCACTTTATATATGTACTCCAAAAATAACATTCAATGTGCAGAATGATTTATTGCATTTTGTTCTTTATAGCGTAATATAAAGTCTTGTTTTCATTTACGGTTTTATATCTTGGACTTCTAATATTAGATATTTCTAGCTGATTATAACCGATTGTTGCAGATCGTGGATATTACTGTGCTTCATGTAAATATTTATTTAATTTCATTGTTATTGTCGGCATTTTTCTTTATATCTGGAAGCGAGTCAAGAGGTTTGGTCTGTAAATAGAAAACAGACTTTTCAACTCGACGAAAAGTTTGGATGATTTACCGATTCTTTTATGGCCAAGTAAACAAGTTATTCAAGACTTCATTATGGGCATTGACTTTTTAAAGAATCGAGTTTGACTCATTAAAAGTATACAGTCCAGTTTTAACTTACTTGCGAATTGTTTACATCAATTTTTATGTAATTATAAGCTATTATATTAGGCACTTTTGTTAAGTTTTTGGTTCATGATTTAATTGAATACATTTTTATATTATATTTTAATATTTTATGCAATTAATTACATGAAAAACATTAAGAAGTGATTTTCAAATACATTAAGTTGGTGTAACATGTGAAAAAGTTACTCAACGAAGAGCTTCTTTAATAAATAGTAAAAATCTTCTACTTCTACATGAGCTAGTCTATACCCATATATTTTATATACTCAAAGAAAGCTCCAAAATGTTAAATGGGAAGTTATATTTTCTTCATCATACAATAGGAACAGCGTTTGATTCGTCTGAATCTAGAGAGAGACATCATGCTCGACAGAGACAGCAGAAGTCAGCCTCGTGGGAGACTTGCTGTCTCTATCATACGTGATGTCTCTCTCAAGATTCAAATGGATCAAACTCTTTTGATACTGTATAGTTTAAATATTTACATTAGACATCTAGTATTAATTATCTGTTAAGTGAGTACATTAAGTGTCTAAACACTTACAAAGCCATCATAAATTATATAAATATTTATTTAATATCCGTCATGTATATTCTTGAGCAATATTTATGAACACCTATAAAGTAATCAAACAATGCAATTTACAATAATTTAAACGAATATTGAAATGCCCCAAGCTGCGTAATAGTATTTATATCAACAAGATTGTCCGTTGTCGAAAACAAATGTGTTTCACCCGCGCAAATTTGGACCGTGTCCACGATTCAATTAAGCAAGCACGGCTCCAAAATGTTTGGTGCAATGAACGAATGCTTTCATTTTTTTATTTTTCGAGAGGCGCATATAAATATTCGTGAAATCTTGAAAATCACGATTCCCTTGCAAACAACAGGTGCCGCGTATTTTTAGAATGTATTTTGGTATAAAATTTGATTTTTTTTTAAACGCTTGGATGCAAAACACTAACAGAATATTGATACGGTCGATTATTTAGGACCACAATTTTCTACTAGTTTGTCAATTTGTTTCTGTTGATAGTTTATATATTTATGCTTTAGGGTATTTGAATTTTAAAGAATTTTTGTCAATATATCAACGTAATTTTTTGTCAAATCAGCGGAACTAAAATTGTATTTTAATTAATGGTGAATGCGGTCACTGTACACTGTTAATATTAATGACTTATTTTAGAACCGTGTTAAATGATTATTTATTAAAAATTAAATAAATTTATATAAAATACAATATCGAATTGTTTCGACATTATTAATTACAAATTTTCATTTTAAAAGATGTTGATACATTTTATCTCCAAACGTCTTCTAGACTAGATTCTGGGCCTTGTTATCATTTTAATTATGTTATGTCTTATATTATGATTTATATTAATAAGCACATCGAAAAGAACATAAATATTAGCTAAAGTCTTTGGCATTTTACCAAAACTGAAAACTGAAAAAATAAATTATTTTAGATACAGAACACTGAATATTAATCTTATATATATATATATATATATATATATATATATATATATATTTTAATAATTAATATTAATACATAATACTATGGCTAAGAGATGGGAATATCTACATCAATCATACACATTGTGTCAAAAAGTATATTATTTTTGGACACATTGCATGTTTTTAATGCTTGTGCTACTTAAATTTTAAAATATGTTGCATATTTATTGTGGATCAACTTTCAACAAACTACTTTTTTAACTTATAGTGTTGGCAAACTATAACAATATCATACATTTCATGTTATTCTAAAAATACGAATCAACACCCAATTTTTCTTGGATATTTTAGTGGCGGTGTCTTGATGTCTAGGTAGATAAAAAATTATTTATTGTTACCACATTCTCACCAGCCAACTTTTATTTTTTGTTAAATATAGAAAAACGAAATATTCACATTAAATCTTATTTCAAGGATTTTCTAAATGATATTCCAATGCCTACATTTTTAATATGTATTTTTACCACGTTATCACTAACAAGCCATAAAATTATAATTATTAACATAATTTAAATTTCAAACACTTGACGAAGTAGAAATTAAATAGACTATCCAATATTTGTGGTCACACTTTATATTCAAAACTCGAATTAATAAGCCTCATGGTATACTTACACCACTTGATGGTGTAATCTGGCTTGCCTATCCGCCCCCGGTGGCGCATAATCAGTACGCGACTCCCACTTGTCAATTTTTGTTATTATTAAAAGTTAATGGGTTGGTATAAAAAACGGTGTATATTTAATTAACCAAAAGCCCAACCTTTTTATAAGATGGTAGATTGTGAAAAGGAGGAAGCACTAAATCTTGTAAGTGTTTGTACGTCATTTTCACCGTCTAAACGGGTGAAATTACAGTTTGAGGTTATGTGGGTCATATATTGATTCAAATAAACTTTTATTTTTAGCAAAAAGAATTTGAATGGGTGCTAAACCAAGAGATACACAAGGGTTTAGAACAAATCCATAAGATATTAGTAGTGAGTATCTACTTTATTTAATTGTGTGACATCTTCTAATGGGACATTAACATTTCAGGAATGTGTAAAGAAATTTCCTGTTCAATTATATGGTCATGATAACTCATTAAAGAAGGATAAGTTTGTGCTTTCAGTGACACCAGAGAGTCTAAAATGTGTTGTCACATTGACTGGGGATAGCATAACTCATGCAGTAAGTCATAACAACTTTAATCTTTAGTTTTAAGTGGTTTTTAAATTATTTGTGTCAACACATGTTGTATATATTTTGATTCAGATTTCTTTGTACAAATATTTACCTGAAATTCGTTCTTCTTGTTGCATAAAGCAGTCTAATATCAACAATTATTCATAAGATCTGATAAATGTGAAAAACATGTTCCAAGTTCCAAATAATACTCTTGTGAATGATTGTATTTTACATAGAATTAATAAGATAAGAATTTGATTAAATATATTTCAAAATCAAGTTCATATTGCTACATCTAACTGTACACTTACTTTATAATAAGTTAATTTATTTATTACATTAATATTAATCAGTTTCTTTCAAATATATTTTATTATATATGTATGTATTTTTTACATTCTCTAACAATGATTATTAAGTAAATTTTAATTATTGTAACCTCCCTGTTAATTCTTAACAATTTGTTAATAAAATAAATGAGCCTTATTTAATGTTTTCTCTTGACATACTTTTTGTAATAATTTCCTGTTGTATGTCAATAAAACTGCAATAAACGTCTTGACCCCCTGTTATTTTTTATTTAATTGTTCATCAATGAAACTTTAAGGATATCAACTTTAAAGTGACGCGCCAAACAAATACGACGATCGTCCGTACGTCCATCCAAAGCGAATATCCGTGGAAGCTGCAGCAGGTCCAGGATGCCGCCAATCATTTGCAGCAGGCCATCTACCACATAGACGATGTCGGGAAGAACTACAAATTCAAGTAAGTGGCTAATTTATTCGGACTCAACACGCGTCGGTGTTTTTTCTCGAGTGTCGGCGTCAATTGTGCTAATTGTACGATTTGTAAATGTGATTATTCGATATCTCGTGCACAGATTTATTGCCAGCAATATTGGTTGAGTGGTATTTACCGATCGGGCTATAAATAAGCTTTGTTAGGAAACACTTGATAACTGTTTTTTTATTATTATTATCATCGGTCGTAATAATAATGGTAACGTGACAGCGAATATTGTTTTTAAGCTTGGCAATTCTTATCGGAACACTCGTTTTTTTATGGTAATCATCCGCTTGGCATTCGAAGCGAGGAAATTATTTAATAACCGTAAATAAATGTTTATTAATAGGACGCAATTGTATAATTCATTAAGCTGCAATTTACATAATTTTGTATATGTGTTATTAGACCATCTGCTTGTTAACTAAATTGACTCTAAACAATGCACAATGATTTATAAAATACTACATTTATAAACTTCTAACTTGTAGGAAAACTATTAAACTATTATCTGTTATTAATAACGAGCCTTGAATTAAACGTGTTTATTTAAAGGTCGTCGGATGAAGTTCTCCACATTTTGGGAAACATACTAGGAAGCCTCCAAAGGGGCAGGACGAGCCTGATAGTACCTAGAAAAAAAGCTATCGATGACCTAATGAAAAGTCGCAATATGGTACGTTTCCTGGTTTGCCCATTTAATTAAATCATTATTCACCCCCATACGTATTTTAGAAATCGTTGTCCCCAAACTTGTCCGAAGATTTGGCAATCAGTTTCTACATTCAAAGCCACAAGTTGATATTTGCAATCTACCAACTGACCAATCAGCAAGGCACTATGAAATACGAATCCAATCATGCTGAGTGTTCAGTGCCTTGGTTGAATGAGGTTCTTGTTTTCTTTACTGTCAGCTTACAGTTGTGTCAACAGCTAAAAGACAAGGTAAAGGTTTTCAGCTGTATTACGTAGGAATGTAATTGTTTTCTTCTGTTTTTAGATCTGCGTTTTTTCACAATATAAAGATTTTACTGTTGGTTCGAGACCGTCTAGTCCGTGTCCTGCCTAATCTCATTGCATAATTCTTGTTCAAACTGTAGATAATTAATTATGATATTGTCAATTTAAAATATTGTTGTATATATATATTAGTGATAGTTTTATCATGTGTAGACCATTGACTTTTAATAATTAAGGTAAATATATTTATTTATAGGACGTCTACAAATTTTTTCTAGTATTCCTCATGTTTAATATTAAAGCTAAAACCAAACTGCATTTTTTTCTTCTATCTGAGTACCATTCATTTTATTTAACTGTAAACTGTATGCTTTTAGAAGTGGATGCTTATTTATTTTTATGATTTCTTTTGTCATTCCTGTTTATTTCCATAACAAGATGTAACCAAATAAGATACATTTATTATATTATGCACGTGTCGCTCTTTTTAAAGAGAAAATGTCTCTTGACAATAATAACTGTTTTTTAAAAATCTCACCCAATTGTGATGTTTGTGATTGTTTATGGAGAGCAATAAACTCACTGTTGTTAGTATGTTGTTTTATTTACCAAAATGTGGAACTAATTTCGACTGATTGATTGATGAAGTTTATTTGAATCTGTTTATATTTTATTGAATTTCCTATTTAAAACATTTTTCCCATTAGGTAATCTGTTTGGGCTTCATTTATAAATGTTTAATTACCTTTTACAAAATATCAGAAATTCCCATTTAATTACATATAAAAAATATCCAGATTTTTAACAGGTAAAATCTATTCAAAGTGTATATTATATATAGAATACAGAATAATAGATTTTATTGATAATATTCAAGTTTAGTGAATAATGATTGAATAAAAATACATACTTCCGTAGATTGATCGTCCATGAATATAGTGAAAAATAACAAATCAATTCATAAAACACATTCATTGTACTGACTGATTATTTCCAATTGGATATAAGCTCTTGCATCGATTTTGGCTTATCTATTAATTGAATTTGTATCAGTCCTCTAAAAATTTCAGCTACATTTTTATGCACCATGATAGTTTTCATAAATGTTTTTATGTAAATTGTACATGCAAAATATGAGTGTGGCACAAATTGTTATTAGTTGCTTTCAGCAAAATCCTTTATACGTTGAACTAAAATTGTTTTTGTTCTAATTTACGAATCTGTGTCACATAATTTTTAAAAGTTCATTCATTAATTTGCATTCAGTTGAAATGTACTGGGTGATTATATGGATTTATAAATAGGACCGTTTAAAGCAGAATCAATAGTTTAAATTACGCTTTCATAAATAATCAAGTCATTTTAAATTCGTAACATGAATTAGCACTTTGGTCACCTTTTTAACGTTTCAACACTTAATTCAAAGATGGCGTATGCTTTTAGTATTCTAAAATTATTCACTGAAAAAACATAAAAAAACGAATGTACTTTAAAAGCCCGTTTAATTTCAGCAAAAATAGAAAATAATTACAAAAATATACTATAAAATATATGTAAAACTACACACACATTGAATAAAACACTACTAAAAGATTAAAAATGTTCAAACAAATGTTTTCGTTTCTGACAGACAGTAATAATATGTGTATTCACTTTTTAAGCGTATGTAGTGACAATGCAAGCTGACAGTATGCGCTTTATTGAGGCTTCACAGAATCATATGATGGAGCTGCAATAAATAAATTAAATAATATTTTAATAAATTAAAATATTTTATGAAATAACTTACGTAGATCCCTTGAATTGGTCGTTTCACCAGCTTCTTGAGCTTTGGAGTAACCTAAGAAATTGAAAAAAAATACATTAACAAGAACACTTACGCACGAACGCAATAAATAGTCAAACAAAACACACTTACACAATTAAAACTTATTATCTAACCGTTTGTGGGTGCAGTTGGTGCTCCTGGTTGAGCAGGCAATTGTGGGTAGACTCCGCCAGGGCTAGCGAATCCCATCGGTCCCGGAGGTCCGCCAGGATACCCTTGAGGTGGCGCACCGCCGGGATACCCTTGAGGTGGGGCACCGCCAGGGTACCCTTGCGGATCACCACCGGCGTATGGGTAACCTCCCGGAGGCGGGGGTCCACCGGGATATCCCTGTGGCGGGAATCCTTGAGGTGGGCCGCCTGGGCCACCTGGGTATCCTTGCGGAGGAAATCCTCCTGGAGCACCTTGAGCTGGAATTCCGCCAGGTGGTGGTCCTTGTGGTGGGAATCCTCCTGGAGCAGTTGCTAGAGGGAAACCACCCGGTTGACCTTGAGATTCTCCTGCAGGTGGTTGTGGAGGAATTTGGCCACCTGGTGGGATATTTCCCACTATTGGCTTGATTTTTATAACCAAATCTTTGTGGTAGGAAGGTAAGGCAGCTCGAACCTAATAATTAATATTTTATCAAAATAATCCCTGGTTTAATATTGGATGTTGTACCTCGTAAATGTGTGACGCTTTGAATAGTTTACACTGGTCAAAGTTGGGCAGGAAAGTTTCAGGTGGTATTGGTAATTGAACGTTGTAGGTGTGTTCCCCATGGGCTCCCACTCCAACATCTTGAACGGTGGCTAAATCCCTCCCATCTACTTTTTCCGAGGTACTTGGCACATTGGCCATAAATGTTAACCGTTGTTTCAGCGTAACTTTTAAACTATCAACATTGACATTCGACTGGTTTGAGATTCTAACGTGCATTGAAACGGTTTCTCCAGGTATACATGCTTTTTTAGGTAACTGAACATCCATAGAAATTGGTCCGGATGCACAGCAGAAGCAGCACACAGTTTTTTCATCAGAATAAGACGAAGGTCCCTGTTTAATAAACGAAATGTTAAATAAAAGATAATTCGTAGTTTTACTTATTCATACTAAGAGGTCTGGAGTTTGTTCGACCCGATTTAAGTCAATTGGTGCGTTGACGACAAACAAGAATTGGTCTTCGAAATCTTGTCTCATGGGGCGGTCTATTATTCCATGGACCCTGTAAGTTATGTTGCCGTTGGGACACCCGAAACTAGTGGGTAGATTGTGGGGTAAATTGTAGCTGAACGGGTAGATATGTTGACCAGCAGACAGACTAGTACTGCCAGTTTCTGAAAAATTGCTCACTCATTTAAATGATGTAAAGTTTTGATTTTAACTTTTACCTGCTCCATAAAGGATAATCTCATGAAACAGGAAATTATTATCTCCTATGAAGTTACAAGTTTCATTTTTCGTGGAATTGTCTGTTGGGTTCGTGGTCTTTTGTTCTCCCAACCATTCCGTATGTTCACTTCCGACAATTCGTATTTTGACAGCTGGAAACCAAGTTATTGGAAACTTGAAGTGCAATTTGGTAAGTTTTCGTTACCTCTAAGTGGCGATTCACTGTCCAAGTTGCATATAAACTTGCCTTGGATGAGATTGCCAGGAAAGTACTGACCATTGTAGTTGTCTAACCACACCTTACAGTTAGACATTGTTCACTGTAAATAGAACAATTTTAGTGTCATCTCCATTAAGTACAATTTAATAATTAATCAAGTCAATTAAGATTAATAATTTACAGCCTCTGGTATTGGATGTTATAAAAAAAGTCATCAAAATAATTAATCGAATTCGAATTGATAATAGTAATTAAGCTGTTAGTTTATGGTGCGAATATGTCTATCCACGTTTTTGTTGGAAATTGCGGATTTTCTGTTTGTCAATTAAACCTTTCAGGTCCATTAACATTTGACGAAGAATGACGATTTTTGGTGACATCATGCATTATGTAACGTATTCTAAATAAATGTACGGTTGTCGCGCGAAGTTATTGACCCGCCTCTGATGTGGTTCCTGCTAGCAGGTCCTGCCGCCGGCGAACGCAAGACGCCTGCGTAACGATCCCACTATATTTATACGATTACGACAAACTTAACCTCCGGATCATTTGTTACATACTTTTTTAATTAACACGTTAATGAGGAACGAGGCGCAGTACGACTCACCGGGGTTGGAGGCGGAGTACGTGATGTAAAACAGGAGTATTTACTTCCCGGGTTGCGGTGGACGTGGTGAGGTTAGACACTCGGTGGATTACGACATCGTTGTCAATAACGCGAGCCGTGGCTTGAATTCTTCTGGGCCAGTGGCGGCGTCGGGGACGCGGACGTTGCGACATTGAAAATTTAATTTAAGCTCTGCCCGGTTTACGGTCGACTTGTTTATTTGTACGTCGGAATAACAATTCTGAATGTTTGGTCGCAATAAGTGAGTCCGTACTGCTAAGAAAATGTTTGAAAATTGAAGCGGACGGTTTAATCAAACTTTTTTTTTTTGTTTATTGAATGGATTAGCTTTGTGATTGAAATAAAATCCAAATCAACGTACTCCAAGCACCATATAATGTATATGGGTAGTACTATATCGTGAAGAAAAAAGTGAAAAATATTTGGGAATATTAGACAGAGGCTCAATGAGGTACTACTTGGCTATATAAACTAATGTAGGTTAATTAATCAATGTATAAAGACAAAGAAGGGTACCGGGACTTATTGTGATACTTATTTTGACTATATCAATTAGTGTATTTAAACCAAGATACCACTGACACATACAAGGTGGGCCACCCTGTATATATTGGATGTGGGTTGTCCTATACTGTAGACTAAAATGTCATAAATACTTAGGAAAGTTAGAGAGGAACTATATGTCATACTACATTTGATTATATCAGTTAAGGTGTGTTTTTAAATATTGGTACCACTGACACATATATGTGGCTCACCCTGTATATATTATCTATCACTAGAACTATAGTAAAATGTCAAATTTACCTGTGAATATTAGAATGTGTCTATATCAGTTGATTTACTTTATTTAATCATACACGTACAGGGTGGACCAACCTGTATATATTATCCCTGGACAGTGCTATATTCTTGAGTATGTTACTATGTTAAAAATATCTGGGAATATTAGAGAGGAACTAAATGTGACGCCATCTTTGTCAATCAATGTATTTAATTAAAGGTACTGCAGACACATACAGGGTGACCCATCCTGCATATATTATATATGGGAATATTAGAGGGAATATGATACTATTTTTGACTATAACAATTAATTCGTTAAATTAATATATTTGAAAAAAGGTACCACTCACACGCACAGGGTGGGCCACTTCGAATATATATAAGCAGTACTGTAGTATAGAGTAAGATGTCAGCCATATCTGGAAATATCAGAGAGGAATTTATTTGATACTACTTTGACAGTATAAATTATCGTATTTAAACAAAGATATACCACCCTGTATATATTATATATGAGCAGTAATATACTATGGAGTAAAATGTACAAATTCCTGAAGAGATTAGAGAGGATTTTAATATGATACTCTTTGTATATCAATAAATTCATTTAATTAATGTATTTAAAAAAGGTACCACTGACACATACAGGGTGGGCCACTCCGAATATATTATATATGAGCAAGACAAAAGTATAGTGTAAAATGTCAACAATATTAGAGAGGATTTTAATGTGATATTCTATTTGCCTATATCACTAAATTTATTTAGTGATTTAGGCAAACATTTTATTTAAAAAATGGTACGACTGACACATATTATATTATATATGAGTAGTACTATACTATGCAGTAAAATCTACAAAATACCTGAGAATATTGTAGAGAATTTTAATCTGATACTCTCTTTGTCTATATCAATAAATCCATTTAATTAATATATTTAAAAAATGGTACCACTGACACATAGAGGGTGGGACACTCCGAATATATTATATATGAGACTGTACTATAGAGTAAAATGTCAACAATATCTGGAAATATTAGAGAGGAACTTATGTGACACTACTTTTGACTGTATGAATTAATGTATTTGATCAAATATATTATCCTGTATATATTATATATGAATGTATATATTATATATTTGTAATACTATAGTATAAAGTGTACAAAATACCTGAGAGTATTAGAGAGGATTTTAATGTGACATTTTCTTTGCTTATATCAATAAATTCATTTAATTAATGTATTTAAAAAAAGCACTATAGATACATACAGGGTGGGTCACTCCGAATATATTATATATGAGCAGGACTATAGTATAGTAAAATGTCTACATCTGGAAATATTGGAGGTGAACTTATGTGATACTACCTTTGACTGTACAAATTAATGTATTTAAACAAAAAATGACTAATACTACAATACTATGGAGCAAAATGTACAAAATTCCTGAGGATATTAATGAGGGTTTTAATGTGATACTCTCTTTACTATAGCAATTAATTATTTTAATTAATATTTATGAACAAAGGTACCACTGATACGTATATCCTGTATACATTATGTATGAGTAGTACTACATTATGAAGTAAAATTTCAAAAATATTTGGGATATTAGAAATAGATTTAAGGTTTATATTTGTCTATATAAGTTAATGTAACTAAATAATTTAAATATAAATAGAAGTATTACTCATAATACATAATAAATCACCCTGTAAGTAATACTTATGAGTATTACTATTGTATATTTTTTTGATAATTACTTCAATCGTACAAAGAAGCGATTATTAATGGAATGCGTGTCTTTAATTTATAGTGTTGTAAAAGTTATACTTATAAATATAGATAAAACTTGTTTATTGTGTTTAAATTGCCACATTTAGCTATCAAACATATGATGAGCATTAGCTGTAGTATATTATTTTTAGTGCTGTTGTAATTCAAATTGATTATTGGTTAATATTTCCGTAACTTAAATATATATGACAATTTATTGAGGAGATTGAAATACATATTAAAAATAAATTAGTTAAGTATTTAAGCTTTCTAAACGCCTGCATTCTAGACCATTAGCATTCGGCGTAAGTGGCTACAAGTTTCCTCGCACAAGTTCACATTGTTTCCGTTTGAAGCACGCATTCACACTGGACCCGTTTCTCCGGCCGAAATCGTTAAATCGGACGATGATCACACACCCATTCATTCATAACTGTTTAAATTATAATTAAAGTACAACTCTCTAGCCGAACCACCGATGCGTTCACATCACCAGATAATCCACCGCGAGATCGTTCTTGACTCCGCCGTTCACGTACGAAAAACCAAAATCGCATTATTAAAACATCGAAACCACCTCGCATCGCACCACCACCTCCGTATAATGGTGTGTGTATGTAATAAATCCGCCCATGTGAAATTAATACCATGCAAATTTAAGCCCGAAACCTCGAAAATTATACGGGAATGTAAAACATTTCCGACTTACCGCAGCGGCACTGTTGCAATATAATTACGGCACGGGCCTCCACCCCCGAAAAACGGCGCTGCGTCTAATTATTTCAGCACATATCGCGTGCGGCCGGACGCACGAGTTTTATTTTATTCTATTCTTTTTATTTTTTTGGATTTGGGTGTTTCGCCTCGCGGATCGTGGACCGTTTTGTGCGTTTCGTGGCGCAGCACTGTTCCGCCGTCGGACTGAATGGATGCTAAAAAGTCGTACTAACCTTGATGTCGTGGGATTGTGGCCGCGAGTAATTAGCATAGGCGGCGAGAGTGATGCGATTTTGGGTACTATCGGTATTGCCTAACTAAATGCTCAACTGTCTGGTCTAGTTTTGTGGAAATTTGGAAATTTTGAAGTGTTTCCACTACTGTTTATACTGTTGAATAGGTACTACAACTTAACAAACCTAATCGCCTTTATTAATCTATACAGATCCTAAGAAAATTGTAACACAATTAAATATTATTATTATACAACCTTGTTTACTGTTCAAGAATGTATTATTAGTGAAATGATATATACGTATGTAATGAGTAATACAGTAACTAGTTTTATCTAAACGATATGTCATTACTACTTAATTTTAATATGAATAATTTTCTGTGATTTTAAAATTAATTATCTGTACAATTAAATCTATAATAATTTCCTACAAAAATCAAATTATGAACTGGAGATTTGAAAAATAGATTATTTAATCGATTAAATGTCATAAAACCCACATATTTATTTTTTATTAGACTGGAATTCTTATTATTTATACATATAAATTAATGTAATTAATTAATTTAAAGGTACCACTCACATTTGCAGCTACTCTGTATATATGACATATGAGTAATATTATACAGTCGACAAAAATGTCAAAAATAGCTGAAAATATTATTGGGGTGAAGTTTCCTTCACAAACAAATATTTTCTGCTTTATAATTTTAATGTAGACAACTTTCCTTTATTTTAATCTCTCATTGTTTAAGAATTAAATATTTATATACAATTAAATCAATAATAATTTATTACCAATAAAAAAGAAATAAATCAGTGGATCTGAAATAGAGATTATTAATTTAATTAAATAATTTAAAATTGTTCAACGACGTATTTATTTTTTATTAATGTTATTATATCAGAATTAACTTCTTATTATTCGTCTATATAAAATTAATGTAATTAATTAATTTAAAGATACTACTTATATTTGCAAGATAAGCTACTCTGTATATATATTACATATGAGTAGTACTATATAGCCGACTAAAATGTCAAAAATATTAGTTGGGTGAGGTTTCCCAAACAAATATTTTCTTTGTAATTTTAATGTAGACAACTTTCCATTATTTTAAATTCCTATTGTTTAAGAAATAATTATTTTTATATTTATATTTATATATTAGTATTATATTTTTACCTAAAATAAAATTTTTATACTTTAATTAACTTTTAATTTGAAGGTACCATTCATATTTATATTTTAAATACCCGTGAATATTATTGGGATTAGATTTCCTGCAGAAATAATTATTTCCTGCTTTGTAATTAAATTGTTTCCATTGTTCCAATGTTTAACAAATAATTATTTATACAGAACTAAAATAATAATAATTCGATACTAATAAAAAAGAAATAAATTACTAGATGTGAAAAATAGATTAATAAATAATTATTTATTCACAATTAAATCAATAATAATTTGCTACTAATTATTAGAATTAAAAAAGAGATATTAAATCGATTAAATTTCATTGTTTTTTTTTTAATTTATTGTTACATGACCTAAATAAGACATTATTACATGTTTATCAAAATCGACGTCTTTTACTTTGTTATTGGAAATATAAATTATATACCAATTTACTTTTTTCCAAATGACATTTCTCAAAAGTTTATTTATATTTAATACAGTTTTTATTAATTATATTTGAATAATAATGGCAAATATCCAGGGGAGTTTTAAAAATTATACATATTTCAATCAATTCAGTAAATGACTCATTTAATTGAATTGTGATTACAAACTGATAAAGCATATATGAGAATTTAAGTAATAGTTTCATTATTACTGTTATGGGATTATGTTATTGAAATATTAAATGTTATCTGTATTTTTATTCTTAGTTGTAGAATAAATGTCTTATTAGAAGTATAATTTACAATATTTTTATATATTAACACATTGTTCAATATAGTACTGCAGTATAGAAGCTGAAAACAATAAAGAAAAAGTAATTTATAAATAAATTAGTATTGGTATAACATAATTATACCCAATTTTAATATACTGTTTAATATAATGTATAGTACACAGTATACATTTATCAATTTACTTTTTTTTTCAATTATTTATTGTGTTACAGAATTTTTTTAGTATAATAAAAATTTCAGGCTAGTTGAAATTTTTTATAAATAATCACAATGTGGGACAAACTATTACACAAAATTTTATTACAAGAGAAAGCTAATAGAAAAGGAAAAATAAAAAAAGTAAAAAGTGACGTTAGCAGGCCTACAAAAAAGTATGTTCAAATCTGTCCGATTTCATGGTATTACAAGTTAAAATAAAAATGATGACATAATGACCTACCGGTTATTCAAATTAAGGTAGCAATAAAACCTCTACAATTTCCGGCTTGTACTACATCACATGAGTACGAATAAAAATGAAACTGTATTTTTATTGATCGAATCTTAATAAAACTCATCGAACTTAGTGAAAGTCACAAAAAGTAAATAATAAATAAAATATAAAGAAATGAATGTATCAATAAATGACTAATTAAATTTTTTAATTACCACAGTCGCCTCGTTAGTCGGGCATGTGTTTTGAATAAATAAATGTTAATAAGTATTATTGGGCTTTGTGTTCTATCTTATTGATAATGATGGTGTTGGTGAATAAATATAAAGAAAACTGTATTAATTGAATAAAAAACTAAAAATCCCATTAAAACGGGACCCGTTTATAGCAGACTTGGAGGAGATCTTCGAGAGGAAGAGCCCGTAACTTTCCAAAAGTAAAATCGCCGCCGTCCCGTGAAGGTCCCGCAAATTAATTGGCGAAATCCATCGTTCGGACACGGCATCAAGATGCTTAAGGTCAGGTTAAGTCTTAATTCGGCGAATTCATTACGGGGCACATGCCACCGTAATCCGGACGACCGGGGGCCACGGGACCAACGGCTGGTCCCTCTCTCTCCCACGCTCCACATGATCGATCTTGCTTGGAGTGCCGTGCTTATCTCGCCCTAATTCTTGTTTACTCTTGATTGTTGTTGCGGTGCCGTGTCTGCACATGATGTGCTCTCCTGAATCTATTTCGGTGCAATGGTATGTGGGTTCGAATGTGGGGGAGATTGTACGGAAGGAAATTGTAGTCTGCAAGTCTTGCATATAAGTCAATAACCGTGGCTCCTTCAATCAAATCCGCCCGCTAATCAGGCGCAGTTATTTATTATAATCCATTAATTACCATCGATAATGCGATGACACGGCTCTCCAATTATCCCAATTATTGTTTGTATCATTACGATCAAATTTATTGTGACACATTCAATAATCCGAATTAAAAGGTCTGAAATTTCCTGGACGTGTTGATATATTTTAGCCCCTAACTCCTCGCTTCTGAAAATTGAAAAGTTTGGATACACTCTCTGTCTCTCCCTTCACTTTTGTATAATGTCCCCTGCTACAGATAATTCGTTTGTGATTAATTATTATTAGGTTCGAACTTTTAATCGTTAAATCGCAAACTTTTAGTAAAAGTCATTCTTTATGATCACAGGATGCGTTAAATGCATTAACGAAACGGGACACAATAAATAACTAATTGTTATTGAAGATGACATAAACCAATTACTTGGTTTGAATAATGCAAGTGCATTATTATATTTCTTGGATGTTTAAATTAAATTTGTACCAAGAACACTTGACTAAATTCCCAGAAGAAACTCCATAACTTATTAATCATACAATGAAAGTTCATAACACATTTCCATTGTCAGATAACGGTCTTTAAAAGAAACCCTTGCCGCTATTATACATTCATTTTCTATTTAGCAATGGCCCCATTCAATAAAACGCACAAAGATTTCAGCAACGTAACTTCCGACTATTATCCTTTAAGGATGACAAAAGAAATCACTTTACAGTTTTCCTAAAATATATAACGTCTATTTCGACTGCGAATGAAAGATAATACAAAAGAAAAATAGTAGCTATTTAAAATAACAAAACCGAAGAAAAGTGGTTTGTACGAAATTTGTAAAAGTGCCTTAATGCCATTGTGGCTTTTGTTATCGGAACCGCGACGACAATGTCGTATTGGAACTGATTCCATTTCCAGCGAAAGAGACATATTAAATTTATTCGTTTTTACCAAAATTCTGTGCAATAATCAGCGAAATAAAAATTTTAAATAAATTCGTCTCAATTTTCCCTTTTCTCCTTGGCTCTGATTGCGGCTAGGGACATAAATTGTTAAACGTCGCGTAGCCAGAAGTGAAAAAGTTACAATGCCTATAGCCGGAAATTTAAATCCATAAATAACATTCAGAAAATCTTACGCTGGCATTTATTTGAAGGATTTAATTTATTGTGAAAAAAAGGGAACGAGGAAAACATCCACCAATTACTTACAGAAAACAATGTGTTTTGGGGAAGTGCTGATGGAAGGGAAATGAGTTACCAGGAAGAAGTGTTATCCCCACATGTTTTAGGTCAGGTTTTTTGTTGCGTGATGATGAATATCCACCTTGGCACAACAAATGCATTCATTAGCACGTTTAATTAGGGCCTCATGCAGCCTCAAAACCTCCATTCTTAGCTACCATTCTTAAATTTACATATTCCCTCACGAGCTCACGTATGTAATTCACGTTTAAACAAAATTTTGGCAGACAAACGATGCGAAATTACGAAATCAACTCGCTCAAAACTATTTTACATAATTCCACCGATGCACTTAACTTCAAAAGAAACTAAGCCTTCGGGATGCGGGGCCGAACAATGACGAAAAAACGACGGCGTCGAGTGAGAGGAAAAAATGGAAAACAAAATTTCCAATTCTCTTTTAAAGTATATGAATACGTCCGTACTTTGTACAATAACTTAATCTAAGAACCATAATTGAAAAGTAAGTCTCGGATTAGGGAGTGATTCGCTGAAAAGTAACGGAGGAAAACGAACGAAAGACAGATCCACGTACAGGGGCGGATCCGCCCTCAGACTCTCACTCGGCCTAAATTACAACGAACGCGAATCCAATAAACAAACGAATTGGCGAATTTTCCACCTCGATTCAGTCAGCAGATTGTGTATTTGTACGACCCCCCGTTTCCATCCGGGAAACCGTCAGGATATGTTAAGGATGTTCATTTGAAATAATTAAGTAAGAGAGGGAAGGGGGCTTGATAAATATGTCTGGAAACGTGGATGCCCTGCTAATTCCAAAAGTGGCCCACACAAAAATAAATAAACCCTTAACAAGTTTGGAAACGGTTAAATAGTTTGTGCAAAAATGTCTGATTCCAGTACTGTAGATGGACCATCCAATCGGGCAGAGCAATAGATATTACAGGTTGCAGGCAACTATTGTTCAAAAATCTCTGCACTTGGGCGATAAGGCGAGACGTTATAGGTAGATTTAGATAGATTAAGATTGAGTGTATTCCACGCTTGTGTCGTCCCGGCAGAATGGCACAAAAACTACCGGCGAGGACTTTGCCGGATTGATTTTATCTGGTCTCCATTCCGGAGCAAATCCTTAATTAAAACCATCCTCCAGTACCCATCTGGTCTAATGCCTGTTGTCTAAACACAAGTCGCCGGAAAACACTACCCGGCTAACGACACCGCCGATTAAATCAACTCGATGACAAACGGCTTTGGTTATTTTTCAAAAACGGTTTCGAATGCCCACGTCGCAGTCATGTCGGTACGCTCCATTACACCGATGACATAACAAACGGGTGGAACGGTCCTGATGGAGACATTAAGGATATTAAAAGTAGGCCGACAATCGCACGGTGAACTTGACAGATATCGTCGGGCAATTACATCCTGGCAAAGTTCAATTTACGTCAGTGAGTCAGCGGAGGATAATATAAAATGATGGCGGGACTGGACACTCGGCGGGGACTGGCTGAAACGGCCGTTCCGTAACGGCGTAACGTCAGCCGCACATGCTGATACCGTGAATACGCTATCAGATCCATCGCGCTGCCGCCATCGCCGCCGCCCCCCTCACGGAAAAGTGACAAACGGAATTGAAATTGGATATTTGGGCATGAGTCGCCGGCCGAAATCGAGTTCATGACGTCCTAAATAAAACACTTCCATTCGCTACGCTGACAGGCTATGTCAAGTCTGATACCAAGATATTGGCTCGTCTATCCTCCACCCATTGTTTTCTGTTTAAAGCATAAACAGTGTTGTGCGAAAATATTATATTTTTTGGGGCAAAAATAAGGGTGCTTTATATGCAATTCGGTCGTTTTTATATTTGCTATGCAGAAGGGAGGAGTCCCTTTTGTTGGAGGCTTTATTACCCATTTTTTGCACTATGTAATATAATAAAAATATTAATATACTCTGTATACTGATTTAATCTTCCTAGAATTGGAAACAATATTACTATTTCTCATTGTAGTTTGGACTGTTTTTTAAGGGTTTGAAGTCATCTAAATTGCAAAAACTAGTATGTTAGCAAAGGAGGTTAAAAGTTATTAAATATATCAAACCACTACCCTGATTAATTACAAAAACTATTTGCATTTTTCATATTTATTATTAATTGATAATTAATTGAACAATATATTTCGAATTAAATAATTGTATGTCAATTCTATAAGTTTGAAATGATTTTTATCTTCTTCTTAGTAGCAAAGGAAGTCTGGAGTTATTCAAGATGTCAAACTGGTATCTTACTGAATTACAAAACTTATTTTTCTCATATTTATTATCAATTGATAATTAATTGAACAATATATTTTGTATTAAATAATTGAATGTCAATTCTATAAGTTTAAAATGATTTTTAAGTTTTTTCTAGTGGCAAAGGAGGTATAGAGTTATTCAAGATGTCACACTGGTACCCTACTTAATTATAAAACCTATTTTTCTCATATTTATTATTAATTGATGATTAATTGAACAATATATTTCGAATTAAATTATTGTATGTCAATTCTATAAGTTTGAAGTGATTTTTAAATTCTTCTTAGTAGCAAAGGAAGTTTAGAGTTATTCAAGATGCCAAACTAGTACCCTATTTAATTAGAAAAACTATTTTTTTCATATTTATTATTAATTGATAATAAATTTAACAATATATTTCGAAATAAAAAATTGTATTACAACTCCTAAGTTTGAAATGATTTTACTAGTAGCAAAAGGAAGTTTAGAGTCGTTAAAGATATTAAACTGGAACTCTATCTAATTACAAAAACTATTTTTTTTTCATATTTATTGTGAATTGATAATTAATTGAACAACAATTAAAATATACAGGTTACTAATTACAAAAACATTTTTTAAGGCTCTCGTAAACTGGGTTGCATAAGCATGAATAAAATGATGAATCGTTCAAAAAATATTATTAAATATAATAAAACGAGTTATTCGACGTTGTCGAATTTCCCCGCAGCAAAATCCTTTTAACGCGAAAAGTTAATTTGTCAACCGTTCTCGAATAAACTGCGAATAATTGCAGATCCATATTGAAAGCAGGAAAATAATTGTTTGAAATAGCTGAGTGGGCACCATCTTTGATAGTTAATGGTTTTGTCACTTTAACAAAGGTTTAATACGGCTGCATCAGCGAAATATATTTTACCGATACGGTTATTTAAAGTCGAATAATGTTACGGCGAAATGCAAAATAAGCTGCGCCAAAGTTGAGGCGTCCGTAAAATCCAACCCGGCAACGTTCCGGAATATCTCTTTGCCAACGGTTATTTCATTATGAATTTATTTTCTGGTGCGGAATTTAACGGGTCCGTAAACGGTTTCGTTTTATTGCGATTAACAACCGTGGGTGGACGTTGATCGATACAATTATTTTCCGATTTTTTCGCGCCGCCCGAAAAAACGCGTCGGCCATTTTTCCGGAAGCTGCACCGACTTTTTTCGATGTTTTGAGAACAACGGCGGTTTTTTTTTAGTCGTGCACAAAGTACGTGGAGCAAAAGTTTTTCCATAAAACGGGAATGCGGAAAATTGGCAGTGATATTGATGCAAATGCATTGCAGGCGTCCGGAAAGTCGGTATCAATTAAAAACTTTATATATGAGCGGATAATTGCGTTAGAGCCACTGGTCCATTTAATAAAAACTCCAGTTTTCCTGGTAGAAATCGGGGGCATGATTCATAATTAAAGATATTTTTCCGGACCAACAACACAGTGCTGAATTCAATTATTCTCCAAGAAGTTGAAATTACAATGGCTTCCAGTGCAGAAAATCAAATTATTTAGTAATTATAACTTTGGAAAATCCAAGTCGTTGCCGACGCCGTTTCGCGCCCATGAAATAAAGATGTGGAACAGTCGAATTGGGAGGGATGGGATTATTTCCCGTGCTTCGGAACCTTTTTCATGCAAATAACACAAATTAATCAATTAATATACGCCACTGATGACTGTTTGTTTTATTGTGTTAACGAGTTTGTCGCTGTTTTGGGTTTACTTTCCTAAACAACATAATTTTTGTTTACCTAAGCTAATACGGATTGTTTTTAGTTCAAAAATAAAACTTTCTAGACGTTAATTAGTAGCAAAACTAACTTGATTAGTTCTAGTTTAAAAGATTGACAGACACGCTTGCTGTATCAGCCCCAATTTCTTGTAAATAATTGAATGAAAGTCGGATAGTAACGTGCCAATGTGGTTGGACGAAATGACGTTTTATAAATTACTTGCGACAGTACCAGTTCCATTATTTTATTAGAAAAGCATCATGGTCGGAGAACGGTCGACCATTTGACACATCGAACTACGAATTAACGTCCATATTATATTGTGACAGCCTTCGTCTTCCCTATTCCTTCTCGTGTCCAGTTGGGAACAACTCCAAACTTAATCAGCACCCTTAAAATTAATTTCTCAACGTTTTAAATGATTGAACATTGTACACTTTGGGAATGGGGATATCTATTATGTATTTATAGATATGTATAGATTACTTTTTCTCTAATATAATTAAAAGTTCGTACACACGTACGCAAAAACAATTATAATAAAATGAGTTGGGAGTCCGGTTTTAGTTTCCAGGAGTCCCACATTTAATCACGGTTCATTTTTCATAATATTATTGGCGGGCGCAGTGCAATTTGTTAATGTAAAACAGCGCTACGCCAAGGGATGGGGGCGAGGTGCGCAAAAATGCACGGCAAAAGCAGCGCCAACAAAAAAATTGAATGAATCTGATAGGATTCAACGGGGGAAAAATATGTTATGCAATAAATCCCCGGGGAGACATAGTCGGAGTATATACAAATAATCGGCAACAATATATTGGAGAAAATAGCGCAAACCGAATATATCAAACAAATTTAGCGGGAGCAAGTGCGATACGGGGAAATTTTTACATCCTCTCAACTGCGTTATTTATTGTCCGGCTTTGCATTATCACAGTTTACCACTGAATATAAAACCTCAAAGAAGGAGCGGAATAACGGGCAATAACAATAATTCTCCTATTATATCATGCCAAGTGGTATTATTCAATAATAAATAAATCTACTTCTATTTCCCCGACGAATTATTTTTATTGCACCGCTTTGCTTTATTGCTTTTCGTATACAGTGTCCGCCGAACCATTCGTATTAATTAATACCCATACAAATGAACAATTATGTCTATGCTACGGGAATACTAAGCATTTTTTTTCCTCCTACATAATCTTCAACTACTTTGGCATTAATAACATCATGATCATGTACAGAAGAATTAAGAAATTTCACCCTGGAACACTTTTATTTGAGAAGTAAATATGGGGTTCGAAGTTCTTAAAATGACAGGATTCGAATATTTGTTGAATGTTATATGTGAATATTTAAATTTTTAGAATATCTTACCAAATATTCAATTATTTGTATATTCACGTAGATAAATATGTGACTATTTAATTAATTCAAACAAATCCATTTATATTTACTAATAAATATTAAGGTTAGAAGTTTTTGAAATGACAGGATTCGAATATTTAATGAATATTGTACATGAATATTTAAATTTTTAGAATATCTTACCAAATATTCAATTATTTGTATATTCACGTAGATAAATATGTGACTATTTAATTAATTCAAACAAATTCATTTATATTTACTAATAAATATTAAGGTTAGAAGTTTTTGAAATGACAGGATTCGAATATTTAATGAATATTGTACGTGAATATTTAATTTTTTAGAATATCTATTGAAATATTCAATTATTTATATATTCAAGTAAATGAATATTTGAATATTCAATTAATTTTAACAAAATTTATATGTATATAAGTAGACGAATATTTGAATATTCAATTAATTTAAATAAAATCATTTATATGTACAAGTAAATATTAAGGTTCGAAGATTTTAAAATGACAAGATTCGAATATTTGTTGAATTTTGTACGTGAATATTTAAATTTTTAGAATATCTATTAAAATATTCAATTATTTATATATTCAAGTTATTCAAATTATTTATATATATTAGTAAATATTTAGGTTGGAAGTTTTTGAAATGAATATTTGTTGAATATTGTACGTCAATATTTAATTTTTTATGTAAATGAATATTCGATTATTCAATTAATTTTAACAAAATTTATATGTACTAGAAAAGTTAAGATTGGAAGTTTTAAATATGACAGGATTTGAATATTTGTTGAATATTCTACGTGAATATTTAAATTTTTAGAATATCTATTGAAATATTCAATTATTTATATGTTCAAGTAAATGAATATTTGAGCATTCAATTAATTTTAACAAAATCATTTATATTTATTAGTAAATATTATAGTTGGAAGTTTTTAAAATGAAAGTATTCGAATATTTGTTAAATATTGTACGTGAATATTTAAATTTTTAGAATATCTATTCAAATATTTAATTATTTATATATCTATTTAGATGAATATTTGAATATTCAATTAATTTAAACAAAATGATTAATATTTACTAGAAAAATTAAGGTTGAAAGTTTTTAAAATGACAGGATTTGAATATTTCTTGAATATTGTACGTGAATATTTAAATTTTTAGAATATCTATTCAAATATTAAATTATTTATATATCCATTTAGATGAATATTTGAATATTTAATTAATTTAAAGAAAAATATTTATATTTTACTAGTTTTTAAAATTAATATTTGTAAAATATTCACTATACTCATTATATATTCGAATTCATTCATTTTAAAAATTGTGTAGAAAGAAAATTATATTTTTTGAAATTTGAAGATGTATTAATTAAGGCTTTGAAGAGTTTAAAATTATTATTTTCACACGGTTTTGCAATTACTGATTAAAAAAATTAAATATTAAGTTAATATGACGATTAATTTTCTGTTTAAATTATTTTCTGAACGGCGTTTTCATCAGTTATTTCGTTGCCGCTTAAAACATTGTATATTCTTTTGTAGTTAAAGTTTAACTGAAACGCTGATGTAATTTTCTGGATAATAAACCCATATTAATTTTTAGATATAATTACGAGAGTGCCAGCGACTATAAACGCCGTAATAAAATGTGAAATTAAATTTCTTTATGCACAAGTATGCCTTTGCGGCTTGTCGATATCATTTCAGCTTTATTAATGCCATCGAAACTCCTCCATCTCTCATTTATCTCCGGGCCCGTATTTGCTTTGATGATTAAGTTATACACATTAACTTCGACGTAATAAAACAACAGGTTCAAAAAAGGAGCGTTTAATATTGAAGCGACAATTTATTTCGTCTAAACATAAACTAGTTCACCAGTCAAAGTCGTAACTGTAAATCTAAGTGGGGGCCATCTCTTCGCGGCACCGACCGACGAGATAAACCGCCTCTTAATCTCATTACATCCACGGTACGTGTAACCTTTTTCTTTTTTGTTTCGCCACATAACCTCTCAATAAAGCTCATTACGGCCACGGCGGCGGTGCGCAATAAAAACATGAACCGGGGGACCTTTTTAAATAGCGGGACCGTAGTACGTAATAGATTATTATCGTCGGCGAAGCCCCGAACGAATGCAGTGCACCGTCACCGTTGGTCGCCGCCATCCGCACACATTTTACGACTTACATAAAGTGGAATGATGGGACGGGGGGGCCCGGTGCGTACGGCCCGCTTATCTATAGCGGGAGTCTTCTTCGCCGCGATTTTCATTTATCTTCTTCACAGTCGACTGGTGTCAGTCACTGCCTCGTGCCATCGCAATATCGTCTCGCATCCTTCGTCGGTCCTCGCCTATCTCCACTCTCCTTATCCTTCGGAGATGTATATGCCGCTATTGAAAGCTTACTCAACGTAATTTCAATAAGAATATATATATGAATTCCCCATGAATCGTTACATATATGACGGATTCCCGTTCGGTCCAATCTCTCGTTAAAAATCTCCAAAATCCACTTTATTTCACGTTAAGTACCTCATCTCGTATGTAGGCATTCCCGTTTCATTTTGGTTGGCATCTCGTTTATTGGATTATTTCTTTTATTTTGAGTTGAACATATTGTAAATGAATGTGGCAGCATAAAGGCTTATGAATATCCCGCTGTAAAAAAGGATTATTTTTTGTTGAGTATTTATAATAAGATAAATATCACTGTAGTATTATTGCAACACATTTACTGAAATATATATTGTCAATTGTAAACATAAATTTCAATATTCACTTACAATATTCAAAAAACATTCGAATACTTAATTTTCAAGTCACAATATTTATTAGTTTTTGTTTGAAATATTCCTTTACATACACAGGAAATTGTTGAACATTTGAATAGACATTCAAAGGTTTTGAATATTCACTTATAATATTTAGTAAATATTCGGCTTCTTTTATTTTAAAATTTTAAAGCCTTAATACTTACTTACTAGTGTTAGAATATAAATGATTTTGTATGAATTATTTGAATATTCTTTCACCTAAGGGAATATACAATACAATTAGTTGAATATTTGAATACATATTCGAAAATTTTGAATATTCATTTATAATATTCAATAGATATACTTTTTTTGAATTATTTAAATATTCAATTAATTAAACAAAAATAATTTATAATTTACTGGTGGATATTAAAGTTTGTAGTTTTTATAATGAATTGATGGTTAGAAAAATTGTTGAATATTGTAAGTGAATATTGAAATTATCTAAATATATATATATATATATATATATATATATATATATATATATATATATATATATATGAATATAAGAATATTCAATTAATATAAATAAAATCATTTATATTAAATTAAGGCTTGTCAAATGGAGGGATTGAATGTTGTAAGTGAATATTTAATTTTTTAGTATATCTATTCAAATATCCAATTATTTTTATATTCACGTAATTAATTCAAACAAAATCAATAATATTTTACTAATAGAAATTAGGGTTTGAAGTTCTTATTGATGAATATTCATTTATAATATTCATTAAACACTCGAATATTACATATTTTTGAATAATTTGAACGAATATTTAATGAAGTAGTTAAAAAATATTAAGTGAATATCCAAATTTTCTGAAAACCTATTCGTCTATATTTATATATTTTATACTAGTAGATATTAATCTTTGAAGTTTTTAAAACGAAAGGATTCCAATATTTATTGAATTTGTATGTGGATATTTAACGAAAATATTCAAATATTCATTTACTTTAATGTTTGTAGGAATTCAAACAAAATCACTGATATTCTACTTGAAATTTTGATTTCTTAAAATAAAAAGATTTGAATAATTTTAAATATTATAAGTGAATATTCAAATGTTTCCAAAAAAACTATTCAAATATTCAATATTTATATATTCACAATTTTAAAAATTTGGTGTAAACTCATTCATCATTTTTCAATTATTTTTTATCTAAAATTTATTCTAAAATATAAAATATATTAATTATGTTATATGTTATTTAATCTTCAAAATTTATTATTTATTTTAATATTTTTTAAAATAAAATAGACTTACATATATTACTTTGCAGTCGAATTGTGGAAAATACACTTATAAATGAATACCAAGAAGGCATATTTTAAAAGAAAGTAATAAGTAACTTTGTTAATTTGTAATTCCAAGTTTTGTACCAATTTTTATTTAATTATAAAAAGAAAGTATCACTTAAGTGCACAAACCATTTTACTTTTTTCAAGATAATCAAATAAAAATAATTAGATACATAAAATAAAGTAGATTAATTAGAAATGGATATTTTCCAACTTAAAATTTAATTAACACAAAATTCATATTTATCTTTTATTTTATATTTTAGAAGATAAGTTGAATTTATTTTTAATTTTTGTTTTAAAATGCAATTTGTTATATATTTCGACGAGTTTTAGTATAAAAATAATCCGTTACATTGCAGAACATCAATTTAATGCCAAGAAAGCCGATTTAAAAGAAAACACTGAGAACCTTGTTAATTTGAAATTCTATTAACTACTTCAATTTTTATTTAATTGTACCACTGTAATATCAGTTAAAAGCAAATACTGCTTTATTTTCTTCAATGTAATGAAAATAATTGGTTGCATGAGGAATAATATGAATAAGTATGAATATTCTTATGTCAAGACATTTTGTATTGTTTATTTTTGAAACGTTTATTGGCCTTCTTTACACAGTTTTTATAGAAATTAATTATGCAACTATAAAAACTTTTGTTAAATTAGGCTTTAATTAACATAAATTACATTATTACTTTAATTATGAAATTTTAAAAATGTCCTAAACTATTCTGTAATTTAAAGTTATTGTCATAAATTATGTTGTTACTTAAAAAAGAATTTATGTTGAGATTATGATAGAAGTTGTTACTAGTTAAGGCTTTTTCGGAACTTAATGTTTTTTAATTAAATTTTATATAAAGTAAATTTTATTAACTATAAGGGGTAATGAAAATTTAAGTTAAAGGC
This sequence comes from Aethina tumida, assembly GCF_024364675.1. Taxonomy (NCBI): domain Eukaryota; kingdom Metazoa; phylum Arthropoda; class Insecta; order Coleoptera; family Nitidulidae; genus Aethina; species Aethina tumida. The sequence continues at coordinate 26,808,834 of NC_065439.1, forward strand.
GAAAGGAGCTTAGTATCTAAAACCTGGTTTATATATGGTAAAATTTCATTCCTAAAAAATCTATTAATGTATAAAATTTTAATACCATAAAACCAGTACAAAGGGCACTCAGAAAAGTTTAAAAAGTCCAATAAAACCCACTGATTTGTAAAGAACCAAGAAGTAAAGAATACCGCTTAAAGGGTGGCAGTTCGATTTTTGTCAGCAGTCGCACCCCGAAAGCGAATGTGGCGGCATTTTATACGAGGCAATTTCGGCAACGCATCGCCGTAAATTACACGGTCCAGTCAATAAGTCGATTATTTATTAGCAACAACTAATTTCAGTCACAATGCGGGTCGCCCCGTGCCCCGGTCTTTGGGGGGGGGGGGGGGGTGAATGTGTCGATTGTGACCGTGGCTAATCTATGGATTTTCGGCGGGGACTCGAAGGAAACGACCTCCTTTTGTGATTAGCCGCGGCATCGGGCGTCGTAACTGTAACCCCAAAGTCTTAATTAAATCTCGAAAGAACGAAAGAATGCTGCTGATCACCGCCACCGCCCCACTACCACTCTTTCGCCCCCCTCATGTCAATACGACATAATTGATTCGGGCGCCGCGATTTCGATTGGATTTGGTTTCGCACCCTGGCAGAAGTCATCAAAAATTTCAATTTTTAAACGTATTTTAATAATTAACAGAATACAGTTAATAGGTAATTAATGCCAATAAAATAAAAGCTTTTTTATTAACTGATTTATGTTCAAACATATAAAGAAAAACTATGAAGCAATTAAATTTAAATCGAATAGAATTAAAGTTCATAGTCGTCATGAAATGAAATATCATATTTTATGTTCTTTTAATAACTTCCTTCATATTAACTTTCAAATTTTGTAGGTTTAAAAAGCTTTATTTGAGTTTTATTACCTTGTAATTTAATTCATACAAGAGAATGTACATTGAGATAAATCTTACTTTTCTTTAATTTAAAATAATGGATATAAATTTGTTATTTATATATAATAAAAGTCTTTAAATATTTATACGTGGTTTTAATAATTAATAAAATATATAAATGAAGTAGTAATTAGTATTCTGGCAGACTAAAACACTAAAACTGCGTTCTGCATCGGAGCAGGGCTTAAATATTGATTAGTGAAAGTTGCCGGGCGAACTTCCGAAAGTTTTTCCAAAAAGGAGTTACGATTAAATGAAAACTATTTCCAAGTTTCTCAAGTCGGTGTACATTTCCTAATCGAAGGAAGATTTATGAGTATCAACCATGAGGCAATTATATTTCCCTCTAATGGTTTCCGGACTGGAACGATGCTGGAGGGGCACAAGAACAAGGAGGAACTGGGAAAAGTGCCGACCACCGTATATTATCATACAAACACTTCCTGAAAACATTCTCGGGTTCAGGTGTCTCGGATAATTCGGGCGGGGGGATTAATGAAATTTAAAATACTTTGTCACCTTGGTATTTTAGACGGCCCCGACTTTCATTTAATGCTACAACGGCGAATTCCGAAACTGTAACCGGGTTACGTGCTAAGAATGTGCCGCAAAAATTCATTTTATCGTATCACCGAAAGTCACACAATAATAAGTTGTAAAAAATAATTGTTTATTTATTTATATTTGACCCAATTTCCTTGAAACTGTAAAATAAGAAAGGTTCTACCAATTTAGGCCATTTAGGCTAAACATTAGACATACCTCTAAATCTGAAACTTTAATATACAGTTCATTGGATTAAATGTTATTTAAAAATTCGCATTTAGATACCTAATTAAATTATAAACATGATGATATTTGAGGAATGGTTTCTTAATGTACCTTAATTTATATTACAATTGTACAAAAAACTTATTTATTATTAACAATATTGTTAAGTATATATTTTTTATTTCATATTTTATTTGATTCAGTCATTCATTGATCTTGATTGATTTTATTTATATTAATATTATTCAAATTTTTATAATTTCAACTTAATTTTTATATTTTTATTTATTTATTATATAGCAGTTAAAATATAGTATATATAACTGCTGTAACATTAGATAATTATAATCAACAAAGAATATTAAATATGTTAATGGTTAACTTTGGTTTTAAACACAAAACGTTAAAGAAACTATTAACATGGCAAAAAAACAATTTAGATCATTGATATAATAATATGTTTTTTCATTCAATTACAAGTGTTGAGCAAGTTTTTACAGTCATGCAAAACAGAGGAACTAAAAATAAAATAAATTCCTATGAAGTAATAATTAAATCTTGACATGCAATGTACAAATAAATTATAAATTATTTAATATTTTAGATATTATTATGTAAATAATATTTTTATGGTTAACTACGAATAAACTACGCAAAAATGTTACATAAAGAATCACAATTAACAGATATTAAATTTTATATTCTTCTATATATTTTAGAATACACAGATTCAAAATTATAAATATAAAAACTGATTCTTTTTAATATTCTTTGTAGCTACTTTATTTTATTTGTTAGAATTTTATTTAGGATTTTAAATGTTAAATTCTATTCTTTTTCAGTATAAATAAAGGGTGGAAGTCATTTGAAATGAATAATTTGAATTTCCTAGATTAAATAGATTTAAAAATATAGTCATGTTTTATTTTGTCCTTTAATAAATATCATTTGAATATATGCAGGTCTACACAGTCAGCACATTACATTTATTTTACTTTTTATACATTTATTAGGCATAAAAATAAATAACCTCCCATTTCTTATAAAATTTTTATTTCTTTCTTTTATTTGAACACATCTTAGTCAGTTAATTCTCAACTTAACACCTTAAAATACCCCAAAGAAGACTTTATTCTGAATAGTATGTTAGAAGAAATCAAAAAACTTATTCTGCCTCACATTCTCTTATTTTTTGAAGCACCTTTAACATAGTCAATCCTTATTATAATTTGTACCAGTCTTTTTTCTGGGTTAACAAAATGTTCATAAGAAGAAGAAAACTTGTTGACATTATTGAGATTTAAAAACAACGAAATTGAGAAGCAATTTAATAGTATGTTAGAAGAAATCAAAAAATTTATTCTGCCTCACCTTTTCTTATTTTTTGATGCACCAATTGGGATTTTGGAACATAGCTATTTGAAGGAGGATTGAAGCTGTTCATGGAAAAAGGAGGGGCTGTCAAAATACTAAATGGAAAATATATTAATATAATAATATATACATTTAATTTTGTTTTATCAATTGCCCAATGAACTTGGTTTTATCACTGGTTTAAAAGTTATTTTGATGTGTAAGACACAGCTTAAAGAAGCATAAAAGCAATGTGTAGCAAGTTTAAAACAAAACAACCTAGAATAATGTACAATATAAAATAATAATAAATAAAATCACATTGTGATTCCTAATTTTAGAATTTTATGAAAGCCATTTCTCATTTTGAACAGCTCTCAATAATTCCCCAATTCGAAATACGCATAAAGAAACAAATTCATTCATTAAAAGTTATTCATCATTCGACAAAAGCTGTATCACAAACGAACCGCCTATTCATAGAACTATTAATTTTTTGTCTCCGTAATTATCCTCCGTTTGTTTGCAGGATTGCCGTAACAAAAGACAACTGCATTTATGTCCGTGTAATAATTAATGCCATCCTACGAATGTGTACAAATACAAATATACGTGTATCAGTTTCAAAGTTATTTAATTTCCGGACAACGCTCCTTTGTCTGCTAATGATAGATTTGTGCCCGTTAGTTAGTTTATGCAGTAAACGGCTTAATTTCATCACTGGCCTTTATTCAATTATTGTTGCCGTTCCGTGGACTGTGCCTCTCGTCCTCACTCACCGGTCCCGATCCCCGTTTTGTTTTATTCCTTCAACCCGACCAATCGCGTTACACCGAAGAAATTTCTATTGTTTAGCAGATTAAGTTGCATGTAATGGCCCCAAACGCCAACGTCATTCTACTTACTTTAAACTGAACGCTTTCAAAGTGTATGGAGTTTTAGTTAAACTTCCCATTCAACAACACTTTTCTTAGTGGATGCTCCTAAAATCGTAATATTGTAAACTCCACTTTATCAATTTGAAGGAGGTCTACTATTAGGGGATTTCAGAAAAATTTTGGTAAAAATATTAATATAATTAAATATGTGTGTGAGATGTGAAATATCATATTTTTAAATTGATCATCAATTTCAGAGTTTAAAGAACTTAATAATGGCAGCAAGATTTCTTCTTCCTATGTTGCTTCAACCGATATATGTTATTTTTCAGTTGTTAATTATGTACTGGTTAAAGGTGCATCAGAAAAAAGGAAAATGTGAGACAGAATAAGTTTTTTGATTTCTTCTAACATACTATTAAATTGCTTCTCAATTTCGTAGTTTTTAGATCTCAATAATGTCAACAAGTTTCCTTCTTCTTGTGAACATTTTCAACTCATATATGTTATTTTTCAGCTGTTAATCTTGTAAAAACACTGATACAAATTATAATAAGGGTTTACTATGTTAAAGGTGTATCAAAAAATAAAAAAAAAGTGAGACAGAATAAGTTTTTTGATTTCTTCTAACATACTATTAAATTGCTTCTCCATTTCGTATTTTTTAAAACTCAATAATGTCAACAAGTTTTCTTCTTCTTGTGAACATTTTCAAGTCAAATATATTATTTTTCAGATGTTAACCCAGAAAAAAATACTGGTACAAATTATAATAAGGGTTTACATGTTAAAGGTGCATCAAAAAATAATAAAAAGTGATACAGAATTAGTTTTTTGATTTCTTCTAACGTACTATTAAATTGCTTCTCAATTTCATAGTTTTTAAATCTCCATAATGTCAACAAGTTTCTTTCTTCTCATGAACATTTTTAACTCAATTATGTTATTTTTCAGGTGTTAACCTGTAAAAACACTGATGCAAATTATAATAAGGGTTTACTATGCTAAAGGTGCATCAAAAAATAAGAAAAAATTGAGACGGAATAAGAATGGTGAGTTGCTAATCAATTTCATATATTCTGCAAATTAATAATGTCTACAAGTTTACGTTATGTTCCATTTGTAAACTCTAAAGAAACATCTACATTTTTATAGTGTTCCGGTTTCAGGTGCTCCGAAAAATAAGAAAGAGTGGGAGAATCAGAATAATCACAGAGAAAAATGTATCTCCAATTATAACCATAATATTTATGGTGCCTCCCTCTTATCGGGGCACCCTTTATTCTCCATATAAAGAAACGTATTGTATTTTATTTCAGATTAACATATTGCGCACTGTAATTTATATAATGTAGAAGAGATATTCGCAATAATATGGGCGTTACAAAAGAAACCCAGTAGTAAATTTCGTCGTGACATAGGCATGTGAAATAAAACACGTCGTGGAATTAACGCGGCCATAACTCATGCACGATACAATTATGTTGGAGGCCTTTTAATTTTGCCAGGTGGTGTGTTGATCTTAGCTAAAGCATATAATAACACGGCAACTGATAAAGCTGATATTTATGGGCAGCCCACTACCCCGTCCGTGCACTGGCAAGTCCGTCGCGGGCCATAAGATAATGGAAACGGTACGGATGATTTGTTGATATGATATACGTTCGCTGCATATGAACCTGTGTCGCTACCGATGTTGGTTGCATTTTCGATGGCGCAAAAACCGACGGGTGCCCCGTGTGCCAGGGACTACGTTACACGTGCCAAAGCCACGTCGCCATAAACCTCGCCACCTGGAAGGAATTCGTTGGCGGTGGTGGAAAAATGCTCTAACTTATTTGGATGTGGAAGACACTCGTTACCACTAAAGTAAAGAGTCTACAGCTAGCCTTAAGGGTGAGACCCTCACTTGGAATCTCTCTGTATGATAGGATGAAGTCTAATTGAAAAAATGAAGGGGTAAGAAGCAAAGAACAAAGTTAAAAAAGATGTGTGTCTTAATCAATCAAAATCTATGAAGTTGAGGTCTTCCTCCTTTCTTAAATACTGTTTATATAACCTTAGCACTAGGAATGAGGCTAATATAATGTATATAAAGGTTGTAAATATTAGTTTGACATACGGTAACATTCTAATTTTACGACTGAACTAGAAGTTACTCACATTTGATTTAAATTTGAAAATGTAAATGGGTAATAAAACCGGCTGAGCGACGGGAACAAAACGAATCCAATACGTGTTTAATCCCGCAAACAGAGTTAATATAAGCAATTGGAGTAGTAAATTCTAAACCCGACTCCGGGAATATAAATATTAAATTAAAGTTGAGGAGATTGACTTTTAGTGCACCACTTATGCTAAAAGTTATTGATTCCTTTTGTGGATCGTTGTCTTCGGTACATTAGCGAATGAGGGGAGATCGACCGATCAGTTTTCTCCACTCCAGCCAGTCTCTAGCCAGAAAATGTCCCCCGTCCCGTGTTTTTTGTGCGATTGGACATTTTTTCCCTGTCCGCGGGTTTCTTTTTACTTATTATGCCTGGCAGTTTCCAACAAATTGATTCCCATTTTTTAGATTTATACATGTTTTGCTGTTATTGGCGTTTTTGTTCGACCGTGAACGAACAAAACCACGTTCTTTATCCCGTTTTAGGTTACATTTACTTTTTAAACATTTGATCTGATTAGTTTTCCGGTTAGGGGACACGTTTATGTCTTGTCTTTTTTATTGACGATAGGACGCCACACTTTTCAGGTTTTTTTTTCAGGAATTCTTTCAGAAAACTACCTAATATATACGAGGCATGTTAATAAATATTTTTTAATAAAGCAACTTAAACTAAAAAAGACTTTTATTTAGCAAAATAATTCCCGTTATAATTGTCAATGTTCTATAATTAAATTTGTAATGGTAGCAAAATTTAGTTATTGTTCAACGTCATGTAGACGCTCTATCGAATACTGGTCAATTTCCTCCTGGTCTCAATTTTAGAAGAACATAAAAAGGAAAGTCTTTTAATCAGTTATCAATGACAACACAAATTAAACACTGCAGTATTATTGCAACCCCTTTACTGAAATATAATTGTTCAAATGTGAATATAAATTTTAATATTCAATTTCAACATCTAATATTCAATAAACATTAAAATACTTTCAAGCCTTCAATATTTACTAGATTTTGTTTAAAATGTTCCTGTATATAAACAGGCAAATGGGTGAACATCGAATAAGTTTACGAAAATGTTGAATATTCATTTAGAATATCCAATAAATATTTGAATCTTTTCGTTTTAAAAATTTAAAGCGTTGATTCTCACTAGCAAAATAAAAACGATTTTGTTTAAATTATTTGAATATTCATCTTTTTTTAATGCGACACTTATTTGAATATCTCAGTTGTCACCTTTCATATCATGGGAATTTTGGTTTTTTGGAACTGAAAAAAATTAATCTCATTTTTGACCTCTGCTTTACAATTAAACCATTTATTACGTAAAAATTGGATAATAATGAAAACATAGTCACATGGAGAAATATCTGAACAATATGATATATGGGGTAAAAGTTCCCACTGGACATTTTGAAGGTTCCTTTGTATCTAATATTACATGTTGTCTTGTGTTGTCATAAAGAGGATTAGAGAAGCTTTGGGCTTAAAATTTTCAACTTAGAGCTTAGATCAATTGCTTTGATCATTTGGTCTCTTTGTATGAAATCAATGTATAATATTTCAAGCTCACTGTAACATAGAATCATCAAAGTTTTTGGTTAAGATTTTTTTTACTATTCCTTCTGGTTTACCAGTTTCAACCTATTGTTTAGACCATCAAGGATTGTCGTAATAAAGGACTCATCAAATCACTTTATCCTCACTTGTGGAATCTATTTGTCAAACTTTTGAATGAAAGTAATTGCATAAAGCTTCTTTCTAATAGTTGTTCTTGTAATTTAACAACTGGCCTATTAAAAAACATGTTACAGGTGGATTTTTCATGAGATATTATTTAATTTCTTCGTTAGTGCAGGTTTCAGGACGACCTCGAGATTGTTCAAATTCAATTCATTTATTTTCATATTTAAACTGATGAAATCAGAATCATGGAATTTTATTACTTATAGGATCATTATTACAACGTATTGTCCTGAACCATTTCCTTTACTTCAAGTTGATTTTTAAGCCATAAATGAAAATACTAATAATATTTATCATAGTTAGAGTATGAATAGAAAACTTTTAAATAATATATACATATATATAATTTAATACAAAAAAGAAGAAGTTTAATATAAAATCTATTCAAATAATTAATGAGTCAAAAATGTAAATTACCTAACATTACAAAAATTCGATAAAACCACCAAGGAGTTGTTAAATCAATTGCCTTAACATTCGTACGTATCAATTATAATTTAGATTGGATATTATAATTGGTAACTATCGAATCTAGGTCGGCTCTCTGAATTCTCCGCATTCCAATGTAATAAAACATGCACTTGACAGACTAAACGGATTTAAGTGTTGCCGCGGTCATTCCAACCTATCATCATCAAGTGCTCCTTTCGGACGTTTTGGGGCGCGCCGTCGGAATACTAACGTCCTGTTTTTTTGTCCAGAAGGACTGAAACAGATCCCGGCCGAAATATAAAACACCTTTCCTCCCGCTAAACCATTGCGTTACCGCTCTAACAAAATTCCAAACAGGCCAAATCTCCGCCTTGGTGATTTTTCCAGAATAATTTCCAAATATTTCATCGCCCGTATTGTTTGTTTTTTTTTCGGTTTGGAGCCGTAATTATTAAGCTTTGTTGACCGAAGTTCCGAAGTTAATGTTCATAACAAAGTGAGAAAGTTTCCCGCCCCCGAATACTTTTTCCTTTATTTCAATGGACTGTTCCGTTAATGTAACTTCGAAAAACTGGCCCAATATTTATTGTGTTCCGGAAGTGGCCTTAAAAGATATATAGTATCGATTTAGATGTATATTCAAGGTGATCCGGCCGGTCATCACAACTATTCCACAGCGTAACAAAACCTCTTTTAAACTTTGTTATTATCCAATTTGTAGTTTAGTTTCGCTGAGCTTGACCAATAACACCCCCATTTATTGCCGCACAACTTTCGTTTCGTTTATACATTTTCCACTATACCAGTTTATCGTTTCGTCCGTACATTGTGCCCAACTCGAATTATTTTCTTACATTGAAGCATTGCGAACCGTTAAAATGGGAAAGTTGCGCCGGCATATTGTGAATCGTTTATCGCATAAAATCGGAAACGGAGCTTTAACTTAATAACGGGATGAGGATGTTGTTGTCGAGATCTCGAGATTGGCGTAAGTAGATGTTTCGGTTGTTTGGGTAAATGTGCGAGAAGGTCCGTTTATCACTGTTAAATCCAATCGGGCACCAAATTGACAAATGCGCCCCCGAATATTTGCATTTAATTTAGTAATAAATCTTGCTTTGGTTTCGCAAACGAGCGGCACACTGCTGTGGCAAAACTTCGAAAATAGTTCTGTCGAGTTTCGATCTCCTTTGTTTTGGCGCCGGCAGCCAACAACAATGTACAAACGGAACGGGGGGGCGAATGGAATGATCGGGTAACCGAAACGCAAACCCCTAATATTGCCAACTTTAAAATACCCAAGGATTTTGTCGTGGAATTAGGCAATCTATGATAAAAATAAACTAGGTGTTTAAAAGGAATGGTCAAATATCAAATAAACTTTGGAATCATGAGTTTCTTTGAAGAGGTCATACATCCAAGAAGTCAATTAAACTGACTAGCAAACTCTCTTGAAGAAACCTGAGGAACAGGTATGTGGAGACTATTAAACTATTAAGGTCCAATTTCTTCTAAACAAGATATCATCAGATTTTTAAAAAGGGAATAAAGTACTGTAACATCGAGGAACTCCATTCAATTAACGTTAATTTCTTTATTCTTCGAGTGGGTAACCATTTCATTAAGGAGCCATTTGACAAATCGTGGGCATTATCCCAAAACAATTTAAAAACACATTTCATCCTTCTCCCTCACGATTTCCATACGCGATCAGACAGTGGCGTTGACGTGTTTTAAGAGTGGTCTGAAATCGACTCGGCGTTTTTCCCCTGCAAAGCCCTCATCCACTTACCGAAGATGAGACAGATAAAGCCTCAGTCGTCATTTAAATTATACAATTTTGCAGATATACCATCGAACAAGATTTCCCCTTTACGGTAATTGGAGCTCAGCGCGATTGGTCAACGATTTATGGTTATGCCGGTGCATATGTTGCAGTCGGCGATAATGGTTTGCGATGGGGATAAATGATTATGGCGATTTCACACAAGACACTGTTCATTGAAAATTGCTTTCGACGCATTTCGCTAGATTAAATGCATAAATTAAATACACCACCAATGGGACTTTAAATGTAAGTACCTGAAGAGAAATGATTCCAACGTTGTGGAACTAATAAATCTCAACAATAAAGCCAAAAGTATTAGTTTGTGAGAGCTTAAAAGTTTAAATGGTGGTTAAAATTATTAAAATTAAATCTTAAATTTAACTGAAGTCATTATTAAAGCCTCCAGATAGTGTTGCTGCCTTTTATGGCTTGAAGCTATTAATTCAGGAGAATATTGCATCCAGACATAAACTCAAATTGACTTATAAATTACGAATCATACACTAAACATAAAAATGAAAATATACTTAAATAATAAAGTACATATTTTATCGTAAACACTAAAACTTATATCAGTTGAAACCAGTTAAAGATTCGTCGAAAACAACGGGACGCATCAACCATAAATCCGGATCACTATCTGCATTTCAGGTTGGAGGAAAACAAATTAATAAGAAAACCCGAAAATGTATACGAAAGCATGAAAATACATATATATCCGTGAAAATTCAGGCACATACATCTATTTGAGTTATAATTCCGGATAAGTTGAAGCCGTATGATTTATCTCCTCCAATGTTCGGCGTCTTTCCCCCATCGGTAGGGCATAAGTGCCGTTTTTGTAAACAACATCCCAACCCCAAAAATGTGGATAATATATTGCTGGCGTTTATCTATAAACGCTTTTTAATGTCCCGTTAATTTCTTAATAACAACTAACATGGATCATCTATTACTGACCATCATAGGTTTTCATCGGGATAAATCACTGGCTGCCATGACGTACATTAATGATAAGTTCACTCAAATTTATTAAGGTGACGATACAATTTTATATCCGGTTTAGTTCTTTACGGTGAGTAAACTAAAATTTGTATGTAACATTGTCTGCTTTTTCACCCCTGAAATCGTCAGGAGATAAATTTTCACTTAGTCAGATTGAATGAAAACTTAAATGAAAAACTAATATCGATGGGTGTAAAACAGTCGTAAACACCGAATAGTGGATTGGTAATGAGTTTGCGCCAAAGGAGAACAATAAAATGACAAGGAGAAGAAGTCGTATAATTTACCACACTTTCAGCATATTGATCATATTGTCGGAAAAAGCAAAGTAAACGGCAACTTTTATGTCGGTGGATTATGCTCACATGACCTGCCCGGAGTTTTGAACGTAAAAATGCTGTCATGCACACTTTACCTGTTTACTTGGCCAGACGCCGATATTTAGGTCACTGTTGAATGACTTTCCGATTATCTCGCAGATTAAAACTGCGGTTAATAAAGCTATCTCGAATCGGACTGCGCCCGATAAAATTGTTCACATTGTTTTAATGAAAAATGCTTTATTGAAAATTCCATAATGTAATTATTTCTCTATGAAATTATCTAAAGTTATATCGTTCATTATTGTTTCAGGACCATTGTGTATAACTAAATTGTGTGTTTGATGTAAATTACTTTAATTATTCCTTATAGCAGATTTTTATTGAATCTAAATTTTAAATTTTTCCTAATTCCTAATTGCTGCACTGTCTTGATGAAGAAGTATTAATTCAAATAAAACAAGTTTACATTATTACATTTTATAGCTATAAGTGGTATCCTGAAATATAGTTTAGTGTAATCTTGATTGCCTACATAGTGAAAAGTTTTAGTCAATCCCCCAGAGAATTTTTTCCACAAATCAATTGGCAAAATAATATTACTAATTTCTGAATATATTAACATAAATGCGTTTAGTGAAATATTTCTCTTGGAATATGTATTTCCAGTAACTGAATCCATCTGCTTATTTAATTATACTTTCACCCTTTTAATCCGAGATGTAATTACTCCATTTCCTAATACGTTTCACATTTCGACCCTTTCAGGAAGTAATTTTTTCTGGTCGGCCACACGTCTGAAACTTGTGCGGCCGCCCATTAGGTCCATAATACGATTAGTCTTATCTCGTGTCAGTCCAGAAATGCTGAATTGTAATTTAACGCGGGCGCCGGTGTGATCCGGTGGGCGACGAACGACGTCAACCGAACGCCGCGATTAATATTTAATATTAACAGTCCTCGGAATCCGTGCACCGAACTATCCGGTCCGGATCTCCGCAGTCGAATTGAAAGTGAGAGATATGGGTCTGACGTTGCGAATCACACCCTTCAATCAGTTTAGTATAATATTTGGCTGCGGTGCGAAGCGCATATCTAAGCAACTAACAATCAACATCGGGCGCAGCAGATACCGGGGCAACGAGCGGATCTAACGACACGTGAAGATAAATATGCTCCGGTGAACAGACGCCGCACCCCGGCTGACGAATACGTTTGACGCTTTATCGTGGCCTGCATTCCGAAGGTGAGGATGTGCCACCTTTCCATCCTGCTGGATCACACAATGGAAACGGCGGCAACAATTTTGACTAATAGTTCGGTTTACGATTATGGATGGCGCCGTTTGCGATTTTCGACTTCACCTGTGATAAATTTACTATTTATATAAATAATAAATTGATCATGGTTTATTATTGTTCATTAATGCAATGGAGTAATGTTCAATTTATTTTATCCACAATATCCATTAAATTGAGGTCTACATCTGATTTTCAACATTTTAATTGTAATATTCACTAATTATGTACTAGTTTGATAATTACTATTTAACAAGCTCGTGGAAGTCTTTGTTCATGATCCCAGCTTCTAGTAGTCTAAATTAGCTACTGCAATTTCCATCAATTATTACACCTCCATGATTATGTTTTAGTTTAATTAGGACATCATTTAGCAATTAACAAAGTAAATACGTTCCTAATAATTCAATTTTATACACAATCATAAAATTTTCATTTTTTTGTACAATATTTTCTTCATTGTATCTCATTTATCTGGAAATTTAATCTATAGATACAATGTTGTCATTAATACTTAAAATTGCTTTAACACCCGATTATAATGGATGTGGTGGATTAATCCATTCAGTTCATTTGATGATGACAAAATTTACACAGCTTTACACAGCTTTGTGTTGTGTGTTTATTTAGCTCAGTTAGTGAATCTTTAAGTAACAAGAGATTACTTCCATAGTTAAGCGATTGTGGATTAAATTAGCCGTATGTAGATAATATTTTATTAAATAATAACGAACTAATTTCTAAACTTTCATTGTACAATATGAAATAAAATATTACGCAATTCAAATATAATTAAAAGGGCCCTAAAATAAATATTAAATGTAATATAGAGTGCACTATACACCTGTTCATATCATAAAAACTTAAAATATTAACTGTTATAATTTACTCCGGGGATGATTATTTAAATACCGGGTACATGCATAAAATGTTTATACGTGGATTTACGACGAAATTCACCAACACGAGTTAAATTTAAACTTCAATTATGTTCCATGATAATATATGATAACAATAATTGTAACTGTGCGTATGACTGAACTTGTTAATTGAAGTTTGTCGTTGCATACTGATGGTTATTAAAAATATTATAACACAAACGAGTTTCAATTAAATTAACAAAGACTCATTTTTCTTTGATTTCGTCCAAAAGCTTAATGTGGCAAACGAACAATATATTAAAATGAAGTTGTCAAAATGTCAGTTGAATGAATAAAATGCGTGGAGGGAATAATTTAATTTATTTGAAATCAATAATAGGTGGCTTAAGATGGGGAAAACTTTTGTCTTTCGTATTGTTCAATTTGACTTTCGTGAAGGACGTGGGGGGTCGTTTAATACGCACAAAAGGATTAATTCACCACCACACCAGTACCATACACTGAAAAACGTTTGTCGGTTTCAATACTACATAATTAATCCGTTGGATGGGGTGAGATATTAAAATAAACAACATTCTTAAATTCGAAAATGTGGACGGATGGGGTGGACCGATTGAATGTGTACAATGCAGCACACGTATACGGGAGGTGAGGCTGAATGGTAAACGGGACTGTGAGGTTGCTATTATCGATACCGTGGCTTCCATTATATCTGCGCTGGACCTGTTTGCATGTGCGGGAACAAAAGGAATTCCAATTATTGTATTGCGACATATTAATTTATATTCGCCAAATGCTCGGCATAATATCAATGCCAGATTTACACGGTTTAGATACGTACTGATTGTATTGTATTTGGCTATGACTGTAGGTCAAGATAGAATATTACTATTTACACTAGGTATTCGGTGTTTAATTACAAAACTGTTTTTATTTTTGATGACTACACAGATGTCATGTATATTTGTAATTAAAATTTCTACAAAACAAAATTGTACAAAACAATATTGTCTTCTTAAACCCAATAAATGCAAATATGGTGATTACATCGTTGCCACGTTGTCAATTAGTGTAAGTTACTTGAAATATGAATTAACATTAATTTAAAAATATATTAAGTTTTTATTAAAATTATAATGTAAATTAATTATGATATGCAAGAATAAATAGTTTTAATTTCATTAATTTATATTATTCAAGATTACATATATTAATAATGCAGCATTCATAATAAAAATATTTTTAAATGTCAACTGATACATTTTTAATGAACTTTTGTATGAAAACGAATAAAAATATGTAAAACAAATTCAATAATATAAAACAACAATTTCCATATGAACAATAAATAAAAATGTGATTATTACCTCGATGCCATGTTGTCCAAAAGACTTGTTACATTAAAAATTAAATTAATTTTACCAATTGAAAACTTTTTTCCAGAGTAAAATAATTAAGTAATTAAAAACTTATGTTCTTATCTATCTAATCTTTCTAACAGAACTAATTTGTTAAAGTAAAGTAGAATTATCAAATACTGAAATAATAATTGTTGCATGCTATGCATGAATATAAGACTTTTTAGGTTACCCAATTTATATTAATCAAGATTACATGCATTAATAATCCTTTATTGTTAATCCCAACATTATTAAATGTCAACTGATACATTCTAATGATACCTAAACTTTTGCTTTTTAGTCTGGGTTTGAAATGTCAGAGATACACAGTTGTGGGGATTGCACCGTTGCCACGTTGTTAATAAATACATATACATTATTATATATCTATCTTATACTAATTGTAACAGAAAACCGAAATACTCACAAGGTATTCTGATACTTTTATAAAATTTGGTATACAAGTAACTATTGAAATAAGAAAAAATAAAATTTGAAGTCAATAGTCAATTATTACAGAATAATTTTTTAATCAATTATTATTCTGTAATATTATGTATTATTTTCCTAAAAAAAAGTAATTTTATTAGTTGAAAATCAGGCATTTTTTCAACGAAAATTATATAAGTATTCAAAAATTTGTGCTCAATAAATTGAAAAAAATTGTGAATTTATTTAATCGTTACGGAATTTTATTCTTTTTATTCATTAAATTATTCAGTTTTCGAGAAAAGTTGTATTTAATTTGAATGCAATTTACTAATTTTTGATGATTTCACTGAATTTATTTATAAACACCAGATTAACTATAATTATTGAAACATTATTTTATTCTTCATTTAACTTTTTTAATACATGTCTTAAATATTAAGATATATTAAGATTTGTTTTTATAAAGATTTATATTTTTATGGATATTTCTTTAAAATAAAAATTATAAAAAAACTTACATTATAGTGATAAAATGCATACAAACTATTTACAAATATATAAAAATAGATGTACATATGTACTTCTGAAAAATAGTATAACTTCCAATTGGATTAAATCAACAAATTTAGTAATTTTTCATTGATTATATTAGTTTTTATATATTTTATAGTGAAATAAACACTACATTAACTATAAATATTATAATAAATATATTGTTTTCTTCTTCATTTAATTTTTTTAATAGAGGACTTCAATAGCTGATGTTGACCAATTAAATTATGATAATTTAATATTAAGATTTATGTTTTTCTACGTATATTTCATTAAAATAATATAAAAATTATAAAAAAACGTACATTATATTGGTAAAATGCAAACAAATTATTTATAAATATATAAAAATAGAAGTACATATGTAACTATAGTTTAGCCAATTGGATTAAATATTTTTTTCTCAAGAATACTTCTAAAATTTATAAAAACAATGTTTAAAGAACTAAAATCCAGATATGTTAATTTTTACTAAAATGATAAATTTATTATTTTTTTCTAAATTTTTTTAATAAAATCAACATCTGTATAACTACAATAAATATATTATTTTCTTGTTCATTTGACTTTTTTAATGTAAGATTTTGATGATTACATTGAATTTATTTATAGTGAAATAAACTATAATTATTAAAACATTATTTTATTCTTCATTTAACTTTTTTAATACATGTCTTAAATATTAAGATATATTAAGATTTATGTTTTTATAAAAATTTGTATTTTTATGGATATTTCTTTAAAATAAAAATTATAAAAAAAACATATATTATAGTGTAACTATTTTTTTCTCAAGAATACTTCTAAAATTTATAAAAACAATGTTTGTATTATTTTTTTCTAATTTATTATTTTCTTGTTCATTTGACTTTTTTAATGTAAGATTTAAATAGTTAATCAAATAAATTACATTATTTTAATATTAAGATTTTATGAATGTTATTTAAAACAATATATAAAAATTATATGAAACTTATATTACAGCTTTAAAATGTAAATAAATTGATTACAGACACTAAGTAATATTAAAGAAATAAAATTTTATTAAAATGTTAAATTTATGCTTTAAGATATTTGTTTAATTTTTAATCAATTATTATTCTTTAATAGGTTAATATTTTTCTAAAAAAATAGAATAAATCAATTATTTCTAGGTGTTGAATTTTTTTGCATGCAGTTTAATTTTACTAATTGAAACTCAGACATTTTTCCAACGAAAAGTAAATAAGGATCCAAAAATTTGTCCTCAACAAATTGAAAAAAAAAAAATCGTCACGAAATATTATTCAGTTTTCGTGAAAAGTTGTATTTAATTTGAATAAAAAGATGCATGTTCCGCAAATCGAAAAGCAGCGTAAAGACAATTCCCGATATATGTATTTGTGGATTGTTAAATCCGGTCCCAAAACTAGGAGCCACTTAGATATAACAAGCACGGATTTCTGGTATTTGATCTTTGTACTTATACTGAAACTTGTGTTTGTGCATTGTGCCGTCGGTAAGGGCATTGTATCTCCGGCATTATCGGTGATTCCCGGGTTTCGGGAAAGTGCCGGTCAAACTGGATTCCGCGTGATACATAACGTATAACAAGAACGGGGGTTGTGCTGTTTATAAAAGAGGCACAAAAGCCGGATGTAAATATGGAAACGCGCGTGCGAGGCCGCCATAAAGGGATTTAAAATTTATTAAAGGACGAGCCGAACGGCGAAAAAGTGGGAAGGAGTGTGAAAGAAACGTACGATATCCTATCGCAACGAACTATAAATTAATTTTGTGAGTCGGGCGGGGGCGCTTGGCGCGTTTTCTTCGCCAAGTCACAAAGAATTACAATGAATGTGAGTTTGTTCTAATTCATGCAATTAGTAGAGCTTAACTCTTCCGAACAAATTCTAAAAGTTTTAATGTATGTTATTAAAGAGAATTTACGTGCGGAGACAGAATTTAAGACATGCCCTTTGTTTTTTCTACCATGCCCGGCCATCTTAAACAGCAGCAAACAGTTAAAGAATTAAAAGAACTTGTGTAATAAAATTTAACTCGGACTATTTTAACTATCTTGGAATTTTTACGTGCTACTCATGATGGTCTAATTATTCTTGTGTGTTATATTAACATCATTTGCATTATTATGTTCTGTGCCGTCCGTGTTTTTCAACCAGCAATTATTGTCTTGTTATTCAGAGCAGATGTTCCGCGAACGCTGAAATATGTAAATCAGAGATTTTAAGCTCGAATCTCTGCAAAATTAAAACTAAAATATTTGTCAAACTTAACGTAAATACTTTTTACACCTAAATACTTGATATATTCAATTATATAATATAAATACGAAATTTACTATAGTATTTAAAGTTATAACACTTGTTAATTCCTGCAAATTAATTATTAATTATGTTGTCTTTATTTCAAAATTGAATACATTTATTTTTGTTATTGGTCAACTTGGAATTCTTCATCATATTAAAATTGAGTGGATAAATAAGAAAATAATTCTATAATTTTTTATAAATGATGAAAAATTGTGGTACCATTTTTATACTTTCGTTAAAGTTTTAAAAAAATATTTTAATTAAATTAAAAAGAAAGAAAATCCAATACAAACTGTTTCTCCTAAATAACAGTGTAAAATCAATAAATAATTTAATAATATTTTTATTTTCAATTATGTTTGTGATGTTGATATTGATTACTTTTATTATGGTTAACTATTTTTTTCATACTTCTAAAATTTATAAAAACGGATCCAAATCCAAATATAGTAATTTTTCATTAATTTCAGTGAAATAAACACCAAATTAACTGCAATTATTTTAACAAAATATTATTTTCTTCTTCATTTAATAATTAAATTACATTATTTTAATATTAAGATTTATGTTTTTATGAATTTTTTCAAAATAATATAAAAATTATAAAATTACAAATATATAAAAATAGAAGTACATATGTACTTTCGAAATTTTCAATTGAATTAACTATTTTTTTCTCAAGTTAAAGTTTATAAAAACAGATATTAAAGAACTAAAATAAAAATTTAATAACTTTTCATTGATTTCATTGAATTTATTAGTTTTTTTATATTTTATTGGGAAAAAAACACCATATTAACGATAAATATTATGAGGAATATATTATTTTCTTCTTCATTTAACTTTTTCAATATATATCTTAAATAACTGATGTTAATTAATTAAATTACATTATTTTAATATTAAGATTTATGTTTTTATGGATATTTCTTCAAAATAATATAAAAATTCTAAAATTACAAATATATAAAAATGGAAGTACATATGTACTTTAGAAAAATAATTTAACTTTCAATTAGATAAACTAACTTTTTCTCACGACTACTTCTAAAATTTATAAAAACAGATTTTAAAATATTAAAAACAAAATTTAATAATTATTCAATGGTTTCATTGAATTTATTAGTTTTTTTTTAATATATTTTATAGTGAAATAAGCACCATATTAACTATAAATATTATAACAAATATATTATTTTCTTTTTCATTTAACTTTTTTAATAGAGAACTTAAATAGCTGATGTTAACTAATTACATTATTTTAATATTAAGATTAATGTTTTATAGATATTTTTTTAAAATAATATAAAAATGATAAAAAACATATTATAATGGTAAAATTTAAACAAATTATTTACAAAAATATAAAAATAGATGAACATATGTATTTTTGAAAAATAATTTAACTATCAATTGGATTAACTATCCTTTTATCTCAAGAGTACTTCTAAAATTTATAAAAACAGATTTTAGAGAACTAAAATCGAAATTTAGTAACTTTTCATTGATTTCATTGAATTTATTAGTTTTTCTATATTTTATAGTGAAATAAACACTATATTAACTATAAATATTATAACAAATATACTGTTTTCTTCTTCATTTAATTTTTTTAATAGAGAACTTAAATAGCTAATGTTGACCAATTAAATTATATTAATTTAATATTAAGATTTATGTTATGTATAAAAATATATAAAAATAAATGTACATATGTACTTTTGAAAAAACTTCAATTAACTAAAAAATAATTTATTATTAACTAATATATAATAATAAGAATGCTTCTAAAATTTATAAAAATGGATTTTAAAATACTAAAATTCAAATTTAGTAATTTTTCATTGACAATAAAGTTTAATTGAATATTTTTTCTATATTTTTTGTTAATCATTTAAATTACCTTTCTAAAATTTATAAAAACAAATTTTAAAGAACTAAAATCTAAATTTTTATATTATATATTATTTTCTTGTTCATTTGACTTTTTTTAATATAAAATTTAATTTTTTTATATTAAGATTTTATGCATATTATTTAAAACAACATATAAAAATTATGTAAAACTTATATTACACTTTTGAAATGTAAATAAACTAATCACTTACATTAAAAATATTAAAGAAATAAAATTTTATTCAAATTACAAAATTACCCATTAATAACAAAAGCAAATAAAAATTAATTAAATATACTAGGGATTGTCCAAAGCTAATTGTTCCCGTTCCATCAGCGGCTGCAAAAAGTGCAGGTGAAGTTCAAATAGATCGAAAGAATTATCACAGTCGAATAAATTTAATAAAACATCCCTCATATCTCGTACGTACAAGCTCATTAAACTGTGTTTGTAATGATAATAAACATTTTCGAGCGTAATAAATGAAATTTTCCAGTTTGGAAAGTCTATTTTGCGTTATAATCACAGAAGCCGGACATATTCGAGCGTTTATTTGAGCGGGCACACATGAAAGTGCACGGGGCCAGGGCAGAAATAATTAAAAGTTCAAACGACATCAGTACTTTCACACATCACAATGCACAATGGTTTCAATTGTGATACACACACACACAATTTTCGTTTATTTAATATTTTATCTTACAAATTTAAATGCATGTTTGTGTGGCAGATATAAAAGTAACTGCTATTTTAAATAGCACATTTTTATATTAGTTTTGTCATATTTTGGTATAAAATAAGTATAAAATATAAGGATAGCTAATAGTTAATAGTTTATTTCAATTTTTCCACTTCCTTTAATCATCAAAAACAAGGAAAAAAATGTTGATCAATCAGTATTTTAATGGTAGAAATTTTTTTGTGAATGCTTATTACGCCAACATAAAAACATTGTTTGAGGGTGGATTTTTGTGGTTTTGAAGTAGAGTGCGCACCGTAAAAATTCTGTTTTCTCGTCCAATAACGTGCGTTTACATGCGCAGAATAAACGAGTTATTGCATTTGCTTTATCACGACGCACGGTTCGTTAACGGCGACAATAATTAAAACAAAACTAACACCTGATCTAAATTAGCGAAATGTGTTTGATGTCCTGAACAAGACGGACGCAATCAGTGTCCGTGAATTTCAGCCAGGATCAGCTGAATTATGAACTTCCCTTTTATTTCCTTCTTTCAACCGAAAAGGAGTACACATGGGAACAAACTGCGATTGTTGATTATCCAAACATGCAAGACACAATGGCATACGTTTCTGTGTGCACAGTCCGCTGTCAATAATGTAAGCGGCGCGTTGGCAAGGAAAAAAAATATGCACACGCCGACCGAGATTGAAAGAAATTTCATTTTATGTGGTGTTAACAGTTCAGTAGAGTTCAGTAGCCTGTAGGAGCCGATGCAATATAGGGGGCGACTTCTTTCTTTTTCCCAGCTAGTAAAACATCCGCTGGTTCGAACGTAAACATGGGAGTTTGGTGTCGCAGCGTCCATTAGATATTGGAGGAGATCGAATCCGTAGCCGTTTTCGTTCGTCTTTTTGCCTCGCCCGTCCTGGGTCTCCGCGCTTGTTTCCTGTTCCTTCGACGCGACAAAAAAGTATATTGCCTATTTGCTTCGGACATACAGTATATCTTTTTCGAGGGGGAACGCCGCTTTGACGGTCTCCGTACCACAAACGAATTTATACACATAAATCATCTCGTCGTTCCGACTGTGTCTATTGTTAGATGGATTGATAGTTTTGAGTAAGTTTGCGCGGCGTCGACTTCATTACTCGCCAACTTAACCGTAAGAAAAGTGGAAGATCCACTCGGAATTCAGCTGATTAGGGCCCAGGCACGGGTAACTCCAGTCTTTTGAGCCGCCGTCCGTGAATGAGCGTAGCCAAGTAGAAAATCCGCCCTTGTGGCCCCCGACAATAGTAAATATGCAAGTGCGTGAAGAAGTGGCGATAATCGCAGTCGCCCCTTTTGTAAGATGGAGGGCGGCGTCGGCGACGAGAGGACCAGACGCTACGGCTTATCAATATTCGTGAGAGATTGGCGAGGAGTGCACTACGGTATTGTTCGAGTCGTCAATATAGACACTTGACTCGATGAAATCTGCCTTCTCGATGCACACTCACTACCGACTCTCAATCTTACCCAGGGCTTTGGAAAGTGAGGAGGATCTTGTTCGACGCGCGGTGCCTGCAAATTCAATTATCCTGGACTGGATGATATTGACTTATTTGTTTTCCTTGATTTATTTATCGCTATTGAGGAAATAACGTGGAACGGAAATGCTTAAGTTGGTTGTACTTTTTTTATTGTGATGATTTCGTTTGACAACTATTATGTTTGATAAATTCCATCCAATAAATTAATCTAATCTGCTTAAAAAATTGTTCAGCTTTTGTAATTGGACGCAGACCTACAAAAGGGCCGGAATTCAAAGAACCTAATTGGTTTATTTGGGGTTATTCAAAAATGCCATTTAATTTTGTCTTTCGTCTTTAGTTTGTGAGATTCAAAGACATAAGTAGAGATTTAAATATATTTTTTGAGGTCAAAAAAGAAGTTTCGTGATTTAACCGACCTGCTGAGATAAGTCAGTGGACCATCAAAAAGACCAAACTGTCCTGGATGGAACTATGACCTGGATGTAAACATCAAATATTAATAGGAATAACTGACACAAATGTACATATCTTTAAAAAGACTTGGCAAGACCTGCACCTCATTGAGAACAAATACTCATCAATCTTCTAGAAGTCTGTCTAGATCTCGGAAGATGGTATATATTATACATCCATATCTTTGAAGCAAATTTAACAATTCCTCAACATTTTAATCAGAGATAATTGAACGATCTCATAAGAGATTTGAACCTGTCAAAGTAGTTTGCGAATCATCTGGACTCAGATTAAACAAAAATAATCCATTTTACAAGGTACCAATTTTTAGAAGAATTTCATTAGGATAGATGATTTTAGCAACTAAACTCTGCTGTACGGTGGCTAAAATAAGGGTAAAATAAATATTTCATACATGATAGACAAAACCTAATTAATGTATGGTACACCCAAAAATTAATCAGGAATAGTAGAAAAATCGTTGGTTCCAAAATGGCTTTTAGTCTATATAATAACAATATGATTACAATTACATTCAAAATTAGTTTTTTCACTAACTCATTATCAATTACTTTCAGGTAAAACCATTATATAGTGTATAAGACAGTCGATTCCAAGAAAGTAATTATTTTTCATCGATTTTTTAATTAACATCCTTTTCATCCAAATTCCATTATTAGTCTTTTGCATTGAATTCTTTTACACAATTCAATATTATTTTCCAGTTACGGAATAAATTGCAAAGCGAAACAACAAGAAGACAAAAAAATGAAAAAAATAAAGAAAGTTGAACGTATCGACTGCGCCGGTGAATACAATAATATTTTCCTTTCGAAGTCCTTTGTTCGGTGTGATGTATCAAAGAAATAAAAAGTGAAATAATACACGGCCACTAAAATCAGCGACGTAACTCGATCTATTCTAGTTCGATTTGGTTTTTGGTGCAGCGTTGGCTTAACATTTTTATGGATGGCCCTTCATTGATTCAATTTCGGTCGTCCTCAAAGCAGAGAAAATTGTCGCTGGAGTAACAACGGTAATGGGCCACAATAAAAGGAAAATATTGGGTTAACTCGGAGGGGGTTTTGTACGAGTAAAAAAAAAAACTAATTAATTTTAACTTTATTACGGAGTTAAAGGGAAAGGATTTTCCAGGGCTTGAAACTCATTTTTATTAATTGCGCATAAACAGGTTGTTTCTTTGGGATCCGTAGGACCGTTTTGCGAACTTGCCAAAATTTCGTTTGAATCAATCGGCGAAAGAAAATTAATTTAACTTTTTTGCCGTTTATTATTTTCGAAAGGTTAAACGAATTAATTAAAGGAAAAAAAATATAAATTGAGGGAAACATATATTTTCCAATATTTTATTATAGTTTAATCCATCCCTGAAAAATTAAATCTAATTAAAAATTTATCTATGGAAATAAATAAACATCCATATAGAAAATAAAAATGATTTTAGGCATACTGTTTATTAATGAAGTCCATAAATAAATAAATATTTAATATTAAATAAAAATTACTCGCCTAGCTTTAAATGTGAATAAAATCCTTAATTTAAATAATTATTATTTGTTGTTACTTGCCTCTATCCCTGACTAAATATTATACTAAAAATGAATTATTTATGAAGACAAATTATAGTGGATTATTGTTGTCCTTCTAATTGCTGCTGTGTACTTGATTATGCATTAAAAATAGTGGTAAATAGAATAAATAAATAAGGGATGAATGTCAGTATTCTAAATAATATATGGTGTGACCCAAATAAGACGAAAACTTTTTAATTATAAGTTGATTTTAATAACTCAAATGACAGGCAATAATATCCTTACTTTTACTTTGTCATTAACCATCGGGCATTGTCCAGATACGTATTCTAATCGATGAACTTTAATAGCTTCTGCTATTGAAGCTATAAAAAATTGTCAATGTTGTCAAGTATGTTAATAAACATTTGAAAGCCTACTGTACTATAAACTAGTGATTGTTGTTCAGAGACGTATTCCTATCGGTCAGTTTTAATAGCTTCTAGCTCATCTGCTGATGAAACTACAAAAATGTTCCTGTTTATGTTATATATGTTAACAGACATTTAAAAACAAACATAACTTTGTTATAGTCTACTGGTCATTGTCCAGAGACGTATTCTTATCGGTTAACTTTAATAGCTTCCATCTTTTCTGTTATTGAAGCTACAAAAATTGTCAATGTTGCCAAGCCTTTAACAAATATTTGAAAACAAAGCCTACTTTACTATAGCCTAGTCGTTATTGTTCAGATACGTATTCCTATTGGACAGTTTTAATAGCTTCTAGCACTTCTGCTGATGAAGCTACAAAATTGTCCATGTTGTCAAATATGTTAACAGGCATTTAAAAACAGACCTTACTTTACCATAACATATTAGTCATTATCTACAGACGCTTTCCTACCCATCAAATTTAATAGCTTCTAGCTTTTCTGCTGATGAAGCTACAAAACTGCCAATGTTGTCAAACATGTTAACAGACATTTAAAAATGAACCCAATTTTGTCATAACTTACTGGTCATTGTCCACAAACGAATTCTTATCAACTTTAATAGCTAGTTTTTATGCTGATGAAGCTACAAAATTGTTCTTATTGTAAAATATGTGAATAGATATTAAAAAACAAACCCTATTTTACCATAACTTACTAATCATTATCCACAGACGTATATAGCTTTTAATTTTTCTGCTATTGAAGCTACATTTTCGATATTGTCAAGTATGTTGACAGACATTTGAAAACAAAGCATACTTTATCCACTGGATATTGTCTGGAGATGTATTTATATTAAATTTAATAGCTTTTCTTCTCCTTTTGATACTACGAAATGGTCAATGTTGAGAAGTATCTTGATAGTTACATATTCTTCACAAAAAAACCCTCACATTTTAAACTAAAACCTATAATAATATACTATTTTATTTTTATTAACATTCACATTTGCATCAGAGAAATGGTTTTAGCTGTATGTATGTGTTACTATTTTATTAAGTAAGAAAATTTGATATATTGAGTAATAAAAATAAATTCTAAAGTAAATTTATATAAATGATAATAATTTTAATAATTTCGCACCAATTCTAGATGTAATTATTCGATAAAATCATCTGAAAGTAACAGCAACAGCAGCACAGAATCGTATCTGGCATATGCAGCCATCTTGCCTGTTATAACGTAAACACGTGTCAGCAATGTATGTGTATATTATAGAAGGGAATTTACGACACTCAAATCAGACTGATTGCATTCCCCGTTAATTCTTGATGATACCGTACGCGGCAAGATGTGCCTCCGCACAATAAATCCGTGCCAGCTCACGAACATGGTGATAATAAAACTTAACGCTACATTTCCTTTGTTATCGTTTTCAGAAAACGGGGGCCGGGACTGCGATTTCAATTGGCATATGTATACGTAATTTGCACCAGTACACGGGACGTCAGATTAATATCTTCTTGCATAATGGACGTGAAGCTACATTTTTATTGGAGCTCATCTGCTCCCGCCCTGGCTGGGCGAACATATATATATCTTTTGTTATGTTGCAACGGATCTAATGCAAATTTTTATTGCGGATTTTTGTTCTGTTATTTAAGCCATTTGTTTTCTGATTGATCTCCTTTCTTTTCTTTTCGCTTATTTATTTTCGTCATAAAGTTGTGGCTGTTTTAAATGGTAAACGGAATGTGCCAGTGAAATGTTTCATGTTTGTGCAATATGGCGATTTAAATTCGGAGTCAAAAATAAGTTGCATAATTCAACGAAATTTGACTTTAAGGAAACCTGTAGCTGGAACATCAAATAAATGATTTTTAAAAGGAGTTTCGCTCAAGATTCTCGGTAATTAATATTTAAATCAAAATTTTTGCATAAAACCTGTAGTTTTCATTAGAATTAATGAATATAAATGGATTTTAGATGTTTGAAAAGCTTAAGAAATATTTTAAAATCTAATAATATATTTCTGAACAAATATTATAACACTGATATAAATTAATTAATTTAATTACTTTAAAATTTATTTAGGCAGTTTATAGTCATAAAATCAAACTATAAATTAATATAAAAAATATTTAATAAATTTAAATTTAACTCAAATAATTCAAAATCAAAAAATAAGGTATAATTAGGACAGAAATTGAGTAAAATAATTTTACATCCTGAAATAAAGTATGGGTTATTTTGAAAAGTATATTTTAAATTATGATTATGATTAGACTCTCAGTTATTAATATTTAAATCAAAATTTTTGCATAAAATCTGTAGTTTTCATTAGAATTAATGAATATAAATGGATTTTAGATGTTTGAAAAGCTTAACAAATATTTTAAAATCTAATAATATATTTCTGTACAATTATTATAACACTGATATAAATTAATTAATTTAATTATTTTAAAATTTATTTAGGCAGTTTATAGTCATAAAATTAAACTATAAATTAATATAAAAAAATATTTAATAAATTTAAATTTAACTCAAATAATTCAAAATCAAAAAAATAAGGTATAATTAGGACAGAAATTGAGTAAAATAATTTTACATCGTGAAATAAAGTATGAGTTATTTTGAAAAATATATTTTAAATTATGATTATGATTAGATTCTCAGTAATTAATATTTAAATCAAAATTTTTGCATAAAATCTGTAGTTTTCATTAGAATTAATGAATATAAATGGATTTTAGATGTTTGAAAAGCTTAAGAAATATTTTAAAATCTAATAATATATTTATGTACAAATATTATAACACTGATATAAATTAATTAATTTAATTACTTTAAAATTTATTTAGGCAGTTTATAGTCATAAAATTAAACTATAAATTAATATAAAAAAATATTTAATAAATTTAAATTTAACTCAAATAATTCAAAATCAAAAAAATAAGGTATAATTAGGACAGAAATTGAGTAAAATAATTTTACATCCTGAAATAAAGTATGGGTTATTTTGAAAAGTATATTTTAAATTATGATTATGATTAGACTCTCAGTTATTAATATTTAAATCAAAATTTTTGCATAAAATCTGTAGTTTTCATTAGAATTAATGAATATAAATGGATTTTAGATGTTTGAAAAGCTTAAGAAATATTTTAAAATCTAATAATATATTTCTGTACAATTATTATAACACTGATATAAATTAATTAATTTAATTATTTTAAAATTTATTTAGGCAGTTTATAGTCATAAAATTAAACTATAAATTAATATAAAAAAATATTTAATAAATTTAAATTTAACTCAAATAATTCAAAATCAAAAAAATAAGGTATAATTAGGACAGAAATTGAGTAAAATAATTTTACATCGTGAAATAAAGTATGGGTTATTTTGAAAAGTATATTTTAAATTATGGAAACCTTTTCGAATTAGAATTCCGGTTACCGCCGAGGGCCGTGAGGTTGACGACGTCTGGGCAGCAAAGCCAATCGGGACTCGCATTGTTTTGTCGTCTGTTAATCAATCAAGGCAAATTGCTGAATTGAGAGGTAATTGAATTCTGTGCGTCGGTGCCGAACAGTCAAGTAGACTGATAGGCGATTCGTTAGTATTTGCCTTGCTGCCAATTAATTCTTTGTTCCTAGATGGGAACGTCATACTGGCAGGATCAACGCATCGTGAAACGTGCACAGGAAATGCACTTGTCTGTTCGCTCTTACGGCGGATGGAATCATTGTTAACAGATTTATTACAACGTGTTTATTGGAATTTGCCACGTTGCTGGAAACAATCAGCCGTTTTGTTCCTTTTGTTTATGATTTATGGTCACATGGATGTACTTTTCGATCAAATTATTGTCAATTGTCTTAAAATTTTTCTGGATTATTGAATTTTTGTGCATTAATATCAAGGTTTTTAGTAATAAACATTGATCAGTTTTTCTGAAAATTCATCTAACACTGAATGGTTAGTCAATAACTCATCCGATTTTAGCCAGCAAAATAGCAGTGTATAAAGATTAAAAATACCTTTTAAATGGATAATTTGACACATGTCCATTTTCTGGTTTTACGTGGTTTTTATTCCAGTCCAATTTTCTGTTTCATTCAAAAGTTTGAAGCTTAATTTTGAGTAACCTACGCTCATTTTTGTAAGAAACAGTTGTAGGACAAATTTCATTTGAATGCACACCTCAAAATGCGGTTTTATCAGACGGTTCGTCGTTTTTTTGTCGCCGGTAATTTAATTAACTTTCAACAGGAGCTCAATTATTTTTATGCGACGCTGCGGCGACAAGTCGTGGACGTTTTTTTTTTTTGATATTGATTAAAATTTTCCCAATTTTGGCGGCCATGTCAAACATGTCTCTTGATAAAAGTACCAGTTATTGCAACAAAGGAAAATAAAATTTTAAAATTATTATCTGCTAGAGTTGTGTGAAATGTTATTAAATAGACTTCAGCGGGCGCTGAAGTTTCTGAACATCTGGATCCAGTTGACAAGCGAGACACCGGGTCCCTGATAAAGAAAGATCTCCTAAAAAGAATGACATGAAAAATCGTTATTCAATTGTCACTGCTTACTGCTTACGAAAGAGAGAGAGTCGGTGGTGCGGCGTCCTGAACGAACAAAGATATTATACAACAAAAGAATTCATTTGGTTCTATTAAAAGAACTTTGTCAACTCTGAATGCGATTTGATAATTACACTTGAAATTTACCGTGAAAGTTCCTAGCTAAACAATTATTCCTGCTCAGCCAGCAATCTTTTCGGTGCTCGAGGAACGGCCACTTGCAAGTTGCAACTGGCGACCTTCCTGCTTAAAATTCCGATACAATTCGACGAACGAAAATAACTTGCATGTGATTATTTTAGGGGACTTCCCTGCTGGTGGTTGGGGTCGTTTATTTCATTGTCGCCCGGTCTGTGTTTTATTATACATGACCGCTGCAGGGGACATTGACTAATAACATTAGTGGCCTAAGAGAAAGGCGGCCCGCCATTCTCAACATGGATTTTTCTTTGTTCCCTCCGACTTTTTTATTTGTCCACTTGGACATTTTTGCGTGCACTCGTTTTCGTCCCGACTTAATAAACTGGTTCAAACGCATTCCTTCCTACCCATACACTTCAGACATTCCGTTTGTTTAACTAACACGATGAAAAAGTAAAACAACATAAAAATTTAGTGGGGAAGCAACTAATCAGATAACTTTTTTAAAAAGCCCGACCCAGAGCGAAAATGGAAATGTGGTTATTCACGCTCTGTTGGAAGCACTAATAGAAACAAGGAGAAACTTTTTATGCCGGCTTTACAGTGGCCTGCTTTGATCCATTTAAGGTGGTGATTGTCGAAACTGGCGTTCTGTTTGTGTACCATTAGGGGCGGATTAATTTAATTTAAAACCGGTTAAAAAACCTATTGGTAACTTTCGGGGAAAACTTATTTGTGTTGGCCAGAAATATTTTATTTGTGCGACGTGTTAAAATTATTATTGCGTACAATTATTTTTATCTCAAAAAACGTGAGGTAAATTTCTCATCGTCGTAATCGGAGCTGACGCAAAACAAAATGCGAAACAACGTCTCGCCGTCCTAATAATTCATCTTAATTAAAGGTGACGTTGGCGACCCTCGAAATCAATCAAGTCGGAGAGGAAGACACGAAAAATTATGCAAACACTAATTGGACACTGATTTTTTCTTTTTATTTTCCAAAAGCCCGGTCCGATAAAGTCACGAACGTGGACTAACGCCCGAGTAAATAGATAATAACTGGTTTAAATAGTTGCCGGAACATTGCCAAGATAATGGCATGCTAAATGGCTTTTATTTTTTTTATCCTTTCCTGGCTCATTTACTTAATTCCGTTTACTTAATTTCGAACTTTAGAACGCATAAAAATGCACGCTAGTCGGATTACTTTATTATTATTAAAATGGTGATAAATCAAACTGGTGCGTTTTCGGAACGTTCATTAGAGTGCTAAATTTCATTGAGTTCCAAATATCCAAGGAGTTTATAAGGTGGAAAATTGGTTGAAAAGAATTTTACTGACTTTTATAAAAATTATAATAATTAGAGTTACCACTAATGTAACCGTAAATTGCCAATTAAAAACTGAATGATATTTTTATTTATTTATGCGTTTTATTCTTAACTTTTATTGAAAAAGGATTAATAAAAATTTGATAATTGTAATTCATGATTAGTTAAATTTTGTTATAATAACGTATCAATTATATTTATTATTGTAATTAAATAACAATTACTTGAAAACTGCTCCGATAATAAGATTTTATGAAAAATATAAATAAAAATAGACACTATCGTTCTAGTTTATAAGATGTGTCTGGGTAAATGTTTACAAAATGTTAAAATTCCATTATTTGTTTTATAAATAAATATTTTCTTCAAGATAACTGTTTTTTCTGGAATAAAGAATCTTTATTAAAACTGAAATACGAATGAAATGCAAATAATTGTTGTACATTTTTAAATATAAAAATAATCAAAAAGTTAAGTTTTTTTATTAATATAATTATTATTCAAATACTTAAAACTTTCAGTCTAAAGTGTATTTCATTTTTATTATTTTAAAAGTTTGATGTATGGACAAGTGATTTCTATTAATAAAAATTATAAATTTTATTAAGAAAAACTATTAAAATTATTTTTAATATAATAAGCAAATAATAAATAATAAAAAAATTTTAATATTTAAAAAAATATTAAAATATGTAAATGGTTATTTTAAAAGAATTGAATTGAAGTTTTAAATAAATATAATAATAATAAAACAAAAATATTTTATTATCATAAAAAATGTTATAACTCAGTTTTGATGGGTTTTTTCGATCTTTTTCTATTACAGTTAAACTGAAAAATTAGTTGAATGTATTAAATATAGTGTGATTCGCCCAACTTATTCATTAGAAGTTTATGGAGAACGGAAAGATGTATTTATTTGAAATTATAACTTGATTTAATCTATTAGGATATCAATTTTGTTATTTTCAATGGAACGCCTGTATATTTTAGGACTTTTCAATTGTACTTGCACTTACAAATATATAATATATTATAATATTTATTTATCTACGAATTTTAAAATTGAGGAGTAAAAAAGAAATTTTTTTAAATTCTTCAAACTTTGAACTTCCATATTTTCTAAACGGTAACATTTGGGAAAAAATTAATATCTCGAAAATAATTATAACTATAGGTAGAAATAATAGTTAAAAAGGGTATGAGAAAGTGTTCGGCTTGAAGAAGAAATGTGGTTACTAAAAAATTGGGCGCCAACTTTTAGATAAAGTGGTTCTTTATAGTAGATTATTTGATTTGAAAAATATGGTACCCAAAATAGAGGGTCAGCAGCAGTTATAATAGTGGTAAAAATAATAGTTTAAAAGAGCATGAGAAGGTGTTCGACTTGAACAAGAAATATGATTCTGAAAAAAGTTGGGCGCCAACTTTTAGATAAAGTGGTTATTCTTTATAGTAGATTATTTGACTTGAAAAATATGGTACCCAAAACAGAGTAGTTATAATAGAGTTAAAATTATAGTATAAAAGAGCACGAGAAGGTGTTCGCTTGAACAAGAAATATGGTTCTCAAAAAAGTTGGGCGCCAACTTTTAGATAAAGTCGTTATTATTTATAGAAGCTTATTTGACTTTGAATTGGAATACGGAATGATTGAATTTTGCGACCATAATTAATAAACATTTATCTATTATATACATATTAGAATCTACTCCCAACCTCCAATAAGGTCGTAGGTGTGACCATAAGTTACAATAAATAAGTGATAATCGATGTTTGTTGATTCAAAAAGGGTCGTAAACATCCCCACGTGTTTTGATGCGTCCTAATCGGGCACTTTTATTTCGCCCGATTCCCGCAAGACAATCGAAAACATCGTGGGGCGGCCGTCCCGTACGGGAAATGAGCCGTAAGGAATGAAAAATAATGCGGGAAAGAGTGGCGCGGTAATGGTTGGCAAACATCAGTTTCGGCAGCGAGACGTGAGGCATCGAAAAGTTGAACATTATGGATAGGTAAGGAAGTAAAGAGTCGCAAGTTAAAAAGTTTGAAGGCACCGAAACGACCCAGTTGTCTGATTTATGTGCGCGCTGTCACCTTACCGGCCATGCCGGAACGGACACTGCCCGGAAACATATATATAATGCAAAAACAAAAAAAAAACAACCACACCGAAAGTCCGCCATTGCGCTGCGGAATATTGACAAAATTACACGAAAAACAACTTATTATGTAGTACATGACTCGGCTAAACAGTCCGATATCGAAAATATTGTTCTGTTGTTTCCAACCGACAGATTTACTGCCAT
Organism: Aethina tumida; assembly: GCF_024364675.1. Taxonomy (NCBI): domain Eukaryota; kingdom Metazoa; phylum Arthropoda; class Insecta; order Coleoptera; family Nitidulidae; genus Aethina; species Aethina tumida. The sequence continues at coordinate 26,842,067 of NC_065439.1, forward strand.
TTGTTGCTGCCCGTGACACAGATAGCGAATTGTGCACTTTCCGAACTTCACAACGCCATTCCATGTGTTATTGCTTTGATCTAATTCTATTGGTTTCATTTATTTATTTGACACAACGCTAATTTAACCAATTCATTAACAATATTATATCGTGGTATAACAGCTACTTGGAATTAAGGGTGGCAAGTTATTTTCGACCGAATGGAGTAATTCGCCATTAATAATGCAAAGTGACATAGGAAATTCATCGGCAGAATCAGTGCAAATGCAATTTATGTTGATACAGCGTCAATATGTGGTTTTAATAATTCATTTGATCATTAACGTGTAATGTACATACATTCGCCGTATAATTATATTTTATACCTGTACAAGTCAATATGTAAATTGATGTTCGATCATTTTCCATGAACGTTCACTAATTTAATGAATGAATAATTATATTGTTTTTTTATTGTACTTTATATAATTATATTGTTTTTTTTATTTTACTAAAAAGATTTCATCTGTATATGTGCATATAAATTAATCACTTAATAAGTAGTTATTTATGTAATTTTTTTAAAATAATTAGATTTTGTAAAATAAACGAATTTCCCTTAAAATATCACAAAATAACAATGGCAAACATGAAATTAAAATTATATTTGACCTAAACAAATATTTTGATGGCCTGAAAATTTTGATTTGTTTTATTGTTAGACAGAATATGAAATTAAGTCAGAGGATGCTTATTATGTTTACTTGAACAAGTTCAAACAGCTTTTAATTAATTATAAAAATATGCTAAACTAAGATAAAAATTATATAACCAATATTATATATAACTTTCATATTCATTTTTATAATTAATAAATATTGTATATAGGACAAGATTTAATGCATTCCATTCATATGATATGAATTATTAATTAATGATTTGAATAATTAACCAAATTTATATTCAATGTATTATATTCTATATATAGATTCAATTTAATCAAAGATTTTTAATTATATAAATTCAAGCATCCCATTTATTCTAAAATATCAAATTAATATTTTTATCCAATTAACATTCTTTGGTTGTATTCAATAACATTGATTATCCGTATTAATTATGTATATACACAATATAATATGATAAAAATAATTAATAAGTAATTAGTTTAAAGTTATTAGAGTAAGTAGAGTTTGTAAAATTAATACATTCTTCTTAAGATATACGACATTAATAATCATAAAATTAATTTAAAATTTTAATCGATCTAAACAAATAGTTTGTTGGCCTGAAAATTTGTTTTATTGATAGATTAGAATATAAAATTAAAACAGATAACGTTTGTTTCGTTTACTCGAAGAAATTGCAATTAAAACATTTTTAATATGAATAAATTAAATATAGTCTACATAAAATAATTTATAACAAATATAAAAATTCAATCATAATGAAAAATGTTAATATTAATCTATTAACAAATAATCCTAAAATGTTTCACTACGATTAAATTTCTATATAAATTCAACATAATATAGTATGAATAAAGAATTTTTAATTAATTATGGGAGGAAATAAGAAAGAAAATAATTAAAAAAATAATTACTAATTAAGTTTCCTAATAAATTGGAAAAATAATTAAAATAATGTTTTATAAAATGGGACAAAAAATTGTATACAAAATGAAACTGTCTTTTTAAAAATAAAAAAAATATTGTTGTTCATATCGTGGCGGATGCGCCGTATCGGCAATAAAAATTTTTACGACACCGTTGACGTTGATTTTTGGGAAAAATGTCGTTCTATGATGGCCGAACATTTTAATTTTTGTAAAAATTTTTATCGAAAGCCGATACTCGGTGTATCTAGTGGCAATAAATATGAACGCAAGTATTTTACGAGAGTCGGTAATACGAGAGCCAATATAAAAACTGATTTTTAACATTCACCCCCCGAAGTTTATTGCCGTTGCCATTAAATTTACGACATGTCATAATTTTCATACATTCTAAATACATAGTTAAAACTATGGCGTATTAAAATTTAAGACACTATAATTCAAGTCAAGTTCATTTCTCGTAGACAATAAACTGCCCTAACATGAAAGTATTACGTTTAACTGACGTTCATGATATACAGCCCGTACCTTGTAATAACGTCACGTAAACTATAAGACAGCAAGTTGGAAAATCGACAAACATATTGCCGTTTGCTGCCAACAGGAACGCAAAAAAAAACACTGTCAAAACATTTTCATATCGCATAATCTTGGCGTATGATTTGTGGAGGTACTGAACACACATATCATAACAAACTTAAAATGTACATAGGAAACGCCGCTTTCGAAATTTGTGGCCCACGGAAAATCTGAAAATTACTGCTTTACAATTGCTCTTTATTCAGGCCCGGACTAAATGATTTACGTCACCCTAATCTCAATTGTTTTAGGTTTTTTAAACTGTTAAAATACTAATACAGTTCATATTTTTATTATATTTTAATAAGTTGCAATATTTATAGCCACTACAGTATATAAAACATGTATAAATTTCTTCCTTTTATTTACAAAATTATGATGGCCAAGAAGGGAACATTTCAGAAACTGTAATTATTACTTGATTTTAACAAATATTATCTGAAAATATCGTAAAAGAAATGATAATATTTTAAGTCAAAAAGTTACTATAAAATTAATACGGTATACTTTGACAGTATAGTAGTTTTACAATATTATGAGCTTCGGAGTTTTTATATTGTCCAATACATTAAACTGACGTAAAACTAAACGTAGCCAAGGGAGTGTTAAAAAAGTTATTTGAATTATTTATGAAATGTTCTATTTTAAATATAAAATTCATCGTTAAAAAATGTAAACGAATTTAAAATAAAAAATTAACCGATTAAATAAACCAATATTTAAATACCGACAAATTTTAAATATTCTCCATATTTAAAAATTAAAAGTTAATTACTGGCGAATAAATTTATTAAACGTTAATTAACACACTGAATATTTTCGGTTATAATTCGATTATTCCCTATTTATCAGTTAATATTTAATTTGTATAATTAAAAGCGTTGAAAAGAAATGTACGATTTCATTTCGGAATTAAATCTGAATTTATAATAAACCCGTTCGACTGAAAACCGCCTATTATAATAAATTCAATTAATACATTTGTATATTCGAGTAATTTTTCATTAGGATTAATTAAAGCGCCGCTTCAGTTATTCCGACCGCGACACGGAATAACAATAAATACTTGAAGGTGTAAGTGGACGAAATAAAAAAGGAAAAATAATAATAAAAAATAAGACGGCAAGGGAAATCCCGACACGACAATTCTGTACAGTCATAATTAATCAACCACTTCGTGAGACGTGACTTGCTTCGAAAAATTACATTGTCCAATTAAGTTTGCATCCTTAAAATAGGTTTATTGCGATTTATTTGCGGCGTTTTTTTTTCATTTTAAATTAGACGCCCAAATGGAAATTGTTTTAATTGTATAAATTAAATATTAACACGAAATTAGGAGAGGTACGTTGGAATGCAAAGCGTTTCGGCAAATTAATTAATTTTATGCAATGCCACTCTTTATCTGGGAAATTTTAATAAATATAAAATTCTGGATGGTAAAAAATGTTTAATTAAGAGCAGATAAATTTTATTTAAAATTAAAGAGTGGATAGATACGTAATCTTGAAAATTAACGAACAGAGGTTTATTATTTTCATATTGTGATGTAAATTATAATTTTATGGAGATTATAGAATGAGAATTCTGATTTTTGTTTAAAACGGTTTAAACTTTCTTAGTGTTTTCAGGATTTCAATGATTTTCTATTAAAGATTTGCAAATATTGTTTGAATAAATTTTTATTGAATAAATTAAAATATTGTCTTTAAAAATTTATATATTAAAGCTATTTCAACATACTTTTAATTTATCATTGACACATTTTTTAATAAATAGCAACAATTATTGGTGAATAAGGTAAAACATTAGAATATTTATATTAAACAAGGATTGATTAAAAAAAGGTACTTGAACATTTAATTTTTATTAAAAATGTTATAAATGTGGCACAAGAATTCATAATTGTCAAATTATCTCATAATCTGATGCAAAATTGTTTCCATCTTTTTTGGTGATTAAACTAAAGCATAATATCATTTATATTAAAGAAAAGTTAATTAAAACAGAATAACTTAACTCGTAACTCGTACGTTAAACGTACTTTTGTTAAAAATGGCGGATGCGCCATATTATAATTATGGCACAAGAATACATTTCAAATTACCTCATAAGCAGGTGCAAATATTATTTCCACTACTTTTAGTGAATAATCTAAAGCATAAGAATATCTTTTTTAAACAAGGGTTAATTAAAAAAGGATAACGTAACTGTAATTGAACATTTTACTTTTATTAAAAATGGCGAATGCGTCTGATGTTATAAATATGTCACATGAATGTCACATTATCTTATAACCAGCTGCAAATATTGTTTCCATCATTTTTAATAAATAAACTAAAGCATAAGATTATATATATCCAACAAGTGATAATTAAAAAAGAATAATTGAAACCCTAATTGGGTATTTTAGTTTTAGTAAAATGGTGGATGCGCCTGACACTTTAAATATGTAAAAAATTTAATTAAAAATTTGAATTTTGATTATGTGAACAGCTGCAAATATTGTTTCGATACCTTTTTGGTGAATAAACTAAATTAATTAATTAATTAAAGAAAATTAATTGGCTATTAAGACATTTACACTTGTTTAAAAAAATGGTGAATGGGCTATCTAAAAATAAAAGAAGGAATGTGTAAAAATTAAACTTTGGCTTAAATTTGAAGTTATTTTAATAAAAACCGATGTCACATATGAATTTTTATTATTGACTTTTGTAATGAATTCGTAAATGTCGATTTAGTTAATAAAATAACGATTTAACATATGTTAACATATATTATTGACCTTTCGAGCCGATTCGTTTAGTTTGATATATTTTATTTAAAGTTTATTTAAATTAAAAATGAGACAAGTCGGCATTAATTTTACTATATTTTATTAAATATAGTAAAATCTGTAAATATTTTAATTAAAAATGTGAAAACGAAATATTTATTATATTTAATTCGTAAAAATAAAATTAATCGCATCCGTTTGATAATTCAAAACCACGAAATCTATTCGATTCCATATTCATCAAACGTGTAATTAAACATTAAAGGAAGCACGTAACACATTTCAAATAGCGTTATCGATATGTGTGACCATCATAAATTTCTATAAATATTTATTGACGGATTGAAATACTTTAGTTGCCATTAATCAGGGAAATTTATATGTTGATGAGTTTATCTCTGATTATTATTGATAGCCATTTATTTGATGACCTGACTTGATTAAATCCATGAGCTGACTGCGACAAGTTACAATCAAAGAGAATTAGTCTTTCTTGTAAACAACTGGTACAACATTTCGTTCGACGTTACTGTTATTTTTTTTTTATTATTATTTTTTTAGAACCCTTGCATATTTTATGTGGTTATAAGTGTATACTTCTGTCGGTCGATCTGAAATTATTAGAAAACTTTCGGGAAAATCTGGAAGAACATATAAACCTCAAGATTACATCGTCCAATAAATAAAACCTCAATATTAAATCTGTCCCTATAAAATATGTAAATATTCGTTTTTTTCCTTGTGCATAACGTACATCTCTATTAGTTTGAATAAGGCCGATTTATCGTTTTGTTTTTCCATTTCCTTTAATCCCTTTGTGGAAACTTAAACAAACGTTTTTCCAATACTATCTTATAATCTGCCGTTTATATATTTTTTTCTTTGGCATTTCCTCACATATTATACATTCTTTTAACTTATTGATGTCGTTTCTCTTTTATAGTAGTGTCAGTTTTGATTTGATTGGTTGTTTGTTCATCGAACTAAACGTAAAGTTTGTATAGTTAGATAAATCTTAAACCTTTCAGATCAACGTCCGTAATATCTACAAGTTATTGTAGTTTTTTATGATTCCTAACAGGTTTTTAAAGCTTTTTCTTTTGAAGAATAAAAGTCAGTTTTAAATCTACGTATATATTCACCGCATCTTATCAAAACTCTTTGTTAATGTGCTAATTAAAAGTTTCAAATCTTCATTTACCGCAATAAACTTTAAAGGAGTATTGATCTGAAATCCATCGATTCAGAAAGTTTTACGGAAGTAAATAATTTTAAAACATTTTGTGTGTTTGAGCCCGAGTAAGAATTTAGTTAGATCAGTTCATATTGACGCGGCCATAAAACTTATCGGTTTCCATACAAAAGTTTACAATGCCACTCGTGTTTTGATGTAAGACCGTCCCGCATAAAACACAGGAATCATTGCCACGCGTAGATAAAAGTTTACAGTCCAATTTATTTAAATAAATAAGCGCTTTACAAGCGGACGCGCCAGTAACTCCATGGCGGAACTTTTATATTTCTTTTGGAACAAGAATATTTTACAAGTCTGGAAATCTAATTAAAATTTCCATATCTTCGGGAAGTTACTGCGTCATTTTTCAGATTTTTAATAATGATAAATAGTGATAAAAGTAAGTGAGAAAATTTAATTTATACGGGCGGGAAGCGGCCATCGATGGAAATTATCGCTTTATCAATCTGCTGCTGCGTAACTGAATCGCGACAGACATTTTTCAAATTATCTTTTCAGTTAAATTATTTATAAAACACAGACAAGAATTACAGTCATGTCTAATATAATTGAAAATTTATTTTTAAAATTAGAACTCTCTAATAATCTTGAAATTTAACTTTATTATATTATAATTATAAAATATTGAGAAATTTAATAAATTTAAACATATGAGCATTTATAAATAAGAACATAATTTAACATTGAATATAAAATACAAATATTTGAAATTCATTTAATAATTAAAAATTTTAAAATTAAAAACATATTAATATAATATCTTATATTTTTTTTTTATTATAATTTTGTAATTTTTAAAAATAGAAAAAAGATAATAATATTGAACTAAATATGACCATTTTTATAAAATTTCTTTATTTTATATAATAATAGTAATATTTTTATTAAATAAATAAATATTAGAACTTTTAATATTAAATAATTATTATTAGAAAATAATATAATAACATTTATTCACAAAAAATAATACCACGTTAGGACAAAATATTTTATAAAATAAAGATTTCTTTATTCTTTAAATTATTAATACTTATTAATAATTAAATAAAAATATTTTTTATTAAATATTAAATAGATTTTGTTAGAAAACAATAAAATATTTTACAACAGTTTGTCATATTTAATTTGTTTATTAATAATAATTATTATAATAAATTTATTAATAACTACAAATGTATTAATATATTTTGTATATTATTATTTTATAATTTTTGATCATCAAAAAATTTATTTCAAATTAAATATTTTATAAAATTTAGTGACAAATTTTTAATATTAAATATTATTTTATTAGAAAATAATAAAATATTTCAAAATAGTGTGTCAAATTTAATTTTTATTAATACTAAGTATTAAGAAACAATAAATATATTAATATTCTATATTTTTTTAAGTAAAAAGTCTAATTTAATATTATAAATTTGTATAATATTATATCATATAAAAATATATTAAATATCACACACATTTTTTTAATTAAATAATTCTTATCAGAAAACAATAAATATTTTAAAATATTTCATATTTATTTTACTATAAATAATAATAAATTTATTAATAACTAAAATATATATAAATATAATTTTTAATCATAAAAAAATGTTTAATATTAAAAGTTTTGAATTTATTAACATATAATAAAAAATATAAAATATAAAACAGATTAATTTCATAAAATATTTAATTTGAAATAAAATTTTTTGATGATTAAAAATTATAAAATAATAATATAAAAAATATATTAATACATTTTTAGTTATTAATAAATTTATTATAATTTATTAATAAACAAAACAGTTCCAAAATAAATTATTGTCTAATAAAAAATATTATATGTATTAATTATTAATTTAATAAACTGAATGTGTCACATTATTTTAAAAAATATTATTAAAGAACAACGAAATAATAATAACTTTTGTTTTATAATTATTTCACAATTAATTTTATAAAAAACAAAATTTAAAATAAATATAAAAGACAATAATAATGAATTTATAAATAATAAAAATATGTTTTTTTTTATAATTTTGAATCATTTAATTTATTTAAAATAAATGCAATAATATTAACAATTTCAAAACAGTTAATCAAATATTTCTTATATTTAATATACTTTTCCATATTTAATTTGCTTATAAACTATAGTAAATAATAAATATATATTTGTATAATATAATTCTTATTTTACAATTTTAAGTATTTTAATAATAATAAGTATTTTAATAATATAATTCTTATTTTACAATTTTTAAACATAAAAAAATTAATATATTAAATTAATATTTTAAAAAAATATTTTGTTTTATAATTTTATAATCAAGACATGAAAAGATATATTAAATAATAGTTGGAATATTAAAAAAAATAATTAATTTTGATTAGTTTCCTTATAATTAAACAGAACACAAGTGAACATAATTCGCTGTCAGGTCGGCAAAATTAAAAGCATCCGCCGAAAAAAAAATAAAAAAAATAATTCGCTTCACAAAAGTTGTAATCTGCTACCATATTCGTATTACACGGCGGCAACAAATGGGATTTATCATCCAGAACATTTAATTTAATTTTTTCGACTTTTGTTATTACATTCGGCCGAGGACAAAAGGACCCCGCCGACCCACGCCCGTACGTCGAAGAAGAATCGTAAAAAATAACACGGCCATTGTTACAGGAGATATCAGCGGGATAAGGGTGGCTCTACCAGGCCACCGACACGACTGATAAATATACACGGTTGGGGCAATTTATACGCGTTACGTTGGTAATCTGGACTTCCGGTCGGCTTCACATAAATCTCCAGGACCGTACCGACTCAATTAATATATCGGTTCGATAAGTTTCCAAGGGAAAAACAATACAGGAAGGGGGTCAGGACGGTGAAGTGCCGAAGATAAAGCAGGTCGCATGATTCATTGTGCAAACTTCAAAATGAAAACGAAAACTTTCACCGATAAACCGCGTAAATAAACGGGGACGGCGGTGCATTTCGAATGCGTTGTCCGCAGTGTACGGGGTGATCGTCGAATTGTGCTTCGGGGCAACAATTTTTTATTTATTTTTTCCGTTGTGTTTCCACGTGGTACGTGGGATGTTGTTCGAGCCGTCCTGACCGGGCACTCGACAACTGCTGAACTATGCTGAGATGGCCTCTTCACTCGACTCGCACTCGACCGAGGATTTCGCATTCCTTTGTCAGGACACGTACATCTTCATCTTTCTCATTTTCCGGGGCCCTTCACGTTGTCACACTCACTTTCCCTTGGTTTTTAATTAACACGGCCAATCTGCGGGAAAAACCTACACCGGAATCACTGGATTAGGCATGCAGATACTGGGTGACGTTCTTCGGTGCTTCATTAATTACTATGATTGAGATGAGATGTACAGGGGGTGTAGAGTGGGTTAGGCATAAGTGGGTAAGTGCTAATTATTTATAGGCATTCAAGGAATACATAACAATGCCTGGGAGACTTCCCACATTGTTGTATTATAGAAGTTAACAGAACATTGTATAGCATTACAAAAAGATTAAATTAATATTTGAAAATTGCCTTTATTGTTAGATAGTTGAGATAAGTGACAATGATGTACGTATGTGTCATGTTATTTAACTTGACTATGGTAACTGCCGAAATAGTTACTTTAATTACTAATTTATAATCTGGAATAAATTAGTTTTGACAATTTTCTACTTGAATATAGATAAGACTTCTCATTTACCAAATGCAGTCATTGCTCAATTTGAATTTCCTACGTTAAATAGATTTAAAAATATTTCCAACATTATTCATTTCATTTGAATATTTGCAGCTCTAGACGATCAGTGTTTTAAATTTATTTATCTCTGTATATTTAATAAATAAAAATATTCCATATTTTGTGGTTTGAACACAATTTATTCTTATTTTATATGTTATTTAGCACTATAAAGTGCCTCAAATAAGATATGCTTTAGAGTTTAAATAAAAAGTCACCCTTTGTTGAGTATTGACAACAGAACAGCAAAAAAGCGTAACAACAAAAGCGTTGTTCGTTACAGCATTCCATTTAGATGGGGAAAGACGCAGATAATTGGCTTGAATAAAATGCAATATATGGGGCCGTTAAAAATTGAGCAAATGAAAAAGTTGTTAATAACAAACAGGGCAAAAAGGCAAATGTTGGAGGATGATATAAAATGTCGGGCGCAATGAAATAGAGAGTCGAGGTGGAGTTGGAACAGAATAGAGCGGCGGATGGGGTAGCAGGGTGCACGGGCGGTCGGATGATATAGCGGTCGCGGGCAGCCTTGAAAATCAACAGTATAACCGTACGTGTTAAGCGCTGCTGGGGTAATAACGCGCCTGATATTTTCATAAACGATTATTTTAGTATAATCGCCGAAATGGGGCTTTTAATAACATAAGAGACTGCTTTATTATTTTTATCTCTCGAATGAAAGTGGGAATAAAAATGAACCATTTAGTTTACCGATTAGATTTTTACGTTTATTTTTCTGGCAGATTATGCGCTCACCGATTTTTTTACTTATTATTTTATGCGGTGCCGCTTTTTCGGATACGCGCCGCTTGATAACCCAGATACTTCACGGGAAATTGCTTTGTTACCCTTCCTTTAATACGGATATTAAATAAGTGTCACATCTTTATTTACATCATGTAAATTACATGCACAAACATCTACTGATGAGGTTTAATTGATTATTAAAATATTTTTAGGAATTAAAATATATTAACTATAAAACAAATTAAGAAATGATTTATTTATATTTCAAGTCAATCGGAAAACGATTTGTCGGTTTTTTCTTCCTTTTTGTTCATACCTTTAAGGTATTTCAAATACGCATGTTCCCAAAAATCGTTTAATCTAACATAATTTATGATAAAATATATTTATATCTTTCTTACATATCATTTTATCTTTTTGTTTAGTGAAAACCTTTTTTAATCTCAACATTTGCTTAAAATATTGTTGAGTTTCAATAATTTATAAATAAAATAAATTTACCATTTCGACTCAATATATAATTCATAATTAAATAAATGAAAAAAATTTATATTATTTTAAATTATTAAATTATTTTTAAATTCACTGAAATTGTTTATATTTTTTATTGGATATTTTATTGAAAATTAATTTTCTTAATAAAAATTATTAGAAATTGTTGAGTCAAGTATAATAAAATAAATTTACATTATTTTTAATTATCAATATAATTTTAAATTAACTTTAGAATTAATTTTTTTATTTTTTGTGAAAAAATTTTTTATAATTATCATTTTATTTTTAAATTAATTTTATGGTTCATTTTTTGTTTAGCGAAAACATTTTTTAGGTTTAAATATTTGTTTATTTTAAATTATGTCCTATAACTTATTAAAAATTATTTTTTATTGAGTCTCAATTCTTGCTTAAGAAAAATTCTCAAAAATTGTTCTGTTTCAATAATTTATAATAAAATAAATTTACCATATGTTATTTATATTTTACTCTCACTCATTTTTCGATCCAATAATAATTCATAATTAAATAAATGAAGTAAATTTATATTGATTTTAATTATTAAATTATTTTTAAAGTGACTGAAATTGATTATATTTTTTTATTGGATTTTGAACTTAATTTGCTTAATAAAAAACTACTATAAATTGTTGAGTCAAGTATAATAAAAAAATTACACTATTTTTTGTTATCAATATAATTTTAAATCAACTTTAGAACTCATTTTTTTGTTTTTTGTGAAAAAAAAAATATAATTATTATTTTATTTTTAAATTAAGTTTGTGGTTCATTTTTTGTTTAGTGAAAACATTTTTCAGGTTAAATATTTATTTATTTTGAATTATGTTCTAAAATTTATTAAAAATGATATTTTTTTATTAAATTTCAACATTTGCTTAAGAAAAATTTAAAAAATAAATTTACCACATGTTATATACATATATGTATATATATATTATTATTATTAGTTTATTTCTAAATTAATTTTACTCTTACTCATTTTTCGTTCCAATATATAATTCATATATAAATAAATGAAATAAATTTATACCTTATTTTATTTATTAAATTATTCTTAAATTGACTGAAATTATTGGATATTTTTTTGTTTTTTTTTTTGTGAAAAATAATTTGTTAATTATCATTTTATTTTTAAATTAACTTTAGTTTAGTGAAAATTTTAAGTTTAAATGTTAATTATATTTTTATTTCAAGTAGTTTTTTTTTTTCATGTTTTGTTCATCTATAATATTAACTTACTTACCTTATTATACAAACAAAAAAAAAATGTTTATTAATATTTTAAAAATAATAATGACTTAATGCACATTATTTTTATTACTATTAGATTTTTTTAATTATATTTTTATAGAAAAAAACTTGATATTTAAATCATTTTATCTACAAACATCAATTAATTGAAAAATGTTTCTAAGAATTTTTTTATTCAGTATGACTGCCATATTTATTTATAAATATATTATTGTGATTTATTCAAAATTATATTGTTCATGGTAAAAAATGTGGATCCCTAAAAAAGGTACTGTAATTTTTTGACTGATTACATTTAGAGCCACCAAGCCAAAACCAATTTAATATTTGTCCGTAACATATCCTGTGCACTTTTTAGTCCACTTGATTTGTTGTTCAAATTCTAATAAATATGGCCGTCTAAAACATATCGTCAAAAACTTGAAAAACAGCGGGGGCATCTTCAATCAATCTCGCCTAATTCAATCGTACTACTTTATAGTGTCATCCCGATGTGCCATAAAAGAAAGGCAAATCCGTGAGTTATGATATTTTTTCGAAAAACATAAATCACATTGGAGCCCATCTACTTCCAGTCGGCCGCGTCCTTCATCAACTTTTATAAATTGCTCGCGATTATCTGGAAATTTCAAATCAGATTGATTTTTGATGGATGATTTATTGCAGTATTGTTCCGACGCGAAAAAATTAGATGTATTTTTCGTTCTGCTAATTTCGACGCAGCAGTTCATTCTCGGCTTTCCCTACGATAGATGCGGATTTAATTAAAATATTTATTCCATTTTTTCCACCACTGATTTATTGTTTTCGAATGTAGCTAGGTCGGGATTTTGAGAATAATATATCTTTGTTTTCTTTTAGGAAGTCCCAACCCAGGTCACGACGGTTAAAACGTTTCCGTCTAGTTTCAGAGGCCATCGAAGACAAAGCAGCGAGTAAATTAATAATGGCTTATTAATAAGTCGATTTAAACTGACAATTGAGAGCGATTGTTTGAGGAATTATTTTAGTAATTTAAGACAAATAATAACGAAAAGTGTTTAAACGGGGCTGGTAGAGTATTTGATTTAACTTCTCGTTAATTATCTTATCACTACATAGGGTAATTGAGTTTCTTTCAAACTTAAATTGGTTTATTCGCATTTAGTAACTTTCTGCGCCCATCTTTATTTAACTTTTAACCGAACTACGTACCTTTCTTTGTTCGCCCCTTTTATTATACTCAGTGTCGAACAAGGACGATAATTCTTGTCGTTCTACGTACTTTGTCATTTCTATAGTTTTCCAAGTTATCTTATCATTTTAAGCACGTCTGCTAAATAAATCTTGCGTTTCAAATAAAATAACAAAGTAATGCAACTTTCTTTATGTTTTATTTAAATTTACATTGTTCTTAATTATTATTTTTTTTACATTTTATAAAGGAATTCTTCTGTTTGTTATTTTAAATTAATTACTATTTTATGTAATGTATTTTTTGTTGAGTAATATTTTATTTAAGATTTATTAATTGATTGATAAAAATCTACCCAAAAATCGTTTAATATAACATAAAAATTTATAAGAACATTTTTCATTTTTTTTTCGTTTTATTTTAAATTATGTTCTATAATTTATTAAAAATTATATTTTTTGTGTTGTATCTCAACATTTGCTTAAGAAAAATTCAGATTCAGAGAGATCAAAAATTGTTCAGTTCCATTAATTTATAATAAAATAAATATACTATTTCGATTAAATATATAATTTATAATTAAATATATGGAATATATTTATATTGTTTTTAATTATTAAATTATTCTTAATTTGTCAAAAATTGATTATATTTTTTATTGGATATTTTATTAAAAATTAATTTCACTATTAAAATATTATTGGAAATTGTTGGGTGAAGTATAATTTTATGTCAACTTTAGAATTCATTTTTTGTTTTTTGTGAACAAAGTAAAATATTTTTATTTCAAGTAGTTTTTTTATGTTTTGTTCATATATAATATTACTATTAAATAATTTACTTACCTTATTATAAAAATAAAACAAAAAAGAAATTATTTTTATTAGTATTAGTTTTTTTTTTAATATTTAATAAATCATTTTATCTACAAATATCACTTCTTAAACATCAATTAACTGAAAAATGCACTCTCAAAATTAGAAACAAAACCTTTATACATACCTTAGTTTCTCAATCTGTATTTATTATTATTTAAATGGTATTGAGGGCGGGATATTGGGGTGTTTTTTTGAAATAATACACATGTTAATGTTTTGAACAATGTCCATATTATATTTATACCCACATACACACGGCACGTTGTGAACCTTGTCATATCATTTTAATTTAAATTATATATATGTACATTGTAGAACGCGTAGTTATAGATATACATGAAAAATCCGGCATGGTTGCCGGATTCCATACAAACGGGTCCCGTTCGGCAACTTCGCACGCAGGCTTGCTACATCGAACGAGTGCCCGTGTAAACAACATAATTCTTATGTTACAATCTCTATCTGTACAATCATTCTATTACAGCAATATTCCATCGCCATCTTTATTATCATAGTGTAAAATCTTGTTCATTAAAGTACGTACTTACAATAATTAATAATATTATATCTTAATGTAAAAGTCGAAAGCGTCCACAGAAGGAATATGGTTATTGCTTATTCATTTATTGCAAGAAGCCGTAGTTGGCTGTAATACGTAACACTGAAACGACGGCCTCCAAACGTGCCCGATACGAGTCCGGCCGTCCTACAGCTAAACCGTCTACAGACTATCGTAAGCGGACTCGGATCCGGCCGGTCAGGCGGCCGTCAGCGGATGGATCAAGGACTGCAAACACAAGGACAGGGGGAAGTGCCATAATATAGTGTGGCGGCACACGGACCACTTGCTACCGCTTAAATTAGAGTATATATATGTATATCATAATATCAATATATACAGCATGTATACACTTATTAACGTAACCCTAAAAATACGTATGAAAATTAACACAACAAAAGTTGCGCAGTGCGCAATAATAGGGAAAGGTATTCAGGGGCGTACCAATAATATTTTTTTTTTTAAATTTATCTAAACTACCCACACCCCTTCACTTTTAAAAATATACAATACGCTTGCAAGTTAAAATTAAAGAGAATCAAAAAATTTGGACAGCACATTACAATTTTCAGTGTATATAAGTAAGGCCCACGAACAGTTTTTTTTTAAACATACAACTGAAAATTTCACATTGTGAGTTAATATTGTCGAGTAAATATTCCGTTTGGGAAAAAATACATTTTACGACGAACGTCTATGAATTCTTATTTACCTAAAAACCTCTACGTGACTCAAAAAACACACCAAAAGCCAAATCAATAAACGACAAATCAGAAAAATCACTCCATCTATTACGGAATTAAAGCTTAAGTATTAAAAATTTGTTCCATTTTACCACAGAAAAATATAAACGCTTGTTCTCATTTTATTTACTTTGTTCGTAATCACAATGTTTAAGTTTAAGTTAATTTTAAAAGTCTTAAGGAATTTGGTGTTTACGCCTATCTAAAATTTATTAATTTATCTACCGGAAGTCACCCTACCAAATTAGAATATATACAATCGAATTTCGTCCTTAGCTAAAACCTGACGCTTTGTACCTGCCTGAGATAGAACGAGAGATGAAGCAATTTTTCCGCAATTTAAAAAACATTAAGTACATATATATTTTATAAAATTATAAAAAAATTTATCCACCCACTAACAGTTATAAAATAGTATCATTAAAAACAATGGAATTTCATTTTCTTTTTGTTTTATACAATTTGAATAGCACCACGCCATTTTCACATTAGCATTGTTCACCCCTTTCATTCTCAAAACTGAAGCTTTTGGCGTGTTTCGTCAATTTTTTATTAGCCGAGCAAAATCCGTCGATCCGCGACTCACGTTGATATGTTGTCGGTGCGCGCTGCCTCATCGCGAATCTTGTTTTAATTATATTCTTTTTTTTTTAATTAGTTTTCGAACGTTTCCGGTGCGAAGATCGAACGAACGAATCCGTTCGACTGCGCCCGAACGCGGTCTAGCTGCTTGATTTCTAAAGCTTCGGCAAAAGTACGACCGTTCCGCAGCCGCCGTCGGCCTCCGGCCCATTGGGTTGATCAAATTAGGCCTTCAATTCATTTTTGGTTTCAGCTGCTTTTTTTAACGAAAAACCGGGGTTTCTCGAGCTAAGACTAAGGTTAATGAAGTAACTTACGAGATAGGAGTTAACTAAAACTAGCCACGGTCGGGGGCCGTCAGCTGCGGATCTGAGGACTTGAATATTTGTCTTTTTTTTTTCTAAAACTTATCTAGTACTTATTAATGCAATAACACAGTTTACATATATCAAAATATATAAATGAAACATATTTATATTTTGGTTTTTATCTACCTACATTTACCGTATTGCTCTGGATTGACATTTTTAAAAATACTTTCGGCATTACCAAAGAAACATTAAACGAAAGAACGGAAAACTAAAAGTCACTGTATTGACATATTAATATTGACATTATTATACCTTTGGTCAAGACTCACCAAAAACAGACGGAAGATTTTTTCCCGCCATTTCAATCTAATAAACCGCCGATTGACACACAAAAGTAAACGGAACTGAACAAACGTTTTAATTGACATTTAATATAATTAGCGTATTTAGTAACCAGCTGCCATCTGTATAACCCGGAATGCCGTCACAACCCACGTTTCCATCTGGAGGGCCATAATTCAGTTAAATGCAGTAGGCCATTTTCAAAACAAATTAATCGGAAAAAATGTCGTCTATAAGTACTATCAAGAGGCTTTGGTTTACTTTTGTCCGTCAACATCTTAACCGCCTCCCTTGGGGGGGCTCGTTTTTTTTTGTTTTTAATAAATAATTCGCATTTCATGGAAACACGTTCTACCCACTACAATTAAAAATATCTACTCAATTGTCCATTTTTATCAGCCGCCAAAGCTCCACACCCATCGATTCGTTCATCTAAAATGGGAACGGAAATAATCGTGATGCTTTCGTTGTTGCTCAAATTACTAGTACCGGACTGGACCTCATTAGAGACTCTTACTTCGAATAATCTTTCACAGAAAGAGTATAGCTACTAATGTGTATGTTGCCATCAATGAACAAAAAATAAAAGAGAACTCCAACTGCAGTGTGTGAACAATACTTAGAAAAACAAAACTGATTTATATATATATTAATTTGCGGTGTTGGGGAAACATTGGCTGCAACATACAATCTCCTCACGTAATAAACCTATCGTTCTAAAACAACTACACGAAAATTAATCTATTGAACACTAAAGAAGCTTAATGATTTAATTTTTGCTTAAAAACTTCGTCGTTGTTACTTAACTGTGAATTACCAATGATCAAAAACAACTGAAAACTTACCGATCGAGTGGGGTGTTGAGCTTTGGCCGCTAGGTTTTCATTCCATTACTAAGTTCATATCCTCGATATTTTGTACTGATGAGACAAGCATTTTGTAGTCATATAGGACAACAATGGTTATTTATTAACAAGCCGAATGGCGGAAATATTATAACTTAAAAACAATAATAAAAAAATAACACACCATATAACTCACATGGAGAACTGGAAACAAGACCGCCGCAGCCGTTTCTTTATACAGGAAAATTAACTAAATAGTACACCATAATTTGGATGGCAATCACAATAAATTTTCATTATAATTAAGCAAGGAATCAGAATACCACTTCTAACTGCCAATTAATCCTTCGGTGATGCGTCTCGGCGTGTTATTCTGACTTCTTTTACACGTGGGTGTGGCGATTCTGCCTCCGCTATATAGAATATTCACAAATATAACAGGAAACATTTATATAATATATATATTAAGATGATCTGATCTATTCTAACAATTAGACAGATCTATAGTTAAAAAGAGTACGATGAGGACACTATAAGCTACTCATAGTGGGATAGAAAAACTTGACGCCTGCACAGCTTGTCAGAAAGTGAAATTCAGACAAACTGTACGTAGGAGTAGTTGTTTACAGGAATATCAACTACACTGAACAAGTGGTGCAAACATTACGTTGACGCTATAAAAATGTATTTATTCATATATATATATATATATAAAAGAGACACTACCTCTACGGTTCTATTATGTAGCACGCACATATGGAATAAATTATAAAACTTCGATCTTAACTTCATGTTCAAGCTATACACGTATTATGAAAAGCGGTTCCTCCGGTTTTTCTATACCACCAATTCATTTAACAATAATAATTATATACAAATCCCTAAAATTATACAATTAATAGTTTTTTTTGTTTTGTATACATGAATACGCGCAAATTATGCTCTGTGTGTTTTGTTAACCAACAGAAATCTTACCATTAATTTGTAATTTCTCCATTTAAATAATTGCGCCGGACTTCCGAACCGCGGACAAACTCACACTAAACTTTCTAGTTGCCTAAATCGCTTCTAACTCACAGCATTTGACTGTCAGCGGTTCGAAGGCCCCGCGCAGAGACCTATGATCAAATAAAACACATTAACTATATATAATTAAAATGAATAAAAACAAACTAAATTAATATACCAAGGCAATGCGGCAAGTTTTTATGTGTTGTCGCATTTACCCTTTTGGTCCTTAAATATAATAATATTTTGAGGATAATGTATCCCATTTTAAGATACCCTGTAATATATCATATGTAATCAACACAAGATGTAACGAATAGTGCCTGTGTTTGGTGATGTTTGGGGAAAATTTCAACGGAAGCCGACGAGTTTGAACTTAAATTATTTACAAAAAAAATTAATAACACCCCTCAGTGGGTTAAGGGATCAGGTTCGAAACAATTTCGAAGACATCAATTACGACAAAAGGGTGACGGGCTGAATTAGCCCCTGGTGTGAAATAATCCTTAACCCGACCGAGATGACTCCTAACAATATTGACACCATGTACAATAATAACTACTTTTGACTGACCGTGTAAGTCTAATGTCGTTACTGAGAACGAATCCGTGAATCACGTGTTTTTCACATTCAAAAAACAAATGATTTAATACTTTCATCGAGTGCCGAATGTGCCCGAGGCGGTCCGGTGAGTAGAAAGGGGAACGACTCGCACACAGTCGGGACATATAGAGATTTAATAATATTTTTCTTTGTAAATTAAAATCTATTAAATATAGGAATCCTTGAATCTTTGGCAGCAGAGATACTTTCATCTCAATGTCAGACGTTTTGACAGTACACTCTACGCTATAACTACCAGGACTTTAAACATTTTGCTATTATTATTAATATTATTATTATTATTATATGGGGGTCATGTATAAAATGACATACAAAAACTTTTTTAATTAACTTTCCGTGGTGTTACATAAAGAGGTACTATGTATTTGTTCTAGAATTTGTAAATGTTGGAAAGTGGAAAGTAGAAGTAGATTACAGGCAAAGGAGTAAAGAGGAGCAAATCCTGCCCAAACATCCTGAGATATACTGGTTAGCAGGAGTGTTTAAGCAGTCAATTTGTCAGATCGAGATAACGTGGTGGCAACATTACTAAAGAAGAAAAAAATGAAAATAGTTGAAGAGGAGACTCGTTGGCCTCCGTGAAGCATTAGATAAGCGAGTCGATGACACCAAACAGTACAACAACAAGTAGAGCCGCTTTGAGTCGCGGGGGTGCTACATTATTATTATTATTATTATTATTATTATTATTATTATATTTCATTATTATTATTAATTTAATTATTAATAATTATTATACATATAGTGAATGTACAAGGTGCATATTTGTGATGGCGGATCACAGCTGCCGCCCCTGGGTCGAGCCGAGGTTGAGTGGACGCACACTTTCGACTCAGTGGTAGCCGTTTGTGAATGCGGCTGGGATTAGGGGGCCCTGCAAACAAAAACATTCCAATCCATCCATGTCTATAGTTCAGAGAAAAAGAACGAATTAAATAAACATCAAACCAGAGAAGTGACCAACATCTTCCGGAAGGAAGACCTCACAGATTAGAACGAATGTGGCAAAGTACTCACCGGACTGTAGTTTAGAGGTGCCCGGCTGACTGCGATGGCGGGGAACGTCGAGGGTTGGGGACTGGCGGCCTGTACGTAGCCGACACTGTCCGCCGCCGAGCCGTTGTACATGTCTATGGCCGGTCCTGGTGAGTTGGCGGCCGGGAAGCCGCTGCGTGCGTTCGCTGCCGCGGCGGCCGCGTGCGGCGATGCCGGCGGTCCGAAGCCTTGGGCGGCGGCCGCTGCCGCTTGGTAGTTGTTCATCACTGCAAAGGAAACCGAGAAGTGCGGTTGCGAGGCGGACTGGTCGGCTCCCGACTGATGCTGCGCTGCCGCCCAACTGCCGCCCGAAGAACCTGTGGCGACAAGAACACACACCTCGTGGGAGCCGACCGGTCACACCAATTTTATGGTTTTCGTTTCGAATCGCAGTCACACTAAGTGCACTCACTTGCATACCTCCCAGTTATGACCATGCAACGCCAAAGTATCTCTACTTGTTTTTCTAAGTATTTGTTTGTATTGTGACCTTTTGGCAGTACATGGACATGTCTTGGTCAGCTTTGCTACATTCTGGAAGGATGATTAAATCATCACAATCTTTTGAAGCAATCAATTGGGGTTTTTTTGTGAAGAAGAATTAATCATCCTTCAAGAATCTACTCAATCATCCCTCTAACTGTAAAGAAACCCTAGTTTGGATAGTAGTAAATCGGAATAGAGCTGCTTATTGAAGAGACTTTTTACCTAGAAATAAACTCTAAGTACTAAAGTGTCTACACAGGAACAGCTAACATCTAAAATTCTATGTGTGAGTCATCTAACATTGTCACAACAAAGGAAACATTGAGTATTATATTCAGTTCATTTTTTAACTCTAATTACAGTCTCCGCCCACCCTGTTTACGTTAAAGAAGTCACTTGAACCAAATAAATAATTTATCTTCAGACCATAAATTCCTCATGACCACTGAAAATTCAATAGTACATTAGATAAAATGATTACTGTGCTGAATTAAAACAAATTGTGCCGGATTAGATGAAATATGACCTTTTCCTCTTTTACTTTTACCGTAATCAACGATGCGACAATTCATCATGGAATTAAGTGACTTCTGGTGTAATTGTAACGAAAAAAATGAACCGAAAACAACACAGAGGGAGATAAATGGTCGAGCTCGGGTTACGTTTAAACAGGAACAATCGAAGAACTGTTTAATATTATAGTAAATTAACCGCCGTTAACCAAAACAAGACCGTAGCTGATGGATCCAAACTCTTCGATTGTTCCCCCCGGTTTATCTAGACCCCGGCGAAACAATGAAACTAAAACAATGAAATGTTCACAGACACACACTCCATCAAACATATCAGCAATTTAAGCAGGACGCGAAATACAAAATTACAAACGCCATAAAACAATGGGATAATTACCTGACAGGGCCTGAGTCAACAGTGGTGTATTGTTATTGGGTGTGAGCTGGCCGTTGGTTAGATCCACTAAAACACAAACGGACACAGTTAGGCTTGACGTGAAAAGACAGCGATCACATAAAAACACTACTATGGGTATTCGTGTAGGAGACTGTGAGATGTTTGTATTGAGTTTTTTCAATCAGTTTTCTCAAAATTTACATGACATTGAACAAAAATTTTTGCTTAGCTCTAGGTTAAACGGTTACAGATCTAATGTTAAACTTACTTCTACAGGTGGAAGAGTCAGTTCTAGCAGTAAAACTAGCTAGCACATACAAGGGGAGAAATGCTATGGATAGAATATCATTCTAGGCTAAAGTAACTAGAAATTTACAAACTGTATGTTACAAAAAGTTAGACCAATCTAATAAAGACTTTATCACGTATTACTCTAATGTTTTGTATGTAGTCTTGCACTTGGAGCACGCTTCAAGGGGTGATTTTAATTGACCAAAAGCTAGATTAAATTGAAGTAAAAATTGGGATTCGTTGATAATTGTAAGGGCATAATTATGGGCTTCGTATGACTCTTAGTAGTGGTAGATAAACTGATTAATTCAGATGTATGATAATGGCCCAATTTCTATTCAAAAATATTTGAACATCTTTTTAAAATGGTGGTCAGATAAAGTCCTGTATGTCATTTACGCATTTCCGAGCTCATTGTGGTGCGATTCATCAAGTACCATGCAAAGGACCACGTCTATTTTTCATAAATTTCCTGTAGAAATAAATTCAACGAAATCCGACCACGGGCTTTTGTTAAACTCGATCGGGAATTAAAGTTTTTCGATAAAAATGCAGAGCACTTTCGTATATGTGTGTATAAGAGTTTACGTCGTTTTGATGGATGATGGGCGGAAAAACCGTCCGTACATCGAAAGTTTCGCAGGACCCCTTTCCGAGGCAATATATCATCAATGGACAACGCGGTCTAATGTCCATTCAAAATTCTTCACGTGCCATCTCGCTATAAATCACCCCGTTTTTCAAGAAAACTGATTAAAAAATTGTATGGCGTGTTGACTAGTAATAACTCGCACATATACGTATATCGCTCGACTAAACTCTAAAGACTATCGCACTAGGTTTTTTATGTTTCTCCCTAAAATCGGATTAACAACTCCGACCGTAGGCACTAAAGAAAAACACATCAAACTAATATACGACACTGCCAAAAGGATTCAGCATTGTTTCTCACAAGAATCTATTACTCTATTCTATGTTTCTACAAACTATTGAACTCTCTATTCTATGGACTGTTGTTAATACATTGTTAGATGTAAACTATAAGCAAACGTATTGTTGGAACAAATACGTTTACTACACATAATTGTTAAGATCTAAGCCAAATAAGAAAACTGTTAATTTTGACTACTATCGTTTTCCACTACGAGGAACACTCCAACAAATCTAACAAAATACAACATGAGCACAACCGTTTTAAGGACACAACCTGTCGGAGTGTTCCTTACAAAACTATTCTGTACTAGAGTTAAAAACATCAATTGTTTAAATTAATCTAAGTCACAAAAATTTTAATCACATGACTGCTATTGCGACTGTTCTAAAGGTATTAGTAGTATTACTCGCCCATCGGTATTGATGCAAAATTCCAAAATGGAGTCCTTTTCGGTAGATCACACACTGATTTAACACCTCTATAGTAAACCCTTCCTAATATCTCTTTTAGGAGTTTTATAAGTCACATGTGGTGGTGGAGAATGGGGGTATGGCAATTCGCACCTGGCACCGGATCCCGAAAACATCCTCCCACTCCGGCAACAACGTTATTCAGTTTCGATTCGAAAGCTTCCCTCGGTGTGTCGATAAAAAAAAGACGCGGGGGGAAACTGAACGCGAATGATTAATTAATGTGTGTCAGTAAAACGAACGGGGTAAAATTGTAATTGTGACGCGGTCCCGGTAAAATATCAAAAATTAATTAACCCGGAATATCGAGGCGGAACATGTGCCGTGGGGGCGGCGGTAATTATTCGCCGAGGAATCGGTTGCAAAGTTATAGATGCGTAATTATGGATCTTAATGAATTACCGTTGTAATTAAAATAGCGAAATGACGTGTACTGATTGTCTCAATTAAGATGAGACAATGTAAATTCTCAGTTGGAACATGAATAATAGGCGGTACGCGCGCCCGCTTTTGTACAAATCCAGCAATTAATTGCTTATTTAATTGTCGCATGGCAATACTAGCGGCTCATTAATATTAAAGTAAATTTATTTTAGACAAAAACTTTATATAACCCAGGCCGCATTTCAATTTCGGATCGTTTTGTTAATGTGCTTTGTGACAAATTGCCATTACTATGTCACATAAAGTTTCCCTTATCCGGTTATTCGCTCTGCGTATTCTGTATCAACTAATAATTTGATTAAAGCATACTTGCGTTTTCAATTGTTTGATTTAGTGACAATTTAACGAATACTTGGAATTAAATGCTTATTATAAAGTTACGGATCAAATTGGATTAGGAAGACTCATATTTCCTCATAAATTTAATAAAGATAATACTAAGGAGGGAAATATTTTTATTTAAAAATTAGTTTAAATTTAATAAATAAGACAAGTGTATCAAGGGATGAAAATGCACATTTAGAATTTTGGGAATATAGGATTTGTTTTAACAAGTAAACTTTCATCATTTTTACAACAATTACTTAAGAATAAACTTTTTAAAATTTTAATTTAATTAATCTTTGAATAGAAAAACTTCTAAAAATGGTGGAGGAGCAAAGCAATATAGATTATTAGATAGTAAGTCTCACATTTTCTCACAAATTTAATAATTACTGAGAAAGAAAATAATTTCTTAAAGAATTCGAATCCTATTATTGGACTAAATCTAAGTCACAAATATTTGAAATGGTGAGAATAATATTTCTATAGTAAATTCAGAATTTTAGGAGTCAAGGAATTCCTTCTTAAATATAATGTTTGATTTAATATTTAAATTTTATCATTTTTACAACAATTAACTTAAGAATGAAAATATATAAAAATTAAAAAATATTTATATGCATTTAGAATTGTTTGAACTTGTGGTAATTTAATTAATAATTGAATAAAAAAACTTTTAAAAATGGTGGAGGAGCTAAAGCAATATAGATTATTAGATAGAAACTCTTACATTTTCTCACAAATTTAATAATTACTAAGAAAGAAAATATTTGTACTTAAAGAATTCGAATCCTATTATTGGACCAAATCTAAGTCACAAATATTTGAAATGGTGAGAATAATATTTCTATAGTAAATTCAGAATTTTAGGAGTCAAGAAATTCCTTCTTAAATATAATGTTTGATTTAATATTTAAATTTTATCATTTTTACAACAATTAACTTAAGAATGAAAATATATAAAAATTAAAAAATATTTATATGCATTTAGAATTGTTTGATCTTGTGGAAATTTAATTAATATTTGAATAGAAAAACTTCTAAAAATGGTGGAGGAGCAAATCAATATAGATCATTTTTACAACAATTAACTTAGGAATAAAAATGTATAAAAATTAAAAAATATTTATATGCTTTTATTAAATTTATAATTTTAGGAGTGAAGGAATTTCTTCTTAAACTTAAATATATAAAAATCGACATATTTATGTGTAATTAGATTTATTTGATCTTGTGGAAATATTTATTAAATATATTATTGGTCTTAATAATCGACAAATATCATTGTAAAATTAAAAAATTGATAAATGTACTGTAATAAACTGTTATATAACTTTTTTTAATAAAAACTATAATTTAAAATACATAAATAGCCAGATTTTATTAGTTTTTTTCCAGCCATTATTTTCATGACGTAAACATAAAAATAAAAAATGAGTTTGAATAAAATAGACTGCTATTTTAATTGTAACGGTACCATTTTTAAATAAATATTGACGGAATATTTAATAAATTCCATGTTGCCGGTTGAATATCATTATAATTAATTGTGTGCCAGATATTGATCAAACGTCTGTGCGAAACAACAATTTGGAGGAGGATACGTCGTTCGCTGACCGGTCCAATTTCGTTTTTGAGCCCCCCCGGGCGGAAACCCGTATCCGAACAATTTTTATATAAATGTTAATGTTCAGGTTATGGCTTTCCGTTGGCCCCACGAAAATATCACGGCCGAAAACACGGAATCGCGTATTCATGAGATTCGGCGTTTCCAGTTCCGGTCCGGGCGGGGGGGCGACGCCGCCGCCGCCGACGCTCGCGTTTTAATGAATTCGCTGAAAAAGTTATCAACGACAGTACAGGGTGCCATTCTCAGGCCATAATCTACGGGCCAGGTGCGAATTTCGCATACGAAAGTGTGGATATATACGTGGATAAAAAAACAAGAGATCGACCGGGAAAATGCACGGAGTTCGCTCTTTGCCTTTCGGTTGAGGAAGACGTCGGAGTTTACCGATTCGCTATTTTTCAATGCAATAAAAGGCATCCGGCTACTTTTTAATATTGATGCCGGGTTAAGTCTTTTCAGTCGGCTCTGCCGGATTTAATGCCGACTTGATTAAATCCAAGGTGGCCCGAGTTTCAAGGAATTATTCAACAATGGAAACTTTTAAGAACCCGCCGACAGATTAAGGCGGCTGTTTGGAAATGTTATCACCCCCAAGTATTATTTTTTTAATATAATATTATATAACTAAATTCATTTTGTAACTTCAGTAATTTGGACAAAACGCTGCCTGAAATCTCCATGAAGGACGACAAAATTTATGTACACTTTCCATAAACATTTTGACATAAAGCTCGTTTAATGTTATGCCACTTCACTATAATTTTCTTAAAAAGTTGCCGGTAAGCTATTAGAGAATTTTATCTAAAATGCCACAACATTTTAACATATCATTTATTCCTCATAATTTATTCAGAACCATGTACTGAAACATTTAAAATTCAAATGTCTACATGAAAAACTCGCATGCCTATTAGAAAAATGGCTTAATCATCATGTACACTGTGTTCAGATCTAAGTTTAAAATCTTGTTAAGTTTACTTGAACACTGTTTACACAGAAAACGTCCATTTAGTCTTTTATTTTTAATGTAACTCTGTGCATTTTCTCGGCGCCTTCATTAGCAACTATGTAGTAGATGTTAATAAATTAAAAATGCAGTCGTTTTCATAGAGTATACAGAATGTATTTATTTTATTATACATATTGCTTTAAAAACTCGTTACCCAATTTCTGGATTTGGAAGTAACATGAAGCAACAGTCTCATAACATCGAATACTTATAGAATAATAATAGATTTATATACAATCACACATTCATACATTCATTTATAATAAATAACTTTTTTTGTTTGGCATATCGATATTGTTTAATTTTATCACCTGGACAGTATGTTTGCAACATTCCAGTATAAATGTAATAATGATAACCATCGAGAATCGACGGACGCAGGCCGTCCGTGATAGGCGTCCAAGCGAAACCGCCCCCGCTGGCCGTCCGTTACGGCGGAGCGAAAGGGGAATTGCTTTAGTTTTCAGGACGAACCGGGCATCGCTTGGATATTTATCTCGAATTCCTGCGGTCCGTTGATGCTCGATGTCGCTGAGCCGACAACGGCGAGGGGAGTTGGGGGATTATAAACGGGGCTGCGGAGAGGACCGAACAACACAAATGGAGGCCGGCATGATTAATTAGATAATTATGGCAAATATTAAATCACAAACACGCATTTCGGCACCGGGGCGCGTGCTAATTGAATTCGGCGATGTTCCAGGAATAATTGCGTCAGTAATTTCTGGCATTAAGACGCCCTAATTGTTCGGAATTGTGATCGGGCATTCGGAATTTGTGCATCGACGATTGTCACGTTAATATGTCTAGTTGTTTTTATTTTATGGTCCACCAAATAGTGAACTTGGAGGAGCCACAAGAAATGGAAACTGTTTGATATTTTTCTAAATTGTTTGCTTAATTAGCTTGATTTTTTTAAGGCCTGCTACAAGAATGGAATGTCTTCAGTTAAATTCATAAATGCTTTACTAATTGTATGGAATATGTCTGTATGACAATATACAGATTTAAAGTTTAGTATTGAAGGCCATAAATATTTGGAAATCTCCCATACATGAAGGAAAACTGATGATGTAGGAATCTGTAGAACTAAGATAAGATGTCTGTAGCAAAAATCAAAGAAAGGATAAATATGAAGGAATCTCCTTTTTTGCATAATTAATTTGTATTTTAAGGACCCATACATGGAGGATAACCACCAAATGGTGATCTAATGATATATGGAATCGGTAGAAGCAAGATGTCTAAATGCATCACCCTATAGATTATGATATTTGTATCTTATGCTCTACTAAATAGTAAAAATTGAAGGAAGCCATAAAAAATGAAGATTACTTGATATTTATGTACATTTTGCATAATTATTTTGTGTTTTAAGGACCCATACATGGAGGATAACTTCCAAATGGTAACCTAATGATGTATGGAATCGGTAGAAGCAAGATGTCCATATGCATCACCCTATAGATTATGTTATTTGTATCTTATGCTCTAGTAAATAGTATAAATTGAAGGAAGCCATAAAGAATGAAGATTATTTGACATTTATCTACATTTTGCATAATTAATTTGTGTTTTAAGGACCCATACATGGAGGATAACTTCCAAATGGTAACCTAATGATGTATGGAATCGGTAGAAGCAAGATGTCCATATGCATCACCCTATAGATTATGTTATTTGTATCTTATGCTCTACTAAATAGTAAAAATTGAAGGAAGCCATAAAAAATTGAGATTACTTAACATTTATCGACATTTTGCATAATTAATTTGTGTTTTATGGACCCATACATGGAGGATAACTTCCAAATGGTAACCTAATGATGTATGGAATCGGTAGAAGCAAGATGTCTATATGCATCACCCTATAGGTTATGTCATTTGTATCTTATGCTCTACTAAATAGTAAAAATTGAAGAAAGCCATAAAAAATGGAGATTACTTGACATTTATCTACATTTTGCATAATTAATTTGTGTTTCAAAGACCCATATATCGAGGATAACTTCCAAATGGTATCCTAATGATATATGGAATCGGTAGAAGCAAGATGTCTATATGCATCACCCTATAGATTATGTTATTTGTATCGTATGGTCTACTAAATAGTAAAAATTGAAGGAAACCATAAAAAATGGAGATTACTTGACATTTATCTACTTTCTGCATAATTAATTTGTGTTTCAAGGACCCATACATGAAGGGAAACTTCCAAATGATAAATTAATGATGAATGGAACTTGTAGAGCCAAAATGCCCGAATGCATGGATCTGTAGATTTCGTCATTTGTATTTTAAGTTCTATTAAACATAAAAAATTGAAGGAATTCGTAAAACCAAGAGCATCGCCGATTGAATTAGTCCGGCGCCCCATCAGCAAAAATATCCATAACGTCAGATTGTTCATCAAGTTAGTTTATCAGTGCAATATAAGACCGCTTTTCATAACTTTTGTGTATTTTAGTTAAACTGACATATCGCGATTGGGGTAACCTAGTTCGGACATGATTCAAATCAACCACCTTGAACCGCCGGTGCGTTTCGATCACAACCACGCGGCATAATAATAATAATAATAATAATAAGGAGGACCAAACCGTCGAAACGCACCGTACAAATTCGAACGTGCCGGAGAACGATAAAGACGCCACTCAATTAGTATCGGGCCGTTTCTGCAGCGGGCTCGGTTGGCCGGGCGCTCTTGATCTTTCCCCGACCGTTGCCACATCCAACCTGGACCATACTCCTGGAAGCGCAGCGCCCGCAAATGCGATCTGATGCATTAGCAACTTCTAGTGCAATTGAGAGCGGGACGTCGATACATTACACCACGGACCGCTTTATTCCGATAGATTTATTACACATAATGCTCGACGGGGTTATTGGAAATTCTTAGTGGATTAAATAATTGTACAGGGCCGTACAAAGGACCATTAACTAAATATGTAATTTTCCTTTCGCTATACGATCCTAGTTGCGATTCCCCCAGTCACGAATGGGTCAAGAACTGGATGGAGGATCAGGGACGGGCTCGCGCAATGATACAATTAGGCATCGAGGTGCTCGGAAAATTCGAAGAAACGTATATCTTTACAGCAAGCGTATTCAACAAATATGTATATAATAAAATCTTTTTTTTTAGTTATTCAAAAATAAACAAACAACAATAACAATATACAATATAACGTCTTTTCGGTAATTTGACAGAGATAAACCGAAGTGAACTACTAATAAAGCTTATGCGTTAGTTTAAAAATTATAAACGTATAAAAATATATCAATAATGATATGTATGATGATCAATAAACACCTAATCCATAGGCAGGTACTTCCTTAAGGTTTCAAATCAACAAGTACTTTTGTGCGCATGAGATTTTAAATGCAAACAGTCTCTGTCAAATTATAAAAAATTCATTGGAATGGTCAATTGATTGTGACTTTTCTTTTCTAAAACTGAAGCTATGTTACGCATTTAATACTGAAGAAATGGATACTATGATACGTCTTTTTAATACCTAACCTAACAGTTATTTTTACCTAGTCTATAGTCTACACCTATCGAATATTCCCAATAGCCTAACTAGAGAAGAAGATATACGCTAACACCTTGGAAGATTTGGCAGCTTTTTCCAGCCCGAAACAACGACTAGAAAAAATTGTAAAGTTTACCAGGCTACTAGAGAAATATGTAAGTTTACTGTTTGGCTTTGTTACTTAGCTACCGCCTCAACATCAAAGAATATTTTCTATATTGAGAAGTTTCCGCAGATTCTCAACATCAAAAATTATTTGTTCTAATTCTATAATACCTTATGACCGTCCTATCTCAATTGACAAATTTCCTTTGGGGTCAAGAATAACAAACAGTATTTCTTAAACGAAAAGTAAATAGTGTCTCTTCGACACAGGTCGCAACGCAAGAAGTGTACAAAAGGTACTTGGAAATTGAAGCATTTAAGTAATTATTTAGTTATCGTACTAGTAGTACCCAAGTAGCTACTTTGAACCAATAAATTGTTTGAAATCTATCAAAATTAAATGGTAAAAACTATTTTCAACAAAAAAAAAAACGTAGGTGTGGGTGAACGTTTCAAGTTGCAAGTACCGTTGAGTACGGAAAGAAAATTCCCTAACATCAGGCCAACCGACAGACCCTACACAAAACGGGGACGACGGACGGGCCGCCCCCGTGGTTATAATGTTCGACTGCGGTTCACAGGGGCATGGCATGCAGGGTGGCGGTGGCGTGTGCCGCCGCCCCACTCCCGTATACGGCCGCAGCGGCCGCCGCCCCTAGATGGTGGTCTAGGGGGTAAGAGAGTAGAGCGGCGGCGGCCGGGTGGTGGTGGTGATGGTGCAAACTGGCCAAGGCATTACCTGTCGGATACGGCAGTCCGAAACTAGGGTAGCCCGAGTAACCTCTACCGGCCGCGTAGGCGGCGTAGGCCGCCGCGGGGAAACCTGAAAAATAAATTTGTTTTAGTATATATTATTGATATTGATGGAATGGTTGAAGACAAAATTATTTAAAAGTACTAGTATCCAGTCCCAACTTTAATTAACATCATAAATTAAAATTAATATAGTACCAGAATTATTAGTAATCTTTAACTATTCTTGTATTTGAGTATATGTATGTTATTAAGTTAAGATTTTAGTACTCAGAGTCTGTATGTATACTACAGAATTGGTTAAAATGTAAATAATTTCTAAGTGTGAGTACTAGCTTAATACATATTAGGGAAGATAGTACCTATTAGTAATTTGAATGACCTTTGAAGAACAATCTAAATATATAAATTCTTTAAATTTAGATTTTGGTACTCACAAATTTATTGAATTCTAAATCATTTTAAAATTTGGGTAAGTACTAATATTATAAATAGAAACTAAATGGTACTAGAGATGGTACTTTTTATATTTTTGTACAATTATAAAAAAGTAAGAAGTTGTAGAATTACCTATTTTTGAATTTGAGTCTGTGTATATGATTAAGTTAAGATTTTAGTACTCAGAGATTATATGTATTCTACAGAATTGGTTAAAATGTAATTAATTTCTACGTGTGAGTACTAGCTTAATTTATATTAGGGAAGGTAGTACCTATTAGTAATTTTTAATGATCTTTGAAGAACAATATAAGTATATACATTCTTTAAGTTTAGATTTTGGTGCTCACAAATTTTTGAGGTAAAGTCTAAATCATTTATATTAGAGATGGTACTTTTTTATATTTTTTATACAATTATAAAGAAGTAAGAAGTTTGAATTTGAGTCTTTGTAATGATTAAGTTAAGATTTTAGTACTTAGAAACTGTATGTAACTACAGAATTGGTTAAAATATAAATAATTTCTAAATGTGACTACTAACTTAATTTATATTAGGGAAGGTAGTACCTATTAGTAATTTTTAATAACCTTTGAAGAACAATCTAAATATTTAATTTAATAATAAGTTTAGATTTTGGTACTCACAAATTTATTGAGTTAAAATCTAAATCAGTTTAAAATTTGAGTAGGTACTAACATTATAAATAGAAATTAAAATGGTACTAGATATGGTACTTATTTTTTTATATTTTTTATACAATTGTAAAGAAGTAAAGAGTTGTGGAATTAATAATTAAAAGTATACATTAACTGTTTAAAAATATATATGGGGAAACTTACCAGAAACTTATTCTACAGATAATTTAAATATTCGTGTTTACTTACCGTCAGGTAGAGCTCCAAGTGACCACATAAAATCTAAAAAATCGAAAAAACAAACCATTAGTTGGACTGAAACGGATCTTAAACGCGTCTGACATTAAAAACAACATAAAGACTAGATTGACTATTAATGAATTGTTAGCATTCATGAAATTTCCAGCTACGTGTCTAATCTACCAGTTCGAGTAAAAAATTAAAAAGAAAATCGCGACTGAAGCGTAAAAGTAAAACTAAAATTTATTTGCTTTTTAAACTTAGTTAGCGCATCGTTTCTGTCGTATCTGCGTCAGACTACTCTACGGACTATTCTACGGTTATTGCACGATGTTTTGGACTAAATACCACTATATTTCATAATACAACGAATTGAATTATTTGAGTGTTTTAAGTACTGGAATGTCTTCGCCAACTTTCAATTGTATTATATTGGAATAGTGGTAACTAAATGTTATCATCTTCATCTATTTGAAGTAAACAATATTATATGCCTCTACATGGACTAGCTATGGTTAAGTTTTCACATATTATATCTGTACCTAAGTTGATTGCCCCTTCTGTAAAAAGGGTAATTCAAAAATTACACAATTTAATAAATATAATAATAAATATTCTAAACTCTATATAGTAACAATGACTATATACTATAATACACAGTTTTAATATTAGTATATTACCTATGCTAGAAGTAGAGAAAACTATATTAGTATGATAAATTGGGCTCAGTTTATCGTTTCAGTTAATATATTTAATGTTGAGTAAATGTTAGATTATGTCATACGAACGATAAACCAAACCGAAATAAAAACGATTAGGTATAATTCTAGCTATGTCTATACAAAAGATTAGATCGCACCTTCGCAAGGCTACAGAACATTGAATACCAAGCCGGGTAAAATCCTCAAATAGGACCAAGAACAAGGGCTAGGACCTGAAATAAACGTTTCTACTGCCCCGACCTTTTAGAGATTATTTCATTATCTATAAAAATCACTATCTTGCTAAAATCCTAGTTATGTTACATTATACAGGTTTAATTTAAAAATAATCAACAACAGAACAAACAATTAATTTTTAATACATGGAAAGAAAAAATGGTGGAATTTCCGTTCTCTTGTTGATTTTCGACATCTGTTCAGATAATAGACACGTTAGTCTGAAATTTCATGAAACTAATAGAGGTCCTATCAAAAAAGTTATCGTGAATCGACTACAAATGATGCTTCGCTTAAAAACTAATAACGCGATAGAATGTAAAAGAGTCTTCTGCCACTAGTTTCTACATGTTTTGCAAAAATATATCACTACCTTTCATCATTCTAATTAAATATCTTATAGTCTTTTTCCATCTAAGAACAAATAATAGTCTACATTTAATATTCAAAAACAATTAAAACGATGTACTACCCAACGTTTCTAACAGTCTTGAATTTTGTACTGATCTAAAAGAAGTGTATAGGCCTTGTGTTCAAAAATCACAGTAATATACCTGAAAAACGCGATCTAACTTCCGTTACTGCTTTCAGACGAGGTATTTCAATTCGTATTAATTAACACTAGTAAAGAACATCTACTGATATGTAAATGAAATGTATTGAGTTTTATAAATTGTAAAATAACGGCCAATTACTGCTGTTCAATATTAAGAATGTTGTTGAGTTTATTATAAACAGTGACATCCACTTATTGACGTTTGGCGCATTTATATCATTTTTATGATTTTATGACTGGTAGTAAATATATTCTTAGATCATTAAAAGCGCGTATAAAAAATTGCTTTAGTGTCGTTATAGGATGTATAAAGTTGGAAATAAGTCCTAGATATTATGATAAAAGTTACAATTTGGTCGACTGAATTGACCTAGAACATGCAATATTACTTATATTGTTATTTATTAATAGGGAACAAATTGCAATACAAACTATTCAATAATTCACCGATAATAATCCATTTTGGCTGCATTTAATGATTTTGTAAACATTTCAAATTCAAAATTATATTATTCGGAATATTAAATGGGTATATGGAGATAATATTAAATAGAGTGGAAGTTATAAATATAAAATGTAAAATGTTTTATGATATTATAAAACGTGTGGCTGTATGCATTCAGAATAATGTTCATCATTTAATGTATGTGTCCGGGATTTTACTTTTCATTTAGTTGTGCCAGTGTCGATGTGAGCGAGCTTTGCCACTGGATTGTTTTTAAAATCACTTAACGCTTTATCTAGACGGGTGAAATTTAAATTTATTATTTACATTATGGCTACAAAGGCGTGTAAGATCAACAAATGATACGCGGACGACTGTTGTTTTATATAATTTTATGCAATTACTATGATTACTTAATCCGGAGATAAAATCTCTCGTGTCTGAAATAATGCTGCGGCAGAAAAGGGATTAACAAGTATTAACTTATTTGTGAAAGCAGTTATTAATGTATAAAATAGTTAGTATTGCAATATGTAGTATTATAATATGGATAAATAATCTAGGACGATATTTACGGATTTATTATTGTTATCATAAACATCGAATACTGAAGAGACTGTATCATAGGGTCTAAAAAGCTTAAAGACCGAGACCGGCCGGTAGTGTGTTGGCATAGACCGCCGGTATGTCCAGGCCCTGGACGCCCAGGAGGTCGCTCATGCTGTAAGTGAGGGCGGGCGGCCCCCTGTGCGCCAGGTGGGGCCTGAGGGCGGCCGCCGACGTGGCGAAGACTCTCTTACAGCCCGCGACGTCGTAGAGGGCGGCCGATGCGTAGTGCAGGGGCGTCGCCGGGGCGACGGCTATGGCGGCGACCGGAAGGGCGGCCGCCGCGTGGGCGGACGGACCGAGCGCCTGGGGCAGCGTGGCGGGCACGGGGTAGGGGGCGTAGCGGAGCGCGGACGCGGCACCCCCGCCGGTCAACGGTCCCGCGTTCAGCACTAGCAACTCACCGTATGCGCCGCGACCGGCTGCACGCGTTTTGGCCAGGTTGGCGGGCAGCATCACCTCTTTCGGCTGGGCCTTCTTGCACTCCACCTGGAAACAAAACAGGACAATGTTTCAGAAACATCGTATGTATTTAAATCATTTTCAACCATCCGATCAAACAGGCTATTAAATTTCGGACCCTTCACACGATAGTAGTTCAAAAGAAGTCAATTATTTGTGAGTACAAGCAAAACTTCTTAACAACTTCTTAATTAATACCAGTTTCCCTTCAAAGAGCTGAATTTTAGTAACGCAAATTGAAGATAAAAACTTTCAATAAGCAGCGAACGCTTGTTACGCCATCGTTTTCTAAGATTTACATTCAAAAACAAGCAACCCCTCTTAGACTATATATTAAAGTCAAGTATACACATAATACACAAACAGTGCCTTTTGACGAACTCCCTTTGCCCGGCTCAAAGGTTTCGCCTAGTCGCGAGCGCATAAGTTTCGACCGAACTACAGAACTAACACCATGTTCGACGTGGTTCCGACCCGTCAGTGTATTAAACGATAGAACCTGAGGCTACACGTTGTAGCTTGCACCTATATTACAGGTAAATCGGTAATGTAATAAATCCAAGTTTGCCGGCTTTGCTAATTAGCAATTACCAACATGCAGACGATGTAATATGTTGGTTTATTGCAGTGTGCTATCTTGT
The DNA here is from genome assembly GCF_024364675.1 of Aethina tumida. Taxonomy (NCBI): domain Eukaryota; kingdom Metazoa; phylum Arthropoda; class Insecta; order Coleoptera; family Nitidulidae; genus Aethina; species Aethina tumida. The sequence continues at coordinate 26,878,506 of NC_065439.1, forward strand.
GACCTCTTTTTGCCTCATAAAAAAAACCCCGGTTTGATTTATCCCCCATATTAACTTACATAAACACCACACACACACACACACCAGTTTCATGCATGAACATTCATAACCGTGAACGCAGCGTTTAGACTCTGTACATAGAGATGAATGCTTCGTAAAAAGGGGTTGTCCGTCTCGACAAAAAGCTCCTTGTACCCTTTATATTTTATGTTTTAATACGCTGGTCACAATCAAAATGAATGAGGCCGCGTTCACGACTGAAAAAGAGTGTTCCACAAAGCGTCGTATGTATAAGGCCGCAGAATGGGAAGCCGTACTGTTGCCATAAATTCTGAAAACGAGGAACGGTTTTACGGTTTTGGATAGAGATATCATGCACGAAACTGCCCGATTTTTTCTACAGGTTACGCAAAGCTTTGTAAACAGACTTCCTTCTTGTTGTTGTTGGAAACATATTCACATGTTTCTCTTTAAACATTCCCTGTAAATTAGTGGTGATATTTTCTCTTAGGAGTATATTAATAGAAGAAGTACAGGTATGATGATAATGATAACGAGAATGATGATGGTGACGACGATGAAAATGGTGATGATGATGACGACGACGATGATGACGTTAACGATGACGATGATGATCATAATGTGATTATTAAATTATAAATATTTCTTAATGACACAATTACCACTCGATAAAAAACTTTAATGAGACAACCAAGATCGATTATTCCTGCAAAAACAAGGAGGTAATTCATAATCTAGTTCCTTTGGCAGTAACACTGACACACTAATTTGAAAATTGCAGGAAGATCTGTTTTATATATTGTATAATCGTGGTGCAGGTCCTTTGTCTCAACAAAATTAGAAAGGTGGAAGACGGCAAACAACAGAAAATGGCATTCTTTCATCATACTGTGCGACGAAGGAGGCACAGTGAAACGGTGAAAAAGTCGGGTGGTCGGTCGATCCCGCCATATATCTTGCGAGGGGCGGCCGTCCACCCCGAGAGGCGAAGCGGTGTCTTACAATCACGAGTGATTTGCAGGGAAACAGTTCCAATTACTGACGGACTGCTCCGCACTCACACACCGCCGCCACTCACTCTCCATCTGGATGGTCCTCTGCCGCGTTTTAATGCTCTTTCCGGGGCGATTCTTTCATTATACGCTTCGAGGGCCCCCCGATAATTCTTCGCAGTTCGATCGTCGCCGATCGAACTGACGTCCGGGGCGCGTCGTAAATTCCAACCGGCTCCGGATATTTATGATCTATCAATGCTGGCCACGTCAAATTACGTCCACTTATTTATTGCGTTTATTTACTTTGTTATTAATAATCGTGATTTATGCCGGGGAATATTGCTGGAAAAAAATCTTATTGGGTCCACTCCATCGTTCATTTCAAGACAAACCAATCGAACGGTATTGTTGAAAAGGAGACGGGGGATTTTTCTCGCATTCTCCCTCGGGAATCAATAACAAACATTTTTAAAGCCCCGACAAAATCGAAGCTTCCAACGAACGAAATTTTTAAGATAATCTGCATGGAGAAATAGAAATGTCAAAACGAAAATAATGAAAATCAGTTCATATTGGCACAAGTTCATCTAAATATGCACCATTTGATAGAACTAAAATAAGAGTTTAGATAAGCTTCCATAAGCACATATTTGAAAAGCTTTCCAGCACCGAGACCTACTTCCGATAAAAGCAATAGGAAAGATGCAACTCAATCGATTCCATTATTCCGGTCCCTTTAAAAGACGGCGATTTATTTTTGGGCGATGCGAATCGATTTGAATTCGGCACGCCACTGTGTGTGTGGCCCCAGGTATCGATTGCACGCGGTGGGGCAAGAAAAGGTGTGTTCCTAACTCGTATTAAGGCATAAGATTAATTTTCGCCTGCAACTCTGCACTTGGCGTTTATGAGATTTTAGTCACGGGCTTTTGCCGACTTTCTGCCACTCCAGCTTTATGCACTCCGCTAACGGAATCCTTTACGTTCCGACCACTTGACGGTGTCCCGTTTCTTTTTAAAACTTTTCAAACTGCGCCGATGTGGATTCGCTAATCATGTTCGTATTTTATGGAAATCGGCGGCGTTAAGCGCATTCGGTTTTGTTACAATGTGCACTTTTAAATCGTACATCGGAGCGTAAATAAAATACAAATATTAAATCAAACAACGGAATCCACTCAGCTATGGTATTTTTTAATTTTTCCAATATCGACAAATATACAACATATAGATGGGCCATAAAATACTATACGTATATAGTAGGGGTAATGAAATATGTTTCGATTAAGTATTAAAACTTTGTAGTATAATTAAATAACAATCATTACAATGTAGTTGTTTTGTAAAGTTTTCTATCTAACTGTCTCAAAATTAACTGTTGTATTATATAAATATGTGTAAGTTTAAAGTTTTGAATAGTAAAGCTTTAAATGAAATGGTTATTAATTAAACATTTATAAATAAGAGTAATTAAATATTTTATTTTGATTTGATGGTTGATATTATGTTTCAAACTTTTAAAGATAAATATTAACAAAAATTATTACGATTAAGAAGAGTGTAATACTTATCTTAACATTTATTTTCCTATATCTAATAAAATAAAAGCTTTGTATGATTATAATATTAAATTTCAAGCTTTTAAAATTAAATCTTAATAATAAATATTAGGATTTAGAAGAGTGTAATAATAGAGAAACATTTATTTTTGTGTATCTAATAAAATAAAAGTTTTAAAAGGTTATAATATTATGGTTCAATGTTTTAAAATAAAATCTTACTTTTTTTTGAGGTAACTAATAAAATAAAAGCTTTGTATGATTATAATATTAAGTTTCAAGCTTTTAAACTTAAATCTTAACAGGAATTATCAGAATTTAGAAGTGTATAATAATATAGAGACATATATGTTCGTGTATGTAATGCAATAAAAGCTTATTATGATTTTTTGGGAAAATAATAAAATAAAAGCTTTGTGTGATTACAATATTAAAACTCATGCTTTAAGGTTTAATATTAAAAGGAATATTTAGAATCCTGAATAATTTAATACTATAGGAACATTTATTTTCGTGAATCTAATAAAATAAGAGCTTTTTATGATTATAATATTAAGTTCCAACCTTTTAAGTTTAAATAGTAACAGGAATTATTATTATAGAATTTAGAAGAGTGTAATTCTATAGAAACATTTGTTTTGGGTATCTAATAAAATGAAAGCTTTGCGTGATTATAATATTTAGTTTCAAGCTTTTAAGGTTTAATCTTAACAGGAACTTTTAGAATTAAGTATAGTTATTATTTAAAAGACTGTAATACTATGGAAACTTTATATTTTAGCATATCTAATAAAATAAAAATTTTGTAATATTATATTAAGTTTCAAGCTTTGAAAGTTGAATCTTAAAAGGAATTATTATATTTTAGGAGAGTGTAATACTTTAAAAACATATATTTTCCTTGATCTAATAAAATAAAAGTTTTCTATGATTATAATATTAAGTTTCAAGCTTTAATGTTAAATCTTAACAAGAATGATTAGGATTTAGAAGAGAGTAATACCATTGAAACATTTATTTTCGTATATCTGATAACAGACAACTTTTGTTTGATTATAATATTAATTTTCAAACTTTTAATTGATAATTGAAAGATTTTGGTATTCAAATATGTTTTCTTTGGGCCTTTATATTATATCATCAAGTTTTTAAAATCAAGTTTTTACTGAAATTCATAAAATTTAATAGACTGTAAAATTTCAAAGATTTTTAATGTTTTTAAATTAACCATAAGATAAGTAATGATAATAAGTTGAACCCCACGTTAGATTATCCCAGGAATATTAATCAGAGGCGATTAAATATTTCTTAATTGTTGTAATAATCCCTGCCATTTTCTGGTAATTTAAATAAAGAACTGTATTCACGGTCGTTGGTTGTACATTACCCCAGTTTGCGGTTTACGAAAATGTAATTACCGAAATATTTAAATCACGCACCCGAAAGGCCTATTTTGCCCCGGCGTCCCGGCTAAGTAAATAAGAAGGAAATTAAATATGGGATAATTATAAATAAAGCCCTTAATTACCCATAAAATTCCGTATAAATATTCCCGAAATAATGAAAGCAATCTCGACGGACGGACGAAGCGATTCAACCCCCCCGAAAAACGGATTCCATGTGCTGGAAGATCTCAGCCCAGATTTATTGCTACATCGTCCAGCGGACACAATTAAAGAAGTCGTAATTAAACGGCGACAAATCAAGGCGCGTCTTTTTTCCGCCCTCCTCCCGGAACTCCCGGGACGGTTTTCGGGGTCAGATTGTTTAAGGAATACGCGACACGACTTATTGGAAATGCCGCTTATTTATGCTCAGATTTTATTGGATATTTGATATGTCCCGGAGGGATCTATTTAAAACGTTTTAAACTCTAAACCCCGGAGTATTGGCAGAAAATAAAAAGACAATTGGGGCACCGGCATTAAGTCGTTAAGTGGACTCATAATTATGTTTTTTTTTGTTTTGTATTTATTGTCCTAAATAAATTAATTTCCTGTTTGTTATGATGGTTTTGTTTGATTTATTGGAGGACTTTGCTTAGCACAAACTTATTCATTAACCAAATTGGACATTTTTTTGAATTTACACTTACTTCAAGCTACATTTATTATTTCTCCAAAAGAAAGCATGTTATACATATTCAATTTCAGGAAAAAATGATAAATTCAATTTAAAATAAACAAAAAAACCTTAAAATTGTATTTGGTTGATCAAGTCACAAATAAGTGAATTAATATTTTGTCGTGCGTCGTTAGTTTTTTTTGCTAAGAGAAAACAAATCCCGAAAATATGTCCAAAATGATATTCCCATTGAGAAACGACACTCTTGTTTTTAATCGGGCGCCTGTATCGAATGGGGGACGGCCCGAATATCCATTAAAAGAGGAAGAGACTGCAGAAAAATAAATCCATAAATGTCAGAGTCAATTTTGAATGTGTCCAATAATAAAACTTCCGAAGCCAGAACTTTTTCATATCGAAATAATAAAGCATCACAATAAAACTTACCATTTTGTTGTTAATCTCGTGGAAGTGTATTTCGCAAACTTTGTCCACGACATCTTCGCTTTGAAAAGTGACAAATCCAAAACCTGAAAAAAAAAGGAGAATCGTCAACTTTAGATTGTCGATTGTTTGCGGTTTCCTATGTCAGTTATTATTTATTTCTTTGCGGTACAGTGGTTATGTTTCGTGTTTATTTTAAAAAGTTGCTGCTTGGCGTGGCCATTTATCGAATTAAAAAGTTTGCCATCGTCGCCGTTTTGATATTTAAAAATTTCAAAGTTTTCGCCAATCACGAGACAGACGTGGAACAGGGAAATGTGGAGCTGCGAGTAATAATTCAATCATCTGTGCTTTTTTATGAAACAAGTTAATTAGACAACAAGTTGTGCAGTAATTGGCTACAAAATAGGCAATTTAACGAAGAAAGTACTTGCGTTTCGTTCAGAATAATTGCGTAAAGAAGATAAACTTAACGGTTCGTCGTTAAGATAAATAAGGAACTGAACACTGGAGATAACTCTAAAATTATCTGATATGTACAGAACAAACAGCACAAAAGCCGTATTTAAATATTACATCAGCAATTAAGACTAAATAATGTCAATAGAACGAACGTCGGCAAATCACACGATTTTATTCGATTATAAACAAATTTATGATGGTAGGGCGACAATAGTTTTTACTTGTCCATTACATTTTATGCGACTTTAAAATTTACAATGTTGATTGTCCTAAACGATGTTTTCCTGACGCAATTCAATGTTTATCGCTTAGGTGGGACTCTATGAATGTTCTTTATGCCCTGTTAAATATAATTACATCTCCGTTGTTCTTACACGGATTTACGTAATAAAATTTAATCATGAATTTGATAAAGGGACACATTTAGTATCCAATATATTTTGCCGGCACATAAAAAAATGGTACGGGGAGAGAAAAGTGTCGTTGCAATTCAATTACTTGAGACGTACTTGCTGCAAACCATAAAAATATTACTTTTTATTCATTCCCTTATCATATTTAATTATCTATTTCGGCGGCGGTTTATATGATTTAAATTTAAAATGTAATTCGCGAATTTACTCGTCGCACAAAAAAATAAGAGAAAAATACACCACCATATTGGCAAACGAGAGACGTGACGCAAGAGCGTTAATTTAATATAGAAAAGTGTTTTCCTTTTATCAATTACGTGTTCGCAAAAGGGAAAATAAATACGAAAATTCTTCGACAAACAGACAGAAAATGGAGATGTATTCGTCGAAGGAAAAATGAATAAAAATTAATAAGTAGTCAATACCAAAGGGCTTTTATTCCTTTAATTTTTTCCATGACTTTTTAACCACGACAAACCGTAAACACAAGAAAGTATTTTTATCGATTCCGGCGATAAATCCGGTGCGTCATTGTGTATGTTTGTCATGTCCGGATGTATTCAAACCAATCCAGACATACGATCCGCGTCTTTATGGCCGCAGAGTAAAACACGGTGGTGCGACTTTTTAGTGGAGGGTTTAGGTTCCATTTCACGCAATCATAACTTTTGAAGTGCAACTTTCGGATTGTTCGCATCGACGAAAAGATCGGGGGGCCGTTAAAATTACGGCTTCGCAATAAATGTGATAAAGCACTGACGGCACCGTCAGTTAACACGTCTAACTGTGCTATTTTGTAGGAACAATGAAAGTTTGGTTAAGTGATCTCATTTAGTTTGGCCTAATTAGAAAACCGGGTTTATTTTGTAGTGTGCCCCGAAACTACGCGACTATTTTTAAGGAGGAATTCAACACATTTAATTCGGGGATCTTGCGAGGCTGTTAATTGAAACCTGGCGCAATCTCGCAATCAATTGCAAGCCATTTGAAGGGGGACATTAAAATCTGAAGTTCTTTGATTGGAGCGCTCCAAACAGGAATTAAAACAAAAGGAGCAAGTATGATTTTTCCGTTTGGCAAGCGGAGCGAAGTCCTATTCTAAGCAGCTAGTCAAGAACCAATTAAAACGGTTGCAGCGAGAGAACGAATTAAAAAGTTGCTTGTTTTCTATTTCATGTTCAAGTTGTACGTAATTGGATTTAAACACAGAAACTAAATGTTAATTCTGGCGAGAGCTGCCAGAGAATAAAGCGTCAGTAATTGAATGTCTCATACTTAAAGGCCACTTAAATATTTGCTTTTATTATGTTATCCAGATGTGCCGTCCAATTCCTACCCATTCACTGTGAACACTGCTTCACTCCGACATTATGCGGTATCTCAAACATTTCCTAATGGCCCTTTCCAGACCCGTGTTTACACTTGCCCGGGCTGCGTTCCCGTTCAAATTAACCGCGATATGTGGGATAAGATGAAATGGGACAGATCTGCTGCTTAGAAAAAATTACCATCTGGCCAATCTTGCTGATTGCCCAAATTAATCATAAATTTCTGATCATAATTTTTTCGCAAAGCCTTAATGTACATCAATTTCCTCCTTTAATTATTGCAGGAATGTTATCTGAATAAATTTTGCTAGTTGGCTTTAGTCAGGAGTATTTCAAAGAGTTTTAAAAGGGGAACCCAAAACATTTATCTAAACTAGTAACTTCGTAATGTTCAGTCTATCTATATCTGTGAAAATTTTGGATATTGAAGCTTCATCCATTAATATTTTTTTTAGAAATCTAAATAAATTGAATACATTATAATTTTGCAGGAAACTTTACTACAGACATTTAATAAAGTTTCATGAGTACTTTGTAGATTTCTACATTAAAAAAACAATAATTAACATCAAATTCCTCCTTTAATTATTGCTGAAATATTGTTGAGTAACTTTAGGTAGTTGGCTTATCTCAGGAGCATTTCAAAGACTATTAAAAGGGAACCCAAAATATTTATTTAAACCAGTAAACTCTTTAATGTTCAGTCTATTTATATTTATACAAATTTTGGATATAATATAATAAAAACTTCAAGACAAATTTTGAAATTTGAAGATTAATTAATCTTTTAATATTTTTAACAAGAGTCCAAATAAATGGAATATTTTATAATAGTGGAAGAAAAATGTAATAAAGTTAAAGGAATACAAGAAATAAAACTGAAAATCAAAAATGTTTGAAACGAAGGCGTACGAATTTTAATTTTTGACCCTTAATCCATTCTAGACCATTTGAGTTGGGCCAGTGGGACAGGAGTGGAGTGAATGGGGAAGGCAAGAAGCCATTGATCAATTCGGGCTGAATGTGGGCTTCCACTTCTCGCAGTCACGAACTCACCTGTCTAAGAACAAAGTTTGCAATCATCGATTTCAATTATTCTACCTAGTTGAGTGGAAGCACCAACCGAAATAGTTTGGGATTATGGTAATATTTTAACGGCTTGGCGAAATTACAATCGGTTAAGAAAACTTCCCCGTTAGTTTCCCGGTCTTAATTTGCTATTTTGTTGCGTCGGTTCATGTTTTATTCAAGTTTATTTTTGTTTTTCCGTTTTAAGTGGTTATATTTCATTTATTAATTAAACGTTTTTGTTGTAGGTGAAGTTATTTTCGAACCGGGCTAAATCTCGTTAAGAATGGTTTTTAGACTGTGATCTGGACGATATAGCCGAGATTACGGAGCTCTGCCTTCCTCAAGACAAATTACCCCGACATATCGTTCAGTTTCAGCAGTCCTGAAAACAATAATTAATCACAATTACGGAAAGTTTATTTGCACTTTATATTCATTAGAAATTTTAGATCTCTTCGTACGTTATAACCTTCCCCAGTTCTAAATTACTCCCATCCCTTTGTCTTGAACTTACATTATTATTAATTAACAAATGAATAGTTTCAGACAATTTAGTTAAACTTGAGTAATTGAGTTTTCGGTTTTCGATAATTTAACTTTTTGTTACAATTTGTTACCTCCGCATAACTTGCACAAAGTTATGGCACCTTAAATAATTAAATTAAGAGTTTCGCAAACACACATTATTGGGATTGGGTTTGGGATCAATAAATTTGACACCCTAATACAAATCTGCCAATTTTTGTTTCGTCCTGACATTTTATATTAGAATATTAAACAAATGTGATGCACCATTTACATATGAGTTGAAATATTAGCAAAGATAACAGGCCAAATTTATTAGTTGGTGGAACTTTGAAATGCTGATCTGGTCTTTATTCGTTGCCGATCCGCAGTCAAAAAGCGGTTGTGAACTATTTAATCGGACTGCAAAACTCGAATGTAGCAGTTTTACCGCCTCGGCAGCAAAGTTTTAAATCCCGGCAACACGGAGACCCTAGTGGAAATTACCTGTGGGAATTATACATAATTTGCACATTCCGAACGCTTTGATCTTTTTTTTTTTTCGCCGTCCCACTTCGCCTGTGCGAAAAAACTTGCCGAAAAACGATTTCAATATTTATTCCCGCCGCGCGAAACCACTTAGCATTAAAAAACACCCATCGGATGGGCAATAAAAAAAACTTATCACAGTCGGAAAAACCTCGGTGACGCAGTAGGAGCGAAAAAAAAAAAAATAAAAACTGGCGTGCGAGAGTTAATTCGGTCGACACGATGGAAAGGGCACGTAAATAAATAATAAGCGTGTTATTTTTGAAGGTGTCCCATTTGCAGTTAGGGATCCGGGCATTTTACTGAATGCATCATTTGGGTGTAGAAATGTCAAAGTGAACTCGGAATTACATGGTTCCCTGTGGGGCCGTGCAAATGTCACCACTCAACACTGACTTGTACGTACAATAATGGTATCCTGGGGGAGGCATATCGGACCCGGGAATCCTCCACCCCGGTCCCCGTTCGCCCGGAACGGCGCTCACCAAGATAAACTCACTTAAACATGTGTTACTGTCGAGTGTCAATTTATTCAAATTATTTAACGTGGGACGTACATTTGTACGAGTTCGTCGGATTCTGATTCGCAGAAGTCGACCCAAAGACACGTATTACTCAACCGCATATCTGGAGCAAAAATATTAGAGCTAATTTGCCATTTTTAGACAATCCACTTTGGTGATTATCATAATAGATAAGACAATTTTAATATATGTTTTATACATTCTTCGTTTTCTTCTTTTAATTTTATAGTTATCAATACTATATACATATCAATATTCACACTATTCTCTTCTTCAGCTCAATTGATCAGATTTTATATTACACATCAGTATTATTGGCTCACCAATATTCAGAGTCTTCTCCTCTCCTCCAGTTCAAGAGATCAGTTTTTCTACAACTTTCACAAGATATTCCTTTTTATTTTGTTGATTTACTTCATGAATCAAGTTGTTAAATATTAAAATTCTCTCCACATCAATATAATTGGCCCACCAATATTCAAACTCCTCTTTTGTCCTGCAGCTCAAGAGACCAGTTTTTCTGTAACTTTCACAAGATATTCCTTTTTTCTTGTTGTTCTTTCTCTTGAATCAAGTTGTTAAATATTAAAATTCCTTCCATATCAATAATTAACCAACCAAAATTCAGACTATTGTTCTCTCTCAAGACTCAAGAGATTTGTTTCTTTAATTAAAAAGTTTTTTATACGATCAAGGATCGGAGAAAAAAGTTGTAAACCTTATTTTTTTATTTATAAAATAGTGAATTAATAAAGAAAGAAAATTATTTTACTTGTGTTTTTTTGTGTAAAAAAATTTTGAAATGGGAGAAGATATTTTTTCATTTAAAAATATATAATGCAGGAGAATAATGACGAAACAATTTTACATTTAACTACATAAATAATTGAGCACTTCTAAATTTAAATTAGGTAAAAGTGAGTTAATGCAATGAGAGAAAACACCGCCCCAAAATTCATAATTTATCAGGTGCCGTCCTTTTATTAAACCCCGACGTGGAAATGTTTTATTGCAGGTGAAAGCGAACGGTTGAAGGGCGGGGGTCTTAGTAAATCGGGCGCCCCGACACGTTTTCTTAGCGTCTCACCGTGGTGAACGACAAAAGAGCGGGATTTCGCTGAATAGGCGTCGGCGGCGTCGGTAGCGTCTCCCGTGTCAGAACGGCGGGCACCGGGGGATGAATTATTGCCTATCTGTTGGTCCGAGTGAGGGAAATGGGCAGGAAAAGCTCTACAGGACCCAATCTCGTTCAGAGGCACGTGCTCTCCTCTGAATAATATTTTCAACAGATCCACGGACCAGCGCGTTAAGCCCTTTTTTGGTCATTAGCTGTGATACTCTTTATTTATTTGATGTGAGAAGGAAACGGCCGGATTCTATCCTCCCACCTTAATGCGTCGGACTGGTTTTACTTTTTGTGTGACAGGGGGAGGAAAATATTGTGAGCGTGGAGGTTTCGATATTTAGATGTGGATTTCCGCTCCACTAAATCATCTGCGGGTAATCACACCAGACTATCGGAGACAGTAACAGATTCTTGAGCGTTTCGGTGTCGGCTTGCGGATTAAACCGCTCCAGACACATGGCTGGTTGCAAGCTGCACAAGCTGAAAGTTATTACACTCGAACAGCACGATACAACAACCACTTTTGTGCATATCGTTTAATCTCGTTTTGGCGCTGATGTATACGGTTTTCTAAGTCTTCTGACTGAGTCTTAGCCGTTTTACTGGCTCGGCACAAATTAACCAGATTATCCGGACTGAAAAATGGCACACGTCCTTAACTCGGTAAATTAAATCTTCTGCCAAGTCGTTCCTTAACAAAAATTTAATGACTCTGTTGATATACCCGCGGGATGCGCTCGTACAATTAACTTTTATATCCGAATTGGCAATGGGAAGTGGTTGGGAGTGTGTATATTCAGTTGCCAGATGTACTCCGAAGTGGTTTATCTCGAGATATTCGGTTGCCTGTGAATGCTGTTATTTCGTGGAGATGTGCATGGAGGTTTGCAATAATTTAATATTCTATGTTGATGTCTATGGGACTAATCGAAACACAAATAGAAGCTGTCTGTTTGAATAATCCCTTATTTCCCGATAGAACTAACACATTCTGAGACGTGTGTTAAGTCATAAGACAGAGCATATTTTAGAGAACAATGCATAAATTTCATCATCACGTCTGCACCCTTCATGTTATTTCTTCAATAATGCTCACAGAAAACACCGGAAAATCATATTCAATGTGTGCACATCGTTAACATATTTTTTTTTTTTTTCATTCAAAGGCATTTGACAAATATTGTGATCCCATCAAACGCGTGTGATCCGACGAATCTGGAAACATCCCATTAAAAATTCATGAAAGCCGCACTGAAAAAGTGGAAATCAGTCGGAACAATCGATCAATTACCGCCGGCATAACCTAATTTCATCATCAAAGTATGTCTGTGTGTGCCGGTTAAAACACGGGGAACGATTCATCATGCGATTAGACGACACAGAGGGATGCTGCGATGGTGGCCCGTCCGTTCGGTGCGACAGAGACGGAGAGCCGTATTCTCCTTCACTTTGCTCTCATGAATAACAAATACAACTGTCATTTTATCGATTGAGTCTTCCACGGCACACATTATGCCCGTAATGGAAACCCACTTTATGCGATGATCATGACAAACGTGGCGTCAGGAATACACGATTTTCTTGTTGAATTTTAATGGCGGACCTGGGGGTTTTATACTTTTAGCTTCTGGATTTGTTTATCAATCCGCACCGTTATCTATTTGGTGCTGTCGCCCTCTAATGGACCGTTTGACATTGTTTTTTTCCAATGCAAATGGGGGAAGTGTGCACTTTGATCGCTATTTTTGGATGTGTCGTGTGTTGTTGCACAGTCGACGTGCCACCATTATTTGGAGCTTTAGTTAGTTTAACCAAATATATTTTCAAAGCGTTTTAAATTCGGTGTATTCAGCTGCACCCTTTTTAAAACCAAATCAAGTGGTTGATCACTAAAATATTATTCGCCCTTAAAACAATCAGTTAATTGCAATTTTAGTGGCCCATTAACGTCCCACCAGCCCCGCCGGATCGTATTTCCTTAAAACAAAAGCCCCACACGATAAACATCTCCAGGTTATTGTAGTTGTGACTGTCCCCCTTTGCTTCCTAAGCGGGAGACTGTTTGTCAACACGTGACATTAGAATCAGCGAATTATGTAAATGAAGGCAAAAGTAATGGGCGGCCGTAAAATATAAATGTGCAGTTGAGAGTCGCCCATAAGCCCCCCGGACGGCCGTCGCTACCTCTGTCAGCAGTATTTCAGTTCCGTCTTCGTCTCCGCCCCCCGAAAACGACACACAGACACAAACAGGGGCGCTAACTGATTCGGCCCGGTCGTCCTCAGAGGGATGAATCAATGATGCGGCGTCACTATGTCGCCATGCATGTGCCTCACACACAATAAAGGTACTTCGCGATGCAGCGCACAATGGAGGAAATTTCAATTATGATTCGGGAAAAAATAATTCACCGCTCACGGCCCGCCGAAGGTGTACCTTGTAACAAACGTTCAGGTGTAGGTAATAAATAAGGTTGATTCATGGCCGGGTCGAGTATATAGACAGCCGCCGCCCCAACTGACACCCGTTATTAATTAACGGAACGGTGAACTGAGTGAACGGCCGCCTTCCCACCCCCCTTCGATCATTTCCACCAGGACTAGTACATTCACCAATTGACCTTACGATACGGTTTTTTGTAATTGTGTCTAGGACGAGTTTCAGCACTGCCTAGTAATAAAGGTCGTCACGATCAAAAAGTTCCGTTTCACCCCGGGAAACAATGTGGATTTAATGCCTAAATTGTGTTTGAAGAACATAATATTAATGAAGATTAATCGACAATTTCAGATATGGGCAGCAATGAATAAATGTACGTAAATGTCAATTTCTAGGCCCGTCACTGTTTATTTTTCGTTTGCCCCACGGTGTGTGGTTAAGATTAAATCTCGGCGCCATCTAGGTTAATGGTGCAAAACGGCTAGGAGAGAGTGTTTTATCTAGTTTAGTAGGGCGCAAAGCTTTTTGCCCGAAAACACCGACTCTTCACGTAATTATTTCCAATGCCGAAAAGTGGAAACTTATCGGATTAACGGCCCGGGGGTCCACTTTTGTCTCCCCGTATCAAGTTTCGCCGTCGGCCTAGGATTGAATCCTAAAAATTCTTAATCTAATTCGGGGCCGAACTAAAAGTGAAGCGAAAAAAGTTTAAACGAAAACACTCGGCCGGATAGGCGCGACGAATTGTCTAAAAGCCGACTCCGGCCATTAGGGGGGTAATTATGAAACACACACACACACAATGTTGAAGAGCTGATTTTTTTATTGGTGCCAGTTCATAGCGTCGCGGAAGCGCCATGCATCAAAAAAGACAATTATGCAAACGACCTTTCGTAGCTTATAATCTGACACATTTAATGCAGATATCGTTTGTGGGTACGCCGCTTGATGTAGGGGTGCTACGTGTTCCGGTCGCACCAACTTTCCGCCGCATTTTTATGTAAATTGACTCAATTTATCTCGCCGCGATATTACAATTAAAAAAAATACTATTGCATCGCCCAACAATTCAATGGCTATGTAAACATTTGAGTCGAAAATCAGTTTTATTAAGGGTGCTCCAGGTGAAGTTATTATATTAAAATGATGTGGTGATTTGTTCATGGAAAGCTTTCGTTATTTATTTACAACCATTCACATAAATTCATGACGAAGTTGCATTTAGATTGAATAAATTCTTGGAAAGACTCAAACCATTATTTACAACATAATAATTTTATGTGTAATCCACCGTTTTATGTTATTCGAAGGGAAATAGACTGCTCATAATTAAATAAAGAACTTTTCTAATTAAAGGGAGTTGTAAAACGTTAAGTGAAAGTATTTTTACGATTAAGATTTTTTTATTATTTCGTCGACGTTATGAAAACCAAAGCCGCTTACGCGGCCCGTTTATTATCTTTATTTCGGCGTTCCGAAATGTAAATATTAAAGCTACACTTTCATTGTGAAAAAGATAAAAAGATGCAGGAGGCGCCCCTATTTAATATCTTAATGCGAATATATACCAGGTCAGAGTGGAAGCATTTTTCACCATGGTCTAGAATATTCAGATTTCGTAATTTCTCGAGATACCGTTAGTTACAACAAAGATTATGCGAGTATGAAGCTTAATTAATATTTTCTTATTAATATTAAATAAGGCGACACAACGTGTTTATTTTGCATGTTGAAATTCTTAATTAAAATGTTGAAACACAAACTTTTAAGATTTATTAAAATCCTTTAAAGCAATTTCATGTCTCATTATTTAATTTTTTATATTATTTATTGTAACAAAATTAATGGACAAACTGCAAAATAATTAACCTTTTGTAGTGTAGAAGAATTAATACTTTAAAAGTGTACAGGATGTTCAAATAGTGGAAGTTTAAAAGAATAGATATATAAAAAAATTCAGAATAAAGTTTATTTACTCGTCAAATATTTAAAGCATTTGAAATAACTGTGCCTATTTTACGTGAGCAACACAAAATATATTGAAATATATTTGGGAATGTATATGTTAGCGTAAACAATTCATGTCCGACATCAGAATTTCATTATAAAAAATGTAAATCTTGAAACCTCGTCAGTTAATCGGTTATTTCAATTCGTTCTTCCATTACACCAGCGGCATTTTCCCAGAAATCGAAAGCCAATCCCTTTTAACTGTTTCCAATTATGTGACCAGATAAAATCTGGTTATCGACGGGCGCTGGTCGGACTTTTAATTTCCTAAATATTTTTCTAACGTCTCCCCGGCCAATTCAATCTCAAAAACTGCTTCCAGACGATGGATGAACGCCGATTCCGAACGGTTCACGTTTTAATTGAATCGTTCGGCGACTGTCGGCTGAATTAAATCGTCTAATTAATCAAGTTAAATCTCGTCGAGCATCGGGACACCGTTAAATCGTCGAAAAAACGACGGATTTTCAGATCTGCGTTCAACGTCGCCCCCGAGCGGCGTCTTTATTTTGACAGTGTTCCGTCTTCGCGTCTCCGTGGGGGCACCCGGCGGGCACGCGGGTTTGTATATGTGTGTGGCGTTAACAACAACGATAAATAAGCCTCAGGTCTTGCAAAGTTTTCAGATCCACAACAAACATCTGCACGCTGACACCGCACGCGGGATTTATGGGATAAATTAAGTTAATATGCAGATGTTCTTAACTGCAACTATTTCATCCTTACCCCTGAACTTATAAATTGTACATAATTTATAATTATACAAAAAAAAAAAAAAAAATGAAGCAAATACATGCAGGGTTGATTTTGTGGGCTTGTAAGTCGTTGCCTGTTATTTTGCGGGAGTGTGCGTCATTGTTTTGAGAGATGGGACGGAAGAGAGAAGGAACTGGCGCTGATATGTGAACACAAACAAGGCGCAGTACCAATTGAATTAAATGATTATGTCTTTTAGCGCTGTTTCTGCCTCCACGCCAGATTTCAGCCAGATTTATAAGATTTATAGATAATATAAATCGGATCTTCTTATTAAATACTCGAACACACGTCCCATCCACTTGTTTCGGAACGTGCCGCCTCCCAGAAAGCGGGGCGCAAATCTGAATCACAGACACCACACCGCGGATGATGAATTTGCATGACAATGATGTACAAGCGGCGGTGGAATATTCAAAAACATGTACTCGAAGAGACGCCAGGATATAACGAAAGACATTTGTAATTTCTCAGACTGTTTGCCGTTTTGACGTTACGGAGGGGGATGTTTCCGCGCGTCTCCGCGGCCCATTACACATTCTTCGAATATCTCGGGGCACCCGTTGGGGTCAGGAAATTTGAATAAAAATCCTGGGGAATTAATTCGGGCAAATGAAATATTAAAGGGCCGTATACATATTGCCTTTCCCGCACATAATTCACAACAATGTACACTGCTCTATAAATTTTGCGCTTTAAAATTTGGTATTCAGGCCGGGGGATTGCCGTTATGGCCCCACAATAATTAGGTGTTGCCCATGCATATTTTAGACGGTGCTTTCCAGCGACCATAACACCACCGCTCTATTGCCCTTTTATAATGCAACTGGAATAAGCCTCCGGACAAGATACGACCTTTTATAGGCCGACTTCAAAATTATGTCCAAATACATTGTTGCTCACGTAAAATGGGCACAGTTATTTCAAATGCTTTAAATATTTCATCATTTCTGATTTTTTTTGTACTTCCATTATTTGAACACCCTGTACACTTTTAAAGAACTAATTCATCTATGTGATCACTCAATACTGTAATAAGAAAACTACAAAAGGTTAAAAAAAATATTATTATTTTGCAGTTTGTTAATTAATTTTGTTACAATAAATAATGTAAAAAAATTAAGTAATGAAATTACTTTAAAGTATTTTAATAAATCTTAAAATTTGTGTTTCAACATTTTAATTAAGAATTTTGAGTTATCAAAATGAAATTTTATTAGAAATATTTCTGAAAACATTTTAGATTGGAAAAAAAAAATTATTTTTTATATATAAAACTAAAATTTTTAATGTTCTAGTAGATTTTTTAATGTTTTCATAATATAGTTTAATTAAACAGATATTTATCTAGAAAAAGGGAAAATTCGAAAAAGCAGAATTTAATTTTGAACTTATCACATTCACATATCAAAAAGTTCAACATTTTTAAGTTCTACCTACATAAAATTTGCTAAGAATTGTCTATTGTTGAAAAAATGACATAAATTTGATATAAATAAAAATGTCGCATGTCAGTAGTACATGAAAATGTATTTATTTCAATGTTTTGAATTATCAAAATGAAATCTTATTAGAAATATTTCTGAAAACATTGTAGAAAGGATAAAAACTTTTATTTTTTATATATAAAACTAAACTTTTTAATGTTATAATAGATTTTTTAATGTTTTCATAACATAGTCTAATTAAATAGATATGTATCCAAAAAAATTTGAAAGATTAATGTTCTGCCATAAATTTGAAATAAATAAAAATGTCGCATGTCAATGGTACATGAAAATGCATTCATTTTAATGTTTTGAGTTGTCAAAATGAAATCTTATTAGAAATATTTCTGAAAACATTTTAGAAATTTACTCTCTTACTTTTCTTTTTTCTACAAAACTTTTATTTGTTGTATATAAAACTAAACTTTTTAATGTTCTAGTAAATTTTTTAATGTTTTCATAACATAGTCTAATTAAATAGATATGTATCTAGAAAAAGAAAAAATTCAAAAAAGTAGAAGTTAATTTTGAACTTGTCATCTTCACTCATTAAAATGTTCAACATATTTAAGTTCCTCCTACATAAAATTTGCTAACTCTTAGAATTATCTATTCTTGAAAAAATATATAAAGATAACTTTTTTAAATATTCATTTTAGATAAAAATTTGAAAGATTAATTAAGTTTTGCTATAAATTTGAAATAAATAAAAACGTCGCATGTCAAAAGTACAAGAAAATATATTCATTTAAATGTTTTGAGTTATAAAAAGAAATCTTATTAGAAATATTTTTGAAAACATTTTATAAAGGTAAAAAATTTATATTTTTTATATGTAAAATAAAATTTTTTAATTTTCTGGTAGTTTTTTTTAATGTTTTCATAACATAATCTAATTAAAAGCAGATGTTAACTTTGAACTTGTCACTTTTACACATCAAAAAGTTCAACATTTTTAAGTTCTACCTACATAAAATTTGCTAGCTCTTAGAATTATCTATTGTTGAAAAAATGTTTAAAGAAGGCATTTTTAAAAATTCAATTTAGATCTAAATTTGAAAGATTATTGTTCTGCTATTAATATGAAATAAATAAAAATGTCGAATGTCAAAAGTACATGAAAATATATTCATTTAAATGATTTAAGTTATTAAAAAGAAATCTTATTAGAAATATTTCTGAAAATATTTTAGAAGGGCAAAAACTTGAATAGAACAGAAGTTAGACATAAAAATTGCTAACTTTTAGATTATCTGTCTCTAATAGTCATCATTGTGTTCAAATTTCTATATTACAGCCACAAACTTAATTCCAACCTTAGTTGGAACATTAACAACCTAATTCCAAAACAGCGTACATGCGTAGCAGAAAAAAATACCACTTAACTCATTTCGCATCGAGCAGCAGCAATATCGCGTTACCAAAACACATTCACCGGCAATAATCCGGCCAATTTGAGGGAGTCTAAACAGTACAAACATCGTAGGCAAATCATTCCGACCGGTAACGCCGGATCGAGTCGCCGAGGCGTGGGATCCGAAGACGTCGAATATGTAACCAAACGAATCGTCAGGTTCGAACCGAAACACAGTATACCAATTAAGGAGATGTATCGCGGTAGGTATTGCGAACGCACCGGGCGTAACGACAAAGCCCCCATTCGCATTTGCTATGCATATCCTCACGCAATATTTAGATACTCGTAGGTAATTTAGAGCGCGGCAGGTGTTCCGACATGTAATAAACTCGGTTAGCGTTAACGGCACGTGGATTTAACACTTACCGGGGTCCAAACAAGCCGCTCCCCAAATGCTACACGGCACAGAGCAAACTACCAATATTTGTGATAAACATCATGAATATTGTCCACTTTCGCCCAGACGTGGTAATGGACTGGAAAGTTGAGGGGACGTGCCGGAGTAACGTATTTATTGGGGCCGACCCAATTTGCACCAGAAAATTGAAACAATAATAATGTATGGAGGCTGCTCTTAATAATGAATGGTCGTTGTAACTTCGTGTGTGCGTTGATCTCGTTACTTCGTTCCTTTGACTGTGACAAACCGACCTTTAAAGAGGACCGTTATCTAACTTCTGGTTGATTTCCGACCCCCGAGTTCAAAGCGAAATACCTTCCCTTGTTTGTTTTTAAACTCGCCATTCGAATTTATTATAAATTGATGCGAAGATATTTGCTTAATTAGGACGGTCTACGGGCAAACATTGTGTTATCTGAGGCCCTTTTATGCTCTCGTTAAACGGCCTATCAAATCCTCCCCGGGCTTCATTTACGATTCAAATCGAAAAGTTTGATAGGAGGCACGGAACCGGCAGTAAAATTCAAAATGTGTAATGGCTTAATGTCTTGTTATAAGATTCTGCATTATTAACGAAAGCCAGGTGCATTTTGGACATTACACTCGATGTAATTACTGTAATTACTGCACAACATACTGCAAGATTGTAATGTGTTAATTATGACGGTACATTTAACATCTCCTCTGTGATATACTCAATTCCTGTGTACAGTGTGGGGGAGTCTGATGTGGAAGTTTGGGAACTTTCAAACTCGCCTTTTACTAACTGTGCACAATTGCGAAATCAGGGCGACACAACCAATTCACTACATATGAAGATATGTTATAATTACTTCATGTTGTTCTTTGAAGTTCTGTATAAGTGCGTAGGATAGTAAGAGCCTTTTTTATAAACACCACTGAAGTGTTAATTAAAATGTAATTTAACACATTACCTAGTAAATACAGGAAAGTAATTTAATTAACAGGCCCCAAACATTTCTTTGAAGGTCCTGAACTTACCACTCTGTTGTAAGTTTACTCACCTGAAATCAATAAAAAGTAAATTAGAACACACAGTCATTATATTATCATAATTGTAGAAATTTTATTATGACCGATATGTTTATAAAACATACATAAATGGTTAATGACTTTTGTATTTACATTCATTTGTCCACGTGCATTTAGACCATTTCTAAATGATGTTTATAATACAATAATTGTCAAACTTTTTGTCGTTAATGTTTTTTGGCATCGGAAGAAAATTATTAGTAACTGAACGTGACATTTCCTGTAAAATTTTAATATAACAATCGAATCGGAAAGAATAAAATAAATTATAAAAATATTGTAATGTAATTATAATTAGGTTATTTAAGTTAGTATTTTTTACTAATTGTATTTACTAGACTCTTTTTTAACTTTGAATAAACTAAATTTAGTAAGTTTAAAATAATTTGTTTATAATTCAATAATTACATATTTGATACAATCATAATTTTGTAGATGTAATAAAAAATAAACAATTGAAATTGTGTAGTATAATTAGATTTAGTTGTTTTATTTATATTTCTATATTTATTTATTATAAAATTGTACTACAAATGGTTGATTCATTGAAATATATGTTTTTTATATATGACAGATATTTTGATATATTTTGTAAAATATAAAAATTTAATAATAAGTATTTTGATTAACTACTCATTATTATTTCAATATTTTTTTAATATTAAAATTTTGAAATAATTTATTCATAATTCAATAATTACATATTTGACATTATAATCATTTTATGAATGTAATTGTAATTTAATCAGATTTTGTTGATATTTGATATATATTCTAAAATTTATTGAAATATAATTAAAATAATCCTGTGCCTCTTTTCTTATATTTGATAATAAATATTTTGATTATTCACTCATGAAACAATTTTTTTGTTAATAAAATTTTGAAATAAATTCTTTATTATTCAATAATTACATTTAAGATACAGTCGTAATTTTGTAGAAGAAAAAAATTAGATTTTGTTCTTCCATTTATATTTCTATAATATTAATTTATTACAAAATTGTAGAACAAATGACTGGTTCATTAAAATATATCTGATTTCAATATTCGACAGATATTTTGATTAACTACTCATGAAATAATTTTTTTTAGTATTAAAATTTTGAAATAATTTGTTTATAATTCATTAATTATATATTTGACACATTAATAATTTTGTGAATGTAATAAAAAATTAATAGTTTAATTAAAAATTTTATAGTTTAATTAGATTTGTTGTTATATTTGTATTTGTATTAAATATATTTATTTTAAAATTGTATTGTAAATTATTGATTTATTGAAATATAATTAAAATAATCCTTACAAAAGTCATGTGTCCGTTTTCTTATATTTGACCGCGTTTTTGGATAAAAATTTATAATATATATAAACTTTATATAGTTTTATAAAATATGAAAATTTAATAATAAATATTTTGATTAATCACTCTTGAAATAATTTTTTTAGTATTAAAATTGTGTAATAATTTGAAATTTAATATTAAATGTTAGATATGAGATAGAATCATAATTTTGTAAAAGAAAAAATTAAACTTTGTTGTTTCATTGAAATTTCTATTATATTTATTTATTACAAAATTGTAGTATAAATGATTAATTCATTGAAAAATAATCAAAAAGTCTGTTTTCTTATATTTGACACATATTTTATAATTAAATTAAATAAAATAGGAACCACTAATTTCTCTATTTTTGTAAGTAACCATGATTTTTGGAATATAAGAAATTTAAAAAATATATTAGACCTAAAACATGTTAATTATTACAAAAGTATCTAAAAAAGTATTTGTATTTGTATATTTAATACCAAAACAGGCGAGAATTTTCTTAATATAAACTATGGTAATTATTAAAGCAAATAGATGATAATAAGAAGCATCTGTACAAATACAATTGTAGTCAAGAATATGAACCAACATTAATTACAAGCGGGAACAATATTTGGACAACGCTTTAGAATAATTGATATAGTGCAACCTAAGTAAATTAGTACGTAATTGTCTAATCATTGCGCGTTAAATATAAATACACGAATGTAAATATTTAAATAACAAATATCATGTCTTGTATAGTGTATTTGTACAATTATGCACACATACATAATTCGACTCTATTGAGAGATAAATTATTAGGGCCATTATATACATAACCAGTCCGCCACAATATAATTATATGCGCATACGTAATGAGCTTTCTAAGTTGAGCGTACAAAGGATTATTTGTGAAGTGAAACTCCTATTGAGGTGTCCACGAGGGTTCCTTACTCCGCCACACACTAAACTATAATTAACAAGCCGCAACTCTCGATACGCTGCGTCACAGTTCAAAACACGTTTTATATCCGCCCACGTTATTTTACTTTACCAAAGATAATCCCTTATCGATGTGTTTCTATTTACGGGCCCCGTCGCATCTGTAACTATTTAGCGGTGGCTGAATGCCGGCCCGTCGAGTTTTCCGCATTTCTAATCAGCTTAGTCCGCTAATCTAATGAAAAGGCAACTTGCGCGAAACTTTCACACATTAATTCGACGAAGTAGCGAACGCCAATGTGGCGAAATATCCCCCTTTATGGTCGCAAAATCCCCGCAGCTCTCCGTCCGTAAACTCGACTCGCCGAGTCCGGAAAGTTGCCGCGCCGAAAACGATTTTTCCCGTCCTGACCCAGAGATTAAACTAAATATATTTCAATGTAGCATCTAGATTAGCGTATTGGTATTTATCTAGGGGAAAACCGCAGTGTGCAGCAACTTTCAACCGGGTCCCG
The DNA here is from genome assembly GCF_024364675.1 of Aethina tumida. NCBI lineage: Eukaryota > Metazoa > Arthropoda > Insecta > Coleoptera > Nitidulidae > Aethina > Aethina tumida. The sequence continues at coordinate 26,901,900 of NC_065439.1, forward strand.
TCGGACGTTTAAGATATTAGTTTTCGGCTTGCGCGACCGATAAATCCCCGAAACCCGCCACGTCGTTGCCGATCGATGAAATTAAAGTTTTACGAACTGATACGCGGGGGCCACTTTGTCTATTACGATTTGATTTGTTGCCCGGGCACTGATACACAAACGGAGCGAAAACTCCACTCGAACGGATTGAGGAGTTGTGGTGATGTTTTGCTGCGCCTGGCTTCACCCTGTTTGAGTAGTCAAAAATTTAAAGCCTGTCGTAAATACGTGTAAAATTTAAGTTGCTATATTAAAAGCAAAATATTAAGTTCTAATATGTTTTATACATCAATTTTTGTTAGGATTTCGTACAGGACGAACAAAAATCACTATGGGTTCCCCGAAAAAATTATGGTAAAAAACTTCTTCTATTTAGTATATATTAATATTTTATAAGGATGTGTTATTAATTTGAGTAGTAGTAGAAAATAAAATAAAAATATTCAGTATACAGTTATTTTTTTAAGTTTAAATCAATAATTTTTATAACAAAAATATTTAATATTGATTTATTTCAATGTATTTTAATTGTTTTTGTTATCCTTATATACACAGTGATTAATAATGATTGATCGTGACATTACCTGTAAAGTGATAGCAATAAATTTAATGTATTTTTATTACATTCGACCTAAAGATGTAATGTAACTAAAAATTAAATTGAAAATTATCAATGAACAACATTAAATTAAATAAAAGCTAATGAACAAACAAATTTATTGATAATTTATAAAACAAAATGGGTAGTATTAAAAATCAAAAATAATAATTAATAATAAATAATATTGATTCAAATATTAATTAAGTTTGTTTCTATTTTATTATCCTTGTTTAACATTGAAAGCGAATCCACCATTTTTTTTTTTAAAATACCTATTAGACCTTATTTATTTTAAATCTGAATTTTTTTAATAGTTAAAGAAAATATAACAATTAATTACAAGATTACTCTTCTAATATGTAATATTTTTTGTATCAAATAATTTAAAAAGTAAAATTATCAATGAACAACATTTAATTACATAAATTCTAATTAACAAATATATTTGTTGATAATTTATAATACAAAATGGTTGGTATTAAAAATCAAAAATAATAATTAATAATAAACAATATTGATTCAAATATTAATTAAGTTTATTTCTATTTTATTATCCTTGTTTGACGTTAAAAGCTCATCCATCATTTTTTTAAAAAATACCTATTAAATCTTATTTAATTTAAATCTGGATTTTTTTAAAAGTTAAAGAAAGTATAACAATTAATTACAGGATTACTATTCTAATATGTAATATTTTTTGTATCAAATAATTTAAAATGGTTGATATTGAAAATGAAACTAATAATTAATTATAAAAAAGAATTAATTCAAATGTTAATTAATTTTATTTCTATTTTATTATCTTTGTTATTTATTATTATCAATATATTAAAAGCGTATCCACCATTTTAAAAAAAGTCTAATTTATTTCAAATATTATAGCAATTAATATTAGAATCAGAACATTAAATAAGTAAGAAATAGTCAATTAAAATAAAAAAACATTGGTACCTAAAAACATACATTAATATCATAATTTAGAGACAATTTTTAATCCCTTTTATATATAATAATATTTTAGAAGTATTTATTCTATTAAAAGAATTGTATAATATTTGTTTGGATGGTAATATGTAAAATTACAAAGGTCCATGATCAATATTAATAACAAATTGATTGTTTCGCAGATTTTAAATCAATATTTCTTTTAACAAGAATATTTAATATTGACATATCTTATATCAATGTTTTTTAATAGTTTTTTTAAGTTTCCATACACAGCGATTGAAATGATTGATCGTGCCTTTACCTGAACAGTGATGGCAGTAAATTTGTTCTATTTCTGTCATCTTCGACATAATGATATCCATAAAATAAAATTAATTCTTTTAATATTTCTATTAGTGCATTTACCATGTTATATTTGGTAATATTCATACTATTAAATGAATTATATTTATTTATTTAATAACATAAAACTAATGTCATTTTTGATCACTTAGTATCTTCACATCCTACGTGTATATACAGTTTTTATTCTTTTTAGGTTATCATACACTATACCATGATTTAAATTGTAAAATAAGCTGGAAATTATTTTATCTGCTGATAGAGCATTAATATTCAAATTTAAACCCACAGTTATGCAGTATGTAAACCATTACTTCAAAACACTGTCCAAACAATAACCACAAACGTTACCTACTAATATGAATATCCTTTCAATGTCAATTTAGATAATTTGGCCATCCGTACAAATTAAATCAGCATACCCAATCGTACACACAGACATCATCCATCTTCATTTCCCGTTAATTCGCAGTCTTCCCGTTCGGTTTGTTAATTCCCTCGCAAAAATTACGATAAATGAAACCGGGGCTCGAGTTTTTTTTTTTTTTTCATTTTCGGGTACCGGGCGTTGCTCATTCCGTAGCACGATTGATGGAAAGGAAACGGCAAATTGCCCGGAATCGGGTTTATGATGGGCCCGGTGACGTGGAGCATCAACGATGGGCCATGCCCAGATTTCGGGTGTGCCCCCAATTCGTTTTAATTACGGATTATCGGGGGGTGAATTGCTTTCGCTTTCGGACGGTTTTTTCTTTGTCCGTATCGTGCGTAATTAGTGCGTATCTAAATTAAACGGGACGTTAATTAATCGTGTGTAACAATAAAATACCATCCAAGGTACGTGAATGTTAAAACGATCGAGAGTCGCGTCTGCGGCATAAAACGGACGAAAAAGAAAGAAAAGTCCGTCCGGTAATGTTGCGGAGAAATTGAAAAACATAGATCACAACGTTACGTCGCAAAATTGATAAGCGTGATATTAATGCCGCTACTGCATTCATTTCAATTCCGAAATTGGCTGATAGTTCGAAATATTGTTACGCTCTGTTTGTTTGAATATGCAGACATTTCATTAAATTATAACCGCTCGTGAAATAGGAGTTGCAGCCTGGTGTGCCATCGCCGCGCCCGCCCGCACCGCCGCCGCCGCCGCCATGCAGACGGAAAGAGCATCGGATGAATGTTTTTCGACATCGAACATCGTTTCCCTATGATGGATGGGCCCACCTAAAACACGAGCCGGCCGCCATTCCGCAATCTATTTCATTTATTTCAATTGTTAAAGTTTGTCCTGTGACAAATATTCATTAAAATGCACATTGTTATGGAGACGAGTAAAAGGGTTTACCAGCCACATTTTACTATAATTAAATTAAATTTGAATCTTCAAAACTTTTATTTTTATATATTGAATTGGTAAAAACAATAAAAAGAAAAGGTGGAAGGAATGTATGAATACAAATGAAAATTGTATTTACATTTATATTTTTTATTAAATAAACCATAACATTTAAAGGGTGAGAATAAATTTACTTAAAACCATATAACAATTCCATTATAATTTAATAAATATTAACATCCTACTTTATTATATTTTTGTGTAAAATGTTCGAGTATGAATTTGCATGTGTAAATAAAAGCGGATTACACTCGCCCCCTGCAATGTTTCTGTACATCCCCAATATTTAAATTTAATGCGTTATATATGATAACAGAAGTACTAATTTAAATGGTTAATTTCTTTTATTATTTGTTTTAGCAAAAATTTATAAGTAACCAAAGAAAACTCAACATGGATTACAGGATCCACAATTATAATATGAAATTATATTTGTGTATCAAATAATTTAAATTTAATAAACTAAAATAAAAAATATATCAATTTAAATTTAATTAATTATATATTATTATAATTATATTGTATAAAACATTAAAAGCACATCCACCATTTTCCAAATACAGTATCAAATCTTATTAAATACAAAATTAAACAAATAATAAATAATAACAAATATTAACCCAAATATTAAATAATTTTATTTATATTTTTTTATCATAACCATCGTAAATATATCATTGAAATGCATCCACCATATTTTGCAACATCAGATTCTTTAATTGCGGATTTTTTGAATAGTTGAAAAGAATTACAATTAATTACAGGAACGATTCATTTAATATAATGTAAAAAGTCAAATTATCAATGAATACAATATTTAATACATAATTGTTTTTAGTATGACATTAAGCGCATCCACCATTTTTTTTAATACCATATACATTAAGTGCATCCACAATTTTTGGAATATCAGATCTTTTAAATCCGGATTTTTTGAATAGTTAAACAATTACAATTAACTACAAGAACAATTCATCTAATATATCATAATGTAGAAAGTAAAATTCTCAATGAATACAATATATGATACACAATTGTCTTTAGTATGACATTTAAGCGCATCCACCATTTTTTTAAAAATACCATGCGGATTTTTTTAATAGTTAAAGAAAATATAACAATTAATTACAGAATCCACTCTTCACTCTTCTCTTTTGATATGTAACATTTTTTGCACCAAATAATTTAAGAAGTAAAATTATCAATGAACAACAAATTAATATTTGATGATAATTAATTATATAGAATGTATTATTTTATGGTATTACAAATTAAAAATAATAATTAATAATAAAAAATATTTATCAACTTTATTTCTATTTTATTATCCCTGTTATATATCATTGTCTTTAGTTTAACATTAAAGCGCATCCATAAAAAAATACCATATTAGATTTTATTTTAAATCTGGATTTTTTTAATAATTAAAGAAAATACAACAATTAATTATTATTAATTTAAAAAGTAAAATTTTCAATGAACAACATTAAATTAAATAAAAACTAATTAACAAACATATTTATTGATAATTTATAATATAAAATGGTTGATATTAAACATAATTAATAATAAAGAATAATAGTTTAAATATTGATTAATTTTAAAAATTTATTATCCTTATTATTTATAATTGTTTTCAATATAATATTAAGGGCATCCACCATTAAAAAAAAATAATATATCAAACAAAGAGGACTAAATAAGTAAGCAATGAATAAATTGAAATGAAAAAATAGTGGTACCTAAAAACATACATTAGTATCATAATTTAGAAGACACTAGAAAAAACTGAAGCGAACAAATAATAAAAGAATATTTATACCATTCGTTAATGGTTTGATTTTTAAAGGATTTTGTACTTTAATCATATAGTGAGGCGCATTAAGTTTATGTTGAATTCCATTTGTTGCACTTCTATTATTAATATTAAATCGATGATTACTGATAACGTTACATTGAAAATAATAATTGGACATCATTTTTATTGGTTTTTGACGTGAATAAAAATTGTAAATATTTAAAACTCTTCGCTTTACTCAGTGAAAACCTTTTAATTAATTAAATAATTGTTGCGAGCACACATTATTGAAATTTACATAATAGTAACAACTATCAATATAACATTGTCAATCCACCAAACAATCAATTATTCAAACACGGCAATATGCATAAGCCGGCAACCAACAGTTCCATTAGAAAATTGATCCGGTCGCATCGTCGATGCATCCAGGGTAAAAACGACGAAACCCGTCTGGTCCGCAACGCCGAACCTCCCGACAAGAGTAGTGAACGAATCCGTAGGTAACAATCGAATCTCCGCAAATCCAATATTCCGTACGGATAAACGAGGCAGTCAGTCAGCCGACGATCGGACCGGCCGAAAAAGGAAAATCCCGAGAGCACGATGCCGAAACCGTGTCAATAACGATGGGTACGACAAACAAATTGAATCCGTCCGACCCCCCAGGAATGGAGGCCGCATTCGGTGCAACGTGATCGAATTCGTTCTCCGACCGTGGTCGGTTAATTTGGACCGGTCTTTGCGTTGATAAGAGAACTCACCTATGTGTGGCCGATGAATTAATTGGTTTTGTGCGCGGATCGATGTTCTATCGGGACAAAAAGTTACTGGGAATGTTCAAAAACTGTAAAAACGGCGGTGCACCGATAGACATCCGACAAAGGGTATATTCGTAGAATTTTATTTTGTAACATGACCACGGCTATTTGCTGATCAATATTTGTTTTAATGAGAAAATAAATTTAATAAAAAAAATTAATAAATAAGAAAAAATAATTTAATAAAATAAAAAAACATACTCAAAAAAGGAGGATCCAATATTTTAACTAGTAAAAAATTTAATTAAAATAATTTTTAGAAACAATTGCTAATTGGGACTTTTAAATTATTTATAATCATTGTTGTTATAATAATCTTTATTTTCTTTTAGAAAAAGTGTAAATTTTGATGGATTAATATTAAAACACTAAAACACTTTAGATCCAAATAAGTAAGATAAGAAATAATATATAAAATGTTACTGCGTATTTATTGATCAATACTTTTAACATGTACAAAAAAGTAAAACGAAAGATACTTAAAATATTAATATATGTTGTTATTGTTGCCATCGAACAAGTTTATATATAGTAACTATAATGAATGTGGAAATAATAATGTACATATTTAATAAAATACTTTAAATGGTTAGAAAATATTATGACCGGTTAATTCTAATACTTGAACGAGTAAAATCAGATTCAGATATTAAGTAAAAATGTCATAAAATAATTGTAAAAGCAACTAATACAGATAACTTTATTTTAAGTTAATAACTGATTGTTTCTACTATTGAGTCAATTTAAAAATATTTTTAATTGCAGAAAGTTTTTATGGATAATAATAATAATATTTACAAATTTATCTTTCCTATTAGTTTTTTTATAAAATATATATGTATAATTATTATTTATCTTCTAAAATTTATATAAAATCAAAAAATATTAAAACAAATTAAAAAATATTCTTATATTTGTTATTATTGATAAAATCGGAAAAATTCACATAAAATAACAATCATAAGTGTAAATAATGATACACATATTTCAAAAAACACTATAAATGAGTGAAAATATTTGAGTGACTCAATTACCATATTTATGTATCATCGACAGAAAATATTATTCACAGTGTTAAATAATAGAATAAATTGCAGTTACTAATAATCAATATTCATTGTTATTTGAGCAATGTAAATTGATGACCTATAGCTATTATTTACAAAACACTTTAAATTTATAATATATCTCACAAATGGTAACAATAAACTAAAATATTAATATTTATTAGCATAAAAATATGTTTAAAATAATGTATAGTCTATAAATAGTTTAAAATGTTTAGTACTCAAACAAAATAAACTTTCCACTTGTTAGTAAATATTTTTTTTATAAATAAATATGTTCTGTCAACAATTAAAACCTTTTACTATTAGTTTAATTGTATTTAGGTTTTTATTTTTATTATAATTAAAGTAAAAACAAATTTATGTATTTTAACAGTAGATATTGAAACAAAAGGTCTGATTCAAAATCATTTAAACATATTTTTCATATACAAATATTGGACTTGTATATTAACTAACCATTGTTGAATTTGAATCATAATTTAAAATTAATGTTTACTCCCACATACATATTCAAATTTCATTTATAAACTTTATAAATCCGACGTTTTTTGTTTATTTTTTAACAGATGTCATTTATTAAGCATATAAAAAAGATGAAGTATTTCTTAATAAATACGTTAATGAATTTATCATTTTCCAAACTGATGGAGGCACATTATTTGCTTCAGTTTTTAGATTTATGTTAATTTATATATATAATTTATAATTTGTAATTATATGTAAATATGAAGTATAAACTCATTTAATTATTAAATTTTGAACCATTAATTAATTTAAAACAATTTGGTTATTAATAAAATAATTCTTAAAATAAATTATCATTAATTTTGTTTAATTAATAAATTTAAAACGTATTATCAATATATATATATTGTTAATTTAATTTTAAATATGTTTAATTTCAACATTAATGGCAGAATGGAAACATTTAAACTGTTAATATTGCTTTCTTTTAGTAATAGATATTTGTTTTCAGTTTTGAACATAAAAATTAAAATGAATTAAAGATCCCTCTTCTGTATATATTTTATTGTTTTACTGGATTGATTAATTTTTAAAAAATAATTTTGATTTCATATTTTTTCCCCTAATACCCGACAAGCAAAAAACCCGAATAAGCTCACAAACAACAATCGTAACAATTGCCGTCCGTTGAACCAGGACCACGCAATGGAGATAATTTTCAATAAATATTTATCGTCGAAATGACGGAACGGCACGCACGAAATAAAAATAACGGCACCGTTCTTCCCAAACAAAACTAATTTAAGTGCACCCCCGCACCCACCAAACCCGAACAACAAAAAAAAAAACGAGATTAAAAATTCAAACAGCAATTTGTAAGGGTGCAGGACGCCAGATGGCGGGTGTCGGATCGGAAATTGTGCACGGGTCAAGCCGGGCGCGGGAGGAAAAATGAATAGTGATTAAAAGCGGGATTCGTCGCGGGGGTGTCGAGAACGGGGGGCCGGGTACCCGCGCAGATGACCAATCGCAATAATAAGCGTTTAATTGGAAAAATTTCACAGAAGGAACGGTCCCGGCCGCACTTAATTGAAAATTGATATTTTAAAACCGGGGCGGCAAAATAAAAAAAAAAAATTGAATGAAACACCGGAGAACGGGATCTATCGCCTGCCGATGTTTTATGCAAATTCGAATGCCGGAAATAGCTTGACGTGTGCCGTATCGGAATTCGAACGGGGTCGGCCCCATTTTACGCCTTGTTACCCGAAAATATCTGGATCGACGTGAATTAACCGACTTATAAAGCGTGCATGAGTTATATAAAGTGATAATCAACAATCCAGTATAATCACAACAGATTTATACAGCGACGGATAATGTTTGACCGTGTCACACCCCTAAAAATAATTGGAAAAATATTTCATAATGAATATTTTAATATACCATTAATTGTATTTATTTAATTAAGACTTAATTTAAAGAATTACGAATGAATGATCGTCCGTGCCCTTCTACTGAAAAAATTTTTTGTTTTAGTTTGATGTTATATAAAACATTTGAATTAGAAAAGAGGCAAAATTGTTTCCAATTGTTTAAAAACATCAAAATACAACGTATTTATCTGTGAAGAGTCGCCAAGGATTATTAATTTTGACTAGTCAATCAATGACCTCTTTATATGCACAGAAGCTGAACGCACTTTCCAATGTGATCGTTTCCAACTACTGATTAAGCCCCAAATTCGCCTCATAATAATTTGGTCTTTTACGCACAATGCCCGTCCTATCAGTGCTGAAATTTACCGCTACATTACCATTGCACCTAATATTACGGCCAGGGCAACATATCACCGCACACCTATCGGTGCCACATTCAATTTAAATGTGCATCAAATTTCGTTCGCCTCGTTATTAAAATGAATGACGTTAACTTTGTTTGTGCTGGTAATTTAGCAAGCTGAAATATATTTGTATATATATAAATATGCACTTGACTGCATTGAACAATTGTTTGTGTGTATTAAAATAATTAAGTTCGATATAAATTCTGATTTTACGTTGTGATATTGGTTATTTTGTTTCTGATAGCTTGTTGTTAAATAAATAAAATGTGTTTTATGATTTTCAAACAAAAAGTAATTGCTAATAAATCGATTATTAATATAATTTTAGACTAAATCATTTTTATTGTGACGTACTATGTTTGTACATTTAAATTAATACTATTTTTTCAACAGAATTTAATTTGCATTATAAAATTTATATTATATTATATATAACTTAAGCGCATCCACCATTTTTACCAAATGGGGGGGGGGGGGGGCGTTCGTCATTTTTGAACGAGAGGCGCATTCACCATTTTTTGAACTTGAGGTGCATTCGCCATTTTTGGAACTTGAGGTCCATTCACCATTTTCTAGAATAAACTAATTTAAAAGTAAAATGACAGTAGTATAAAGAGAGATAATTACCGAATTAAAGCAATTTAAATAACTGAGACGTAAATAATGATTGAAATAAAGTGTGTATTTATATTTAAAACAAAATGTATATTAATGTACATCATAAACCTCCACAAATTGAAATAAACAAAGATAAATTTTGCAGCCTAATCGCCAACTGTTCTTGTCCAAAATAAATTGCACGGGGATCGAATATTTCATGTCTCCCGGTTGTTACATTTTGACAATAAATATACTTTCATTTAAATATAAATTTACCCCGTCATTTTTGGTATGTTGCGTGCAAAAATATTATTATACGTAAATATGTCCCGTTTATATGAGAAACCATTTAAATGTATATTTGAAAATGTTTCAATATTGTTTGCGAAATGAAAAACTTTTGATTCGAGTTAAATGCAAACTTTGAAACAAATATGCCGATTGTGCGCCGTAAACTTAAATAATAAATTCCATTTTATGATTTCATCCGTTTTTATGCAGCTCTCCGTCTTTTTGTTACGCTTAAATGTAACGTGTAAATCCGACACTCGAATTTTAATTAAGGTAAACACATTCCACGACCGGCATAACTCCGGCCCACGCCGAAAAATATTAATTTAAATCTTCGCGTGCACGTAGTTATCGCCGGAATTGAATTTCCTTCGAGGCGCAACGAAAATTTCCATTTCCTCGGACGGAACGTTGTTCATTATCTGTCAATACATTTACACCCTTTCGGGTTCGGCGAATCCCTCGCCCCGTGTTAGAGTGGTGCGTGCGAACACAAAAAATCCAGTAGGAAAAAACTGCAACCGATGCGAGAGATTAGCCCCGGCATCTCCGCCGCCAGCTCATCTTTTGCTCGTCAATCAGGATTCCGGCAAAGAAACAGGAATCCCACACAAAGACTTGATCCGGGGATTTCGTGGGGAAAGTTGCTAAATTAACATGCAAGCAGTTCTTTGGACGTACCGGAATTTATCCGGATCGTTCGACTTCTTTGAGTCGAACGCAACCAGCCCCTTGATCATATTTTTCGTTTTCGCTAGTCATTTTTATTAAATTAAATTCCTCGTGTTGTTCACTCAATTTGCAAATTAAGGGGGCGTCGTCGTTGGCCGGGTGATTATTCTAAAAATTGAAAAAATGAAAAGGCAATATAAAGGATTTCTGGTTGATATTAAGGGGGTTGTTTTTAATTTACCACGTTGCCGGGCCCCGGACGATAAAACTGTGCAAACACGAAGGTGCGATACGAGCCACCTGGTGTTACCATTAATCAAGGGAGGCCCTTCTAATGAATCAATTTCGTTGGGAACATCAACCCATCCTTGACACTACAGTAGGAACGTTTTAAATTAAAGAGTTGTTCTTTAATGTGAGCATAAATGGAGCGGATTTTAATGTCTTTTCACGCCACCAAAAAAGGAACATTTATTAAATATTTTCAAGAGGTTTTTTAAGGCGAAGCTGACATAATATGACTTGGCGCCCAACTTTTCTGCATGGATATAAAGCATGTTAAATGTTTATGTGTGTTTATTTTTAATGTTTTATACAATTTATACAAGTTTTATAACTAAAATTAGATTTAATGAGGAAATATTAAAAAAGTATTATAAAATTATGGGGGTAAATTAGGTTAGAGTCGCATTAACTTGATTAAATAATTAGTATTGTAATAGGCAGCACAAAAAAGCAAAATGGCCTAAATGACAAAATTAATATTTCAGGATATATTAACTTAACTTGAACAGGAAAAGTAAATATTTAATTATAGTAAAATCATTAATTAGTTAAGTGTAATTTTAGAATTAAACCGCAAATGAGCTGACGAAAATGTTTAACTAAAAAAAAATTAACAATATTCAGAACTAATGAGAGTAAATTATGTTTTATTTAAAAAAGTCAAATTATATTAATAATATGGGAGAAAAAGTAAAATGACCTACAGGAAATTAATATTTCTGGTTAATTATCTTCAAAATTGAATAAACTAGGTAAATAATTAAATAAAGTCTAATTCGTAAAGAGGGTAAGAATTCATAATTTTATTTGAAAAAATTATAAAATTATGGAAAAAAATTATGAAATTTACGATGAAGAAGAGACGAACAAAATGGTCCAAAATTAATAAATTTTATAATTTTATAATTTTTATGGGAAATATATATTGTAGGTACATAATTTATTTTGTTTATAAAGATTGATATAATCGTAAAAAATATTATATTATTTAATGGAATGATGTGGAAAAAATATATTAAATGAAAATTATTATTTTTAAGAATTAAATAAAAATATATTCAAAATTGATGAATTAATTAATAGAAGAATATTATATTAAACAGGACTGTGTTCCTAAAACTGAAAAAAAAAAAAATATTATAATTACTTTAAATTTGAGATAAAAGTAGATGTCTAAAAAATATATTCAAAAAATTCATTAAGTTATAATAAAATATTAATTATATAAAATGAATGTTGAATAAAATGAATTGATTGAAATATTATTAATTTGTTCATAAAATAGAGAAATATCAGCAGTATCTTTGGGAATATATAAAAATGTAATAAGTTAAATTAATATTTTAAAAATAATAAAATACATATATTAAAAATTAACAAGTTTAATATAAAAATTGTAGAAAGTTTCTGAAAATAATATTTTTATTCATCCAGTTATTTAATTTATGTAATAATAAATACTTATATATAATCATATATATTATTTTTTAATAAAATAGACAAGTCCACGCAGCCCTTAAACTAAAATTACATACTCACAAGCCCATGACAAAAGGCCACACATACCTGGAACACAAACACAAGCGTCATTACAAAACTACAATCCAATATAATGCAAAATAAATTGTGCTCAATTGTAGGAGACATCGGAAACACCTGTTTAAACCCATGTGCAAGCTGTACGAGCATCCCCATTTCGAGCACCACGTCTCGACAAACAACACAATTGAAAATCTCATTCTCGGTACTGCCCCTCGAGGAGATATTCAAAAAATGAAAGTCGCCCTAAATGCGCCGTTCATTCAGTCGCGTCCGCTTTATCCTCGGCTTCCTTTTCACAAAACCATAAATAATAATTACGTTTCTCGTTCCTTTTTTCCGACCCGTATTTATTACAATTGTAAATAAAACGCCGTCTAATTTATACGCGGCACGTAATTTGAATGTATGGCCGGAGAACGTGCGTGCGAGGTTTTTCCAAAATTTATACGCGTCCCGACTTAGGACTTATTTTTAATATATAATTTTTTTTTGGAAAAATCGTTATTAGCAATAAACAAAGGTCGTGGGTGGAACTGTGCTGGTTACATTAAAGCAACCGAAACCCACGCAGATGATTTATAATTCCCCGTGCAATGCGCCATTAAAACACGAATGATTGATGTTTTTTTTTTGGTCAGGTGTGGGGGTATTGTCGGTCGACGATCCACCGGGCGCAAACGTACGCCAATGGCCCGCATTGAATTAATGAAGGCTCTTTAGGAGTTGCGTGATTCCTTAAAGTTATTTACTTTCATTAATGTGGAAGAGTATAGATATGTAGTACAAAAGGGAAAAGATAAGATATTTCATATAACATTAAAGAGCTCTATTTTTAGATGCGGCTCGATACCACCCCCCGTACGAGGGGATCGCCGGAACTGGGGCGCAGTTTAAAAGTTAATGATTTATCAGTCGATTTGGTTCAGAGGGGATTTATGAGATTATTTGATATATAATTAGTTAAAACAATCTGATTTGTTGTCAACGTGTTGTGTTTTAAACATATTAAGGTTCGGCACTGAATTGTACGTACAAATTATTTTTTATCGATCCAATCGTTAGGTTTTTGTAAAACAAATTGAGATGAAAGTTTCAGCGAAATATGTAAAAACGGCAAACGTAACAAATTGTTTAATTACACATTTATCGCCTGAATTGTTTCTATTTTATTTAATTCGGAATTCGTTTTTATTTGTTCGTTGAAGCCCGTAAATTTATTAACAACTGACGAGTTGGTTACCGGATCATTTTATACTCATTCTGTTTTATTTAACTTTTTAAGAGTAGTAAATCAAATAAATTGTGTTGTTCTGTAAGTATATTTTAATTGATAAAGTGGTTCTCCATTTTTTACAAAAATAATTTGGATATCTCTTTATTTGAAAATTTACAATGTTTGCTATCCTTGTCACTGCAGTAGGAATATTTTATATTCTTTATCGTGGGCGTAAATGAAATGAATTTTATGTCACCAAGAAAACACTTATTAAATATTTTCAAGACTGTTAAATGTTTCTGTATTTTTTCATATTTTAAACAATTTATACAAATTTTATAATTAAAATCATATTATTTATTTTAAAATTTCAATAACCATTAATTCAGTATTATCTTCCATGACACTCGACACAATTTAAGGGCGGATCAATTTGTTTAAATAAAATAAAAATATTTTTGCACCCCAACGGATTCCTGATAGATGAATCGGATCGCAGACACGATTTTTTAATAAATGGTGGCGGATTTTCGGATAAAAATGTGAACAAATTTGCAGGGGATCAATACCTAGAGATTTATTATGATTTTATTTATATGGATTTAAAATTGTTGACGCGTAAATAAATAAAAATCATTATGGCCTCGGTGTCAAGCTGAATATTTAATACAATGTCCAATAGGCAATCTGGCGTTCTGCAAAACAAACACGCGCTAGGTGATGTATATTCCGAGGGCATAAATCAATATTTAAAAATATATAGTTTAAAATCAACTGTCAGGATACGAAATGAGAAGTGTCATTTTGTATTAGTGAGTTATTAGGCCCGATTCGAAAATTGTATTTATATGTAAAAGCCCGCAGTAAATTTTATTATAATGAAATAATGAAATATGTTGACACGTCCTAAATTCTATAAATAACGTGTGCCTTGCTTGTAATATATTTTATAAAAAATTGACAATGTAAAAGTATCTTGTTTATTAGTCACTGTGCGTAATAAAATATAAAATATGGCTCCTAAATATGCACGAAATATGTCCAGTTATTTTAATAAATCCTCTATTAATTTTGGAGGGTCATATTTAAATAATACTTTATGTTTGGGATGCCCAATTTTTAATAACAATATTTAAAACTATGCCACATTTCATTTAAAAACAAAACACTGATTCTATAAAATATATTATTAAACGAGAGTATAATGAAATTAGTCTTCAATTTTATCACAAATTAAGCTACGAAAATCTTATTAATGTAATTACATCAATTTACTTAAGGACAATTTTGACAGATTATTTAGGGAAAGTTGGGGATCCATTACGTAGTAGTTATTACTTAAATTATATAGGTCAATAATAGCAGTATTAAATCAGGCAGACAGCAGGAATTGAGTTAAAGATAGATAATAATATATAATACATATTATTTGTCAATCATTTAAACTTTAGTAGTTTAGTTTTAGTAAAACTTTTTCATGACATGAAATTCACACAAATTTATACAAATGACTACAATTTAAACAAAAAAAATTGCTGTACTTACTTACTTAAATTAATGCTCAGTACAACAAAATATTAATAATAATAAAAAAGATATAACTATTGCACTTGTACTATTTGATAGTACAATGAAATAATTTGTTAGTCCAAGTCCAATTACTCAACTGTTGTAGGTCACGATTAATGTTATTGCAGCAAAACTAATTGAATAGCATTATAGATACATTACAATATGTTAGTTTTAGATAAAGACTATTATTTAATTACATATTTAGACAAATTTACATAAACAAGTAGTAAATTTGAACAATAAATTGAAAGGTCAAGTTGCAGTTACAATAAAAATGGAGTAATTCAAAGGGAATTAAATTTTTTATTTGAGAATAAAAGTTATTTCTTGACCATTTTATTTACTATTTCCCACTAAAGTGCTTAAAATCAATAATAAGTGGAATAAATATCTACGTATGTCGTTTAGTACGACTGTAAATTACAACTTGACGAATAATCCTGCAGTTAAAGCGCCGACCTATTGTTGGATACAAAAAAAAATTGCGTGAGCAACACCCCCCGGTGGCCGGTTAATAATTCATTGAAATTTACGACCCCAATTTGATCATTAGTCAATATAACTCGTGAAATAAAGTTTCTTCCCGCGTCCTGCGGGACGTTGCCGCCGAAACGAAAAGTAGACTTACGTAAATTTCACAAAGGATTGTTTTGAAATGGCGTTCGATTCGCATAAAGCGTCCCGGAGTCTCTCGGGATATTTAATGGCTGAGAAGCTTTCGGATGTTTTTGGCGGTGCGGCCGACGTTCTGTTTGCCGTGTGTCGTGTGCCGCCACCAACGTAATCGTTTTCATTACGGCCCCACGAAACAACCTTGTAATAAAGTCAATAAGAGGAAAGAATGCCGAACGATACTCGATAAAGTCGAAGCAAATTCAATTTTGATTTGTATGGGTTTCACTTTGTGTTTGAATATTTTCAACTTGGGTATTTATTTACGCCGTTTGCGTTGTTTGCTTTGTGTGCTTAGCTACGTAATAAAATTTCCCACCGTTCATTTTTTTTTGTAAGCCAGATAAAGGACGTTACTCAAATTGCTGCCGCTAAATGTCCCAATTTTTCCCTGCCTCCTCTGTCCTTGCTTGCAAGGAGGAAGCGGATTTCCGTTACGTCTCCTTCCCCAGCCGATTGTTTAACGATCAATTTACGTGGTTAAAACGTTACGTGTAGCGAAATTGAATTAATCAGCAGTGTTAGTTAATCAATCAGTCAGAAATGTAATGGTGGAAATTCAATATTCATATCCAGGGGCCACACCTCGAGAATTCTCATCGCATTAGGGCGCAAATCCGGAAAGCATCTGGCAGATTTCAGTCTGGAGACCCATGTTAGGGAAACAATATCGTCAACGACAGGGGAATTTACGGATATATTAATAACCCACCGTTGCGATAAACATTTCTGATGGTCCAATCCCAACAAGCCTTTAGTTGTTGCAGGAAGAGACCTCATTAAGTTATCAGCCATTAGCTGAAGTTTGTGATTAAATAGTGGTTGGATTAATCGATTAACAAATAACTAGTTAGTCTGTTTTTCAAATAACCTGAATAATTTGGTCTCGAGATAAAACTAACGACTAACGACTAACTACACATGTAATTGATAGAAATAACTCGTATAAAAGTAACGATTTAAGTCAGTTATTCAAATTAAATGTTAGTCAAGTAGTGGGTTATTGAAACAGGCTGATTATTCCCAGCTCTGGTAAAAAATACAGCCGTTTAAACGTAATGGACGAAAAGAATGGGTGTTCCTAATGTAACACTAATGTCGGGTTTTATCTGAAAAATCACATAAAGATCCTCGACAGCGAGATGCGGTATAAACCGTCCATTTACGATTATTCTCCACCGACTGTCCTAATACGCATAAACGCGCGGAAATGAAACATAATACACCCAGGACATTTACGATCGATATATGGAGGCAAGTTGGGCGCGAACAGTGTCGAATTTCTTCCCATCCAACGTTTGGGTCGGGCGATATAAAAAATTACAATCGTCGTCCATCCATAATCCGGCAATATATCTCTCCGGTCCGAATTGTAGATTGAAATAGAGAGCAGCAACTTTGACCGGCGATGCTGATCCGGGGTCTGATCCCCCGCTGGTCCTGCTTATCCCCTTCATTCATCCATGTTAAATTCGCCCGGGTCTCGTGTCCGTTACGAGTTAAATTGTCCGATGCTTTTATACTTATTATCTACGTTAATAACCTTAAATTTTCGTCGATTTTTTCGCTTGCCATCCGCCGAATTAATTTGGATAATGTTTTCAGAAAAGCTGGCCATCGACTCGGCTTGATCCCGAAACTGCCTCCTTATTTCAACTAACCGGGTTATAAGGAGTAATATTGGGAATTGACTGGATTTGAATATTTTTTGAAATGGCCAACGCCGGTGGTTGTTACTGTTGTTTATGGCCACCTTGGGGAGGTGATTTTATGCAAAAAGCATTATTGCTACTTTCTACCTAATTTAGTTTTATCGATATGGAGGTGATTTGGAGAAGTACGTGCATAAACCTTATTAGAAGTGGAAGTTTGCACTTGTAACAAGAAGATTTCAGTCAAAATTTGTTCGGAGCGGTGCGTAACTCAACCGCATTTGTTCCATGTCCCAATGTAAACTAATATCGCCGCCGAAACAGTGTGTGAAGAGGATCCGGCGACTTCAGGAGAGCATCGCCGGTCGCAGTCCACACGTTGACTGCCAAACGACAAGACAATTAACTTTAATAATTTGTACATTACTGCGTTCTAGATTTTAATTAAGATAGCGACACATAAATTTCGGGGCGGCTGAGAAACTTCCGACGCCCCCCCGGTCCGGATCGATTGTTCGGGCGAGGTAAAGACCTCCGCGCGGCGCCCCCGTAATTAATATATTTCGGAAAAAATAAATAATAAAAAAAGAACACGGCGCCCGAGAACAAAACTCACTAGGTGTAAAGTGAGCAGCAATTAAAATTAATGAGAGTGATTGAATGGTCTCGCAAATTGCACGGAAATTTTTATTTATGGGCTTGAAAAGTCAATTTTTAATTAGAAACCGTTTTTTTGCCTCTCGCAGCCGTTTCAACACGGGCGCAAGGTGTGCTGCCGTGATAAACGAGCCGCTGCCCTGAAATATGACGCCGGGCGCATTTTTATATTATGTAATTAATCGAGGGAAAATTCAAAACGCCGCAATCTATCGTCAGATTTTAAAAATTTTACGCCTGCATTTATTCCGGCCGAAATTGTTCGTAAAACCGTAATAACTATCCCTGTTAACATTTTTTTTATGGTGTTTTGCTCGTCTAATTTTTCGTATTAAGAATTTAATTAACGTACAAATTAAGTTGGGACTCCCAAAGTGAACAACATTTTTATAAAATGCCAAAGAGTGACTTTCACTCCATCCTCTTAAATTTAATTAATTAATTTTTAATTGAATCTACAAATATAATTTTAGTTGTAACATAACTTTTTGTAGTAAAATTTGCAGAATTAACCAATTTTTATTTGTGACTTCATCTTATGTTTTGACAGATGTTAACCTCGTATTAAATAAAAGAATTTTCAAGATAAAATGACTTACCTTTGTTGAGTTATGATAATTTTATTAAACTTATCTAATGTTTACATAATCAAATTATATTGAAACTATTTTATTTTAATCAGTGGTTAGATGTCACTACTGTATCCTTTGCTAAATGGGTAATTCACTGAGTTATTATATTGTGGTGAAGAGAAAATTTAACTTGAATATCAGGAAAATTTTCAACTTTTAACATTATTAATATTTTCATAAACTAGTTTTAAGGATATTATATATACATTTGTTAAATCATTTAATTATTTATTAAATTCATTTAAATTGAATGGTGCTATTTATGTTTTACCATCACATTTATATTACAGAATTCTCACTGATACTTTATTGATATTTGAAATCAATATACAAAAACTTCGATTATTTTAATAATTAATAATAAAATCTGCTTCATTAAATACGAATAAATCAAATTTGTTGATTAATCAAGACTGAAATTTGATACAATGTTGAAATTTTATTAATTATGACAGTTAAGAAATTGAATGACGTTTAATATTTCCGATGCAAATATCCGATTAATCCGGTTTGCGACCGTCGGGACGAGTACAGATACAATTGACGACATGAACTGTTTTATTAGGTCGAATTCGAGGCCCAATATGCATTATGCAGCAGCCTCCAAAGTTGACTGCAATCGACTAGTGTTAATAATTTAGAGACGGCTGCATTTGACATGGTGAATTGTTGCAAGGGTCTATCGGTCTAAAGTTGCACTAATACAATTTACGGTACGATGATACATTGAATGTTCTGACCCGAATTAAAATCGCATGAATGTTTAAACCGATTAATGGGGCACAGAGTCGGGCTTTTGATACGTGTCCATTAGACGAGGAGCTTCCGAATGGTTAGTTGGTCGTTTATTTGCGACGGTTTTGTAATTTTAGAACGTCTACCTTAACCTTTTAAAAGCACGAAGAATCGACCTAGCCGGGTAAATATCGACTGGAGCGGCAAATCTGGAATTAAAACAACACATCCGGCGCGCCAGCTTGTGCAACCGGGTGAGGCGTTGCTGCGTGGAGTTTTCCAGGTGTTGAAATTCACTCGAAACAAAACCGTTTCTCGCTTTAATTCCCAGATGAATAATTCCACGAAGTAGTCAAGAAAGTGGCGCAGTTAAAAATTCACGGGAGTTAGTCGGAGATATGGGAAACATTAGCGGAGGCCGGACGTTAGGGCCTAAGAGGGGGGGGGGGAGTTCCGGGCGATAATGGGTGGATATTAGGGAGTTTGCTTAATTTCAGGTGGACGCCAAAGACATTAGACCTGGTTGAGGACACTAATGTGGCGATACCGGTAATTAAATTGAGATATCAAGATATTAGGGCGGCGATGCGGTTACTATGTTTATGAGTTTATCGAAGGGGTGCATTAACTTTGTGTTGACAGTAGTAATGCCCTTCGATGGATAGTTTATACCGCAACAGTATTATTAACAACTAAACACGTTGTAAAATTTTAATTAGATGAGAAGATGGTCAACATTATCTATAATTAATCAGTAAAGTAACCTTTAAAATACTATAAAAAATATGATTTTGATGTTTAATAAATGTTTAAACATCGTGAATGTGTAAACAAAATGTATAATTAGAACTATATCCAAAAGGCAATTAATTTTATGTTTTCAAATATCTTATCTTAATTCATTTGAATATTTTAATTAAATTTTTTGTTTCGCATTCATCATTTTTACAACTGTTGTTAAAATGGCAAATGCGCACCAATCCAATAATTAGTTACTATTAAACAAATTTTAAGAATAAGTTGATTATATTAAAAGTAATTTATTTTATCCACTGTTAGATCTATTTTTAACAGGTACTATTTATTTTTTTTTAATTAATCAGTAAAGTAACCTTTAAAATACTATAAAAAATATGATTTTGATGTTTAATAAATGTTTAAACATCGTGAATGTGTAAACAAATTGTATAATTACAACTACATCTAAAAGACAATTAATTTTATGTTTTCAAATATCTTATCCTAATTCATTTCAATATTTTAATTAAGTTTTTTGTTTCGCATTCACCATTTTTACAACTGTTGTTAAAAATGGCGAATGCGCAACCAATCCAATAATTAGTTACTATTAAACAAATTCTAAGAATAAGTTGACTATATTAAAAGTAATTTATTTTATCCACTGTTAGATCCATTTTTAACAATTAATATTTAAATTTTTTTAATTTATCAGTAAAGTAACCTTTAAAATACTATAAAAAATATGTTTTTCATGTTTAATAAATGTTTAAACGTCGTGAATGCGCAAACAAATTGTATAATTATAACTACATCTAAAAGACAATTAATTTTATGTTTTCAAATATCTTATCCTAATTCATTTGAATATTTTAATTAAGTTTTTTGTTTCGCATTCACCATTTTTACAACTGTTGTTAAAAATGGCGAATGCGCAACCAGTCCAATACATACATTTTAAAGGCTTATGTAACTCTTAATTTTATAGATATTCAAATTTTGAGGCCTGATTACGAAATTTGGAAGGTTCATCTGTTATAGTAAGCCTATTTTTATTTTTTCGTACTTCTTTAAACCCCTTTTGGTCACGACCATCCCACTGTGTGCAGTTTTAAATTAAGCAAAAGAAGTATAACCTGTTGTATTTCACGACAGATTTGTCACAATTTCCGTGTCCTGACGACAAGCTTGTTAGCTGAAATAAAAGCTGCGATGATTTTCGCTTGAAAAAAGACAGGTCCTTCCATGCCGATAACGAACGGGCTTGTTATAACGAAAAAAAAAAAAAATGAACGGCCTTTATTTGCACCTCGTTGACCTCAAATTGCCGATTCATTACGCCACAAATGTATTAGCTTGTTTGTACTGGCAAGATATGTGTTCAATTGCATTATGCAAGTTTTTTTAGCTGTTTCGTTTGAAATTGACGCGACTGGGGCTTGTGTGTTCGGCGCTTTTGCGGCCATGCGGAAAAACAAAATGCACCTTTGAGAGCTCCACAGCAAGTGCAATCATAATGTGTTATTAGTTTATAGTACAAGAGGTTTTGTGTGCACAGATTGAACAGTTCATGGGCCAATCCGTTGTAAATTGAATTAATTAATTGGAATGGCGTATAGTTGTGACAGAAAACCGGGCCGGTCACCCCCCAGAATAAATTAACGAATTATACGCAACCGCAAAATTATATTTAGCAATCGTAATCGTTGTTTTGGAGTGTCAGCCGGGGACACAAATTGTCGGGGGTTAATCGCCATAATATAACTTCGCCTCACTGTTAATTTAAAACTGAACATGTCGGTCAATTAAATGTACGTGCCGCACAAGGGCCGTGCCTATTTATTTAACAAATACACAAAACACACCGCAAATCAAGCAATGCTCCAGCAAACTTGACGCTCTATCCGGTTATAAATGCGATTTAATGAACATACCGAACGGTATGGGCAACACGAAAACGCACCATCGACTGCTAAACTAATCACAAATTGCATGTACTGGACAAATTTAAATGAAAAACTGGCGGTCAATGCAAAAAAAAAAAATTCAAATATTGCTTTCGGTTGTTTTATTTATTTTTTTTATTGTCGCATCCAGCAAAGCGGAGAATATGAACACAAATGTTTGGCTCCCTTTTTATTGTATTCGGATTTAAATGTGCACGTTTGAAATATTGCAGCGAAATGTCAATCTTGTTACACACAAAGAATTACTTTTAAAGTTTAAAGTTCAGGGCTCTTTCAACTGCCTTTTTTGGGCTTCCGTCATGATGTTACAAAAAGGTTTGTTTATTAACCAAAAATGTTTTCTCAATTTTTGTATATTTTGTTATAAGTAACTAACAAACTATATCTTGTTACGTTTTAATTAAAAAAATTTGATTGTAGAATTTATTTAGGACAAATTTTTATGTATTTGTTTCTTTGTTACATCCATAGAATGAACTAAACTTGAAAATTAACAGTAGTAATTTATTTTTAATTTTTAAAATATTTTTTTATAAACTATATTTCCGATTTCATTTTTTTAACGTAATTCATTTTTATTATTAATTTAATTTGTTAATTTAATAATGCAAATTAAATTCTTTATATTTAAATTCTAAATTATATTTTCTTAATCAATTATTTTTTTTTTAGATTATTAATTTTTTAATTATTATTTTTTAATTTGAAATATTTCGAGATACTTTTTTTATTTAACTCATTAATTTTAATTTCTAAATCTAAATCTTAATTTTTAAAATTTTATAAACTTAATTACGTAATTTTAATGTACTTAAATTTTACATATTAATTTTATTCATATATTAATTAATTAATTAACTTCATTAAATGTAACTTTAAAATTGTATAGAATTAATTTATAAAAAATTAATTTTATTTAATTTTAATTATATATTTGACAGTTGAAGTAAATTCTATTATTTTTTTTAACTTATTAATTTTAATTTTTTTAATTTAATTTAATATACCTTTGAAATGAAAAAAATATATATATAAATTATTTTTAGGTCTTACTTTAAATAATTATTTTTTTTCAAGAGCTTTAAACATTTATATATTTAAATTTCAATAGCCTTATTTAAAAACACAAATAATTATAGTTTAATTTAGTATAGTTTATAGTCTACGAAAAACTAGATAAACTACAGTGAAACGTTTTCAAATTAAAGTAACAATTGGAGATTCTGTATAAAGATGTCTGGTTAAAATTATTTTAATTAATCATCCATTAAACATCAGAACGCACCGTCCATAAACATTAACAAAAATTAAAAGTTCCAATTCGAAAAATCCCCAACAATCAATAGTTGGAAACTGGTAATGAATCGCGTGCGACAGACATAATGCCGTAACTCGATGATGGATGTGCTGGCGGGCTTAATAAATTGACTTCTGTTTTTGCCGGGGTCGTGTTTTCGATCCGAAACTTTTCGCAAAACAAATCCATCGAACGCCGGTGTCAATTACTTAGGGACCGACTGCGGCGACGGTATAACGAAAATATATTTATAAAACAAAAAAGACGCAGATTTGCCTGTCGTCCAAAAGATATGGGTGTCGTTCGGTGTAGGGCGAACGTTCGTGTCCGCCCTTAAATCATCGCCGTCGTGATGCCGCCGAATTTATTTAAAGCGTATCGTTTCAGGTCGTACGGGACACGAAACGGACCAAGTCTTGACCCCAGAAGTTCCGTTCATTTGCATATTGATATCGACGGTCCAAGTTGATCGGGATAATCGCCGTTCAGACCGGCCACCATGTACTCGATTGTGTTGGGTGATAACTCAGTAAATATCTAAATTGCCTGTTGGGGACCACTCCGCCTGATTTAATTGAATTATGGACCAGAAATATTAATCTGAAGGTTTAAAGGGTTGCGTTTCATTAATTTCCGTCCAAAAACAAATTACTGGCACAATGCCTCTACAACGAAAACTATTGTAGGCGACGGCGAAACAATTGAAGTGACACTGGGATCCCTCCATTGTTTTGTTTGCGTTGATACAATGTCGCTAGTTTTGCTGGTAATTAGGTTGTAGTAAAAAATTACCCTCAAAGGCTTTAATATTAATAACAAAATGTGAATTCCCAGTTTATTGATTGTTTGTTTAATATAAATAAAGTGCCCCGAAATAAATAAACGCATAAAATATTTAGGGTTGGACATTTGATGCATTACTATTTTAGAATATCCGGACATTTATTCTGGAAACCCGAATTTCCAGTAGTGATAAGTTGACATCGTAGACGTTAAAAATTCAAGTGCACGTCTTCTCCCAAATCCCTCAGAAATTAAGGGCCATTTTCTCTCGTCTCCATCCTAAATATTTAACAGGCCCCAGATCCGTGTGTAGGTTTGTAGCATTAGCGGAAATCACTTCACCTTTTTAACCCCACCGCCAGGCCTAAATTACAAATTGTATTTATTCGTTTCACCCTCTGTTTTTTGTTAGTTTCCTTTAGGTCGCCCGGGGAAATAGTCGAACCGAATTTTGGGTGAAAACAGGGTTGATATTTATT
The DNA here is from genome assembly GCF_024364675.1 of Aethina tumida. Lineage (NCBI taxonomy): Eukaryota > Metazoa > Arthropoda > Insecta > Coleoptera > Nitidulidae > Aethina > Aethina tumida. Next base: position 26,927,019 of record NC_065439.1, read on the forward strand.
AAGTCGGACCGCGTCGATCATCAAATTATAATATTATGTGCCATGAAGACCGTATATTTTTAGTTTGGAACTTTCCAATCGATGGCCCGATCATTTGCATACTCCATTCACTCATATTTTATGCAAAGGACCCACGATATATATTTTATAAAGACGACAAATATAGTGCGAGAATCCGCTGAGAGCCGTGGTCGTATACTAAAAGAACTTGTCGAGATCGAGAAGTCTGGCATAAAATAAATTGGGTATTAGAAATTTACCACATTATTATCCGACATAAACCCACAGCATCAACTATAAAAATGCAAAACGTAATGCCCCATTACGACGTTTGTACTGCCATCCCACCGACTGCGCCACCTAAACATAATTGCAGGTGCACCCAAATAAAAATACATCCGTAGCAAAACTTCACGTTGTTTTGACCGTGTTCCTCGTCGAAAACATCCACGTCCAAACGTCCGGGACGCGAGACGTCGTTTGGTTAAGTAGAAAGTTACCGAAACTTTTCGAGGATGCATTCTGATAATTGAAATGATCCGGCCAGGTCGACGGAGAATCGGAGGACCGATAATCAGACGAAGTTATTTTCGAGTGTACGTAAACCAGGTCAGTCTGATAATTTCATTTTGCTCGCTTGCACCGAGACAGGAGGTAAAAGGAAGAAAAGTTGGCGGGTCTGGATGCAAATGGAAATTAAAATTTACGCTGAAATCAAATAACTTCACGTTAATTATTATTGCACGTACATCTAACACGTTTGTTCGGTTAAATGGAGTTGTTTAAGTTAAAGACATGTTTTTGCTCTGGCCGTTTAGAAGCTTGTTACAAGATAAACGGAAAAGGCTTTACGATTACGTGAAGTAATTGCTCAAGTCTTTATTTCCTATTTCGAAGTTATGAAGTTTTTTAAACGGTTGTTCTAAATAAAATGGATTCCGTGTACTTACCTCTATGTCTATTTGTCTGTTTATCAAACATCAGCATCGCATCTTCAATCTGGAACAAAGTAAAGCCAATATTAGAATTTATATTTGCGAGGCACAAATAAAAATAAAACGGTGAATATAATATTCACTAAAACACTGTTTGCTGTTATATTCTCGAGATGTTTATCTTAAACTATTTTATGGCGGGAAGTTTCTAAGTACCTGCATTGTAAGACAGTCTTGTGTGTTTAAGTGTTGTAAAATTCATATTTTACGACTGACAATGGAAGGAAAATTGTATTTAACTAAATATTAAATTTATGAAAACAAATATGTACCAAACAGTAACTGAACGAATAAATCAATCTTCAGGATTTCAACCCTCAATTAATCTAAAACACATATATCAAAACGATTTTAAAATTTAATTGTCGCCCGTCAAAAAATTATATAAACATATATCAAAGAGCTAAATGATGAATATCGCACATATGTCGCCGATTTTATGATTATTTTAATTCCAACGTTATTAATTTTATTGTTATAATTTCAATTAGGTTTTAATATTTCAAATCTCGTCCGAAGTTAATTTTTCAATTGCACAAATGGCGCAAATGCAATCGGAATTTTATTGCTGCGTGACATACTGTCATAAACTCTTAATTTAATCAAACCTATGATGATTATTCGGACACGTATATTAGCTTCAGGTCCCATGTGATTTTGACATGCATACAGATTATGATTTCGTGTTGCCACTTTTTGATTAAACGCACCGTGATTTTTTTTAATCACATAATAAGAACCTTGTAGTTTATGTGGGGAAGAAAGGAGTGTCAATATGACGGAACTAATCGCAGTTGAGGAAGAATGAAATTGCCTGTTTGCCATAATCTTGAGATCAAGGCCCGGTAAATTGGATTCATTTCATTTTTCATTTCGTAATCCCTTGTTTCTTTGACATGCATGTGTTGGGGTTTCAACGGGCCGCTTTGTATTACAATCAGCTAATCGCATTTTTATCAAACAAGGCGAAAATCAGCCGTTATGATTACGAATTCGTTCCACACAACAATTATTTAAAATTATTTGATAACGTGAATTTGTAGTTTATGTCATTAGTCAATAGATAAAATTCATGTCATAAGAAATAATAAATTATTAATGCGATAATTAGAGACATGTCACGTTAAATAACATCAACAACAAGAATTTTTTGGAAAGGATCAATTCATAGATCATAAAAGCAAGAGGGATGTTTGGTGTTTTGACAGACGTTGGTTAGACTGAAACGTAAACACTACATAATATATTACAATCATGTTTTCATCTTTCGCCATAAAATCAATATTATTAAACAGATTTAAGCAAATCTAAATGAGGACTAAACCCAAATCAACTGTTAATTCTAAGTCATGATAAATCTGAGCTGCCATTTCGTTAATTAACAATAAAATGAAAAGGACATGGAGCCAAAAATCTGATCGAGTCAACGAAGCATTTATTCACTTAGAAAACCATATCGAATTGATCCGGCAAAACGGAAGTTATAGAGCGTGCGACGTCCTGCGAGATTTGCCGGGCATCTGCCATCAGCGTACGGTCAGTCGGTGGCTGCGAGGCACCGGGCTCCGGGTAATTGATCGGAGCCGCGCCGATATCTGGCATTCGGGGGCCGGGCCCAACGTCCAGGGGACCCATTCGGGCTGATATCCACGCGAAGATGTGCATCAAGACGTCCGCCGTAATGGTACCCCAGAGGTCCTCTACATTTTCGCAGATAAATAAACTATTAAAACTTTTATTTGAATTCTTTCCCGCTCCTCCGACGTAACGTCGATCTCTCGCTTTCGCTCACGTTCCGCCACGGGTGGTTACCACTCGAGACGGGATCGTTTCAACTTCTATTGGCTCGAGATTACGGGCCGCCAATATAACTTCGGCCCCCCCGTCTCACGAACATCGCTTTATCTGTCTTATTTTAATTTAATTTGCCGGCCGCGGTTTGCTATTCATGCACGACGAATTAGTTGAATAGATGAATGTTTGCGGAAAATTAAACATTCAGAATTCTCTTACTTTTCTGTTTTAATCTTAGTATTTTATATAAATATCTACACACAAGGATTATTATTTTAAAGTTAAAGGTGTAAAAACTAGTTGGGATGATTTCTAATCATGATAGAATTATTTATTTAATTAATATTATATTTTAATTTAAACTGCCATCTGCGAGTGAGTGGCAATACTAAAATAATATTTTTAAAAATCTAAAAATTTTAACATAACGCAACTATAACGGTCTATCATATATAAAAATATTTAATTTACGCAATAAACAAAGAATTCAATATACCCCAATAATTTTAATATAGTGAATATTTATCAAAATTTAATAAATTTAAAATTAATATACTCTTTGTTTTAAAATGCTATAAATAAATGAGTAGAGGTAATTACAAAGTGTAAAATTTTTGTAATTAACGCTTTAATTATATTAAAATAATATCCATATATTTTTTACGGTTTAATAGTAAAATAAATACTTAAAGTTAATATAAAACATAATTAAATATTAGTGTATATAATGATATTGTGACTAATTCTGATTATTATATAATATATTTAAATATGAAAATAAATTTAATGCAGTAAACATAAAATGATATTTATAACTCACACAAAAGACCCAATATAACTAGAATTCCAATTCTGCATTAATATTATTTCACATATAATAATTTATCGATATAATATTAATTCAATTTTTACGATTTTTAATTCTTGAATTATGTTATAACCATTAACAATTAATATTTTCTTTTCTTTCTTTTAGAGTGCCATCTATGAATGAATAGAGATAATTCTATACTATAAAAATATTTTAGGTACTAAAATAATTATTATTTTTTAGATTTAAGTTACGCTGTGATTGAATAAATTTTACATGATATCTTAAGTAATTTTTAGTAAATATAAAAATATAAGTTGAACGCAATAAACATAAATCCAAATTTAAAGCCGTAGACAAAAAAGTGTATTTAATTCAAGTTACAATCCCGAATAAATTTTATTCCACATATAAAAATAATTTAACGACATTAGTTTTTATTAAAATTCAACGCAAATAAATCGAATTAAAAATTAATATTTTTATTGTTTTAAAGCGCCATCTATGAATGACTAGCTACAATTGTAAACCATATAAAATGTTCATTAATATATAAATATTAGTATGATTATAAAATATAACTTAAATTAAAATAAAAAATCATTTTCTAGCTTTAATGTAGACATTGGTTAAAAAAAATCTATAATGATATCTTAAACAGTTGTGAATCACAGCAAATTTAAAAAAAAAATTAAATTTTGAATTTAACTTAAATTATCCTGCATAAATATAATAATAACACATGTAATAAATAATTTATTAATATTAGTTTTAAACATATTTAGTGAACGTTTACTAAAATTCTATGAAAGTTAAATGAATAGCTAAAATAAATAAATAAACTATATAAAAACATATAAAACATTAAAAAATGAGTATGTTTGTAATTTTAAAGCGCCATCTATGAATGAGTAGTTATAATTAAAAATTATAACTATGTAAAATAATTAAATTAAAAAAAAACATTTTTTAGGTTTAATTGATTAAAAACAATCTATAATATCTTAAACAATTTTGAATCTTAACAAATTCAAAAAAAATTAAGTTTTGAATTAAACTCAAATTATCCTGCAAAAATATTATTTTATAATAATAATAATAAAATAATTTAATTAATTAATATTAGTTTTTGTTTAGTGAACATTTATTAAAATTCTAGGAAAATTAAATCGAATTAAAAATTAATATTTCAATTGTTTTGCGTCGACATCTATGGATGAATAGCTGTAATTAAAAACTATATAAAATGTTTGTTAACATATAAAACATTAAAATATGAGTATGTGCCCAATTCTGATTATTAGTAAATGTGAACATTAAATTCAACACAATAAACATAAAATGAAATTTATAGCCGTAGACAAAAGACCCGAATTCCAATCCTGTATAAATATTATTCCGAATATAACAAATTTATTGATATTAAGGTAATTTTAATTCATCGAACATTTATCTAAATTCCACACGAGTTAAATCGGCCGCGAATAAAAAGGCTTTAATTAAAACTAGGTGATCGATTGATAAAGTGTAACGGCGTGAATATACGAATTGGCGGAATAAATAGGAAAATCAAAAGTGACGATAAAATATGGGAATATCGGTGCGACGTTGTTGTCTGTGTACGTGCGAGCGCACTAAAACAGCACAAATAATTAATTTACGGATTTCATGTCATAATGGATTAAACTGCATAATTAAACTCTATTATATAATTAAGCCATCACAATAAATTACTTGGACACGAATATAGTTTTTATGATGTTAATTAACAATATTGTAATGCCGAAGTGAATCGATGCATAAATAAATATGTGATGGCCCTACATGGAAAATGTCAAATCTGCATGTCTGTTGGTGCGTGGCCCGATCAATTTTCGGGCCTGCCCTGGCCTTTAATGATTTATTATAAAAATTCAATTTGAAAATATTAATTTACAATGTTGTCGCGATTATGTGCCCGATAAATTGCACCGAGCGATTTATGTACCTACTACATGTTAGTGAAAAATGCGCCCGTCGTTGCGATTCGCATACAAAATATATCGTGTCCCCCCACCCCACTGTTTATGCCCTAATTGCCGTCAACGTAATTAATTTATTGCAATTTTTCATTGGTCCGGCACAGGTAGTGTACAACACCGCCATTTTTGTTATTAATATTACACACACGCATTTTTACTCGCATTTGAATGCGAATGAATCAAACGGCAATAAATTGCTGAACAATCACGGATTATTGAATTTATTAGATTTCTTATTGATCCACGTTCCGGCCGCGGACCGAAATGAAATCCCACAGCCAATATTGCGGAACAGTTATAATCAGGTTTGTCGGATTGGCCTGCGGTCAACGTCTGTATCAATTAACCAGGTGAATACGTCCGATAGGCGTGACGTCTGTGGAGACTTGCCGGCCCATGGAAATCCGGCGTTTGTTTTCCCGGGTTCGCCTCGTCAAATCATATAATTGACTTCGGTTGTTCCTTTCAATTATCCAATATCCAAGTCATTTGCCCATGATTGTTGCCCGTAATTCGGTTATTGCGGGCCCAACTTTATCGGATTCGCATCCACGTCCGGTCCTTTAACATTTGTTTATCCGGGCAAATTAATTTGGGAGAACAGCGAACGAGGTCGTGGGTGCACGTGCATTAACAAAAACTTCCGGGGTAATGCGACACTTTTTCACGAAATCCGGAATGGACTTGGCAAATAGTTGTCCCCTCTACGAAGACCCTCACTTTTTACGGATAAATAGACTATTAAAACTTTTATTTGAATTCTTCCTTCTTTCCGTCTCGTTCGGACCTTTTTCCGCGTGTGTATTCGCATCTGGACACTTGTTTGCCCCCAAAATACGATGAACTAGGCCACTTCAACTTCGATTGGCTCGGATCAAATCCAGATTAGGACTCAACGAGATATTGTAAAACTTCGTTTAATTGTATTGGGGAAATGAGGATGAACTTATCTACTAAAAAGAAACTGTAACAATTAACTTTAAGTATTGGTGCAATGTTAAAATAAATAAACAAGTAATAACGTAGTTCAAATACATTTGGCTCCTTTATGATAAAGTTCATGTTCAAGAGCCAAAACAATCAAAAGGAAAAAGGGAAGAGTTACCAGGTAGTACCTTGAACTTCTCTATGAAATGATAACCATTCTTCAACTGTAGATGAAAAATGAAGTTAGACGACAGTACATTAAATATCAGAATATTTCAGAAAGAAGAAAGTTCTCCCTGATTTTTTGAAGATTAGGTAGCTAGAGAAGGTAGTTATAATAAATAAATAATAAATTTATTATTCCAACTCAATATATATAGCCAATTTTACTCCAAATAATTCCCCATATTGAGAATTTAAAAGATAAAAATCACTTCTAAATTAATACAAATAGTTAAAAAAAGGAAAGAAGTAAAATTAGTATCCTTTTAATGACATATATCTGGTGATAACTACTCTTCAACACCTCGTGGGAAAAGAAGTTATGCGAATGACCATCAAAAATCATTATTGTCACCATTTTAGAAAGAAATTACAGCAATATTTCAGAAAGAAGAGAATTCTCTTCGATTCTTTGAAAATTAGGTAGTTATGATATATCTGTAAATTTATTGTTCCGAATCAATATGTAGTCAACAAAAATCAATTTTATTCCAAATAATTCAACATATTGAGAATTTAAAAGATAAAAATCACTTCTAAATTAATACAAATAGTTAAACAAAGCAGTGAGGTAAAGCAAGTATCCTTTTAATCTGATATATCTTATGATAACTACTCTCCAACACTTCATGAGAAAAGAAGGACTATAATCCATTAAAAATTATTATTGTTCACAATTCTGGAAAGACATTACAGTAATATTTCAGAAGGGAGAGGATTTTCCCCGTTTATATCTGTAAATTTATTGTTCAGACTCAACATGTAACTAACAAAAATCAATTTTTACTCCAATTGATCCACCATATTGGAAGATAACAATTACCTCTAAATTAATACAAGTTAAACAAAACAACGTAGTAAAACAAGCATCCTTTTAATTACATGGCAGATTCATTGACTGGTTGGACAGTAAAGAGTGGTGCAAATTTTTAATGGCGCCAGTAAATTAGTTTGGCTGTTTCAGATGGCTTTCTGTTTCGATTAACCGAAATCCGTTTTAAAACAGAAACCAAACGGCATATAAATTCGAACGTCGGACCGGTATTATTAATTTTGTTTTGGAGGGCAATTATGGGCAAAGTTCAGTATGCACATTGGGCACTCGGCTCGATTTGCCAGTCGACTGCATCCAGGACTGCGGCGCGGCCCTGACAAATGGCACGGGCCAGGTAATTCGAGATGGAACTTTAGAAATTTCCACTCCTCAACACTCTTTCTCCCTTAAGTTTCCATTCTTCCGAGCTGTTTGTTCAGTAGAATCACATATACTCCCGCCACATAATGGCGGTAATCGAAATAAAATTGCTTTGAACTTTCAGATCACTCAATACAACTGCGATTTACTGCCGGCACTGCGTTGCACTATTTTTCTTTGGCGATTTTGCACTTTATCGGCGACAGAAAAGTTTTCAGTCACACACGAAATAAAAGGAAAGAATTTCGAAAGCAATATATGTCGGATAAGCGGCTATCAAGCATCACGGAACAATGGCGTCACTTTACATTACCCCGTCTCCTTCATTAACCAACCAAGCAGCCAACAACTCGTAAACCTGCGCCGAGGTTAAAACGGACCACCGGCTTTAAGTAACTTTCAGCGTTATTACATTAGGAAGTCGCTTTGTTTAATATTAAGAAGTTTAATTTTACTACCAAGAATCCACTACTAAATATCTCCTTTTGTTACTCCCAGTCGTCGGACCAAAACTTTAACATCACCGGATTCCAATAACTTGTTTATTAAAAAAATTAACGCAATTAAAGAAGGCACTTAAGCACTGTAAACTGTTGAATTTTAAATAGGTGTGCATATAAAGAAATAACAATTACCTTTATTATAAGTGTAATGTTCCCGGCTCGAGTCAAAGCCACTTAAAGATTGCCCCGAACCGTAAGGGAGAATCTCCGCTAATTTTCGTTAAACGGTTCAGTCTACTCTATAACAAGACGCTGTGTAGATGATAATTCAGACGAAATCGCGGTGTTTATTTCCTTGGCATCTGGACTAGTGCACATGCAAAGTGCCACTTTCTGTTTTTGCCAAACGCGTTTAAAATCTCCGTAATTGCAAAACGGCACATCCTATAAGAACTCACTTAGGGTCGTATGTAATAAAATTATCATAGCATTGTAATTTTCGCAGCGTTGTAGTTTCCTCCTCCTTTGCACTATCTTTACAACCCTTATAAGGGGATATCCTTACGAAGAACCTTAAAACTGAATCGCTCAGAAAACTGATTCGGATGCCAAAACGATAGCTGTTTTATTTTGTTGGTAAAGTTGATAACTTTAGAAGTTTTTGAAATGGTTCAGGGTTCAAATTGCCACATAATAAAAGCTTTAAACAACATTTCAAGCAGAAGCAACTGCCTTAGGTTTTAGTACAATTAAAAACTTTGTTATGAAGAATACCTTTCTTGTATAGTTGTCCTAATTCTAAGATGAAAAAGAAGTTATGACCTCTATTTCTTTAGGCATTAAAAGATGTTAATTTCAGGAGTTCTTCAAACGATTCAAGTCTTCAGATTATAACATAATAAAAGCTTCAAACAACATTTGAGAAATAGAAGTAACTGTCTTAGGTCTTGGTAAAATTAAAAGCTTTGTTATGAAGAATACCTTTTTTATATAGTTGACATAATTCTAAGAAGAAATTGTGACCTCTATTAGTTTAGACATTAGTTTTCAGATTATGACATAATAAAAGCTTTAAGCAGTTTTCAGAAGTCTAAGTAATTGTCTTAGATTTTGGTATGGTTGTCATAATATTCTAAGATGAAGGCAGTTTTGATGTTTATTATTTCATACATTAAAAAATGATAACTTCAAAAGTTTTTGGAATCATTCTTCAGATTGTATTATAATAAAAGCTTTAACCAATTTTTGAAAAGTTAAAGCAATTATTTTCTTGAATTTCGTTCAATTAAAAACATTGTTATGAATAATATTTTTCTTGTATGGTAGTTATAATAAAATGAACAAGAACTTGTGGTACATCATATAATAAATAAATTTGAAAGTTTTTGGAAATATTCAATTAATCAGGTTACAATATGTTAAAAACCTTTTGAAAAGTTGAAACGATTTAAAGATTTTGGTTATTCGAAGATACCTCTGCCTTTTTATTATTTGACGCTGAAAATTGTTGACTTGACTAATTTTTGGAGCGAATCGTGGAACTTCCAGATTTATTATAATAACAAATCAAGCCGGCCTCGGCACCGGAAATCTTTTAATAAGGAAATTTCCAAACAAAAGAAATTGAAATAATTAAATAGAATTTACACGAATCGTCTCGTACGCTGACAAACTCGAAGGAGCACGGACGTCATTTAAATACGGCCAGGGAGAGCTATTTTACAATGCAAATTCGGAAACTATTAAATTCTTCTTGCTAGGGTTGCACGGGACGAGTTTCAACATTAAAATAACTTTGAATTGAGGCATTAGGTATATCAATTCTCCAGCAAATTATAAAGAAAATTTTATTTCGGGCCAGACAACGAATTTAGTATTTGATAGAAGGATGTATTTGCATAAATATAATGGAGTTTGGTTTAATTCATCCACGGAATTCGTTTATGTGACATATTTCGTGGCAATTTTAAAAATAATACGGCCGGCGCACTGAGTGGTTATTAAGGCAAAAATTAAATCTGACTAATTTTGGTGTTAAATAAATTCGAGAGCCCGGTTCCCGGGGAGTAATTTTAATTTAGACACGCAGTATACTGCGTCGGAGTAACAAAAGATCACGATTGACCCCAGAGAGGCATTACCCGGGCGGTCGGGTTCCAAATAGAACGACTTTCCATGAATCTTGGAATTGCTGATAACGCAGAGCGTAGCGAGAAGCTTGCTATATATGAGCGGGATAAGGGTTTTTGTCTTTCCGAGCCCGTATTCGCACCACCAAACCTATGTTCGCTCTGTTCAAACAAACCGTAATAACATCGGTCTCTTCCTCCAGATATTAGAAGGCCTAAGTCAACGATAATAAAGTATCATGGTGCTTTAGATAGGGATTCTTCCACTACACTTAACGGTCGGAATATTCACTTCTGTTTTATTTAAGCCCCGACACTTTTGGGCCAATCGAAAGTACCTTCGACACGTTACACACTTACGTTGCCGAACTGTTCGAAGCGCATGCAAATGGGAGGTCTCGTTCATTAAAATAAAAGCCGGAGATAACGTAATCACGGACCCAGTACAGGTGTTTAACAGAACTTTCTCGTTAATATGTGCACGTGCATATTTAACACGGAAAATCTGGTCTCCCTGCCGTCATTTCGGCATTTCTAGTTAGCGCCCGCTTTCGGAAAAATTAGAAATGAAATATTAATGGTAATTTGCATGTGGAGGTGCAACTTTAAAATTCGTACAGCAATCCCGCGTTTCAAATGTAGACGGACACTTGTTTAATGAAACTCCGGCAGGAATTCGCATTACCATATGGAGGTCCGCTCACTCTAACCTGACCACAATAAAAGCCGCATCTTCCCCTAACGATGGGGAATGAATGGAATTAAAACATGTTTAATTAATCGAATATTTTTACCTAGTTAATCGAAAATCTAATCAGTGTTATTTATGTAAATCGAAGAAAAATGTGTGCCAATAAATTCACGGAGACTCAATCCAAATTGGATTATGCGAATAATTTCGGTACTATTCGAGGCGAGTGAAAAAAATAAAATTGACATTACCATAAATTTGGTCGTGGCGAATGTACATCATTTAGGGGAAAATGTGTATATTTATATAAAATAGAAGTCGGAGAACGACGTTGGGGAAAATCGAGAGATGTAGCCGGCTTGAGGAAATGATATACTACCCGAATATACTTAATCGTTTTCAGATAGAAAGGGCGATCTTAGCAGCGAGACTCGGATACAACCGTCACGTGATGTGCCTCGAAATATACACTGATCCAAGGAAATATTTCGTGACGTATTTAATTAAGGAACACAAAATAAACCATTCTCCGCGTCATTTGTGCTTGTTGATTTTTTTTTGTGTTGTATTTTCCTGCGGAAAGTGATTAATATACACTAACGTTAATTAGGTTTTAGTGGATTCTTTGTGATTAATTTATGTGGTCTCTCCAAACAAACAGTTTCAGCTAATCGTTCTGTACTTGGAGTATTTAAAACTACTCACAAGTTTCTGCCTTGATAAATTTATTTGTATGTGTGGTCAAAAATAATTTCAGCTAAATCTTCTGTACTATAGACATTGTTTAAAATCTCATTAGTGATTAAAATCTTGGTAAATTTGTATGTATGAGTGGTATTTATAGATGAACTTCCAAAAATGACTTACGGGTTAAGAATCTAAAATAAGTCATTCTCCACATCACTTGTGTTAGTGGACTTTTGTGTTGTTTTCTTTTTGAAAATGGTCAATATACACTAAAGATAATTAGATTTCAGTGGTTTCATTTTGACTAATTTATATAACCTCTTCAATAAAAATAATTTCAGTTAAATCTTCTGTACTTGAGGTATCAAAAACTACAGACATTGTGTAAAATCTCATTAGTTTTTGCCTTTGATTAAAATCTTCGTAAATTTGTATGTATGAGTGATATTTATAGATGAAATTCCAAAAATGACTTATGGGTATAACATTTTGGTGTTTTAACCTTCAAGTCATTACAGCTTTTGCTCTTTTGTCTCGTTTTTCTATTAAGAATCTAAAATAACACACTCTTCACATCATTTGTGTTGTTTCCTTTTTGAGAATGGTCAATATACACTAAATTAATTAGATTTCAGTGAATTTTTTATGATTAATTTATATAACCTCTTCAATAAAAATAATTTCAGCTAAATCTTCTGTACTTGAGGTATCAAAAACTAATGACATTGTTTAAAATCTCATTAGTTTCTGTTTTTTGATTAAAATCTTCGTAAATTTGTATGTATGAGTGGTATTTATAGATAAACAAGTCATCACAGCTTTTGCTCTTTTGTCTCGTTTTCCCATTAAGAACCTAAAATAAGTCATTTTCCACGTCATTTGGGTTAGAGGACTTTTTGTGTTGTTTCCATTTTGAAAATTTTTAATTTACACTAACGATAATTAGATTTTAATGGATTCTTTATGATTAATTTATACAGCCTCTTCAAAATAAACAATTTCAGCTAAATCTTCTGTATTTGGGGCATCAAAAAGTACTGAAATTGTTGAAAATCTGTCAGATTCTTGTCCTTGTTTGGGATCCTGATAGATATGTATGGATACTAATGTAATAACATTATTTCTAATATATGCTGAAATATATAGATAAAAGTACAAAGAGTTGATTTAGTCCAAATGATGAGATAGGTGAAGAGTACTATGAACAAATTACTGACTACTGCAGTGCTTAATAATGGTTTGTATTTTGTCATTGAGCACAGTATCGAAAATAATTAACAATTGAAAGACATGGATGGTACGGTTGCGTCAATTTCAGCCAGATATAGATCGGCATCGAGTGGCAATTTACTGATGATCGCAAATAATCGCGGTCCGTATAGAGTAAGTGAGCAGTCGACGTAATTCAGGGTAATCTAGCAAAGCTAGTGGCCGTACAATAAACTGGGCAAAATTACCATATTACTTTAGCCGGCCGCAAATTCCCGTAACATATGTAACATGCCTAAATCTCCCCCTGAATATTGCAGCATACTGCCACGGGTTAGCGCTAATGGCCCGGGCCCTTTGTAATCCCATCGAATTCCATGTGTAAATCTTGGCCCCGAGGAGCACCGCTAACTGCTAGTTTTACCCTCTCCGATGCGATAGTAAATTTAATAATCTCGATAGCCAAAACGGCCGGGACATGTATGTTTGGCAGTTATGGAGTCTGTGCCGGCCAAAAGCGTTAGTTACAACGACTGTCGAAGCCCTTTGTGTCGTCCGGACGCCCTAACTCTGGCCGGCGGTTTAGGCAGACACGGCAAACACATCCTTCTTCGCCTGCAATAACCAGTTATTGGCGGCGGGCCGCGTTAACGCCAAGTTTTGGCACCGGAAACTGTTAACGCTCAATTAAAATTAAGGTTCGAACGCGAAGCGTAACACGTTTAGGGCCTTTTTTCCCATTTTCGGCGTGCAGCTAGGTGGGGCACATGCATCGTAAAAAGGTTAGCGGGCGTATTAGCATTCCTTTGCGAATTTCGCTCGGTGTATCGTCGGCCCGCTTTCATAAATACAGTTACATTTTTCCTTTTCAAGAGCTCCTTTCACCCCCGATATTGAATTTAGCATAATGTATATTTATGCATATTTTAGCATTTCATCTCGCAGAGGTTGATCTCGTTTCGTCGATACGCAAAAATTTGCATCGCATTAGAGCGGCACCAAGACGGCAAAAGCCACGGTCGCAGGGAGCGATTTTCTGACTTTTAGACGCCACTTGCCTGCACCGTTTCCCTCTTACGCTCATTTTTTTTTTTTGCCCGTTTAGTGCCGCTCGCGACTTGTACATGTTTTATTTTTCGCGGCCGACGTCAAAGCGATTCAAACGAGACATTGCTTTAAAGGTAAATTTTGCTCGAAAGACGTTTTAGCGGCGCTTTAGACGAACGTTCTCATCTGTATTTTAGGTACTTGGATTGACGTTTTAAAATTAGGCGAATGTGGGTCGCCGGAAATGGTTCACCATTAAGGCGCGAATATAAAATGTCAAAATGTTGTTATATCAACGTTGGTCGTCAGTCAAAATGTGCCAAAAATACTTATTCACACGTCGTTGGAAATCAGGAATTCTTCAATTAAGCAAAATTTAAATGTGTTCAATCCAACGTTTTTGTGGTAATTTTATTTTGATTTACTTGAAAAATTACAACAAAAATTATTGTTTAACTAGTAGAAAAGGTATGATAAAAGACAAACTGTATAAGATACCTGAAATCTAAGACTAATATAGGTGAAAAATTTAGAAAAAATAACCTATTTAGTTTTGTTAATGTATAAGATATTCAAAAATATATTGTCCAAATTTGTGCTTATAAATTGCCCACATATATAGCTCATGCATCTCATTTACTCTAAATTTATGATATAACAAACATCTTAAGGTACTCAAAGATATTGAGGTGTGATTAAAGACAAACTATATAAGATATCTGAAATTTCAGACTAATATAGGTGAAAAATTAAGAAAAAATAACCTATTTAGCTTTGTTAATGTATAAGTTATTCAAAAATATATTGTCCAAATTTGTGCTTATAAATAATTGACCAATTATATAGCTCATGTGTCTAATTTATTCTAAATTTATGAAATAACAAACGTCTTAAGGTACCCAGATATTTTGAGGTATAATAAAAGACAAACTATATAAAATACCTGAAATCTAAGACTAATATAGGGGAAAAATTAAAAAAAATAACCTATTTAGTTTTGTTAATGCTATTAAAAAAATATATAGTCCAAGTTTGTGCTTATACATCGCCCACATATATAGATCATGTGTCTCATTTATTCTAAATTTATAATATAAAAAACATTTTAATGTACCCAAAGTTTTTGAAATGTGATAAAAGACAAACTATATAAGAAACAGGAAATCTCATATTAATATAGGGGAAAAATTAAAATTAAATTTTGAATTTAATTATTTTATTTATCTTTATTCTTTAAAATTCTAAAATTTAAATAAGATTTACAATTTTAACAGTACATACAGAACAAATCATCATCAATACTCAGAGGTGGTGATTTTATTTTAATTTACTTGGAATCTTCCTAATTAAATTCTTGATTATCTAAGGGAAAAATTTCATAAAATGTGTCTTGTATTCAAAAATAAATTCGATGGCATCTGGAATCTAAGATTATTCATCAATATTATATATTATATTGTTTGGGAAGAAAATAAAAGAAATAAAAAACTATTTGGTTTTGTTAATTTATTAGTTTTTTTAATATATTTGTGCAAATTTATATCCATAAATTGAAAAAAACATTTAGCATTTATTATAAATTTATGATATGACAAACATCCTAAAGATTTTGCTTTTAATTGTTGTAATTTTTAGTAGATACTTCAGAAGATATCAGCTAAATATGTTGAATTACTTACAGACCCCAATTTGGGCAAGATATTTTTGATTAGTTTATTAAAAATTGACAAAACCAAATAGTGATGTATAACCTTGGACTTCAGACGTCCAATATTATTTCTCTTTTATCACACGACATATCTTACGAAACTTTTCACCTTTCCCTTAAGTTAATCAAGTTTTTTTGTAAGTTTCACAAGTAAATCAAAATAAAACTACCACTTCTATACTTTGTACGATATAAATTCTATGGATTTTCTGGTACAGTGAAACATGATTCCTTTGAAATTTTCACAAAGAATAAAGCTAGAAAATGTTTTGCCTTGCAAATATCTTTTCCATTTTTATATTCGACAACTCCCAACTCCACTATTGTCCAATTTACAATAGATCCACTACTGTGTGCTCATCTCCCATTTATTTTCAAACAAACAAACGTTTTTGTCAAATTTATAAATTGTAATTAATCAAGAATATCATCTTTTAACGCATATAAGCGAGTACATAATACACACATCATAATCAATTCAATTCGTAACGCTCACCCCGCGTTTTGACTTAATTTTCCAGACATTCGTTATAACACTCATTTAAAATTAAAATCGTCTGCATCGCAGCCTGCGCTAGACGGATTTCAAAATTTCCCCTAAAACTCGCTATTTAATCCATTAGTATAATAGTTAAATTAAAGACAATCGCTCGAACAAACTAGACTCATACTTTATTTACCGTAGTAAATGGTAGTCATTGAATTGTTAATCTCATTTCTAGAAGCCTTAGTTCTGTTGCAGGTGTCAAGTTACGTCTCCTGTCAGCCAACCCCCGTACCTTCTCCGACCCTCTCGCCCATTACTTGTTAGGAAACGAGCTGGAATTTGTTGAGAGAAGTGTTAAGTATCCGGAAAACCCTTTTTCCATCTTTTAAACTGAACGAGGTCGTTTGCTGAATAATTGCGCGCGAACGATTGGCAAACGAAAACTCCGAAATGAAGTAACGCTTGTGTTAAAAGGTTTTATTTTCGACGACCGTTTCAATTCGGGATGAATCTGAGAGGAAATAATTGGAATTGCATTAGGATGTATATCGTACTGATTTTTAAATTTTCTCATCCGAAATTGTTCTGTTTCTTTACGAGACCTCGTTCCGGTTTCACAAAGCCCGGATTTCGTCCTTGTGATATTGAAATTGGGCTGCGAATTTATTATCTTTTTTTGCTAACAAACGCATAATTAAAAGGGATTCTTTTGTGTGACAAAGTTAAAATTGTACATTCATTTTAACGTTTTATTTGTAATTGATAAGACTTGTCGTTAGCATTTCAACCCCAATTTAATCCTTGGAGGCGTTTAATTATAAAACCTGAATGTTCGTCGGCGTTATCTTAGAACAAATACTGATTTACTCGATGCGTAGTTCTTGTTTAAATAGCGTCGACGTTAAGGATAGCACTGTCCTAGTTAAACCCTTTATACCTTTTTCGTGACAAATAATTGGCTACATTATCAAAGTAATCCTTCCATTTCCATCCTCTCCCTTATCTGTGGCATATTTTTCAACTTTATCTACGGCCGTACGATCACGAAACGGGCTAGGAATAATTAAACCCGGATTTGACCTTTCTAATTATTTACTCAAATATGTTAGGGATACTTCGGTGTTTGAACAGAGCCCCCAACTTAAATTATTAAGCCACTTTTTGGGCAAGACAAGAAGAGCATTTACATCTCAAAAAAACCCATCGTCGACAAGTGCGTAATCAGCCATGTTGATGACGCCGTAGGTCCCCCAAGATCCGCTATCATGTTTTAATCATGAGTTTTATAAAGTTGTCTTGAGATTTGTGGGCTTTTAATTGAATTTGGGATCAACTCTCGCGTGAAACATTCCGTTTGTTCCATCGCAAAGGGGTTATATTCAAATGTCCCGTCTCCTCTTTCGGCCGTGGAAGAAGCTATTAATTGTATGATTTCGTAGCTAACTTATTCTTGAAATTGTTTTCCGACGAAAATTAACATAGACGGAGAGGGGGGGCAGGAGATCGGGAATTAAAAGTTCCGAAATGGAAGTTTCGATGCAAGTCGAATGGGTGTTTGCTTTTAAATTAATATTGAATTAATTTGGCGAGTGTACAATTAAAACTCTTAAAATTACTGGCGCAGGAATTTCCATTAAGTTAGCGTGGCAAAAATTTCGTGGGTGGCGTAAACACCAACAGTTGTCTCCCTGATCCCCGGCTTCAATATTTATAACTCCTGACGTCACCTGATCCATTCACATCGGCAATTATTAATTAAATATTAGTAGCTCCAAAGTACTTGGGTAAGTAATTATTGGCGGTGGTAGTTAAGCAGTTTTAAGAAAGCAATTGAGAAAATTGGAAACATTCACCGGTATAACTCATTACAGTTAACGATACCCCGATAATTTATTTATGCAATTACCCCATTCGACGATTCATAAGTTATAACTTTAATATCTCCTTAATTCATGCAAATTACATTTTCGCGACCAATCCATTGTTTTAATGAAATTAATAGTATTAAAATCAATAATTAGTGCGGCGGAGCCGGCCATAAATTTGGGCGGCACGTAATTATGGGACCCCATTCTGCAAATATAAATTTGATAGAATTGGCGGGCCGAGCCCTCGAATTTATGCCGTAAGTTTCAGCCCACCTCTACGTGCCTTATAGACTATCTTTATTCATTATTAATTTTATACACAACTAGAATACGAACGGCAGTTTTCGCACGTCCAATCTATCCATTCGAATGTAGCAAGTTGCATTAGGCGGAATGAATTTGCAACGCTGTCTCTGAATAAATGGATAAATGAATGGGTGTAAATTAATTTGTTTCGTTATTAGCGTGTTAGTTGAATGGAATTAAAAATAAATTCCATTTAGCGGACTAAATCAGTACGTTTGAAATTTATCATTTGACTGTTGAAATGTTAATTAATGAGAATATGAATTTTTCCCAGACCATAACAAAATAAATATAAAGCAATAATTGGCAATAAAGTGCAAATAAAGCCTGATAAACCTGGTTTATTTACCCAAATTAATTGACTTTTGTTTGGTGCTTTCAATTAAATTATAGTAGTATTATTTTTATCCAAAAACTATGAACACTTCTTGATGATGTATTTACCTTCTAGTGGAAATAAATCGGGATTTTACCAGCGGGATTAAATAATTTTCGCGTCGGAATATGATAATAAATGTCACAGTTTATTAAAGTAATATATTGTATTACAAAACGGTCGTGTTGTTTTGTAAAAATCAGACCGTGCTTTATGGCCGTTTAATATTTATTCAATTGAACTTATGCGCAAATTACGAGATTTCACTGTGAAATGCACCATTTAGTCCGGATATAAAAATTTCAACGGACGTCCAAATGGTCTGTTATATCGACTATTAGAGGTGCTTTAAATTTTACGCCGTTTTCATAAATTTGCAATATAATTTAGTGATATAGCCGTGAAATGCATAAAACTCCAAAACGATGCGCAACCATTCTTTATCTTGCCCTTATTATTTTTATTCTTGTGGCGATATATTGTTCCGAGGCGCTTTCAGTGGAATCCTATTTTGTCGGGATCCTATTTGAATATATGACCAAGTGATTGTTTCAGAAGACGAAAAACAACACCGATTTCAAGAAAATTTAATAAATCTATTGAAAATTCTTAAATTCTATAAAAAATATAAATATTTACAAAAGAGGAATAAAACAACTCTTTATAAGTTTATGGAAAAAGAAATTTAGTTAAACTATTGAAAAATGTAGAGAAAATATATTAAATAATTGTAAATATAAAACAATTTAAGATATTAAATTAAAATTAAGTTCTACAAAAAAATATATGTATAAAAATTTGCAAAAAAGTAAAAAAATAATTCTTCTTAAGTTTATAAAAAAAAATTGTAGTAAAACTATTGAAAAATGTAGAGAAAATATATTAAATAATTATAAAACAATTTAAAATAGATATTCTTATATTAAATAATTTTAAATATACAACAATCTAAGGGAGATTTACTTAAATTTTACAAAAAAAAATATTAAAATTTCTAAAAGAGAAATAAAACAACTCTTTGTAAGTTTATGGAAAAAAAAAATTTAGTAAAACTATTGAAAAATGTAGAGAAAATATATTCAATAATTATAAATATAAAACAACTTAAGTAAGATTTTATTAAATTTTACAAAAAATAATAAAAATTATAAAAGAATAAATAAAATAACTCTTTGTAAGTTTATAGAAAAAGAAATTTAGTAAAACTATTGAAAAATGTAGAGAAAATATATTCAATAATGATAAATATAAAACAATTTAAGTAAGATTTTATTAAATTTTACAAAAAATAATAAAAATTATAAAAGAAGTAATAAAATAATTCTTTGTAAGTTTATAGAAAAAGAAATTTAGTAAAACTATTGAAAAATG
Source organism: Aethina tumida (assembly GCF_024364675.1). Taxonomy (NCBI): domain Eukaryota; kingdom Metazoa; phylum Arthropoda; class Insecta; order Coleoptera; family Nitidulidae; genus Aethina; species Aethina tumida. The sequence continues at coordinate 26,947,306 of NC_065439.1, forward strand.
TAGAGAAAATATATTAAATAATTATAAATATAAAACAATTTAAGAAAGATTTTCCTAAATTCTAAAAAAAAAAAATTTGCAAAATAGATATGAAACAACTTTTTGTAAGTTTATAGAAAAAGAAATTTAGTAAAAGTATTGGAAAATGTAAATATAAAATAAATTATATATATTTTTTAAAATTCTATAGAGAAAAAAATTAGAAATATAAACTGGACATACAAAATGCTAAATATCCCAAACTCTACAACTACATATAAATATGGCTAATTAAATAATATTATTCGTAGTAAATTATTAAAATTACTCTTACATTTAAAAAAATATGTTGTCCAATTCCAAGAAATAGATATAAATTAAAAAAAGATGATCATCAATCATCAAAACGATAATAAATCAAAATTGTTTTTTAATTAGGGCAGATGTAAAGATAAAAAATCACTAAAGTTCCCGTAAAACGCGTCTAAATTCCCACCAACCCGTCCTTTTTTCGGGGCCTGGCTCTAAATATTCGGTCCCGATGACATTATTCGAAAAACCGGGTCGAAATGAATGTGTTTGCGCTTCCTTTGGCCGGTGATTAATATTTTTAAGCTTGATACGGCTGACCAAACGGGCCCGGGGGTTAAGCACGTAGTCGGTAGCCTCATAATACTCTTTAATTCATTACATTGCCTTTTAAGCGCAACTCAAATAATTTATTTCGCGTTTTTGTTCCACTCTCCACTGTGTTTTGGTTTTGCGAGGCGGGCCCGGGTACGAATAGTTTCAGAGCCCGTGCGGAGGGATATTCGCCCCCTTTGCTTCTCGTTTTATGTGCCGGCCATAAATGGCGTTACGTTCAATTCAATGATTATTTTGTTCGCGGTGGAATGTGCGGATGTATTATTCTTGGACGGGATTTTGCTCTGTTTCGTGGACAACATGTTTGGCGCAGGGAAAAGTAATTTATGCTTTTCAACGTTTAATTAAAGCAATTCACGAGAGGAGAAAAAAATCCTGGAACTGAAGAAAAGGTTACATACAAATTTGGACAATAAAAAAAATATATAATAGGCATATGGAGAAATATGTGGAGTATAGGTGGATGAAGTAGGACTTCTCATTTAACATTTTAAAGCTTCCTTTGAGACTCTAATATATCATGTAGTCCATGGACTTAGTCAATTTGCAAGTAGCAGATGGATTGATTGTTTGGCCTCTTGGTAGATGGTAGTCTCATTGTTTAGCCCTTTGAGCAATGCCCAAATCAACTCATTTTTTGTCGTATATATCATTTCTAAGGGTTCATTCATCATCTAAAGAGATCCACCTGCAGTGCAATCATTGCCAGTCTTAGGTCGTCAAAACTAAATTCATCCAACTTCAGCTTCAACTCTTACCCTATTGTCTGACAAGTATCAATGTTGGTATCAAAGTTATTAATTAGAAAATCGATGCAGGCATGGCATCCCCATAACATAACGATATTATCCGAAGCATTCAATCTTGGTACGGGCACCTTCTTAGGTATTAACACGGAACTGAAACATTCTAATGGACAAAGTTTACGATCCACGGTATACGGTCACGCGGAACCCGAATCAGGGGGGGGGATTAGGAGGCAACAATTTAAAATTTAATTAACTTATAATAGAAGTGGCGCTGCTAATTGAGGTGTAGGCATAAGGTCGTATAACATCGAAAGTCTTGTACCTTCTGGCGCTGACATGTAGCGTTAATGTCGGCCACTAATTACTGGCCCCAACCCGGATCTGCCTACTACAAGCACGGCTGCCCCCCCGACCGTCCCACCACGCGTTTACGTAACGCGCCAGCCGCCCCCGCCGCACACATACACTGGTACGAATTTACGGCGGAACTTTTTACAACAAATACACTCGGCGTGCAATTAATGTCGCGAACAGATACAATGCGGACATGTTATGATATTTCGCCGCTGTGTGTGATATGTAGGCTAAAGGGTTGACGGTTGCACACAGCCGACAACGTGTACGTGAACCGGGGGGATGGCGGATATATTTTTCTCCCCTCGGTGTTTGTGATTTTTTAATTTCGAGTGAATTTTAAATGTTATTTTTGGGGGAATTGTGCGCGACACTGATAACCGTGCTCGCCAAACAACTGTGCTGGTTATTATGCATTCATTCCATTGTCACGTTAAACCAATGATTTTGCACTAAAATTATTGCACATTATCAATGGTATAAACGAGCCGATAAAATTAATTATCATATTCATATCAACATAAATGCAATAATCAAAATGTTGAACAGTACACAGTCGAATTGAAATGTATTTACCTACCCCTGTGGTTCAGGACGTACCGTACTCCAAAGCTTAATTAATAGTCGCCCAATTTAGGCAGCCACTATTACTATTATTTAAATGGGAACTAACATTTTTTTAATTAACTTAAGTTTTCAATTTTAAAAATGAGCCAGCAGACGATTTCTAATTAATTTTCGATTCGCCGAAGCCAAATTGCGTTAATATCGACTAAATTTTCATTATTTCATGCATTTGGGCATAAAATTTATTTAATAATCTCGCTTTAATATTCGATAGTTCGGTTTTGTCTTGGTAAAATATAACTTTCAAATAAAATGGAATTTGATTTAATTAAGGGTGTTAATAAAAACAGAACATTTCGGGGGATTGTGTTAAGTAAATTAAAGAAATAAATTGATTACAATTTGTTAAATTGGTCTGTTTTTTATTTAATTTAACACCCAATTCTCCATTTTTTCTTTAATTTACTTAATAGAGTTCTGATGTACATAAATTATAAATTATGTGATAAAAAATTAATGTTTTTATTTTTCTCATGCAACAATTAGGTAGTTTTAATTTTTATTAGATTATAATGTATTAATCTTTGACAACTGTAATCCATCAAACATGTTTAAAAGAATATTTATGAGTTTTAAAATATTTTAATTATTTATGAAACTAAATAAAAAACATTACTCGTTTTTTATCATACAGAAGACAATTTAGTAGATATATTTAAAATTGAATCAATTTACCCACCTTTAACCAATAAAATGTATGCTTTTATTTCAAAATATTTAAAAGAAATTATTCGAATATTCAAATAACAAAATTAAAGATATATTTTCTAATATCTAAAAATTTCTAGAATTCTTCAGAGGTCTATAATAAATTTCGAATATTCAAATAACAAAATTAAAGATATTTTAATATATTATTATTGGAATATCTTAATACTTAGATATATACTTTATATTAAAATGGTATAAAGAAGTCTTGTTTTTTTTTAAATCTTAAATATTTTTAAAATTCTTCAGAGGTATATAAGGAAATTTTAAATGAACCACATAAAATAACAAAATATTTACGGAAAAATACACGTTTCATACCTATAATATATAATATCTATGCTTTCTTTTAGTTTATATGACAGTTCACAATATTTAAAAGAAATTATTCGAATATTCAAGTAACAAAATTAAAGATATTTTAATATACTACTACTCGAATATCTTAATAGTTAGAAATATACTTTATATTAAAATGGAATATGAAAATAACGAAGTCTTGGTTTTTTAAATCTAAAATATTTCTAAAATTCTTCAGAGGTATATAACGAAATTTTAAATGAACTACATAAAATAACAAAATATTTAAAAAAAATACACGTTTCATGCCTATAATTTATAAAATCTACGCTTTCTTTTAGTTTATAAGACAGTTCACAATATTTAAAAGAAATTATTCGAATATTAAATTAAAGATATTTTAATATACTACTACTCGAATATCTTAACACTTAGAAGTATACTTTATAATAAAATGGTATATGAAAATAATGATTACACATCTTTAATTTAAAATATTTAATTAGAAGAATTTAATTTGAATGTTAGGTAAGAATATTCGAGCAATAAAATAACACATGTTTTAATATAATACTTCTCGAATATCTTAATATTTAGAAATATAAGAAAATAATTTGTAAAATGAATCATTATTTTACTGTTAAAATTTCTAAATTTATTTAGTGATATACACAAAAGATAATACTTTTATGATAAAATTTGTATTTTTATTAAATTATTAAGATATAAGATAAATGTCTTAATACACATATTTTTAGGACTACCTGATTTGTAATTCCACATTATGAGTAAGTTTTTCACAATCTTCCCCTTAGCTTGATCTCGCTGATTCAAACAATAACCGTAATGACGAGTAAGTCATTACAAGCGACAATTTTTTTCTCAGGGTCGGGATTCCCAATTCCTGTGCACAATCTATCGGCACGTAAGTAGATTGTGTACGGGCGTACGTTTGAAAATTCGTTATCCCCCCCGATCCGGAGCGCCGATAAAACTTTTTTTTTTTGCCGCATAAACCGCTGGCGATGGAGAAAATTGAAGGCAGAGTCACATAATGAGTTTCTTGGTACATTTATCATCCAATGAAACCCTATCAAAAGCTGACGTGCCCAAGGAAGTACGCCATTACACGACGTGTCTCATCTATTGTATCCTACGGGGAGTTCGACGGGGACTGGAATGGGGGCGTTTTTCGATTTTTTTACTACTCCACTGACACCGTATCGATTAGGCTCACACCTTCTGCCTTGCGGCTATTTTTCTTCCCGACGACGTCAGCCCAATCAGTCTCGATACGCACGCACAATTGGCGAATTAGACTGGAATAATTATCGGTAATTTGCATTAAAACTTATTGGACGGGCAACGCATTAACAATGGAATCGTTGAGATGATTGTTGTTTTCTGTGTACACACACATTTACCTAAAAAGATCAGCGAGATTTGGAATATAACATAAAATATGTAACCCCCTCACAGATGGCGTGATAGTAATACTCGGATCTTATTGATTCCACGTAAATTTTTAATATAAAACTGCGACATATTTTCCAGTTCGATTCAATAAACTTTTGATAAAATAAACTTTACTTTAAAAACGCCTCTCGACGACGTTATTGAAATAAAAGCGGTGATTTGATTGAAACAAATGTCAGTCAGCATTTTAATGACCCAATTCGCATTCCCAATGTTTTAATATTAAAATCGACAAATTTATAAAATTTAATGGAAATTACGCAACAAAACAAAATGTCTATTGTCTTTCGATTTAATGATGTTTAAAAATAATATTAATCGTTGCCTAAATAATTATTTTACAATTTACTGTGTTTTACTGCTGACCCAATTTTCAATTCCAAACAAAAACTGTGGAAAATGTCAAAACAATTTTGATATTACATAATTTAAATTTGTAAATATGAAATAAAAATAATAAATACAGGTTCTTTCATATTAACTACCCCTTTTGGGGATTGTTTTCACACAAAAAATAAAAAAGTGATCAAAATAGATATTTCCCGTTTTTTAAAATAATCTGTTTGATTAGATTAAGTGATAAGTCTAACTACTAATGACTAATAACTAAACATAATTGAAACTACTCTATGAAAACCTCTTAGTAGTATGTTTTTAATTAACTTGACTTAGGACTTAAACTGACGGTTGACGATGGGACTAATGTGTAGAAACTAGAGATGGGATAATTAAACAAATAAATAAACTATTAGTGAAATTTTAAAATAATTGACAAGTGTGATTATGGTTAACGTCTAAATATCCAACTGAAAGATGAGTATTCGTATAGAAATCTGCTAGCTGGTGATTAATTAATTAACCTGATTTAAAATAACTGACGACTGACGATGCAATTGATGTTTGAAAGCTGACAATTCCATTGATGTTTATTCAGTCCCATGAAAATTAACTTAAATAAATATTAGTCATTTTAACCAGTGTCGAGTATCGAATTAATTTTAGTCGTTAATCAATTGGCTGTTTATTGAAATAAGTTAGTTATTCCCAACTCCAATTATTTTACCTGACCCACAGTTTTAAAGGAATGTAGTTCTTACCTAAAACAAAAAAATAAACATTAGTCATTCAACCGATAATGAATGAATGGCCAATTGAAGTACCAAATTCACTCAAGCCCAAACGATATTATTTACGGTTGCGGTACAAGGGCCTAGATAATGCATACATGATTGATATCGTGTCATACACTTTGTGCTATACAATTTGTGGACATGTACCTAATTTGACGCCGGCCGTTGATTCTCCGCACATCGACTTTATTTGCTGGCCACGCAATAAAACGACTTTTTGCCACTAATAAGCGTAATGCCCGTTCGTAAATGTATTCCATTCAATATCGTTCTAAGTGCCCAATTTAACGTACTGTGAAGAATACATAAGAATTAAATGGAGCGGAATTATGCGCCCTTGTATAGGTCAGGGGTAACAAGTCGTGTAATCGATTTCGAAACGATCGGCCATTGTAGATTTAATTTATTGTCGGAAGTGGAATCGTTCGCTGTAAAATGTAGCAGGTAGTTTGTCTTTTGCAACGCTCAGGATTGCCGAACGAAGACGTCACAACTACTGCAAATCCGCATCTGTGCTCCTCGAATATTCCATCGCAATAGAAACTTTACGCCGACATCGAAATATCTGATACGGGGTTGTATTTTTATTTGAGACGTAACTTACGAGCAAACATTGTACCACCAACAATAAAAATTAAATCGTACAAAATAATCCAGAACAAAATTCGTATCTGTGTGTGTGTGTGTGTGTATTGAATCGTTGAAAAATACAAATTTTCAATAAAATAACCCCGAGTCTGTTTATTGCTGGTACATAAGACGGGGCCCGAATTTACCGTCGCCCGACCTGATGTTACTATATTTACAAAATAACAGCTCCCGGAGATGTCGGAGCGGTGAAATTGACAATTTCGCCGGCAAAAACATTAAAAGAATTATATGCGAGCTTCGACCAGAATACTAACCGGGTGGGTTTCCGTTGGCTTAGAGGTGACGTATTTTTTAAAATGTTCCAGTTTACGCTTGGTCCATTAAAGTGACGTGATAAGGAAGGAAAAGGCTAATTGTAAAATGTGATTGCGGAGGAATTTAGACGTCTAGCCACTATTAAAACCTAATTTATCAAAGGCTGTGGCCACATTTCAAACGACTGATTTTGTAAATGACTCGATTGTTATTCCTTTTTCGAATGACTCGTCATAAAACATTTATCTGAAGCACCTGAAGTACGGCAGACCAGGCGACGCCTTTCGCCATTCCTTGTTTGCGCCAGTTTTTGCTAATCTAATCCCAGTGATTACTTCGGAACGCATCAAAAATAGTCCGATAAATTGAGCCCGTCCACTCTATTCTTTCTTATTTACTTGACCCTGAGCCAGGTTTATTAGCGGTAGCGACGAGATACCTCCTCCAAAGTAAAAAAGATGCACTCGAGCGACGGCATAATTAAAACCCCGTCGTCTGTCGCGCAAGGAAAAGACTCCGGACCCTCGGTTTCATTTTTTTTTGCTGTGAAGTGCTCCATGAAACAATGTATAATAGTGTATTGTGGACGACCTCGCGGTGCGAAAGCTGCTCGAGTGGTCTCCTGCAGACAGCCGAGCCTCTCGAGCTTATTCAAACGCGTGACGAGGCATCGCGGCGGGACAAAGCAGGAAGCCACTCGAGTCCGACGGCTTCCGGGTTATATCTGGCGAGATAAGCGGCGGGGACGTGCATCCAATTATTTTTCAATTCGACGCAATCGGCTCCCACATGCCGGCAGGGGCCCTTCAAACGTTGAAAGGTCGAGGAGTGTGCACGGTACTTTTGAGGCTGCCGAAATTCCATTTGCACCTATCAAGCACCAAGATTTATTTATCATAAAGATTAAATATATTTTTAATAAAGTAAGCAGGAATTAATTGGTTGAATAAAGCTGTAAATTATTTACGTTTATCGATGTTAAATAAGGAATTTTTGAAATTATCTCTCGCTTATACACCCACAGTCACTTTAAAGCCGCTTTAAGCCCTGATTGATTTCCGTTCTCAGTTTTATGCAAATCGACAGCTTAATTTCAATAAGCCACTCGCTGTGTAACTTATCGCAAATTTATTAGCAACATTAAGCCGGGGATAAATGATTAATAACATTCCGCTAGCCGTCAAACATTAATGATAAATGCATGGGAAACTCCACGAGAAATATTGAAAAGACCTAATCGTGACTGAAACTTTCTCAGTTAAGAATCGATTTAATATTGGTACTAATAAATCACCAGGCCATCATTAAATTATATTTCGTTTTGATCGAACCTTTAATAAAAGCATTGCTGAAATAGAATTTCGTAAACGACCGCACTTAATCCAAGCTGAAACCGTATCATTAATAAATGTACGGGAAATAGAAACATTTGTTAGAAAAATAGCCAAAAAACCGACATAACATATGCACCCACACACCATACACGTATGTTGTGAACGAGTGGGCGAGTGTACGCGTGTGTAAATATAAATAGGCGACCTGCAAATGAGCCGCCATAAATCAGCGATTTGGAGTGTTGTTTTTTCTTGGCGGGCAAATGGCACGCACCACATACATTTTGATACGTTCGCCGCCACCCCCGGGCGGGCGGACGCACCCCGACGGCCCGGCCGCGATGAGAAGGAGCGAAAGCGACAGGCGAAAGGACAGAGAGGCAGTAACAATCCATAATTCAAGTTGCTAATGATGCTGCCCGGACCAGTCGGGTCCTGCAAGAGATAGATGGGAGAAGGATTTGGCGGCTGAGGGCCCCCCTAGAAGCGACAAGCAAAAATAAATGACAGCAGCCCGATGTTGATGTCTCCCTGCTTTGCCCCAGAACACTCCAGACCCGGGCTGATTCTTTATGCCTTGTTTCGCATCTTATACACCCTCATTACTTCATTAATGCCACTACGTTATTGTACCAGCCTCATTCTTTGCCTGATTTTATTGTATTATCGGGCCGGCACAAAAAAACGTTCTTATCTCCTTCAGGAGGTTGGTGTTAAACATAAGTAATGTGTAAGACGCGCGCAACTTATAAATTGATTCGTTAAAATGTTTGTATGGAGTTTCCAAATAATGTCGGCATTATTCTTTGCCCTAGATCTGAAAGCCGATAATTACCAGCACATAACTAACTACGTTTTGAATAACATTTGCCTCCATTATCCCCACTGAACGCAACATTTTGTGTAATAGATGACTAGTTCGGTTAATCATTTCGTCAATACGACTTAATTCCTTACACATTACTAAACAATAGGTCGAAACAATAACCGATGCTGGAATAATTGCTACTAATTACCGTGGTGGTGTTTTAACAATGGCTTATTACAGGTGAAATATTAAACAATCAACGTGACGAGTTCCGTTTTGCATGCTTAGGACCATTCGGCCAGACACAATGCGTCCCGACGTTATAAATAACAAAAGGATCCCGGTAATTTGTGTGTGTACGTGTAACCGTGTCATTTTCGTGGCATCATACAACCGACGCTTTCAGGAACACATTAACCAGGTAATGATGGAATGGAGCATAAAGAGAACTCTGTGTTTTACTTATCTATAACAGAATCTATCGCCAAATTGTATGTGACAAGAGAGTACACGACAAAGTTATCCTGTTATTACTACATTAATTTCAGGCACACAGTCACGTGAGATGCTTTAACACAATATACCGCAACGTTAGTAACATCAAACTTCTTGTTTTCATGGGTTTGCAGGAAAGAATGTGAAGGTATTTCCACAGTAGTTGGGAGTTCACTCTTTATTATCATACTTGGTTATTTAAAATATAAGAATGAAGGTAACAGTTTCAAAAATTTTATAGTAGCATACAAAGCTCTCAAAAATTAATGTTTTAAACCGATTTTTTGGCAAAAACCAGCAAGAAAAAGAAGACTAGATAAATTTCTCGTACCTGGGCAAATAATAAAATTAATAAAGCTTCCACAAAGGACTGAAGAGGCAGCATTGATCAAGAAGGACAAGGCATAACGTAATACTTGAAGCATTATCAAATGACATACAAAGTTTTTATCAAATAATTCTGTGAGTCGATTGTTAGATATAAACCTGAAAAATTAAGAATTTTATCTAAAACAAAGATGATGTTTTCAATCTTAGGCAAACTGTAAAACTATTATAGTTTCTACAAACAATTTAAAAAGTAGAATTAAACAAAATAAGACACAGAACTTGAAATATTTGATATCTTTGTTGAGCAATTATTTAAACTGTATTCTTAAATGCTGTGATCCCATAATTTGATGTAAACCAGTAAAGAAAAAAGAACATTATCTGACAAACTATAAAATTAATATAGCTTAAAAACACACAACGATAATTTATTCTTGGTGGCGTATCGATTATAACGGTGTACGCTTTATTAAGTTATTTATAACGATATCTTGACTATTTGCAGACCAGACCTGATACGGTCCATTAACCGCGCCGCAGTACTTATTATTATTTATGGTTGATCTTAATTCAATTAGTACAGTGAGGTATGGCACCATCATCATACCAGATCGGATAGCTATTCTCCAACAGACGTCGGTTAATTGGTGTTTTATCACATAATGGAGGCTTTAGTGTGGTGGCTTCGATTTTTGTTGGTGTTCCTAAGCTTCAGACGGCACTTAATTCAAACTAATAAAACCCCTAATGTAGCAGTGATTGTCAATAATCTAACAAGTATAATTAGAATCGTGGTGACGTTTTTCGCTAATCCTGTATAGTGTTCTTCTCCCTCATCCGACGCCCTGATGCCGGGAGTTAGGAGAGCAAGTCTTGAAATTACCCGCCCCATCTACACTAAGTATCTCTGGTACGGCGCGGGGATTTAATTAAATTGATATCTATTAACTTGCCACGAACTTACTGAATGTAAATAAGTCGGCTGCCACTCTTAGTTTAATGTTTACTATGTCAAAGGTAACTCTAGAATGTACGTGCAACTAATGAGAAATTAACCTTACTTACTTCCCTGTTTTCGTTTATTATTGTCTTACTACTTACTACCAGAACATGCATGCGTCTCATTAGCTTTCCTTCTCTGCCTCCATCCCGTTTACCCTTCAAACATCGTAAAATTACTGCCTGAATTTAAACTACCCCATGTTTGTATATTGGGTCGGTACAATTTTGGACAAAGACACATTTATTTGCGTGACATTAAAGTGCGTGCAAATAAAAAACCCGAAAAACTTTACAATCTCGAAACATTTTAGTAGCCAGTTTTGTACATTTTAAAACTTTAAAAGATTAAGAGAAGTTGGTTAAAACTTTATACACTTTTAGTAAGAAGTTGAAATTAATATGTAACATAAGCTCGCTTATAAACTTCATAAAAACTTCTTTACAAGAATGGCTAGATGTTTTATTGCTATTAAGTATTAAATTGCGGCACTTACATAAGTGTTTATCTATTCCTTTGTTGGGTTGATGGAAAAATGATATTTATTACGCGACGGATTTATGCCGGAACGCCATCAAAATTTACTTTTGCCCACGTAAATTTTAGCAGAATGTTATTTTAAACCTTAAAAGTTCTTAAGTGTTAATTGCTTTCATTATTTCTAACCCTAATAAAGGTTATTTAATTAAAAATCCTCGGTCGTGATGGTGATGAAAGTGATCTGTTAAAATTGGTGGAGGTAAAACTTTTCTGTGATTTTTTAAAGTGTTAAGGAAATTTTAGTAGAAATAAACAATGTGGCACCATTTGATGCTTATACTGTACCATACAGTGAAAATAATAAAGACACTTGTTGGTATACAGAAAATATGCAAATTAAACCAACGTTTTCAATAAGTTTTGTAAGGAATATTTATTTTTAAGTACTCTTATGTTTCTGGTACAAAAATTCCTTTAAGAAAAAAAGAAAAATAATTGATATATAAAGTAAATTAATTTTTAATATTTTTTGACGATGGAAAAGGATTTTTATTTACAAATCTCGAATGATTCGTTCAATATTCGGTGTTATTTTGGCCTTTCGTCCTCGTATTTTCTTTTGGAGCTTATATTTTACTGTATTTCTGACAACGGTCTTTGAGCAATTTAAGTTTTCGGCCATTTTCTGGTATGAAATACCTTTTTTATGAAGTTGTTTTGTTTGCTTTCGACGTTCAAAGGTGCAATGTTGTGCTCTACCCATTGTAAACATATTTATTACATATTTAATGATAAGAACATGCTATGATCTTTAGGCATAATAGTTTTTTTGTGCCTAAAGATTCCATTAGCCAATTTTATTTGTAATTTGGAATAAATTTAGACAAATTGTAACCAAGGGACTTTTTCAAGTTATTTCAATTTTCACATGACTGTATGTCCTGAATATCTATGAGGACTACTCTAACATCATCAGGATTTTAGATAATTCTATAGAAATATTGATGCTGGCATTCCAAAACTGATTTTTTAGGTAAATCTTTGTTGACCTTCCGTATGTTCATCTAATGTTAACATTGTTTCCGTATGTTCATCTAATGTTAACATTGTTTGACAAACATTGTAGTTATGATGCTACGAAATATTTTGCTTTATGGCACTATATTAATATTAAAAGGAACTACTTGTGATTGATCATTCCTATAACTAATTATTTTATCTATATTTACTTATTTTTAGTGTGGATGAGTTTACTTCTAACATATTCGAAGTTATAAATCAGTTGACTGATTTCGAGGATTATCTGGAACGCGGGTAGATCATAATTGCGGCATAATAAATCCAGGACATGGCGCGATTAAAGGCGGGGAACCTAATCTGGTAGAGAGCGCTCTTCGGAAAAATCATATCAGCAAGCCATAAAATAGCATGCACAGTGTACGTCCTCCCTTTGGTTTTATCTGTTCGATTCGGCATAGCGTGCCATCGGTTGCCGGCGACTGCTCTCCATTTCCTTCAAACACGGCCCACATGATATTGATTCACATACTTTTCCGACACCGCGATTGGTCGGCTTTCTTATGTCGATCAGATTGCCCGATAATTGGATATGCAACGTAAAAAATTACTGTTCCCAATAAAAAAACAACGGCCATCGTAAAGCGGCATTTAAATATTAATCTCGTTATGGAAACGGCATCCTCGCAGGAAATGTGGGTGGGACGACTGGTGATTGATGTTTACAACGTAAATTGCACCCTTGTCGTGATGGACGTTTGATTTTAAAAAAATACACTCGCTAATTAATTCACATTGGGCAAGCAACGTGTGTACATTGTAGTAAATATTTCACCCATTTCAAACGCCATCCAAAAAATCCCCGCCGAGCACGTACTTGATACACAGGCTAACCGAATATTTTTTTATTCGCCAATCCTCTTACAACATTTCGATTTACGGATGATAAAATCGAGCAGCCACTCTCCAGAAGCCTGTTACACATTGATTAAAACTTTTTTTATAGATTTCGTTTCGGGCTGCGACGCGGGCTTACGAAACTTGCACAGACAGAAACAACGTAATCCCACTTAGAGCTAACGTGGTTGTTTTGAAAGGTTTACATTCATAATTCCGGGGATCAGGAGCCGCTCGGCGACGTCCAATCTAAAATCTGTTCCATCAGGAGTTTTATTTATCGGCGAACGTCAAACGGGAGTTTTTAGTTTCGTCTCCGCAGGACTGGGACTTCGGCTCGGGAAGTTTGATTGTGATTTGGGTATTTTCAATGGCGCTATCAACCTGGTAAACGGCCAAAGTTTTCTTTCTTTGCGAAATTATAATAGTAGAGACCGGATGGGATTGTAAATGGAAAAAAATCGTTTCGTGTGTGCCTGATGTTTTAACAATGCTTACTTACTAAAAGGAATTTACTTTTAGAATTACCTAGAGTCAACTTTCTGTTAAACATTATGCCAAATTAATATCACTCAAAGAATCTCCAATCTATTTTTTTTTATTTGCGACACTGAAAAGTTGGTTCCCAAACGTCTTTAAAAAATGTTCTCCAAATATGAGCTCTTAATTTTAATAGGAAGATCTCATTTTTCCATATTTTCTTCAGTTCCATACGATAAAATCCATATTTCACCATTACTTGATCGTACAGAAATTTTCTGTTTATACTTTTTGTAGGAAATTGAACGAACTACAAAAAAGATATCTTTATATTTTTTTATAACTCTTATCGTTTAGAAGATATCGGAGGTTAAAATTTGAAGAATTTAATAAAAATACCTTTTTACTTTTAATTTTTATAACTCGTAAATAAGTAAATATTATAAAATATTATTTATATATTAGTAATATTAACTCGTAGGAAATTGAACGCTCTACAAAAAAGATATCTTACAATTTTTTCACAACTCTTACCGTTTAGAAAATATCGAAAGTTTGAATAATTTATCTTTATTATTTCTAATTTAGAATCATAATATAATATTTTTCAAGAAATTTCTTTAAAATGTAATTCATTTTTTTACATACAAATTATAATTGAATATTTTTTGTCTAGGGAAATTAAGAATTCAGTTTCAAAAGTTGGTAGTTTTGTTTTTTATAAGCTTCTGAGTTTGTGTCTTCTTGTATATAACTATAACTAGATAATTAACAGCAGAGTGTGAATACATTTACTTTCTTTTATTTCTATTCATATATTTAATGATATTTCTTGAAACAGGAAATGAATTACCTCAAGTCAAAACTTAAATGGATAAATTTAAAATATTTATTAAAAATCTGTTACAATCCGTACGCATTGGGACTCGTATGCGAATATCTTCTAAATGGTTAAAGTAATCGTTAAACCACAAGAGACCTTTTTTGTAGAGCGTTTAATTTCCTACAAAAATATGTGTTGCTTATTTTATAATATTTATTTATCTACGAGTAATAAAATTTTGAAGTAAAAATGAAATTTTTGTTAAATTCTTTAAACTTTGAGCTCCGATATCTTTGAAACGGTAAGAGTTGTGAAAAAAGTGTAAGATGCCTTTTTTGTAAAGCGTTCAGATACCTATAAGAAATATCAATAGAAATTATCTGTACGATCAAGGAGGACCTTGATTAAGAGCTCATCTTCAAAAAGCATTTTTTTAGGTGGAAGCTAAAAGAAATTGTCGATTCTTTAGCCCACCTTAATTAAATAATCCACTTTCAATACAATTCAAATTTAATTTAATATTTTAAGAAATATTTCTTTGAATCTAATCAAATGTGGAGAAGTCTCAACGTCTTGCATTTGAACAAATTGTTTATATATCTCTAAAATTAAATATAGACTCTATACCATATATTACTACAATTCAAGCTCAAAAAATTGTCAATATAGAATTGAAAAAAACCATCAATTTTAGATTACGCTGAATACCAGAATAATATTAAACAAGTTATATTTGTAATAGCTATCGAAACAATATTATTTTGCAGCACAGTGTGCAATAACTGCAAAATGAAAATTTTATTAGCCGCGCATCAAATGAATAATTTATAGTGGTGTATTCATTCAATCCGCCCACCATGATACCGCTATTGAGCGTAACGATCCCGCACCCACCAGCCAGCACCGAAAACTAAATAATGCATGCTCCTGTTGTGGTATATAACTATTTTAATAGTTATATACCTGGCGTTTCCGATCGGCCCCAACTGACTCACGTACATCAATTTAGAGTCGAATGTTGAGCAAGAGAGGTGCTAGCCAGCGGTAATGCACGGCTCCTCGCCGCTCTGATTTTAACGAAGCAGATGACGCCGGACCGGTCCATGCTAATCTTGGACGCCAGATGTAACTAATGGTACATGTATCGGATTTAGCCAAGTTTTAACGTAAAATTTCGACGTGGTTTTTGACTCACCAAACTGTAGATTATATCCCCGGGTAGGTCAACGGATTTATTAACTCGTCAGAAATGGAAATTGACTTACGTAATCGGAGCAAACTCCGGTTTATTGATTGTTTCGAAAATATTTAATTAAACTTTGAGCCGGACACTTTTTATCGCACTCGTATAATCACCGTGAAGGAGGTAGATTAAATGGCGGCAGTTCCAAGATTCCAGGTAGTAAACCAGGTCCATAATTCCGTCTGTAACATTTATACGTTGGCGGAGGCGCCGGGAAAAATATAATAAAGGGGGTCTCCGAGCCATTTCTCGGTGTCCTGTCCCGAAATTCGAGCCCCAGCAGGTCGCGTCGTAGATCGCAGGATTTACAGAATACACCGCACCGAAATCTAGAGGCCGGATATCCCGGCCTACTGCGCCACCCAGATATACCTTGGATATTAAACCGTTTTCCTGCGTCCGTCGGGCTCATGTTTAATTAAACTGTGTCCCCGTCCGACATTATCGTCCTCCAAGTCGACGCATGGACTATTGAATCCGAATTTGAATTCGTACAAAACTTGTTTTTATGACGACACGCCAAATTTCAATCAGGCAAATGTATTACTTTCGGGGTGTTTCACTGGGAACCGTTAGTCGAATCCCCGCCGGGCGAAATCTCCTTCGGTAATGCCGCAATTAAAAAGAGAACAATAAAGTGTATTCATCTAGAAATCGAAATCTCCCGACGCGTTTTACGATCCTCCCACTAAAATCACTCGGCTACAGAAGGAACGGACACGGCGCTGCTTAAGGGAATGGAAAAAGGGAGACACTGGATTTAAGGAAAAAACGAAGAAACTAATTTAAATTAGTGGATGTGTAATAAAATTGCGGACTGCTTGAGTAATAACTTTTATAGTAATTGTATCAGTATTATCTCTGAATATCTCTTAAATATGGCCTAATGAAATTGTGGGATATTCCAATTATATTATTGATTTAATTTGCCAGAGCTTTAGGGAGCTTTTCACCCAGTGCATCCAATACAAAAACGGATAATTTATACATTTATTTTCTATACACAAAATATCTTTAAGATAAAAAGAACTAACTGTAATAATAGTAACTTACTGAAGCTTTAAAAAGCTTTCAAAAGTAATAGAAATAATTCATGCCATAATTATTATTTTTTATATTTTTGTATAAACATTTTTGGAAAAATTAACTAAAAAGAGTGTATATCTTGAACAAATCGTGAACACTAAAAAATAATTAGAAGTAAAAAAATATTTAAAGATGTCATAAATATATTTTTATATGCAAATTTATAAAATATTTTAGTGTTATTGAGTAAAATTCACAATATATAATTAATAATAACTTATCAGAGCTTTACAGAACTTTTCACTAAGAACTTCCAATACCAAAAGTAATAATTGATGCCAAAATAAAAGTTACTCCTTTCTTATTTTTCCATTTTTGTATATAAATTTTTAAATTCTTAGGATAAACAGTCTATCTTGTGTAAAAATATATTTCCTTGAATATTTTAAGATGTGTCTTTTAACTTCAATTTAGTTTAGATTTATGGAGGTTTCTAAAATTAAAATTCATAACTAGAAAATGTTTCGTTATCTAAATATGTAAAACGTCACAAAATAAGCTAAAACTCACGAAACAACTTCAAGCTTAATAAAGTTAAATGATTTTGTTCACGATAAAGCCAACTATAGACGTTGGCCCTTATTATTCCTGAAGCGTTTTGATGCGCCCTGTCATATTGTATCCGAAAAATGCTAAAACAAATTTTACGGTCGAGATTTCGACGTCGATTGAAGCAAAGATCATTCGTGCAATATTAGCATAGGAATTGAGATTCGCTCCCCCACCCCGTCCCGCTCCCATCAATATTTCTGTCATTTCTGGCTAACTTCATTCGGGCTCATTAAGTTTCAGCCCTCATCGGACGATTTGACGGACCGGACCGATTTTTCATTGCAAACTTTCCCAGTTCGAAACAATCCGCCGCTAATCCTCGATTTAATAAACACACCACGCGCGTTCCGGCCATTCTCCTCGCACCCCGGAGCATGGTCCTGTATTCCGCAAGACCCTGGTCCAACTTTGCCGTCCTCTATCAATGGAACGTAATTAATGACTAATGAATAGGTGCATTGTGGCGATCGAACTAACTGGGTAAATTACAGGGTGGGTGGGCCATTAAAGATTGGCAATATTCAGGTTTGATTCTCCCGTGGATTGTGTCGGGGGGGAACTTTGTTTGAAGTTCTGGATAAATATTTTATCTTGAATAAAACGTCGTTTAGCGGACGACTGGGGGAGGAGGCAAAACTTGGAAGACGTATAGATTTCAACAAAACAAAGTAGTAAATGGCATTTGTGAGGGGCGGCAAAATTAAGATTCCGTAAAGTCTGTAATAAAATTATTTTATTGCCCTAAACAAACGATTTCGGAAAGTGTCTGAGCGGAATTTTAGTGTCTCGTCTTTATAAAAGATGCAGCCGAGTGTTCGATCGTCAGCGTTCATAATGTAAACAACCATTACAACTTATAAACAGTTTATGATTAAAGCAGTTTACACACAATTTTATGTTTTCGAAACCGAAATTTTCATATTATCTAGTGGCGGTTCCCTACATTTCCCAAACCATCTTTAATATTACAAAATTATTTTATGGCAATCTTAAATTACGGTCGAACTTAAATCGAGTACTCCCCCTCGGTAAGATAACTTTATAGTTTCAAGTTAGTTATGACAGGGAATCTTTAATGGATGCGCCTAACACCTACTATACACACAACTTTCAGCCGCCCTAATCTACATTTTATGGTCTTGTAATGTTTACATGCCTGATTTAATATATGGCTCTGCAATTATGAAAAACTTTGATTATGAGACTTAAGTGCTTACTTAAGTGATAATTTTTAATCTAAACTTAGCTATCATAATATTTATATTTATATACATTTTTACGTCGAAGTAACAGTAAATGGGTGAAGTAAAATCTATTTTTATTGAGTATACTAATTTCTACAATAACTTTTAATCTATTAAATCTTAAATCTGTTATTTCATAGCAAGGAACAAATTTATTATGAAAATATTATTGTATCAGTTTAAGTTCTTACTTAGCCAAAACGTTTTAACATAAAATAGGGAATATTTTTCACTTTAAGATAAAAATACTCTTGTTTTTTAATTATTACTCCATTTTAATGAAATATAGTTAAAAAAATTAAAGTAAAACTCTTTACTATTTCATTTTTTATTGTAAATCACCATGAAAAATTAATTAACAAGTATAAAAATTAAAGTGAAATACTATTAATAAATCAATTAAAATGACCAAATATTGTAAATAGTTTTTGGGATAGCTTACCAGAAGAATTAAAGTCAACTGACAAATAAAATATGATTTTTAATTTGAATTTTTTGAGTAATATTTTTTTTTAATTTGGATACACCCATTATGATGGATAGAAAACTAAATGAAAGATATTCGTTTATAAAAAATACTTTAGCCAAATTTCTCTGTTAATTTTGGGGCTTGAAAAATTTAATCTTAACTCAAAAGATAGACAAAGAAAAATTCACTACAATTTAATTTTTTATAGTAAGAATTAGAATTAAATTAAAAAAACAATTAATAAATCAATTAAAATTCTTAAATATTCTAAACATCATTTGGTTTAGTTTATCAGAAGAAATAAATTCAAAGGCAAATATGATTTTTTATTTTTCTAAGGATTGGTTAATATTTTTTCTGAAATTTTGTATGTAATTTTTTGAACGATGGAAAATTCAATAGAGAACTCATTTTTATTGTAAAAAAAGTTCTCTGGTGTTATTAATAAAAATTAGGTAACAAATAAAAAAAGTTGGGAGGCTGCTTCCATCATAAATGAGCCATACTTGAGATGTACGACAGAAAAATGCAAAATTTTAATAATTTCTTAGTAGACGCAACAACTAAATTCAAGCCAAGTAATTAGTTAAACATAAATTCAGAGGTTCCGCTTAAAAAAAGTCGTTAAACCAAGACTGAGCCAGACTAGTCCCGGCTAATAAGGTCTAGATGTAGAATTTTTTCGTGGTGTTATAAAACTCGTTTTAGTTGCACGTCTTTTGACTAAGTTTATTACGGCAATTATAAAAGTTACCTTCAGTAATTAAAGTTACATTTCTCCTGTCACCTCCAGCAAAAATAAAGTCAGCGACTTCAACGTATAAATAAATAAACTTATTATTTTTTCCCAATTAGAAAATTGATATTCTAATTAGTAAAATTAATCTGTAAAACAATAAACCAGTTTCAACCGCGAACAAAACACGTGAAGCGACATTAAAAATATTTGTGTCCGGCCAACACGAAAGCGAAGACAATAACCATAACTTCCTGAACAAGATAATGCCTTACCGCTACTCAGTGAGCACAATTAATTGCGGGGAATATTAAAAGCGCTGCGCTTAATTTTAAGAAAGAAAAAAACGTAGTTATGAGTAAATGGGGTTATTCACTACAAGTGTGCAGGCCGTTTCTCGAAAATAAAACGAAAAAAAGAAACAGAGAACATCATGAACCGTGAGAACCCGGTGCTGGGAACGGTGCGAGACGGCAGCAGCACGCGTATGTCGAAAAATTACTTTACTGTATAAATCCCCGGCATACTAAGTAAGTGGTAATAAAAGTATAAAAGAACTCCACGCAAAACATTCGGCGACCGAAGAAATAACAAACGAAAGAAAATTCATATTCGACGGGAGGCAAATATCAAAAGACAATTCGTATTTTATTACTTTTCTTCTCCGGCAATAAAATATGGATAAATTTTCGACGTTTCACGGAGTTCGATAGGAACAAAAATTACCGAACACATGCACATGGGGGAATCGACGCTGATTTATAAAATATAAGTCTTAACACCTATGGCGGAGTTAAAATGGGGTTTGCATAAGAGACACTGAATATTTTACGAAGGTTTAGTGGGTTTTGACTTTTCAATATGATGACATAAACGCGAATGCCTCAGGTTAAATATTCAAATAGATATAAATCCACCGATATTTATTTTTATTACGGTGGCTGGAACTTCCAGCCTGGAAGCAATAGCTCCGCATTTAGGAGAGTGCTTTGATATTCTGCTGGATTTTTAAGACAACAAACACGATAAAATCATTCTACTCGAATTTCACGTATTTATGGGATTTGTGTTTGTTTTATTAAAAAAAAAAAACAGCTGGAAATTTATTGCTACCACATCAAATTATACTTTAATATATTCAAAATGTGAACGGCTTTTGTAAGTTTAAAGACTTTTGAAATTTGTTTTTATTTGAAAATATGGAATAAGTTAAGATCATCAAATCCAATTGCCATAACTATAAAAGCCAATAAAATATATTATATTATTTTAAAAAAAATTACAAATTCGTCATCATTTTGTCTAGGAAGGTCTTCATCATATGTGAACGTGAATTTTCTTCCCTCTAAAATATGTAGATAATAACAAAAATTAATACTCAATATACAAACCAAGAGTTTTTTGACATATACTATATTTGGTAGAATTCTAAAATAGTCTCTGTCAGCATCCTATACTAATTTTAATAAAAAGAAACAACAAGAATTATACAAAATATGTAGATAATAAGGAAACCAACCGCTTCTTGACCTAATATTATATTTGGTAGTTTGATCCACAGATGAAGAATTATAAAAGTCTGTATAAAGCATTCTAGACTAATTTTAATAAAAAAAACAATAAGAATTTACTAAAATATGTAGATAATAAGGAAAATTAATATCAAGAGTTTTTTTGACCTAATTTTGTATTTGGTAGTTTGATCCACCGATGAAGAATTATAAAATACTCTATGTAAGACAGCCTAGACTGTTTTGAATGAAATGAAACAATAAGAATTTTTTAAAATATGTAGATAATAAGGAAAATTAATGTTAAATATAAAAACAAAGAGTGTTTTGACCTAATATTATATTTGATAGTTTGATCCACAAATGAGGAATTATAAAATGCTATAAGCATCCCAGACTAATTTGAATGAAAAGAAACAATAAGAATATGTAGATAAGAAGGAAAATTAATGCTAAATATAGAAACCAAGAACTTTTTGTCCTAATATTAGATTAATTGATTAAACCAAAAAAAAAAGAAATAACTGTCGAGTAAATTTCAGTAAATTGATTCCTCAAGAATTATATTTCATAAACAAACTCCCATTTCGAAGAGTATCACTTAAATGGTCCGTGATTGTACAGTAATTGTTGTTCAACTTAGAACAACATGTAATATGTTTTGAAACGTGTCTAATTTGCTCAGTTGTCGTTAAATATTTGATTAATTGCCTGATCTGGCTGTTCAATTAGACAAATCGGACAATTAGAACAGGGAACAGCGTAAATCTAGTCGATCCGGCGGACATGGTGGACGGAGATGTATACAATTAGGGAACACAGTGCAGGTGTAAGGTCGGTCTGTTCTGATTATACCGTGAAACTGGAACGCGAGGACAAAGAGCAAATTATAGATTAAGTTAACAGTACACCACCCATCATATGTGACGTTGTTATGTATCGGTTTAGGTTTAATTTATCTCGGATAGACTTACATAAGCTTTTATCTTTAAACACATTAGTCTCTGTAACATAATTTCTTAAGGAGTTTTAACTGAAACTTCCCGAACACCCTTCGACGTTCCGTATAAATTTATGGCCGCCACCACTGGCTTTAATGCTGCTTTTTCTCAAATATTCCATCGCAATATAGTCATTAAAATGATTAACAACCTTAATGGATGGCCATAATTCTACATCGTTACGGCATTTTTTTCTTTGCTCCTCGAGCGTGAATTTTCAGGAGTGTTTACCTAAAACACCTTGTAGGTACATAATTAGGTCGATCTCCACTGTTCATCATATGATACACTGTTGACCTATATAAAAAAATGGCTCGCAATACATCTTTCGCCGGTGAAAGTAGGGCACACCTCATTTAAAAGTAATAAAAGATTATAGATCCGTGTAGGATGGCTCGTCAAACAGAGGAAACAAACAAGGGCGAGCCCCCGGGGTCCGCACAGAAATCCAGGACCCAAATCGTTTGCGATAGTATATATCTCCATTAAATTTATGGTTGTCAAATGCAAGTTCCGTTTGGGTCCGCGGCCTGGAGAAGTAGAATAAATGGGCGTGGGGGATGGAGGAGCTACACAATAACCGTTTTGATTAAAACGCACAGGATCGAACAGTTAAATGTCATAACAAACCATACATCAACCGCTGTTATGTCTGACTAATGAATCGGATCGTTCGGAATTAGGATTTGTGTCCTCTTAATTGAATTGTTTGTCGGGCTAGTACGTTTTTAATTATTCTTGTTAGAGTTCGGCCGTGCCACTCGTAGGAGCGGGCCGCCAAACTTTTCGGTGCCGGTGATGATTTAAGGCACGATTTATTTTAATAATGATCTCGGTATAATGCGCTGATATAAATTCCGTAATAAATGAGTAATGGGGGACCTTGTACGTGAGTTGCCCGGTAATTTGCGGATTAATAATTTTTTAGGTGGAACTGGATGCGGCATCCGACACACAGGGTACAGATTTATTTTTTGGGGTCTACGTTTTAAATTAATTTTTAACTGGCTTTGAATAATTACCGAAAAATGTTTCGTAAACGTTAGGCGGGGGAGTGGCGGCAAAAAATTTTAATCAACCAGATTTAGTTGTTTCTTTATCCGGTTCGGGAGGCGGTAATTTCGCAAATGAGGACCACCGCATTTTAATATCACATACTTTATTTCGCCTCTCTTCACCCTGTCGGTTTATCCTTTTAATAACAACCCCTCCCTGGATTGTCCTTATTAATAATATTATTTGTTTTGGTTTCATTTCGTCGAACCGCTACGAAAAAAGTCAAGATTTGAAGTACTTACCGGTCCAAACTGCTCGAAGTAGCTTTTAACATCTTCGAGGGTGGTGGGTGCTGACAGCCCACCAACGAATATCTTTTTCGTCCGGGTTACCATCTGCAACAACAAAAACAAAATTAAAACCCTGCTTCATTATCCCCCTACCCCCGTCGCAGCCATCAAATAATCTACAATGTACACAAAATGAACCTCGAAAACATTTACCATCATTCTACAATGTTTCCGGATTCGTTTCAGGGCAATAAAACATACTCCGCTTCGGGGTTTTTTAAAGGCGCACTTATAAAATTCGACCACTTGACACGACACGGGGCTTTATTTCCTACGCAACTTAATCTACTGCGACAATCAAACTCAGTGTTTTATGCCCCCGAATTAGGGGTGGGGGGGAGTATTTTATATTTCGGGCACAGTTGTACGAAACTGACCGGCGTGACGCTGTATTCTGCCGTTCCATGAAAAATAAACGTCGGACGCAGATGATGTAGCCGGTGTAATTCATAATAAAGGGCCTACCTTTTTTTTTCTTCTTTCGGGCCGACCTTTCGGGGACTGTTTTATTACAGTGTGAACTAGAGTTAAACCCCTCTATGATAATTTAGATTTAGCTGATATGAAATTCATATTAAATGGGTACGATTAAGTGGTTGGTGCCAGACGAAATATTTCAAATTCCGTGTAATTTTACGCTGAGTTTTCAAGTGGAACACACAAATTCCATTTTAAAGAGAACATTTATATAAAAGCACCTATAATGTGTAAGTGTTATAATGAAGAATGAAAATTTAATTTAATAACCATTTATACTTTAGAGTACTTTATTTATTAGTAAAGTAACATATTAAAATAATAAATAATTTAAACGAAATTCCTACTTAATCACCATATTTATCTATGCAATAAAAGTCATTTTTAGTTAGAATAAATTAATTTGTAACTTACCAATATAAGCAGAATTTTGTAAAATAATTATTTACAGTTATAAAGTTCCTCTATTTAACTAGACATAAATTGTAAGCTATGGCAATTATTTTCAATTAAACAAGACAATAAAAATAATTTATTTTAAAACAATTATAAAATAAACTATTTTGTATCATAACAATATAAAAACTTAAGAATTTTGTAAAATAATTATTTATAGTTAGAAAGCTCCTCTATTTAAATAAATATAAATTGAAAACTATGAAAATTATCTTCAATTAAACAGGACAATAAAAGTAATTTATTTTAAAACAATTATAGAATAAACTATTTTGTATCATAACAATATAAAAACTTAAGAATTTTGTAAAATAATTATTTATAGTTAGAAAGCTCCTCTATTTAAATAGATATAAATTGAAAGCTATGAAAATTATCTTCAATTAAACAGGACATTAAAAGTAATTTATTTTAAAAGAATTATAGAATAAACTAATTTGTATCATAACAATATAAAAAATTAAGAATTTTGTAAAATAATTATTTATAGTTGGAAAGCTTCTCTATTTAACTAAACATACATTGTAAGCTATAAAAATTACGTTCAATTAAACATGACAATAAAAGTAATTTATTTTAATACAATTATAGAATAAACTAATTTGTGTTATAACAATATAAAAAATTAAGAATTTTGTAAAATAATTATCTATAATTGGAAAGCTCCCCTATGTAACTAGACACAAAATGTAAGCTATTAAAATTAAAGTAAACTAGTTTGTATTGCAACAAGAAAAAAAAATAATAAATTTAAATAATGATTAGTTATAGTTACGAGTATTTAACTAGACATAAATTATAAGGTATCTAACCACGTCCAATTAAACAGGACAATAAAAGTCACTTAATAAATAAATAGCTATAGAAATACATGTTAAAATGACCTATATTTAAGCGGTTTTACATTACAGGGCTCCTCATGTGGTATAAATAATAAAATAATACAGGTTTACTTATTGGAAGTTATGTTTATTCCGTGATATCGGCGAGTGGATTCATGAATGTAAACAGGATGATGCAAGTGGAATCGATACCGAATCAAATTTTCGTAAAAGATTAAAGTGTGCATGCCGGGCCGTGTGTTTTAAACAATTCTTTCCGTGCCGCGGCCAAATTAAATTAAAGCCATATCTTTATTTATAGTGCCGGGCCTAAATAAATAATGGCACAATCAAATGGATTTCCCCGGAATTCTTTTGTAGTCATCGGGCATACACTTACTTAAAATATTAAAGATAACGGGGCCTTTCAGTCTCTCCATTCCACGACATGGTCGGGGTTCCGTTCCTTTTATTAATTACTTAGTGGTTAGGACGATGGGGGGGTTGGGAAATAGGCCACAATAAGAGATGTAAAAAAATCCCTCTTCTATGCCGCCGAATTTACTTAATATTATTTTTTCGCCGACTTTACAAAAGTATAACAAGCTCGGGCGCAAGTTTTGTTTGAACAGCATTACCGGATCTACACTTTTATTTATTTTAAATTATTTGAAGCATCAGCCATTTTTCTACGTCTTAGGAAATCCTAGCGCAGCTCGTCATTCGGCTCAGTTCGAGCGGCAATAACAAAAATACGTCTTGCCAACAATTTGCCGATGGAGCCGACAAATTAATTTTATAATAAAGCGAAAGTCAATCATCTTTGGAATGCGCACTTGGTGCCGAATAAATGATGATAAAGCATCGTGCGGAAAGGCGGGCATAAAGGAAAACGAAATATATACATAAGAAAATGGAGCCAAAGTGTAAATTCAATAATGAAAAGCACTTGAGAAGATACCATTTAAAACGTAATAAGCTTCAGTTTCGCAATATTCCAAATAGAGTTCTACAATTACAATTTTCTGCGTCGAGAAACATACTTTCATTTTCTCCGGAGGAAAAAACCTGAAATAACACTTCCTTGTTTATTCTATTATTCTCATCGTTCCACTCCCATTACAAACAATGATTCGGAATTAAAAGATGTTTACCGAATATTGATTTATTACACAATGCGTTAAGCACAAGCGAAATCGAACTCGCAGATTGCATCGTAGACCTAAAAATATCTGGCTGGAGTGTATGCGTGCTAGGAACAGTTCAGACACAATAAAAATTAAAATATACTCCAAGCCCGAGATCATATCTAAGCTCATTGTGTTAAATAAATTGTAGGAAAGGTTAAATAAAATCAGCATTCCTTAACTCCACAACAAAACTTACAATTGATTTTTTTTTCCACGACAGCTGTTCGGGCTGGAAACATACTTAATACACAATAACAAACTGGAGCCAAATTTAATTCGACGAAGACGCAAGAAAAACATCAAAGAATTGTATGTAATTTGACAAATAACCATAATTTCTCTTGTTAGAAGAGGCACATTCGTCCAATATTAATTTTCCTGTATTCGTTGGGAACACGCTTTGAATACGGAATAAGATATGTTCGTATCAGAGCCGGCTGTTTCATGGAGTGGTGGCAAAAGGAAAACATTTCAACGTCAAACCCTTTGATTGTAATACATTTGGAAGTTACATAAGGGACACACACATGTATATATTTTAAATTATTTGAATTCGAAAAAGCTTCAAAGCTTCCGCCAATAAAACACACGACAAGTGCCGTCATTTCCATCATCAAGATCGATTTCTGTTGCTTTGCGGTGTGTTGCCCCGTAAGTTATTAAGATGGTTTAGTGGAGCGTACAAACGGGGATGATGGGTGTGGGTGTGGAGGCTGTTTTGGAGCAGTCCTTTGTCAATCACGGGGGCAAAACTAATTTAGTCGAATAAATTCGGCTATTGATTTAAGAACCTTGTTGGATTCCCCGAATAGATCGTCGGCCAAAGGAGGTGGAGCTCCATCAGACAGGTCACAGGCGCCGATTTCAAATATTCAGCAGCTGGATATTAAGCGAATCAATTTATTATAAGCTTGCACCGATTGTTGTATGTTTAATACTCATAGAAGTCCTTCAGGAGGGACAAGGTTTAATTGGTCCGTACCACGCATTCCGATTTCGATTCGAAAGTTTGGCGGAGGCGTGGGACGTCATAGTGGGAAATCAATAGTAGTTGGCGATACATTAGTGCTAAGAAAGGAGTGGATGTGTGCGTTGAGAGGGGCGGTTTGTAGGTGCAGGCGGCAGTTTCGTCCCTTAATCTGTATAGAAGGATGCTAAGCAGCTTGGTGGGGCCGGGCCTTAGCCGGGGTAGTGCTGTTTACCTTCTCCAACTTGAGCTAGTTCAAGTTGGAACAATCTGAGCCAAGATAAACTCAATTCCTCTTTAAACTTTGCCACCCGATTCTCACGCCACCGCCGCCGTTGTCAAAACCGGTGTCTCTGGAGATATTCGATTTTTGATATTAATTAATCATCTGGTTACTACTGATAATGCACGACTACTGTTACTGTGGGGTGTTATTGTTACTACCGTGTAGTTAAACATAACTTCGGATGTATCAATACATTTTTTAGAAGTAATCGATTTAATTCAGACGTTGGACATGAATAACCTGACATTGTATCAGCTAAACTATAATTATATTGTGCGCTTAGTAATTATTGCCATTGTTCGATTTGCATTTTTAATTATGTGTGACGGTTGATAAAGTGCTTGTTGATTTTTTATGGCAGTGTTAAATAAAAAATTACGAAGGTCTCAAGCTCTGTAATTTTTACTACTTATGAGGTGTCAATAAAATTGTTTATCCATTTTTTCAATTTGCAAATTGATAAAATGAAAATTAAAAGCAGATAACAAAACAATTTTTTTAATATTAAAAGCTTTTAATTGAAAATTAAGTAAAAATTGTGTCCATTCATATTTTAAATGTGTCAGTTACTTTGAAAGCACATAATAATGGATAAATGCAGAAATTATTTATTTATCTCATGTCACTATGATTTAATTCACGTCTTCATAAGGGATGCAAATTTTGGGAAACAGTTAAATGATAAATATTAGTTAAAATTCCATCAAATATGCAATCCACAGAAGTAAACAACTGGATTAAAAAAATGTAAAAATACGTTTTAAACTGCCAGATAAAATATTTACTACAAATGTTTTTTGGACAGCATCAGTTATTGAACACTGCACTTAAAAACTGTTTAAATATTACGTTCTATTATTAAGTAATTTACTATTTTATATCAAACGTTAAAATTTAATGTTTTGTTGCATTAAAATTGAAACAGTAAATAAGTGAAAATTGTTTTTTTTATTCAGGCTAGTGAGATTATAAATGTGGATAAATATGACGTGATGTTATTTAACTACATAAAACATGTATTTGAATATAGGTTTAATAACATCAGATTAGAAAAGGTAATGAATTTTCACAAATTTATTACGGCTGTAATATTTTTATGATAAATCAATATGCGAAAACAATTCGAATAACATTAAATTCTAAAGTTAAACATTGGCAAATTCGAATTTAAAAAATTAACATGTCGACTCATTTTACTTAAGATTTAGTCTTAATAATATGAAAGAAAAATGTGAGAGCCCTCCAGTGATTATGTGGGGCGAACAAAAAGCCCCACCCCGACCGGCATTCGGGTCGTTTTGTTTGAAGGGTTAAAATCTAGTATTTTTTGTGCAAATATCATAAAAACATGAAAGGGACTCATGCCGTTCCCCCATTTAATCGATCGTCATCAAGATTATTGTTATTTCGGTCAGTACAGTGTATAAATAAGAAAAGAAGGAGGCCGTGTTGTCGAAACGAAAGAAAACATCCCCCCACGAAAACACGACGAACATTCGGACCATTTGAGCAATTTGATTTGGTCGTTTCCCATCGTCTTAGGAAACGTCATAAAACCAGCGGATACGGCAACGTCGCCTTAATATAAGGGTCGGTGCAGGGCGCAGTTTGGACTCGACGGAATTTTAGCCCGCATCTAGATAAGGCTCCGCTGACAACATAAAAGTCGTTCGGAATTGTGCTTGAATAGTCTTTTCGAAAATTTACTACACTTAGTATAACGGAGGCGAATCGCGTTCCGCCATCCAAGTCCCACTATGTCCCCGGCTTCCTGGCAACAAAAAAAAAGGAACTTGCGCCCTAGGCCATTTTAATTTGTGTTTGAATTTTTTTTATGGAGTCAGATTTCATTTATATCAGCGGTTTGTTGGTATTGTAATGGAAGTAGGTTGAAAGGCTTTTGATGTGCCTTTCCTCGTTGTTCTCAGTTGATAGTTTTCGGTTCTCATAACTGACGTAAATAAATTAATAAATTAACATACGTATAAGGGAAAAACAAGTATCACATCTTAAGTCATTAAGCACTATAGTTTTTTTCTGATTAATCACTAATGTGATTTTGGTGTATGGTGATTACTTTATTTTTGATGTATATCTCTTCTAATGTGTGATATGAACGCATAAATGACCGATTAACTGTTCAAATTAGAAAATCAATTCCGGCAATAAAATATATTAAAGGGTAAATTATATGTTTTTTCGACCGAACATTAGTTTAACCAATAAAACAAAATTGACCGGGTAGGGCAACAAATAAATTAACGAAATTGGAAAGTTTGGGACAAATTATATAAAATAATTGCCATTCCACATCGTCATGTGGTTATTTTATTTTTCACTAATAATTTGATATGAGCAGCAGAACAGGTGATTAGCAACTGAAGATAATATTGTAATCCGATAGTCTGCCTTTGTATAGGTATGTTTATTTTATTACATCTCATATATCCAGTGCCTTTAATAAAAAAGTAAAGAAGCAGTACAAAAGGATCGAGATATGGCTTTTGAAATGCAAATCAATTTGTCGACTTTATTAAGTTTTTTCAAGTCGAAAACAGTTTGCTGTAATTCGGCCTCGGCTTTTCCAATATAATAAAGATCCCCTGACAACAGTATATCCCAATTTAATGCGGAATCGATTTAAATAAAATCATATTCCGTTTCTGTTCCCGGAATCTTTTAGTTTTTCTTATTAAATTTGCCGACGGTTCCTGCTGAAACGAATCCGAACATTTTTGATTATGATTTTTCTAAATCTTTTTACTTTCGAAACTATTACCTTTTAAATGCCTGACAATACTATTCAGAAGTTTAGTCGGGTAGTATTCGTAAAACTGAGCATAAAATTTCAAATTTATGTTCGAAGTTTGGTCGTTAAATTACTCAATGCATTAATTTTAATATTTCTGTTAAAATGTGTCTTTATACGTAAGACAGTATGATTAAGTTTTCGTCTTTGATTTAAAATTAAAACGAGTAACCCAATTTTATTAAATGAAAGTATTAAATTAAGTTATTAAACATTATTTTTCAAATGAATTATCTCAATAAATGTTAAAAAAAGAGATACTAATGAAAATATTACAGTGTTTTGCTTTTAAATTATTCAATTCATTCATTTTTATAATGTAAGATATGGCGAGTAAGATTTTAGCTTTGATTTATAATAAAAAAGATCCAAACAATTTAATTACATGAATATTTTAAAATAAGTTAATAAAAGACAAATAAATATATGCTCATCAAATGAATTGTCTCAATTCTTAAATTTTAATATTTCTGTTAAAAATGTACCTTTCTTTATATATGTCACAAAAAATGTGACTAAACTTCTTCAATATGTATTTTTTTCAAAAAGCGTCCAAGATAAGATAGAAAGTTGATTGAAGTATATATCAATAAATGTTATAAAAAGAAACAAAGTAGAAAAAACTGCAGTGTTTTGTTTTAAAATTATTCAAATTATTCATTTTAATAATTCTGTTAAAAATGCGCATTTCTTTATACATAAGATATGACGATTAACATTTTAACTTTAAAATAAAGAAGATTAAAGCAACATAAATGATTGAGAATATTAAAATCAGTTTTTAAAAAGATTAAACTCCTTCATAATGTGTTTTCCAAAAAGCTTTCAACGCAAGTTGATTACAGTAGATGACTGTGTATAAAAAAGGAATATGGAGTAAAATCGGGAACCTTGTGGTGGTCCACGGTCCATTTATTTATTTAAAACCGTTCCGCATCGAAATGTTCGCGAATCCATTGATTAATCGAACAATAACGAGTGATTTTGTTTAGCCGGGTTGCATTGTCGATGGAATCGATAGTGGGGGCTTTAGGTAAATATTCTGAACGAATTGAATAAATCTTTTGGGCCATAAATGTCGCTTTAATGGAACTTTTTTATCATTAGATTTTCGCTTTTATGCTGAACCTGGACCCCGGCATACTGTATATCATTTCCACAATAAAATCTTTTTCCCTGGCAGTTTCCATTACCGATTTTCAATCTGCCACTGAATACTTTAATAGGAATTTTATTTTATTATTACAGTTTTCGCTTGGCTTTATGGCCGTTACATTCGACATATTTAATCTCGATGTTTCGGCCGATTGTGGAGCGTTTCCCGTTATTAAAACTTTTAATCTCGGTGAAAAAATAAAAAGAAAGAAGACTGATTTATTTCAGCCAAACATTATCATCTCTATTTATACACAGAAATCAAATTAATTCTTAAAAATACCGGAGCCCATTAAAACTTTAACGCGTTCTCCCGTCATTTCTCGTCATTAGGGGCGCAAATAGAGCATGTAATTATTCTTAGCGAACGTACACACAACCCAATAATGATAAATCACCGGGCGCAAGATCAACTCCCGTCGAATTCATATTCCCGTACTTGTTTGTTTAAATTAGATCTCGGAATTAAGGTAAATAACAACGACGATGACGAAGGGATTTACACAATCAAATTTTTTTCTGGGCCATGTCGTTCGGCAAAGAAAACAAATAATGCGCATTCATGTTCAAAATACGATACACACGTGTCACTACAAATAATATGCAGTCGAAAGAAGGGAACGAGAAAACATGGACATAAAAAACCGGGCGGAAAAACAAAATAGCGAACGGACAAATGGAGATCCCTGGGCCATATCGAGGGCCGCATTAAAGTTCAAAAAGTTTGCCCAATAAAACGGGGGAATCGATTAAGCCTAAGCCACTCCGTTGGCGTTCTGATTGAATGGACCGGAGAAAGACTGAACTCGATCCACTCCACCGCAAGTTGGCACTGTTTGTTGGATTTAATTATACCGGTCGAAATATTTATCATCTTTTATCATACGTAATTCCCCTTCCGGGTGCGAATAACATGCTCGTAACCGTTCGGAAGAACTTCCCGAACTATCGATTCGGATTAAGAAAAGAATCCGGCCCCCCGTTTTGGTTTTATCGAGTAAATAATCCGGTCGGAATTCGGCTGGCGGTTCGGAAAACGGGAGGCTAATCCATTTTCGTCGGGCCGGATAATGATTGTGCGTGAAACGATCGGCGAAAGGCCGCTAATGAACTGTGAACCCAGATAGCGGACCGGAGAGACACCGGGGCCGCGGTATCTTTTTCGGACGCAGCTGCATCATTTCCCATATTTATATCTTTCGGGGACCCGAAAGTGCGGGGATCCGGCGGGGGGGGCCGATGGCGTGGCGTTATCCGCAGTCCCGTTGAACTACACCGGAAACTTTACCAGGTGAGATAAGAGACCTGGGCACAGATATGGACGCGTTCTCGCTCCGATAGCTGCCGGTTGTCTCCGTCACGCCCCGGGTTTATTATGCCACATTAACTCTGAAATAATGTATTAACTGGTGTATGCAAGTTTCGGATCGCCGTGGAATGTTCGGGTCAACTTGCACTTTATAAACTGCCAAATGGAATATGATATTCGTTTGGTGCATGACAGCGAAGATTATGTGACATTACGAGACGCAGCACATAAATTTCACATCGGCTATAGTCATAACGTTGAGAGAGTGTCACGGTGATGAATCACATCAAATGATAATATGGCAATTTCTGTATTAGAAGGTATTGTTACGGAATTTATTAGACCACCAAGTTGATGATTCTAATAATGCCATGTCAACCACATCCAGCTCTAATGGAAGGAAATCTCCAATTTGACGTTCATTTACTAAATATTTTTTCTACTAGAAATGCATTAGGCGAAAAACAATATAATGGGAAGAGAAATCTTTTAAAACTTACGAATGATCCAATTTCTGGAGAAATAAATATCATAAATATAAAAGTGCTAAGTATTTTCTGTCTCTCCTTTTTTATTCATATTTTACACTTCACTTTAAGATTCGTTGAAGCTTCAATAAATTTCTGTTAAAAATGTATTTTCTTTTATACACAAGAAATGGTGGGTAAAATTTTAACTTTGAACTAAAATAAAAAGGATTAAATAAACATATTAAAATTATTATTTAAAAAGACAAATATGTACTCTCTTTCAACATAAGATATAATAGCTTAAAAATATGTCTTACATACATAAGATAAGATGATAAGGAACAAACACAATTTAATTAAATTAAAATACAAGTTATTAAAAAATAAGTTATTAAATAAACAATTATCTACTCTTCAAAATATGTGACTAAACTTCTTCAATATGTATTTTTTGAAAGAGCTTTCATATAAATTATAATTCTGTAAAAATGTGTCTTTTTTTATACATAAGATATAACGATTAATATTTTGAATTTAACTTATAATAAAAAGGATTAAACACAATTTAATTAAATTAAAATATTAAAATAAATTATTAACAAGACTCTTCAAAAGATCGATAAACTTCTACATAAGATACGACCAAAATTTGGTCTAAAAAATAATAAATTAAAACCATTTAATTAAATGAAAATATTAAAACAAGATATTAAACATATAAATATCCACACATTAAAAGAAATGGCTAAACTCCTTCATTATGTATTTTTTTTAAGTTTTAATAAAAAATGTTGGTTAAATATATATCGATAAAATGATAAAAACAACAGTCAAGAAGACCCTATAGTGTTTTGTCTTTAAATTACTCAATTCATTCATTTTAATATTTCTATTTTTCTTTATACTCTCCTTCTTTTTCTCTTCATATTTTACACTTCACTTTAAGATTCATTGAAACTTCAATAAATTAATTCTGTTGAAAAATGAATAGACATAAATTATCAAAGAGTCAATATTCGAGATGTCAATAAAAAACAACGAGTCTGGTAAAATCACTTAAAAATCATGGTAATAGAAATATTTTGAATGATTTATATTTTGAATTCAAGATCAAAGGGCAAGAGATTAATATTAAAATCGACAAGTTCCACTTTTTATTCTATTTCGAGTTGTCGATCATGATTTTATATTTTGTTGGAACTGAAACTTTATTCCATGAGCAATTTCATTTGATACAGCCGAATTTTAGATTACTTGGACGAATTTGCTTTTAGAGGCTAAATCAATTTTCGAATTTTTTAATCCGCAAAATTTCGTTATAAACTAATGAATTTACAGCGGACTTTTTTAAAATGTGTGAAGCAGATAACTGTTTTTTACTGGGGAATGGAAAAAATTAGTCAAAATTTGTTTGTTCAACGTTCAATTACGTTTGAGTTGGAGTAAAAAAAATCTGTTAATTTTAATGAAATTATGCTGATTTGAGTAAAAAATTGAAACAGTTTCCCACTAATTGTTGCAGCTTTGCAGTAAAACATTGATTTATAAGTTATTATATATTTTTCCTGTTTGGAATTCTTTAAATTTAACAAACAAATCATAAAATATACATTTCACCGCTATCGTTATTTTCATTTGCGTCAAATCGTGCATTTTTCAATGAGAATGGAAGCTGCAGTGTTGTAAATGGTCGTTGATAACAAGAGATCGGCAGTAAATATACGTTGCAGCTGGGATGTATAAATAAAGCGATTTTTCAAACGACAGATAAGTTTTCAGCTCCGGAGGTTTAGTGGCATCCCTTTCGGTGTTTAAATGTTTCCATTACCTGTTTCCTCGATGCCGTGCATATCATTTTCAGTCACTAATGCACCCGTGACTTATTGCGGCTGAATGTGGAGTTGCCATTTTTGCGGAGTCACCGCCAGCAATTATTTACCCAAATCACGACGTGAAGATGAATGAATGGACGAAATTTCGTTTAAATAAGGCAGTCGCAGCCATCGAGGCGTATTTAAACTGTAGCTGTAGCGTCGTGGAATGTCTTTTTTAATAAAACCCTTTCAGCGGCAGCTTACGTTTGATTATCCACGGGCATAAGCCATCGAATGCCGTGGCATTGTTCTTTGCTAAATTACGGGGTAAATTTACCTTATCCGCGTTTTCGCATCCGTCGTGTATTTATATTAAAAAGTTTCGAGCACCTTTGTTACGTCTAATTACTCCTTCCAGAGGCCCTTTTACACCAAATAGTAATTACGGAACAGCTGACGTGGCATTACAATTCGAATCCAAGACATTGTTTCGGCGGGCCTCTGAAAGACTTGATGAATTATTTCGCAGACGACACAGTTAGCGAAATCGGGAATATTAAGCGGCCGGAAATATTGCTTTGGAAACTTTTACTTAAATGAAAAAATCCTGCGCACCTTCAAACGGCCTTTGTGCCGTGCCGCACGAGAAATTTTTGTTGTTGAACAGTTTCGGCTTCAATGGACCGGCTGCCGTTTATTGGCGTTTGTTTTTTCTTGTGTCAATAAAGTGAAATATTAAGTTAGGCGTTTTAAAAAGGGTGAAATTACATAGAATTTATTCCCGTGATCCGTCGGCATTAAAGTGTAAATTACATGTAAATTGACAGAAATTCATTTGCCGGAGTGAAAAATTAACGACATAATAATAGTTGTAGGTGTGCTGGTGAAAATATATGTGTTTGTAAACGTCGACCCGTATTAGCATGGAAATATCTTAATTATAGGTTGACAAACCGAAGGAACATACAACATAAGTGCGCCTGGCTATTGATTTTTTCATTCATGGCAACACAATTTTAAGCATGCCAAACAAACTGCGGTTATGACGGCCCGACTGTTTTGTTACACAAACAGGATAACTGCACGAACAAGGCTAAAATGTCGATTTAGTAATTACAAGTTTTTATTGTCGAATTCCAGCGCTTAAGAAATTATGCACTTCACTATGGAGTGACATGTTACTTTACTTTTCTGTAGTTTAATTACGGGATAATTTCCTGTTTCTGAACTTTTCAAATTTATAGTTGGCCATTAAACGTCTGCGTTAATTTTTGAATGTTGTTTTTATTTCTACTTGTTAATTTTAATCTGCTGGATCAATATCTATTTATATGTTTTACGATTGTTTTATCGTTCAATGTCTGTTTATAATATTAAGAAAATATGGGACTTGTTCCCAAGCTTTGCATTTAGATATTCTTCCACTGTTTTCAGATTTTATAAAAGTAAAAAATCAATTAGAAACGGATTAACCAAAATTGAAAACAATTGAAAATGTAAATATATAAATAATTTGAGTAAAAGCTAAAATGAAACAATTATTATTAAATAGAAATATTAATTTTTAGTAATGTTCTATAAATCAATTAAATTAAATTATAAATTACTTTTATTTAAATAATATAAATACTTTTAATTATTAACAAACGTCATGAATTCTACTTGTTAATTTTAATATGCTGGATCAATATCTATTTTTATGTTTTACGATAGTTTTATCGTTCAATGTCTGTTTATAATATTAAGAAAATATATGACTGGTTATAATCACTTGTTCCCAAGCTTTGCATTTCGAAATTTTTCCACTTTTTTGAGGTTTTGTAAAAATAAAAAGACAATTAGAAATAGATTAACCAAAGTTGTGAAAAATTCAAACTGAACTACCCTGTAAATATCTAAATTATTTGAGTAAATATGAAACAATTATTATTAAATATAAATATTAATTTTTAGTCCTGTTTTGTAAATCAATTAAATTAAATTATAAATTACTTTTAATTAAATAATATAAATACTTTTAATTATTAACAAAACGTCATCAATTCTACTTATAAATTCTAATATGCTGGATCAATATCTATTTTTATGTTTTACAATAGTTTTATCGTTTAATATCTGTTTATAAAATTAAAAAATATAGGACTGGTTATAATTACTTCTTCCCAAGCTTTGAATTTCGAAATTCTTTCATTGTTTTGAGGTTTTGTAAAATGACAAATTAATTAGAAATGAATTAACAAGTAAATATATAAATAATTTGAGTTAAAAGCTAAAATGAAACAAGTGTTTTTTAAAGAGAAATATTAAATTTTAGTCCTGTTTTATACAAAACTGTTTAAACAAAACTTCAACCAATACAATTTTGAAATCAAATATAAATTAGTATTTATTATATCAAAATATAACAGATTTTTTTAATGTTAATTTTTAATTCTGTTTTGTTAATTAATTAATAATTTTTTTAATCAAATATAAATTAATTTAGATAAAAAATTATCAAGCTGTAATATTTAAAACCCACTACTGTTAATCCAATTAAATTGAATTATTTAAATACAATAAATATTTTTTAATTATTAACAAAATCATCAAAATATAATTGTAAAATCAAATGTAAATTAATATGGATATTATCAATAATTCAATTCTATTTTTAGATAATTTATTGGTATACCATTCACAATGTACGATTTAAATTTATTTAAATGACATTGCAATTATTCACAGAATTAAATTTCTTTGAAAGAGACAATAATTTATACAGTTTATTTATTTATTCATTTATACAGCACATGCATCCCTTTTGACTAAAATCTTTAAAGGACTCGTATTATTTCTTTCAAAACACATTCACCCTCCTCCTTCGTTGGCATTAACATTTTTTACAATTCCCCTAGGAGCACCTATCTACATCAAACATATTAGAATTTTGCCAAACCAAATTCCCGAAAAATATTTATATATACTTGCAGCAGGACGATTTAGAGAGAGCAGAGTATCGATTGCGGGCTTAAGTTCGACAAAGCTTTCAAACTGGCCTTTCTTCGGCAACCTGGAGAATTCAAAAGGTGCATTTAGTGGCAATTAATAATTTATGATCGACCTCCAAACAGCGCGACTTTGTGCCCGTCCTTCGATCAAACAACCCATCCCGGAGTTTACGTTGCTGAAACGGTATCCGACAACAGAATTTCCGGACAATAAAACCGGGACTCGTCGCCCCATATGCGGGGTGTTTTTATCGTGATTTCGGCGGTTTACTGCATTTTCTGATTAAGCGGGTGCCATCTTACGCGACTCGGGCGGGTAATTAAAGGGGACGCCTGTTTATCGAAACACGATCGACTGAAATCGGGAAAATATAATCTGCGAAATGGTAACTGGTTATTGAAAAAGCGCATAACACCAATTATCGCATCGAAAGGGCCCAAATTTCTGTTTGTGTTTTAAATAATTGCCCGAATTTCGGAACGTTCCCCTAAAACGTGAACGTAGCGTCGAACCCTTTCCAGTTTTCGGGGCGTACGCTTTTATTGATCTTTTTAATGTGAATTTTTGGGCCTCGATGCCGTGTAACTTCATTAACTTCGTTTAGCGATGCTTCAGCCTGTAACGATGATGGCAACGATTAATTTATGTTATTGAGATAATTTTTATTGAACAATTTGGAAAGGATCAACAATCGGTGAAATTGTGGAGCTTGTAAAAATTTTGTTCGTTGAAAATTGAACGAAATTCGTCGGTTATTTACGCCACATCGTTTTGTTACATTGTTTGTACTTTGATTTGATTTTGGTGATTTTTCTACTTGTCCCCGGGCAATTTTATTGCCACCAATTAATATTGCTTGATTGGTTTTCATCGAAAAACTGATAAGAGAAATGTAAAAACAGTGTTGTACGCCAGATTAACTGTTTGTCCGCCCAAATATTTGCTTAAATGTTTTAAATTTTAAGTGTTATTTACTTAATTCCGAAAAAATAGATGGAAACTTTTAAATTTATTTCGACAGATATTCAATGCATTTTTTTACATGTAAATAACACCGTAAAGCGTTGCATTCATATTTAATTGATATTTGTACATGTGCACAAATTCAAATTTGCTAATTTATTTTATTGAAAAACACACATATCATTCATCTAAATGGGGCCCGGTTTTTCCATCGGAAACGGCATCGAACAATTTTAACAAACACATTTTTTATTGTAAATTTTTATAAACTGACAACCCTTTTGTGTTTCGGTGTCGGCCGTAAAAAATAACTAAAAGTATTAAGCTTTCATTGCGGCTTTGTTTAGGCGTTTTATTTAAACATGGTGCGAGTGGGTTTTTTTTTTATTTTTAAATAAATATAAATCCAAATTTGAATTCGGACCGGTTCATTCATAAAAATTAAATTATGACCGATACGCCGATTGCTTTTATAAAATTCATAAAATTTTTTAATGCAATACAATTTTTTAACGGATTAGTCGAATGGATTTGTATTAATACGTTCGATTTTGTGAGGCGGGAGGTTAATTTATTTATAATTGTGCATTATATCCAGTTTATTTACGAGCTGTTTTACTATTCAACAGGGTTGTAAACCCCGTTTAAACATTTAAATTGAACCGCTATTTTAATATCTTATGGGTGACTAATATTCAAATACTAATCAATGAACGGCAACACTTGTCAATTAGTCTTGTACACACATAAGTATGTACACACACATGTTCAAAATCAAAGCCCACATCGATCGTGCCTCAAACAATAAAATTAGCAACGAGAACGTACGTCCTCATGGTTTCATTTTTCTTTTTTTTGGTGGGGGCATGAGGAAAGAGGCCTTTTGTTATATTCGAGCACCCTTAGCTGAACCTTGTACGTGATGACACAATATCATCCCCAATCTTGCTGTCAGACGTAAGTGGTGGGCGTTTTTTTTTTTTAATTCATCATCCGATATGTTCAAGAAATCATTTTTGCATCTCTTATCCCGTTCTCCGAAGACCCTTGAAGTTCTGGCGTTTCGGTTCGACAAAAATTAGTTGATTTGGCTTTTTGAACTTATTGAAAAATGTATTTGCTTCGCTACAATACTAAATGGGAATTCATTTTGGAATAAACGGGCGATAAACTCAAGATTAATGACAATTTTAATGCTACAACTTCACTTAACATACACATTTGTGAAGCCAGCCATAAATCATAGCATGTGTAGCTTAAATACAAACATTAGTTATTTTTGTAATTACATTAGAGAGAACTTGCGTCACCACACAATAGTATACGAGGAAACACCGAAAGAAATTAATTTGTACGTCGAATGAATTTTGATTTTGACCACGTAAATGTATGGAAATACTTCAGAAATTGTTCATGATGCTTAATATAGAAATAGTTAATTTCATCGGGTATTCAACCAATTCAACACTGCCAAAATGTTACGCATATGTTTTGAGGTATTCGTGCACGTTCAGCTGCAGTGCAATTTTTTCCATAAACACTCCCAAATTGTGCAAGTCGAATATTTCAGCTGGAAACGTTTCTGTAGGGAAATATTGACGTGATAAAAGTTTCGCGAGAATCGGATCATTTTTCTTCAAAATAATCGTTTAATAGCTGTAAAATTCCAATACTCGGATACGTTTTAAACTCTTTACTACACATAACTTTCGTGGAAGTTTCGAAAGGGAAGGAATAAAATATTAAAAACGCCATCAAAACTCCTGAAAAACAAGCAACTTTCTTTTAAACAAACCCAAAGTGGTTTTTATGTCTCCCGCTGTCGTTTCCTTGCATATAATTCGGGTGGTGCCAAAGTCATTCCACACATCAATAATTTCGTGGCGCATTCGCTAAATTAATAAAATAAAACGAAATTGCGAAGAAGAAAGGGGAAAAATTAACAATTTGGATATAAGCGAGGATTTCATTATAACTCAGTTAAGTTTTGGTGGGTGGTTGTATTGATTTATGCAAATTAGGCACCTGAATGTTCCACAGCAGGTTAGGCAACTTCTAAGCGACGAAAGCTTTGTCTGTTTATTCAATTACACAATCCCCTTTTTTTCCTCAAACTGATTTGCTACAGGTTGCAGGGCAATTAGCGTTAATCATATCAGATAAATTATTAGATTTAAGTTTATTATCGGCTCTACCTTTAATTAGTATTACCAATAGTATATAAACTCCATTATCACGTTTCAGTTAACTTTAATAAACGTGCTTTGCCACCGAATTGATAATGATAGTGATAGTGATAAATTCTTTGTTTCGTGTTAACCAATAATTAAACATTAGTTACGAATTAATTGAAGCAGTTTTAATTGCGTGAATTAAGCAATCAACTTAATCAAATCAATATGCTAAATATACAATTTGACATTCACCTACGTGGAAATCAATAATGGAATTAAGCCATGGAGCTGGACCTAACATCACTGCAAACTGTCCGACACGAATTAATATTTATTTTCGATCCGGCAAATTAATAATGTCCACACATGGACAAAAGAATTTTTCGTTTGTGCTCGAATATGTTTAGTGCATTCATAAAATTAAAATATAGTTGTTAGCTTGGCATCGTTAAACCACTCAGCCGAAATGACAGATATTACCGAGATATGCGCCCTATTCCTGATTTTATTACCCTAATTATTTCAATTTTAATTAAGCACAAACGAATTGCTTTGCAAATATGTCCGTTTATACATTTTACGTTTTCCTTTTGCACGCCGCGTACCGACACACCAACCAAAAAAAAAAACCTCAGTTTAATGTGTGTTTTGGGGTTTGTAAACTAAAATCCGAATAAATATAAAATGATATTTTTTGTGCGTTGTGCTATTCGTTCGTCCGGATAAATATAGCTTGTGATATTTAATTTCGCAATTTCGGAATGTTAATGCTTTCAAAATCGTAAAGGGTTACTTAAACTTGACTGTTCAAAATCAAAGGTGGTTTAGAGATTGAACGGTAAACATATTTATAATGGACTTTTATCTCGTAGGTGAAACTATTGATGTTGATTTTATGTCACATGGTTAAAATTTATGAAACGTAAATAAATCCAGGAACTATCGAAACATGTTTATATAAAGGCCGTAAATGTTTTATTATGTTTATAAAATATGATATTTACAGGCTTTCGAATTCGGAAAACCCCAACAAAATAGCTCAGTCTCTTTAAGTTGTTGTAAGCTGTTTGTTCGATTCAAATGGATTTTTATCGGGAGCAAATCAAATCACTTTTAAGGTTAATATTTACGAAAGTGCCTTACGTTTAAATAATAGGTTTTATTGGATAACCTACTTACAAAAGATAATAGAGCTTTAATCATCCCTGAATGGCGGAGTACTAATTTACTCTTTATAAATTATTAATGTGTAGTAACAGTCTCATTAGTAGAATAAAGAATTGAATCGATTAAAATACTACGAATTCATATATTCAAATTTATGTTAGAAAAATACAAATATTTAAATTTAAAAGCAAATTTTTATTGAAATTTTTCGTTATAAAATATATTAATTAAATTAAGTTGTTCGTTCAAAAATATTCATATTTTAAAGTTTTATTAAATATTAGTCGATTGATAAAATATATATTTTCTATATAAAATAATTTT
Source organism: Aethina tumida (assembly GCF_024364675.1). Classification (NCBI taxonomy): domain Eukaryota; kingdom Metazoa; phylum Arthropoda; class Insecta; order Coleoptera; family Nitidulidae; genus Aethina; species Aethina tumida. The sequence goes on from NC_065439.1 coordinate 26,990,405, forward strand.
TTAAATTACTCGAATATTTTATAAAAGCAAGCATAATAAATTACTTGAAAAGCGCAAATTATTAAGTATATTGGAAATATTTTAATTGATATGTACATATTTACTTTTTATATTTATTTGATGAAAATTTAATATCACATTTAAAAATTGAGGATAACTTTTATCTTTTTTAAAGGTAAAATTTATGTAATGTTTGTTATTTGTTAAAATTTTTAATCGAATTTAATTTTTTTTTTTTTTTTCAATAAAATGTATAATCTGCTTAAAAAAGATAATGATTAAAATATCAACTTTTTGATACTCCTTAAAGTTTACAGAAAATATTTTTAAATATGTCTAGGAGATACATGAATATTTGAAAAAAGAGGATAATGATAGCTTTGATTACAAATCATACTCTCTGGAAAATATAATAATTATATAAAGTTGATTCTTTGAACATGTTTTAAAATTTTATTAATTATTAGATATACTACAAATAAAAATAATACGTTTTTAAAACTATTTAAATTATTATATTATAATTTTTATATCTAATATAGTTTATAAGATTAAAATAATAGTTACTATTGGGTAATTTAACAAATAAAGCTTTAATTATTCATTAATAATACACATTATTAATTTAATATCCTCATTATAAATTATTAATTGATACTGAAAGTCTCATTTGAAAAATCTGTGAAATTATTAATTAAATATTATAACTTTTCTAAAAAGTTAACGAAAAAAGTTAATTCATTGAAAATATTTATATATCAAAGTTTTACTAATTTTTATATATCACAAAAGAAAATAATTATTTCATTTTTTTTTTAAATTTTATTTAATCAACCACATGAAATATTTTATGAAAACTTTTCTTAAAAGTTAACGGAAAATACTAAATTTTCTAAGTTAGTTAAAATTAGCAAATAATTAAACTATTATTAAAGCTTTCAGTACAAAATAATACCATGTTAGAAAATTATATATAAGTTAATTCATAATATATAGATATTTATATATCATGTTTTTCTAAATTTTACATATGATAAATGAAAATAAGTTTTCAAAACTATTTAATTTTTAGTTTAAAAAATTTTATTTATGCAACTACATGAAATATTTTATAAAATAAAATTATATTGTATTAAATTATTTAATATATATATATTGTATTAAATTATTTAATAAAGGCAAATCGTAGCGTTTATTAAAAATACTTTAATTAGTATGCAAATATTTACCTTTTATATTTATTTGATGCAAATTTAATAAATATTTTACACAGAAACTTTTTAATTTTTAATGGTAAAACCTACGTAATATTCTGATTTATCTCAATTTAAAAATATCACGCACCACATTTACATTTGATCATCACAAATACGATATTGTTGACGTATTTTAAACTGATTTAGTTCGAATAATCTGTTAAGTATTCGTTAAAAACTCCGCATAAAAGCTTTGTTGGGCGACAAACACGAACCATGTGATTTAAAGCACAACCTATTAAATAATTAATAAATAACTACTAGTTATGTATTATTACACGATTAATTTGCATTTAATTATACTTTGATATGAACAAAAAGGAATTGATTCGGATGAGACCGTAAAAAATATTAATGAGTTCATTCGGTAAAATATTTATTTGTACTAAAATTGTGTGAAACAAGACAATTTGTGTGTTTCTATGTGGATTCGTTTTATTTATGTGGTCTTATTCGGAAAATTATCCAACACTACTAATTTGAATCACCACAATCAATCACAATCTACAAAGACTATGTTAGTAGCCGTACTAATGGTAAAAATCTACTGTTTTTTAGTTTAGTATTTCCACTACGTTTCTCTATTTGTTTCCATACCTTTGGTGTGTTATCCTAAGTATTGTACAGTATTTACGTGTGATAATTCACTGGTTTCCTTCACTGATTAATTATAACAAAACATATATACATAATTTGTGGGGCGCACACGGCTTACGTGAATGACTTATTGTTTTCTTTTTATTCTCTCTTTGCACAGCAGTAGCACAGTCGTATCCTTGATTGCAGGTAACACTGAACGTATACGTGTACAGATGGGATCGTCGGGGTTATGGGGTCAAGAAAATTGTCATGCCCATGCTTGGTTCGGTGCAGGAATGAAAATAGGTTAAGTCCATGACACTGAGACACAAAAACACAGAGAGATGAAGCGAATGGAGGGATAAAAAAGCCGCTGACACAGAACACACTTATAAAAAAAAATTGGATTTATTTATTTATTTTTTTGTTTTTTGGTTTGTTGAGACTTACGTTTTCCGCTTTGGCCGTGGTGGTTGTCGTAGCAGTAAATAGACTGGAGAAGTATGTGAGAGAGGTTGTATTGAAAATCGTAAATTGTCCTGCTAGCGGGGACTAACAACACGTAGTGATTATATTAGACGGTATTTAGCAGGAGTGCGAGCCAGTGGCCTGGTGGATAGATAGCGCGCCCGGGTTCGTGTGGCAGCAGGAAGTTGCGGATCGAGCTGATCGGGCGGCAGGACTCAGTGTCGCACGCGCTACTTGCTATTGAAACACACGTGATCCGGGTGAGGTGCGCGACGTACAAACGAATGGCGGGAACTGAAGTTCTCTACTCGCAGCTAGTGCCGCGATCTGCTAGAACCTCGTCGTAACCATGGCAACCGAACGTCCGTTCGTCGGCGATGGCGCCGCTCCGTGAGTCTCCCACTCCCCTCGCCGCCCCCGAAGGCCCATAGGCCTACTCTACTCCACTTCCTACACTCTTCACTTGACAGAATTGCAATTCTGCCACCGCTCCACACTCTCTCTGCCCCCGGACACACTTCGCTCCTTGCCTCCTGCCCGCACCGCTCCTGCCTATCCGCCCGCCCGCCGCACGTTCATATTTTACACGTTTTTTTTCTTTTTTTTTTTTACTGAATTTACGCATCGATTGTCTTACTGCCACACATAAATCCAAATCTTAAAATCCCGGGCCACGGGATACGGGCCTGAAATATCGCCTATTACTATAACCGCCTTCCCAAAATTGCCTCGCCACTCCTTAAGACGCCTCGCTAAACTAGACTTTCTGAAATAATGTGTAGTTCTCGATACCCTGCAAAATTTTATCCGATCTAATGTTCACAAAAAACGTCAAAAAAAAACACAAATTTAACAAAGAATATTTGGACAAAAAATATATATTTTATTCGACCATTTATTAATTTTTTACAAATATTATTAATCATCTGGTTTTATTTTAAATAATCAGTTGGTCATTTTAAAATTTTAATTTTTAAACCAATGTAAAAATCTTATTTTTATGTGTTCATACCAAAAATTAAACAAGACTTTATCCATTTATTATTCAATTAGAGATTTCTAAAATTTAATATACAACATATTAAATATGATTTTTATTTTTATGTTTTATAGTTTAATTAAAACCTTTTTAATATTATAATTAATTTCAGCATTGTCAAGAGAAAAAATGTGTGATTAAATTATTTTAAAATTTAAAAAGTATGTACTATGTAAAATAAAATCAGATTAATTATTATTTATTTTCTTTTTACCAAAGAATATTTGTACAAAAAGTATATATTTTATTATTTTAAAAATATTATTAAACATCATACTAATTTTATTGAAAATATTCAGCTGGTCATTTTAAAAGTTTAAAGTGCAATATAATGTTCAAAACAAACATTTATCAATGTAAAAATTTCATCTTTATGTATTTTTTATATTTTCATACCCAAATTAAACATGATTTTATCCATTTATTATTAAATTATAATTATAATTATAAAAATTTTATATACAACATATTTAGTTTTATTTTTATATTTTACAGTTTAATTAAAATTTCTGTAATATTATAATTAATTTATATATTTTAAATAGAAAAAGGGTTTTGATTAAATTATTTTAAAACTTAAAAAGTAATTATGCACTATATAAAATAAAATCAGATTAATTATTATTTATTTTCCTTTTAAAATTATAAAATTGTTCAAATTCAAAACTTTATTTAACTATTTTTAATCTCTATATTATAAATCATAATTCTTTAACTAAATTACTAAAATTATGAATAAATATATTTTTAAAATTATTATTTTCATAAAAAAACTCAAATATTGAACACTTCCAAATATTCAAATAAGTAAATTTTTCAATAAATTTTCGAATATTCTAATATTTATTTATGCCCTTAATTCTATTCGAAACAGTAATATAGACTTAATTAGATAATAAATCTCAAAGATCAACATATATTAACATTAAACTCTTGTAATTTCTAATAATTATTTAGTTTCGAAAGCTTCGAATTGTAAATAGTCAAATTATTCCAATTTGGAGGTTTAATTTATTTATATTATAAATAAAAAATAAATAAACTAAATAATTTCCATTGAGTTTTAAAATAAAATTGATGTACACAATTTCTTATCTTTTTTAATGTATTTTTATTTTCAATAATTGAAATTTAATGGTGCTTAAATTTCTAATATCTAATAAAATGTACAAATATGTTATGTGTATTGAATATTTTTGTTATTTCTGAATATTCTAATATTTAAATTATTATTTTATTTGAAACTGTGTTAATATTTACTTGAATCAGGGATAATTCTCAAAAAACAAAATATTTTAATATTAATTATATACCTTTAAAAGCTTAGAATTATGAATAATCAAATTATTATATTATAAAGCATTAAGCTATATAAAGTTCATAATATAAATAAAAAAATATATAGTGTAGGCAACTTCTATTTAGTTTAAAATTATTTAAACATGTATTTTATGCACAGAAATAGTAATTTAATAGTAACAATTAATTTTCTAGCATTCTGTAAAATCTACAAATATGTGTATTGAATATTTTTATATTGTATAACATATACAAATATATAGTAAACTCACTAAATATATTTTATATTTTCACAATATCCTTAGAGATTATATTTTTTAATCCCCAACACCATAATTTTGCTAAGCTACAATTAATGTTATCTACCAAATTAAAAATTAGATTAGTGTCCTCATAAAGGCCACTTAAACGCCCTTAATACAAAAATTGTGGAAACCATGTCGTTCCATTTTTCATACAAGATATAAATGTAAAGCTGATTGATAACAATCTAGTCGTGTCTTTCCCTCGGGGCCGCTAGAAAGCTCGTGAGGGTGTCGGAAGACAGCGAGCGATAGGGGAGCACTAAACCTTTTAAAAGGGATAAATACAAATAGCCCATTTGACAATCACGCACCAACATTTCCATTTTTTGTTTACTGACTGGATGAAATGATTGTAATTTAATTTTTTATGTTAATGATGGCAAAGTAGTTTGTACTAAGTTAAATTGAACAATCAAAACTTTCAATCCGCCATAATCCGTCGGTTTGTTATTTAAAAATAAAAAAAAACACACTAAAAGCAACGGGCACGTGTTAAAACCAGCAGAAATCTAGGGATAACGAAGTTTATAAACCCAGTATTTAAGTAACCTGGGGGCTAAAACGTCAATCTCAGGATACATCAAACAGTATCTAACCAGATCTATTAATATTTTTTTGCTGCTGGTTCTCTGAAAGGAAAATATTATAAAACTCGACCCGTCACGTCGAAACGTCCGATAAGATGTGACAGTCGGGCCCACATTAAAAATGGCTTTCAATCTGTTTAAGCACTGTCTTGCTGTCGATTTCTCTAAAGCAAACGAGCCTCAATCTTTTAGTTGGATGGTCAATTATTTGGAACAGACAGTTCCGGGAGGGTGGCATAAATCGATTGTCGGTTATGAAAACCACGCAAAATAACATGCGACTCATCCCCCGTATAAGTCGCAAGAGCAACGTAAGCCGAAAAAGTTGCATGGAATGAACGGCGGGCAAAGGCATATTACCTTTTGTTGGACGAACTCTTATACATTTTACTGGGATTTATTTTTATCTAAAGGTTTAAAGTTAGTTTTAAATCAATTCCAATATCATTCAGGGCCGCCGCTCCCTCTCTCTCTGTCCCACTCCCCGGATGCGTAAATCAAAAAAGTTTGAACAACTTGGGAAATATTATTTGAACTTTGCGAAACTGTATTAAAACAATTTGCCAAATTAAAATTTGCATTTGTAACTATACACACTTAAAAACAGAAGTGTACACTTCAAAGTTTCAACGGATTTATCAGGATTAAATTATATGCTGAAAAGAAGAATTATTTCAATTTTAATTCAATAACTTTATTCAATATACACTTTTTTTTATAATAAGTCTACATTTTTATTTAAAGGTACTAAAAAATTTCTTTTACTTTTTTATTACATTTTCATGACTGATTTTTTGGACAAATGCTGAAATTACCTCTCAAATAATATTTTTTCAGTATTTTTATTTTTATGTATTTTTAATTTTTTTATCATTTTTTCAAATATTAAAAATCTGAAGGTACACTTTCATTTGAAATTTACAATAAATACATATAACTTAGATGTTGATTTTTCCAAATGTATAAAATTCTATAATGTAATATTTATCATAAATTCAAATTAATCAATTTATTTCATGTTTTAATAAATAAAAAATTCCAGTTTATACTGCTAATAAAGTGTTTCATTATTTAATTCATATTATTTCACTGAAAAAAAAACGAATATGTATAAAATTTTATATAACCAATATTTTAGTTTTTAATTATTATTTCAGATGAAGCATTTTATTTATTTCAGTAAAGCAACAAGAAAACAAAAATTCTAGTTTCTTTAAAAAATCTTTTATTGTTCAATTCATATTATTTAATTGAGAAAAATGATTATCTATAAAATTTTATAGAACCAATATTTTATCATAATTTCAGATTAAGCATTTTATTTCTTATTGCTTTAATAAATAAAAAAATATAGTTTATAGTAAATTATTTTTTTATTGTTGTATTTAACTGAAAAAAAATGTGTATAAGACTTTATATAACCAATATTTAAGTAGCCTTTTGTCATAATTACAGATTATTTAACTGAAAAAATCGACCATGTATAAAATTTTATAGAATCAATATTTAAATAGTATTTTATCATAATTTCAGATGAAGTATTTTATTTTCTGTTTTAATAAATACAAAAATCTTGTTTATAATATTTTGTTGTTCGATTCATGTTATTTATTATTTTATTTTATTTTATAAATGTATATTTAAGAAGTTTTTTATTAAAACTGAACATAGTTCTTAATTAAATACTCTTAAGTCTTATTAAAATGAAAAAAATAATTAAATTTAAAGAAATGTGGAAATATTTCGTAACAAAGTTCATGTAACATAAGGTTATTACTCCCTGAAGAATGTCAGTAACATCAAAACAAATTTTATAATGTTTGCAACCGGTTGAACCAAAAATTATCAGTGTTTCAGTGAAAAGACAATGACATTAATTGTGAGCAGTCAAATTACATTCGAAACGAATCAGGACTAACTCATAAGAACATAAACGAATGGCGAAAAGTCCCTAGAACGTAGTCTACGCGAAAAACGAATTTACGGATCATTTCTCAAGATCGAAAGACGAGAGTTCTTCATCCGTGGACCGCATCTATTATTAAAAATATTGTTTTTTTTTCCGAAGAAATTTATTCTTTTGTTGCCGTCCGCGACTGCTTTATTAGCTGCATGGAAAGTTAAATTTCCCAAATATATTTCCCGGGCAACGCGAAGTAGTCGAAACTTTCTTAATGGTACTTTTGTTTACGATATTATCGTTAAAAAGTTTTTTCACGAATTGAAATAATTTAGAGTCGGTCTTAAATCAATTTTAGTGTCATTTGGAAGTTTCTATTGGTGCGTGAAAGGCGGGCAAGTTCCTGAAAAGCCCGAATATATTACGGGGGATATTATAATAAAACGTGTAGGACGCTCATACTTCCTGATCCAAATTTCATATTGAATTTTAACTTTTGATACATCGCCCGGATAAAACTCCCATACCACTCACCTCCGCCGTAACATATTGCTGAATTTGGAACATTCCATGTTGGGAAATTTTTACAAGAACGATTTTATCTCTAAATAAACCGAATCGGCGCACACGAATAATGAAAAACAGTCGAAGTAAGCGATCGGCAGATGCTTCGAGGGCTGCTGATTTTATTAGTCTGATGCAGATTTGATTGGTTTTACTTATGCCCCTGTATTCACTGGATTCATTGAAAAGCAATTTGTCGAGGGGTGGGCACTAACATCAAAAGGCGATTTAATTAAAAATGTAAATTCGATGTTCGATTTCCTGATGACTGTCGCAGTGAGATTGAATGTTATTTTGGAATATCTCGAAACACAGGTGATTTGATTCGTGCAAAACCGATTAAATAAATAAAAGATGAAATTTAGTTTTTCAAACAATTTATTTACATTTTGCCAATTTTACATCTAATATCCTGTTTGAAATTTCCTAATAATAAATAAAAATAAAAAAGAAATTTTTTTAAAACAATTTATTTAATATTTGGTTTTACAAGGTGATTGCAAATGAGACAAGGCAACCAATTATTGTGAGTTACATACAACAAAATAAAACAAACCGCTAACATGTACGGACAAACTCTTACCAAATGGTAACAGGTATTACGGGGACCAAATATATCGGTCTTACCTGAAACAAAAAAAAGAAATTTTATATTATCTACCTAATTGTCACATTAAATTTTATTAAATAACATATAAACATAAATTTAGTGCTATCCAACAATGAGCTGAAATTTTATGCAGAGTGGCAGTTATCTTCCACTTTTCTCTTTCCACCCTTCACACTTTGCAAGACGGATTTTTTACATACTCAGAATAAAGGCAAGATATCATTCTGTCAAAAAGTTAATGAACGGGTAACGTTTACAAAATAGGAAAATTAATGAAATAAAACGTCCAAAAAGGAATTTTTAAAACCAGAAATATGGAAGTAATTTTGATGTAACAAACATAAAAATTAATAACAACAAATAGTGACTATTTACAATGTAAAAATTTATTCAGAAAATCAAAAATATGAATTATTATTTTTAATCTGTAATGTATACATTATTATTTAATAATACACTATACTTTTTCCACAATTTTAAAAAAATAGTTAATACGTTGTTGAGTACACTTTGTTATTTATAAGCGCCTGTAAATGGTGAAGGGTAGATTCAACGACAGCAGACAGCAGCTATTTGAAATTAAATTTCACGACTCTTCAATTAATATCCACAATTGATATAAATTTGATAGTTTATGATATTTTATGCTTCATCGAGGCTAATCGAGAACCTTAATATGATTATTTGATGATTTTGAACAAATTTGAATGTATGTGCATAAAATCAATGTAAATTGGATATTTATCAGTGGTAAAATGGTTCCATTTCACCTTTTATGAAATGTCTATATGTGAAATGGTTCATTTTACCAATAATTTAAGGCACCAAGCCAAAGATTTTTTTTATTGAATCTAGGATTCAAACTTTTATTTGGAGGACGACGATCTTATTGTTTATCATCTGATTCTATTATATTGAACATGGATTGATGACTCCAAAATTCTTTTGATAGATAATTAATATATTTTTGGGTAAACTTTAATCTTGTTAATATTCTTTTTGGACACCAATGGTTTTATTCTGTATTTTGTTGATTTTTTACAATAATAATGAAGATATTTAAATTCAAAAAACACCTTCTTCTCTATACATTTTTTTCACGACAGAATGAATAAAAATTCGAAAAAATAACCAATTGAAAAAGTTGTGTACAAAAAAATTATATGTATCAAAATTAAAGTTTGAAATTTTCAGGTCACCAACATAAATTCTAAAACTTTAGTATAAATAATTGTTAGAGTGCAAAAAATTCATGTAAATTGGATAATTATCATTGGTAAAATAGTCCCATTTCATTTCTTATGTTGTCTATTTTACCAATAATATAATGTAATTGTCCTGTTCCATGCCAAGAAACGGAAACCCAAACCATATGGTTTTATACACCGTATTTCAAAGTTTTTTTTATTGGACCTAGGGTCCAAACTTTTATATGGAAGACGACGAACTTATTGTTTATCATCTGATTTTACTATATTGAACACGTATTGATCACTCCAAAATTATATTCTAATGGATAATTAATATATTTTTGGGTGAACTTTAATCTTGTTAATATTCTTATTTGATATCAATGGTATTTTTCTGAAATACACCCTTGCAAATTTTGTTGATTCGGAAACTTTACTATATTAATGAATTTATTTAATATCAAAAAACACCTTCTCTATTATTTTTTTTTCACGACAGAATGAATAACAATTTAAAAAAATAACCAATTGAAAAAAGTTTTTCAGGTCACCAGTCAGAGGGGAAAAACTATTAAATTTTCATTTTTTAAGGATAAAATAAACTTAAAATCCTTAAATTCTAAAACTTTAGTATCAATAATAGTTAGAGTTGTTCGTGTATTCAAAATAAGACATCGAAAACACTTTACATGCCATGTATACGTATCTCAATCCCTCGTCGATCAATCCATCAATTCCCCATGGAGGAAACACCTCCAATTCCGCATTATAATTGAAGTTTATTTAAAAGAGCGTTCGTTGCCACGCATCGACGAGGGTCAATAATAGAAGACGGCATCGGAGAATCGAACCCGGCCTGGGACGCGGTGAATGGAGTGGATTATCTCCAGAAAATAAAATTTAAAGGAAAAACGCAATAATGCAACGGGAATCGAAAGAGAGAGAAAGGGCGAAGGATTCAAGCCAATGCAAAAGTCTTTAACGTTTTAGTCGCCATGAATGTATTCATTTTGTGCGGGCACCACTCCATTGAAAAACTTCTCATCGAGCCAGTAATGCCCATAATTGTTGGGCCCAATTGGTCTCTAAGCCGGCTTTAATTGGAAATTATACATTCCGCAGCATTTGATTTTCTACGGGGGATTCGCGTAATTATTTTAATAAGTTATTTTAATGCAGTGGGAATTTTCGACGCTCTCGAATTGCCGCGGATGTAATTGTTATCGCCGAATGTTAACAGAAGTGCTGTAAAATGGTTTCGGACCGTTCAAGTGCACTTGGGCGGATTGTAGGAAATAATTTCAGGTAATTTAAATTGTCGGCAAAACAAAACAGTGTGTTTAAGTCGTAAATTGAACTTGTACAGTTTTGTTTCCTACGTTTAGGGCGAATTTCAAACAACAATCAACAAGAACTTTACTATTAACACATGTTTCTAAAAGATTTTTAAGACCTACGTCTTCTCGTAGTATTCGTATGTTCAATTAACATAAGGATCATACCGTACTTAAAGTTATCAACGGTTACATTAACAGAAACCAGAAAATTTGGATAACTGTAATTTTTCTAATTACGAATACAATTCATAAACTTATCATATAATAATTGATACCAAAAATTATCCAGAAATCTTTATTTAAGCCATATAATTTAATTTAATAAATTTAAAATATCATTAAGAAACAAAACAAATCATGATATATTTAAAACTGAATTTACTTTCAAAACTCTTGAAACTGGTAAGAAAAATTATATTTTATGAAAATGGATAATTTACCAGAGAAATTTAGGTCAATGGGGTTTAGATTTTTCCAGATTATCCAGATATCTTCCCCATCTCTCAACCAGAAATAAATGAAATTGCAATATGAAGAAAATATCTATATCTGACAATAAACAAATATGTTTGGACCTTCCCTTATAAAAATGTGACATCGTTAAACAACAAATAATATTTCGTCGGGTTCTTGGTAGATCCACACAAACACACAAAACGGTAAACGGCATGAATCACTGTAGTCGAGTTCCGTGGTGTATTGGCCCCGGTCACAAAGGAAGTTTTATTTTTAACTAAACAATAAGGACCCTTATTGTTTACCGACATTAAGGAGAGGTTAGATTTTTGCCACCATAATAAAAATTTCCTGACCTTTTCAGTGTGCCCGGATTGAAAGGAGGGTGTGTATTCCGATACAATAGTATTGTTGTCGTCGTTGTTTCTCTCCCACCAGAGAATGTCATTTGCCTCGGAATATTCCTGCGGTTTTGTTTGTGCTTGAAAAATTGCCTTAGTAGCAGATGCTAATTAAATTAGACGTATTAGATCATTGTCAAGGCCAAATAATGTGGCACACATCAGTTGTTGGGTTGAACGACGTTTTTTTTGTTAATTTAGATATTTCGACTTGCTCCCTCGACCCCATTTAATCTTGTCGCAAGACGGGCAGGTCAATAAGAGGGGAGCATCTTATTGTTGTTTAAAATGTTATTATTCCGTTCCGCGGTTACGAAACGTAAATCCGACAATAATTATCATAATAAAGATTGCGTATTGTTTTGTGTAAATAATTTCATAGGGCGAGAATTGGATGCTGGCACGGGACGCACAGGCCAAGAGGGATGTATTGAGCTTTTGGCTTAGCGTACGAGAATTGTGCTCTGTTTGCTGAGCAAACAATCATTTCGAACTGTGTATTTCGACTCCGACTGACTCCGACTATATTAGCACCTTGCTGCACAAGGAATACGAATCGCACCAGATTCAGTTCGTTTAAAAAGCATGTCAATGTTTATATCACACAAATATTTATGTAAACCCGTATTTTCTTTTTCCCCTAGATGTTTTTGTAATTATTTTTCGCTGCATGTTCCGCTCGACGTTCAACGCTCGTGCCCTTCCAGGCGATGTTTGCTCGAGGATTTTATTTAACAAGTATTATCAATAAAATACTACAAATAAAAATAAACTTATATCCAACATTTATTAACAGTAGTTTTGAGTCTACGCGGAATTTTTTTTAAACAGCATTAATGAAATTTACTTATTTTTTAATTATCAATGTTCCTTCATTTTTAAAATTATACTTAAAAATTAAAACATTTTGAAGTAATCAATAAAATTAAACAAAACTAATACTTTGATTTTACTGAAAAATTTATTCACATGTTAATTTCAATATTTTTTTTGCGCCTTATTATATAAAAATAAAAAATATTAAATATTATAAATTATCAATAAAATTAAATAGATAAACTAATACTAAATTTTATGTATATTTCAAAAATTTTTAAGCAACTATTTTTATATTTTTCATAGATTTCAAAAATGTTTTCTTAATAATTAGTAATTTTCAAAATTAAAATTTTACTCACATTGTTAATATTAACTATGTTTTCCTCAACTTTTGTCTCTCTTCCCTAAATAATAATAAAAAAATATAAAAAATTTTGAAATTATTAATAAAATTAAATAAAATAAACCTAATTAATACTTACGTTAATAGTAATTATATTAATTTACAAAATCAAAATTAAATTCACATTTTAAAAAGTATTTTTTCTCAACTTTCGTCTGCCTCTCTTACCTTAAATTTAAATAAAAAATACAAAATGTTCAGAAATTATCAATATAGTTAATAAAATAAAAAATATTATTGTATCACCTTCTTAAATAACACTAATTTATGTATATATTAAATATTTTTGAATTAGCAATTCATTAACTATAATTAATTTTAATTTTTTGTGAAATTGTATATTAGAAAAAATGTTAAATATATTATAAAATTTTATTGGTTTATTTAAGCACTAGATTAATTTAAATTAAACTTTAAATAGATTTATTTGAATCAGAAATTTTACTTTTAATACATTTAGTAAGAGTTTTAAATTTGTAAATTTATATAAATGTTCATAATACATTAAATTTGTTCATTTTGGTTTTATTTGTGGGGGAGAAGTGTTAATTAAATTAATCACCAATAACTTTAATGACATTCCCTCGACAATTTTTAATTCGTATTCGTCGTTTTAAAATCACAATATCACAATGAAACGATTTTTTTTTTGGAGCATTTTCATTTTTATTTTCCTTTCGACCCGACGCATATTCAAAATTTAATCGGTCGTTACAAAGAAATTCCCGCCGGCAAATCTCTCATTAGTCGTAACCTTTTTTTTAAGAGTGTAATTAACAATTCGAATCTATACAAAGGCCTCTAATCCATGGTTTTATCGACTTGTCTCTAAAACGAGCTTTTAATGAAGGCGGTGCATAATTAAAATTTTGATCTACTTGTAACTGACTCCCCTTGAAAAAAAAAAAAAAACGCAAATCTTCTTTTAATTTCGTACATTTGCCTTTAACCATGTTACAGCCGCCCACAACGTGTCGTTTAAAATGCAAAAATACCAAATTTAATCCGAGCTGTTTAAACAGAAAATATTTACGTGGATTATCACAGAACAAATTATAAGCAAACGAAAGTAAATGAAACATAAAGCGAAATTACACGAGCAATCGAGGGAGCTCATGAGAACAAGTGAACGTTGCTCACGGCTATCCGAGTTAATTTCACTTGTATGATAACGAGGAACTTTTGTTTTACAATATTAATAGCGTGCTATACGCGTTAATTTACAAATCGGTTTCAATTACAATAAAAAAGGTGGAACATGATAATTGTGATGTGCAAAATGTGGTCTGGCGTTTCCACTTTTTTAAACGTCTGTTCATTCCTTGCATTTTACGTCTCGTTCGATTTGTTCACGACGAAAGTCTCAGGTAACTGGATTCCGTGCTAATACATCGATAATCGACGTCGGGAAGTTAATTAACATGAGGTAATGAGTCATTTACCAAATGAGGTGAATTAGTGTATTGGCACATTAAAAATGTGCGACTGTAACGGTGAATTATTAATTTTTAATCTTGTGTGATGCCGCCAAACTCATTAAACACAGCAATTTCCGCACGCCATGTCTTTCTGTCTAGACACTGCATCGTAGAAATGTACCGTTTCCTAAAATTGTGTTAGGTACGGTGTTTTATTGAATTATCCACGATGATATTAGAAATGGTAGAGGGAAATTGGTGCAGAATGGATAAAGTGGAACATGCTCCACGTTTCCGTGCTGCGAAAATGCCTAAAATTAAAACTGTATTTCAAACAGTTAGTTGCTGGAGAGATGGGGCTGAAACACTTCTTCTCTATAGTTCAGTTGTTAATAAAATCATAAATACATTTCCAATGTGTTTTTTAGTCTTTGGGGGAACATTCAAAGTTATCCCAGTTTTTAAAGGAAATGAGTAAGTGACTAAATTTTTATTATCCTAAATTTTTATCATTAGATTTTTTATCATTAGAGTTTTCTCTTTTTATGAATTGAGACATAATAAAGTATGATTAAGAACGACATTCAAAATACAAAAATATTGGAACCTTTTCAAAGAATATTGCTGAAAAAATTAACTCTTGATTATTTTATTGGCCAAATCACATAATAAAAACTAATATTTTATGTAAAAAATGTTTTGGGAAAACATTTAAAGTTATCCCAAAGACCACATGAAATGGGTGAAATACACGAAAGTTTTCGTCAATTCTTGATGTTTTTAATTAGATTTTGATATTTTATATAAAAAATTAGCTTAAAAGTTTTCTCTTTTTATAAATTGAGAAATAATAAATTTATGTGTGACGCAGAAGATAATGACATCCAAAATACAAAAATTTTGAAACTTTTCCAATGCTTCTGTGGACTTCACATCATAATTATCTTATTTTTTAGAAGAAATAGCTGAAAAACTTAATTTCTTCCGTTATTTTATTGTTTAATTTATATATAAACCCCTAAAGTTTCATATTTTGGAAAATATTAAATTAAGTTATCCCAAAGATCACATAAAATAGATAAAATACAATAATTTTGGTCAATTAAATCCTTATTGTTTTTAATTATTCTGATATTTTAAACCAAAAAATTCTCAAAGTTTTCTACTTTTATAAATTGATGGAAATATTGGAACTTTTTCAAAGCTTTTTTTTATCATAATTATGTTACTTTTTAGAAGAATATAGTTGAAAAAATTAACTTTCTTGATTATTTTATTTGTCAATTCATATATAAATATAATATTTTATGTATAAAATTTAAAGTTACCCCAAAGACCACATTAAATGGGTAATACACAAAAGCTTTCGTCAGTTCTTAATGATTTTAATTACATTTTGATATTTTATACAAAAAATTAGCTTATATGAACCTTTTCAATGCTTCTGCAGACCTCACACCATAATGATGTTATTTGAAAGGGGAATGTGACCGAAAAACTGAATTTCTTAGATTCTTTTATTGGTTAATTCAAAAATTAATCTCTAATGTTTTGTATAAAAAAGATTTTGAAAAACATTTAAACTTATCCCTATGTATATCCCAACACACAGCTGTTTCATTAGAACAATTTTATTTAAATGGATATGAAAGATATATTAGTGTTTTAGGATACTGGTGTTAATTACTTTTGACTACATTACTACTATAAAAACACGTAAACTTTAGACGTACATTATAAGTTAATAGGTCTAATTATTGTCATTAGTACCAACTAAAAAAAAACGAATAAATATTGGATTTCGTCGAGACCCTTTTGACGACGCACTGTTCATAAACCCGGGGTAAATAGCGCACACCACCCGAACCAGCCAAGCCATTGGGAGATGGATATAAGGAAAGCCGAGCCCGGCTACGACTTTCTGGCGTTAATTAAGTCCAAATCAAATTACCATTTGGATTTCATGCTCATTAACTCGCAGTCTCGCAGTTCCTGGCTCACACTTGGCAAGCCGACAGTCTACCCTCCTCGTTATACGTGTAAGAAGGAGCCTCTCAGTGCTCTCCACTCCCGGCTTGCGTCCTTTTTCTTCAACACACAAGCTTTCAAAGTTTAAAGTTAAAATTTAATCTGCCCGCTGCGTATTAACAAAGCCATTCCGAAGGTTTTTACGGCTGATCTTGAGGTCATCCGTTTTTCATCCGCGTTCGAACCATTTGTTTTGAATTTACCCGGTTCACTGAGACCCCGAGGCATTAATCCCCTTCGTACAAGATTTTAAATTATTTCAGGTCTTTAATCTGCTGTAAAATCTGAAATTATCATTTTTCATACTGTAAGGGTGCAGATACTAAGACGTCACGTTCGCTTCCTTCAGGCATAATTTAGCATAAATTAAAACAGGGATTTTATTACTTAAAATGTGGCAGAATAAATACTAAATGGAATGTTTACATTTGATATGCACTTGTTCGAAAATGGTTTTTGTGTCTGGAAATGTCAACAGTTCTTTCCCAAACGTAGCGTCCCCACTTGCCATAGATTAGAATTGTTAATTAGGATCTCGAAAGGTTGCCACTAATGAGAGAGGGTGTCTTTGAAGGGTGTCGCGTACGTCGAGAGCTGTAGCAAAGCGAGGAAAAAAAAAGAAATCACCCCAAAGTAATAGCGCCGGGCCGTAGGAGTCGCAGCCAGCGACGTCTCCCCAGCCATCCATTAATAATAAGCCTTGTGTAAACGTCATATTTGCAGGTTTTATGCACATTCTTTTGTTTCACGGGGTGTATTGTCTCACGCATTTTGTGCGAACTAAGCAAAAGCAACGGGAGCGGCGGGCGCAGCCCTTCGCGATCATCGTTATTAGTGAAATGTATGAGCCTCTTCAGTTTATACGCCGTAGCCCGCGTTTTTCAAGTATTTTTCTCTCTCATGGCCGCCTCCGACGCGAGCTAAAAGCTGCCTCTGTCTGCACGTTATAGACACCGGATTGTGCATTAGGGTTAAAAATGATTCGCGACAATGCCTCCCTTTGTCATCGCAGCCCTTTCATACCGGAGACGGGGCTGGTATTGGTATTGTTTTTCCGTTGATTAAAATACAAACTGCTTTCTGATTTTAACTTCCTTTAAATTTTTGTTTTATATATAGCCAATTATAAAATATAAATACAATCTGAGGCAGAAATGAGGTGATAAGCAGCCTTCTAATACTGAAAATTTTGATGAAATGGTACTGTCCCAAATTACTGATGTTATATATTTTTATTGGTGTGGTAAGCAGTTCGTCAATACTCAAAATTATTATAAAATCACCATCCACAATTCCACTAATGGGATGAGTCATGGATTTAATTGCAGAATATTGATATGTATATCGTGATGCCCCAAATAAATGGATTCAAAACTCTTTACTGAAATGATAAGTGGTTTTTTAATATTCAAAATTCCAGATGTGAGTAGAGACGACGACGTACTCTCAGGCTACAGATCACTGAAGTCAATTCTCCTTATAGAAATGATGTGGTCTTCTAAAACTAGAGGAAACTGTCTTAGAATATTGAAATATCCTTCTAATATTTAAATTATGATGAAATATGATATTTCAGAATTATAATTGCTAGAAGAGGTAACGAGTTAGCCTCAGACTATTGATCTGTGTAATATATTCTGATGTCTGAAATCACTGGAGTCAAATTACCTTACAGAAGTGATAAGTGGTCTTCTAATATTCAAAATTAGGATGAAATAAAATGCTTTAGAATTGCAGATGCTAGTAAAGGCAACGACTTAGTCTCAGACTTCTAAAACTAGAGGAATCAGTCCTCCTAATATTCAAATTATGATGAAATATAATGTTTTAGAATTTAGATGCTGGTAGAGACAACAACGTAGTCAAATCTCCTTATAGAAATGAGAGATGGCCTTAAAATAGAGGAAACAGATTATTGAAATGGCCTTCTAATATTCAAATTATGATGAAATATGATGTCTCAGAAAGGTAATTGCTAGAAGACACAAAGACTTAGCTTTAAAACATTGATCTGTGTATTCCGGTAGTCCAAATCATTGGAGTAAAAAAAAGTTTGAAAGCTTTAATGACCGATGCAACTATCGAAACAGGTGTGTATGCAAATGGAACAATTAAACAGCGCTTAGGCAAGAAAATCTTCCCGGCGAGGGGCGACAGAGCATCGGCGTCGACACTTTTCAACGTACAACCTCAATCCGGAACGTGACCTGCATTTGTTTATGCGGAATTCCTTCGACCTTGATCGTTTTTTGTTTCGCGACTACTTCCGGGGTGGTTGGCGCGATACACGGCCCGAAAGAATGAGAGAGAAACGAAGGGAGCACAGCTGCGGCCTCCTCCCATATATATGTATTCTGTGCCACGCTGGAAACTGGGCGACACTCCACAGACATTTATATTTCACTTAGATTTTCATTGGATTATCTTAGATGGGAAAATGTGGAGATTTGTGTGACTGTTTTTCTTTTGTTTTTTCAGCTCGGCTGTCGGTGTTTCTTTGCCGACTCGTTCGCCACAAGTGCTCCAAATGGTAAACTGACGACCGCCGTTTTTGCTCTCCCACACGCGTCTCTCGGCCTTCCCTCCTCTCCCGTGTTTTACGATTAAAAATATCGTAAATACGTTCGCGGTTCGACTTTAATGTGTATTTATACGTTCCTTGTGTCCCGCTTTATCCAAATATACCTAGCTCGTTTCGGAATATCCAGGACTTGGTTATTGCCATTTTTCAGCGTTTACACAATTTTGCGCGATTTTGTTGGGGCCTGTCATTTATTAAAATTTTTCCGCATCGTCATTAATCATGTTTATTTAAAGATTTTAATTAGACGGTGACAATGTGATGACGTGCAGGTTTGATCCTCCCCTATATTGCTTCAAAAATAGCGACGCCAATCATTAATTATAACACCTACCGCGTACCAAATTTCGATTACTAAAATATGTGTGGGGAAATTGGGGGATGTCTGTTCACCATGTTTAAGCACAATTTGATACTGTTTATTTACCCCTCTCTGTTATTATTTTAATAACAATTCACAAATATCTAGAACACAATTCAATAAACTCTATAAATGAAATTTATTTTTAAATTAATCAAGAGATACAACATGAAAAAGTTGTTTTAAAATTAATTATTAATTATTTATTAAATCCAATGTTAATTTATTAAAGAACAAATATTTTATTATTCGTTTACAGTTTGTTTTTGATATAAAAAGTGGTTTTGTAAATTCAAAATAAAATGTATTTATTATTATATAAATAAAATATTTTTCATAATTTTATATTTAATTACTTGCACAGAAAATATTACCCTTGTTATGTTAATGATTTATATAAAGTTAATTAATATTTGTATAAATATAAGTGTATAAATGTTTTTCATGTTTCATTAATATTAGTGCTTTAACAATTCCATATTTCACGATTTAAAAAGAATATAACTTGTCACAATTATTGATTTGAATAGAGTTAATTGGTGCCATTAATATTTTAATTATAAATATAATTTTTACATCTGAAAATTTGCAGTTTTGACTTTAACACCACAAAACAACTTAAGTCATGATACTTTTAATAACAATTTGATTGATCCTCCGAAAGTTTTTTCACGAGATAATGAAATTAGATTGTGGGCCGATGAAGAGGAAACAATTAAAATGGTTAATCCGAAAACTATACAAATAAAACGGTTCGTATAGTGGATGGAAAATTGGGATTACCGGTTTAGGCCGAATCGTAAATTTATATTAATAATAATCCAGTGGTAGTCCTCGGTCCCGGGACCTGGTTCAGCATTATAAATAAGAATTTACTCTAAGCCCTCAAACAAAGGATTAAGGTGTATAATCGCGGTCCGCCGTGCCGTTTTAATTAGTTTTGTATTGTACGAATGTGCAGATTGTTTGTAGGAGCGTTTTAATGACTGCGTCCGAAATCGGGCGATTGTTGTTATTACTCCAAACGGATTTATATGCTTGATTTATGTGCAGTGTGATGTGTATAATTAAGTACTTTCTGATGGCCAGTAATTATCGGCTACCGCTTTTGTTGAATTACATTCTGTTACGCTGGGCCCGAACTCCCTCGCTAATAGACATTATGGCCAAAACGTTACTTTGTTGCTCCTCTATTGATATTATTACACGAATCATCTAACTCCGCACACACCAACGTCATAACTATTTAATACCAATTTATTGCCATCAATTACAATTCGACAAATTCACTTTATTCATCACTGTCTCAATATCAAAGCAAAAATCTAATTGTCCATAAATTAGCTTAACGACTGTAAAATCACCAAGGAGAACGACTAAGACAATTTCAGCAATTATTTCGAATAGAATTTCTATGGTGGTAGTTAGTGGTGGTTGTAAATAGTAGTAGTAATACAAGTGGGGCTTGAAAATTGGGAGTAGTTTTGGTCTGTGGTTCATTTGAAATGCCATCCACATAATATGTTAATAATGCGTGGGGGTGTATTCCGATAGCTCGTGGAATGAAACGCCAGGGTTGTATTTAAACTAATCAGGCCATTTAATATCCCAACTTAAACATGCAAATTTAATATTAGATACACATTATACATACCGCACGACATTTATCGCATTCATTTCACTGTTCACTTCATCTCGTGTAAGTTTTGGAATTGAAAATTTATTGACTTTGATTTAGATTCGGATTGGGGGGAAGGCAAGTCATTTTATATTTATTAGTTTAGAGATTATCTTGTATTTTAGTTGAGTAATCATATTTTTTATGTCATTACATCCCATTATTTAGTTATTAAATAATAAAAATTAACCTAGTTAAGTAAGTATTTTGAAATAAAAAATAACAACGTTATAATTGAAAGATTAAATTATGAATAATACTTTTGTGTTTATTAAATTTCTAGATAAAGTGTGATATTAAAAGCTAAGTTCCTTGAAAACTTTTAATTATGCTTTTTTAATTTTTATTAAATCTTTTTACTAATCCTTAAATCTCTTTACTACAACTGTAATATTTTGATGTTTTTTACAAAGAAAGCCTTTGATATATTAAATGATGAAAGCAAAAAACTTGTTAAAATAATCTTATAGATAGAAGTCGTTTTGTGAGTCGAAAAATAAAAAATCATAACACAGTTAAGTTTCAAATAAAGATAAACTAAACAGTGCGAAATAAAACGGAAAGAAAACTGTTCGTTTATCATTTCGTATAATTTTTTATTCGTATAGAGCGAGCGAGCAAGCAAACAAACAGAGCAAAGTTTTGTGTATTATTTATCAAGATTCTGACGGATAAAGTGGAAGCCTGGCATGGTATAAAAGGGAATAAGAAGACGTAAAGAATAGAAAACACTTTTTCTTCGTAACAGTCCTTTTAAGAATATAAAGCAATTTCGTACATAATCCGCTCATAATTTCGTTTAAAACGCTACGCGTCTACTAATCTGTATTGCCATCTGTTGAAACGAGGCACTGGGTGGCCTAGGAACGTCCCCGGGGGTTCATTCCTAGTCGTTCTACTCGTTATCGGAGCACTACCCGACCATCGTTAACATATTATGCTCCCCGCATTCCAAATGAACCCAACAATTGATCCACACTTAACATTTTCTTACTCCACATCTCACTATCTCAATGATTACACTTACACATTATATTGTATTACATTTACATGCTTGCCGTCTATGTAAATCCAGCCAAATAATTCCTACTCAGAGGCAGAAACAAAGCTGCTCTCAATAGTCTTTATTAAATTAGACTGAAGTTTATAGATAATGATGAACAATAGATTGGATACAGGCACCACCAAAATGTGTGACAATATAATTTGTGTTAACACCCCCAGATATTCCAACACACAGTCCGTCCAAGACAATATCATAAAGATTGATGAGCCCCTTTTTTCGGGGCACAAGAAGGCATGTATTAGTGTAAATTAGCGCCTTCCATATTAATCATTTTAAAAGGTTCCCCGGTTAAGATAAATTCGTTCTTCCACTTTTGGTAATTAGTTGCCGGGGTTTGTCGGTTTCCGGGACTGGCAAGGGCAACAAAAAACAAACCAAAAAAAAAAAAGAAGCGCGGACGGTGCCCGTTCCTTTTGAAATTAGCGGCGGCCGAAACGCATCCACGGCCCCACCTATTACATGTTGCCGTTAAATCTAAACACGGACCTTCAGAATCCGGACCCTCCCAATCTTAGCTGGTCCGACCTTTCTAAGTAGCTTTCGCGAGGACCCGAAAACGTAGAGACACGACCGTAGCCCCATGCCGATCCTGGTGGGTGTTCGCAGACACACCACCACACACCGGGGGCAACCCCTTCAACCCCACTAACTGCGTTCCCGTCGCCCGCTACGTCTTATTGATTTTGGTCAAGTTCTCGTAACGTTAAACATGGGGGTCTCGCGGTCTTAAAATTTCCCTTGATCAAGGTTGAAGTTGGCGAGACATTTGTTTAATTAGTTGCCATTAGACGGAGCTTTCGCATTAGGCTCTGGGAGCTGTCGCTTTGGAATAGGGTCTGATTGGAGGAGATTAACTTTTAAGTGTGTTTGAAACACAAGGATCATATTATTTATATTTGAATCTTTATCATTTTTTATACGTAATATGTCGCATATAAACAAACAATATTCCTGAATGTTTATTATTGTTTAATAGTAGCAAAAAAATCAAATTTAAACATTTTATTTCATAAAAGAATTTAATTCAAAATTTGTTCATTCATTTTAATTCAATATTTTAGATTTTTTTAATTTTTTTTGTCTTAAAAACGATGGGGATGAAACATCGAGGTCTAAAAATATTGCTGACATCACTAAAAGCTTAAGATGCTTTAGAAAAATGGTTTACAATGGTATTACTAATATGAAAGAATTCCGCCATTTGAAAATACAATAAGAAAACGTCCTAAATATCTAATAATATTAAATTAACAAATCATTATCTGTATCTAAATATAAATCATTTACTAAACACTCAGAAGTCACAAAATCCTATCAGCACTTAATTAATGGTGTACCTTATATCATTAGTAACAGATTACACGTGACACGTGGAGATTTAATGTAGGTAACGAATAATCCGGAGCAACAGAACAGAGCGGCGAGAGTACGAGAAGAGAGGGTGAGAAGAGCGGACATAAAACCAGTAATAGTGGTTTATTTACGGACGGCCGGCCGAAATCAAAACGTGGCAAAAAGGCAAATGGCGATATCATGTCCTCGCAAAGCCTGGTCTCCCCCTACCCGCTCCTTTCGGGGCCAGTCAGCCAGCCACCGCAGGAGCGCAGCAGGAACACAAACACGAAACGTCGCAAAGGTTTGAATAAAACCGGTAATTGCGGAATTAATATTTGAAAGGCAGCCAAGTTGACGAGGGACGATGGGAATCTAGCAGTTGTGTGAATACTTAAACAACGGGGACACGTCTCTGACACTCGCAATACTGCCAGCTTTGCGACGTAATGCCGGAAATGTAGGTCGAATTGCAAGACTTTCAGCTCCATGCAAAACTTTTCTTCTGCTGACGGCTTTTGTGTTTTAAATGCCGCGCGCTGACAAAGCGGATACATGACCAGGCACGACCAGAAAACTTCCACTTTTCCTCGCTCGCATCTTTGCCACGGCCAAACTTTTATATAACGATTATAACCTAATAACTCGTATGTATCTGGGTGGAAAAAGCGACGCGACGTAGGAAATATTAAGGAGCATGTTCATTGAAACTTTGACGTGACATACAACAGTAAAGCGAAATATTTAGGCCCTATTAATAATAAATTACTAAAAACATCGCTCTCTCACGTCACATAACTAACGAAAATTTTGTATTATTCGTGCCTGTGCTACATTTGTTCGTGTGATCCATGTGCATACAAAACAACAGCCCGACACAGCAACCACTGGTGCTAATTTGCCTCTAACACTAAAAACATTCCGCCCGAACTTTTAATTAAGATCTGCTCAAAAATTCAGATAAGACCCGGTCCTATTATCTACATCTTAATGTAGGTTTTAATTATATTTCCGAGTGCCACGGCTACAAAGTGATCCCAACGAATTAGCACTGTATTTTTATCTCGTTTGTGTTAAAATGCGGTAATATCGTCGGTGCTGCAAAATGCATTCGCCAAAACTTGTACACGGCACCCCCTCGGTTTTAATTTAAAGCGATAGCATCAGAAGTTGGCGCCTGACGTTTATTAATTTACGTTTAATTCAATGAGAATGGATTCGTGAGAGACGACAGATCGGCCCTGATACAATGTCGGCTGAACTGTGTCATCGCGTCGTCCCGGGAAAGGGGGTGCAAACTTCTCCATTAACCTAAATAATGGAGTAGGTGTCCCGAAAATATATCGGGCGGACAAAAAACTGCGACGCCCGGAATGGGATGCAACCGATAAATTTTGAGGGAAAAAGCGACACGGCTACAGTG
Source organism: Aethina tumida (assembly GCF_024364675.1). NCBI lineage: Eukaryota > Metazoa > Arthropoda > Insecta > Coleoptera > Nitidulidae > Aethina > Aethina tumida. The sequence continues at coordinate 27,015,505 of NC_065439.1, forward strand.
CATTGTGTTACTTTAATGAATTGTGTCTCCAGACGGTTTCCCGTGCGCCACCTACGCGACTAGTACTGCTTCCTTTAATGTTACTTCTGGGTTTCTTGATCTATGTTTCGGATGTTGGAGTTAATTAGGTGGGCTGACGCCCCGACGTATTCTCTTCAAATTACAGTCAAAAATTCTCTTAGAAAACGTATTCATTGTAAGTATCTCTTAATATATTCAAAAATATTTTCAATATGTTTTACAGTAGTGGTCATAATTATAGCAACTTATTAGAATATTTTAAAAATATTGAGTTGATCCTTGAATTGGATACCAGTACCTACAAAGTATATTGTTTTTTTTTTTTTTGTTATTGTTGTGCCTACTATGTAACTAGTCAATCTAATTTTATTCTTTAAAAAATTACCTACTTTTTGATTTTTCAATGGACAAAATTATAGTAACTTTTTACTTTACAGTCTTTCATTGTTCTCTAATCAATTATTTACTATTTAGTTAAGTATTTTCTAGTAGTGAAGCAACGTTACCATGAGTTCAAAAAATTTGAAAAAATTGATTTTATAGTTATCCGAAATTAAAGCCAACCTGGCGGAAATAGCACTTGCTAAAATTAGTTTAAGGGCTGTGAGTAGATGGGGGTTCATTTGAAAAACCCTGGTTTATACTAAAAATGTGAAAGTCCAATTTTGACTCTCTTAAGATCATAAACACTGAAGAGCTCATACAATTTTTCTTTAATGACGAGTCTAAATTTAATTTATAAAAAAATGTGTACGAAAATTTTATTTTACCTACAGCTGGTTCAATTAGGTCGGGGGGTAGATGCTTCTATTCTTCTGACCTAGACTCCCTTAGACTAATTTATGTACAGGGATATATTAAACAAAAATTTGCGTCCATATATTGAAGAAATGAACAACTTTTCTCCTTCTTTTTCTTCATTTCCGTACCAGCAAAGTTCTGAGGCATAACTCATAACCGAAAGGAGTGCCCACAAGAACATCGTGTGAAAAAACAACTAGACGAAAAATGCCACAGACACAACATAGGAATTAATTAAGAACCCAGCGCCCATACAATGTGTGGCTTAATGCTTCCTAGTAATATTAAACAGTCGGGGCCATGTTCGCAGCCATTCCCCGAGTTATGGCGTCTGGCGACCGGGGACTCCAGTCTGCCTCCTTGAAGAGCCGACTAACTGCACGGTGTAACTGGATGGCATTAGACTAAGGAGCGTGTGGACCTCCGTTCATTTCCTACATAGCATTACAGCTAGAAAACGCACGCCAAATTTCAATTAAGGTCGCCGATTAACCGGCGCTTTCCTAATTATGTACGGCATAACTGCCAGACAGACTCGTAAATCTGCCCGCTGAAGAACATTGTCGAGTCGTTTTGAATTTGGAGAGGGGTCGGTGGTTGTGATATTGATTTTTCTAGTTTCCAGTTCTGGAATGATAGCGTTTTTCCTCGTATAATTGTGTTTAATTACCTGGTGAATACGAGTGGAGCAGCCTATACCTAATAATCTCAGGTTATTCCCCATGAAATTGAGGTAATTTCTATGATTATTGCGTTCATTATTTATTGAAGCAGTTCCATATTTCTGATGAGAGAAACGCGCCCCTGCAACTTCGTTTGTTCTAACTCAATGTGCGAGGATAAATCATATATGAGGTAATAGAATTTGCGAGCGAAATTGCCAGTCTCCTTTATACATACACCTACCTGTTCGACGCGAAAAAAAGATGGACTCAACATCGGACGGGCCTTATTAAACTTTCATACGCTTATTTGGGACAAATTTAAATTATTGCGGAGCCATCCGTTCAAACCGAACGTGATACGACGGTAACAAGTGAAAAAATATTTGGATCAATATCATCCAGACAATCCACATTATTTTACGTCAACCCAATGAACTTAAAAAGTAACATATTTATGGGTCGTGGAATATGTGGAATGTTTTATGACAACTCAACTATGCAGGTTTCAAATATGGAGCAGTCGAATAAATGTGCAAATAAGCAATTTTGTAATTTTAGGATTGTGTTAAAAGTTATTTGGCTTTAAACATAAAGTTGATATAGTCTGTTCAGCACAATAGGGAGTCAATTTTAACTCGTTCACTCCAAGACATTGTAGTCTTTATTTAACAACAGGAGTTGTTTGCATTATATTCAATAGAAAACTACTGAAAAAACATTTTTAATTCTAAAGTTTGTAAAATAAATCATCTGTGATAATTCAATAATCAATCAATCAAAACTCTACAAATGAAAATCAGTGGAACACCTCCACCTTCTCGTGCTGATTAATGACTAGAATCTATGATGAACCTATTGATTAATTTGGAAGTTGGAAGAGAAGTTAAAACATGAAGCATCCAGGAATTGAGGTTCTTTTGAATCAAATTCAGAGGGTAGAATTGATACGATATCAATTTGCAATTAATGGTAATGCACCGAAATGAATCAAGGTGTTCTGCACTATAAAGTGGCATTAATTATCGACATTTTGACTGTGAATTGATTAAACCATGGAGTCACACCTAAAACCGGCCGCAATATCCATAAACATCTAATAAATCACCGTTCAGTCAATTTAATTCGCATTTGGCGAGCATGTCGCGGACGCCGGGCAATAAACCAGGGCCCGGACCAATGAAGCCAATAATTATTGCCGGGCGTAAATCTTGAGAGGGCGAGAGAGCGCGTGTGGACTTGCGGGTGCCATCTTGATTTGCGGGCGCGACGTCGCGTGTCCCGAAACGCGCCCCACATCCAGCGTGTGTCGTCGGAACATCGGAACATCTGGCCGCGAACGGTCCACGATGACCGCCCGCCGCCCCGGACGTCTCCAGATGCGGCAGACGGTGCGGCGCCCCGAGGCCCGGACCGGTCTTCCATTAATTTATTTCCGGTCAGATGCAAAACGCTGTAAATCATTGTGAGATATCGCCGAACTGGGGGGTCTTATTGAATATTATGTAACATGATTGCTGGATTAGGGAGCTAGTCCACGGACATGAGTAGTGACGTTAAATGGATTAGAAAACATTGTGCATTAACGTGGATGGTACGGCGTAGCAACACATTTTATTAAAAATTAGCCATTCAAGCCTCTCTTCTAGTCACAAGACATTCTGGTCTCTTTTCCTGTCACAAACCATCTTATTGTATCAACTATTATACCTCTTTCCTTGGCATGATCCATTTTAGTGACCCTTTTTGTTACTCTAATCTACTCTATCAGCCATTCTAGCCTTTCTCCTTGTCACAAGCTATTTTATTCTGCCTGTCATTCTAATCCTTCTACTTGTCCTAAACCCCTCTTCTTGTCACAAGCCATTATAGTCTTTCTTCTTGACAAAACAATATTTTTTTATCAGCCATTCTAACTTTTCTTCTTTTCTCAACCCAATCTAGTCAACCAGCCATTTTTAAATCTAGTCTTATCACAAGCCACTCTATTCTACAATATTAACCATTCTAGCCTCTTCTGTTGTCACAACCCATTCTACTCTATCAGCTATTCTAACCTGTCTTCTTGTCACCAGCCATTCTAGCTTCATGATTTGACCTTACGACTGGTGACAAATACAATATTGATCATCAAAGACCTTTACATTCTGATGACAACAAATCAATAAATTTTTAACTAAAATCAACTTTATGTAGCACTTGTCATTTTACGACATACTCATAATTCATAGCCCAAATAATTATCGGGGACCGTCAAACACACAACCACAATTTCGTCCCCCCATCTTCACAAATACTCATGTGGAAGGCACCGAGAGCGACAACTCGTCGTCTCCACCCCTGCATGATAAATTAATTAATTTAAAACAACTTTAACGGAATTACTTGTTTCCTCGGAGGATAAAAACATATAAATTCCTACATAATCTCGGTGTTTACTTTTATCGAATACATGGCGGCAAACTCTCGCGGGACGTAATTTACCTAATTTTCTTTCGCGTCGCGTCGACCCCCGCGCGTATTTAGGATACGCACGCACAGGGGGAATTACCTGAATTAAGCTCGAATAGAATTTTGGGGGGTTTATCACGTGGATTGGTTTCAAAATTTTATTCCAACTGACAATAGCGCGTCTCATTGTTTTTGAACGGGCAATTTTGGCGAGACAACATGTAGTTTTTGATCACCTGCACGATCTTACACACTTGTTTCACCCCGTGCGTTGTCACGCACGAGCCGCGTTTGCGAAGAGGCCTCCGCCAAAAATTGCTATGCGCATACACAACGGTGCAATTTAAATTTCAATGGGAAATTTATTCCGTGGCGGCATTAAGCGGACGACGTCATTGTATAAAAATTAGGGTTGGCGCATCGACACAAGCGAAAACAGTACGGTGATTTTCTTGGGAATTTTGGAAAACCGTGAATAGGCGGCTATGGTGGATCTAAAATTTTAACGGCCGCAGGTTGTATCTAAAACAAACACGCTGCACCTTGCTGACTTATTTATATGGAAATTTATTAAAATTGTTAAAATATTATTGATTGAAACCGGAACGTATGGATCAACTTCGGGGATTTATTAAAATTGTTGCCAACTCCGGGGCTCATAAAACTGAAGTGTTATAAGGGGATTTAAAAGGCAATTCAAGATTATTGTGGCTCTGGATTTGAAAGTTTAATATTGTTGGAATGTAATGAATCTTAACAAAACAAGAAAAAAATCATTATCGTATTTAATAAATTATTTTATATCAATTTTATTAGGGCAAAAAACTTAAAATCCAGATTAAGTTAATTATGACAAGAAAATTTCAGATATCCAGAGCAAACTTTTTATAATCCTTTCAGATAAAATATATTGATATTGGTTTAAAACATAAAGTAAAATTTAATTAAAGTTTCGTTATACCAGATGTGATATTTTATGGTTTAGGTTGAAAAATAACATTTTATGAACAAAAAAACTCATTTTACTGTTTCCAAAAAATCTGTATTATTCTATAAATCTGTTTGATAAAGAAATATTGCCATATTGAAATACTGATTGTTGATGTCATCCCTATCACTGTTATTGAAGGCCCTTCAAGAATTGAAATTATTGCAACATTAGTGGCATCATTCTGGTCCCTCTTGTCATTTCATACTATCAGCCATTCCAGTTCTTCTTCTTGTCACAAGCTTTTCTGTTTATCAGCCATTCTAGCCCATCTTCTTCATATACAGATATATGACGTATTTAAGTTGATATATGAGAAAACACAGTTGACTTAATCATCCCTATCACTGTTATTGAAGGCCCTTCAAGAATTGAAATTATTGCAAAATTAGTGACGTTATTGAAGCCTGTTTAAACAGCATTTGCACATTCACAACAATTACGAAGTCTTCGAAGTAAGTAGGTATTTAGACCGCGCTTGGACTTTGATCGTCCGCAGTGGAGTCGGACTCTCGGAATAATTACAGAGGTGACATTAATGACATTATTTAAGTCGGAGCCCGGCGTTAAATTATTTCTTTGCGTGCTGCAAGTCGAATATTTACCGAGATCGGTCGGCCGACTCGCGTATGTATATTTATACATTTAATGACCAGTCCTAGGCTTGTATGTCGCGATTGTTATCAGAGCCGTTTGATAAATTCTTATTACATATATACTAATGGCACCTGTTAAAATGTATTTATTGTAATTCTATGTCATTCGGTCCTAAATGCCGGTCGATTAGCATCTATTAAATGCGTGTCTATGGTAATGTACAGATATAATTATCATTACTAATGAAAAATCGAGCCCATAATTTTATTTTATTGTTATGTAGCAGTTGTTCTGTTTGTATAATTACCCAAAACCTATATTCATCTGTTTTTATTGCCGTCATTTCGTTACTAGATATGTGCGATTAATCGCTTAGGGTTATACAAAAATTCGAAAATTAATAGACATGCCTAAAACACATCTAATCGTTAATCACGCCAATAATTGTCCGGCGGCAAAAATCACATTCGAAATTTAATTTATGGCCGTGCAATTTCGAATTGTTTGCCGTTCGAATCGATCTAATTAAAGGGCTAAAATAACTTTCTTAATACCAATAAAGTGGCCACTTCCTTCCGGTTTAATACAATGATGTCGGTTATTGTTGAGAAGAAGGGATATTCCTCATCGAAAAGATTAAATATGGATTAGACATGATAAAAGTTACTTAACAAGTTCTTAATACGATTTCTTCAGGGATTTTCGGTTATAATGAAAAGTTGCGGATGGAGGCGAAATAGAATTATCAAGTTTTAATTGCCAACATTAAATTATAATGATGGTCTAAATAAACATAGGCATTTTAATTACTACGGCTCAGGTTGAATTCGTACCCGAATTAAAACTAATTCTCGACTTTTTTGAACGTCGAAATAAAAAGGGGGAACACAATAGTGGATGAAGAGCTGTTTTCGTTTCATAAATTTGAAATACGAGAATTCTGCGGCTTCCACTTCCGCAACAATTTAGCCAAAATTTAAATGTATACATTTATTAAAGGTACACGCAAACTTTGTTACGACCAAATACATTATTTTACAAAAGAGGTTTAACTACTATACAATTAAATTATCTGCACAATAAATTAAATTAATGTTAAATGAAATATATTGTTTGTGTCTCCGTTGTTGGAAAAATGAGAGCAAACATATTTTATTAATACGTTACAACTAAATAAACATAATATATGAAGCTATAATTATTATGTGTATTTGTCAAATCGATTTATAATACATAAATTATTATTTAATAGTATTATTTATTATTATAAATATTAAACAATAAAACTATATTTAAGTATTACATTGATATAAAAAATAAAATATTGTGTTTTTTAAACATATATAAAAGTACAATTTTTTTTTCGTCGCAACAATTTGAATGTTGAAATATTTTTGAAAAAATTTTGACGTAAAGAATATTTTTAGAAACTTAATGAAATACTGAAAATTATTATTAGAATTTTGAATAACTTTTAAACTAAATAAATTTTAGGGGACAATTATTTTAAAGTAGAATTATTATTTGAATTAAATGTTATAATATTATGTAAAATTTTATATTTATTATAGATATTGAATAATATTATTGAAATTTTGAATATTTTTTAAACAAAATAAATTTTGGAAAATAATTCTTTTAGGGTAAAATTATTATTTAAATTAATTATTATAATATACTAATGAAAATTTATGTTTAAGAATTTTAATAATATAAAAATAATAATTTTTTGTTATTTAAACATATACAATAGTACAATTTTGATGTAAAGATTATTTTTAGAAACTTAATGAAATAATAAAAATTGTTATTGGAATTTTGAATAATTTTTAAACAAAATAAACATTTATTTTATATTAAAATTATTATTTGAATTAATTATTATAATATTATATAATAAAAAATTATTTTTAAAAATTCTGATATAGAAAAATAAAATTTTATATTTGTTAAAAATATAATTAAGATTTTTTTTAATTTTACGACATGGTGTTCTATTTTTTGACAACAATTTGAATATTTTGTTATAAAGAAAACAATATTATTATGTTAGAAACTAATCAAACAAACACATTTTAGAAATTTTAAGACTTTGTTTCTTCACAACAATTTTGAAATGTTTTTAAGACAATTTTTTTTGAAAAAAAGAAAAATATTAAAATTTTGCTAAAATAATCTTTAAAAATTATGATGAATAATTTGAAGGTTTTAAAAAGATTTTTCTCATTTAAATATTTTTACGTAGCCAAAAAATACAAAATTATTTTAAAAGTACAACCATAACATAAATGACATAAATTACTGAAGTATTTTTTTGACTTTTATATTTATAACGTTCAAACAATAAATTTGTAAATTAATTGGAATAGTTTGATTTCTCTCCAATGCTCAAATTAAGTTAACACAGCTTCAAAAATATATGAGAATTTGAGTAAAAGAGACCAAAACAGTATATTAATGTTGAAGTATCTAATTTAGTGGGAAAACGGATACATAAAAGAAATCCTTATGGCAAAATCTTGAAGGAAGGAGGTGCAAAAGAATAAAACGCCAGGCGAAATGGTGTCAAATCCGCCATAATTTGAACGCGAGTGGGACTTAATGCGAGTGGAATAAACCAGAGAAAAGGGCCACTAAATGGATTCGAAATCGGAAACTCGGACCATATTCGAAAAATTATTATCTGGCCGGGACGGCGGGACCGGGACGGAACGGCCGAAAGAGTGAATCCCCGAATCCACACGGAGAGTGTATTATACATTAAGACACAGTCAGTTGCCTCGTGTAATATGATGGTAATTCCGGCCGGTTTTTGGCCGGTTGCCAGTCGAAGCCGGTCCGCCGTTTATTTCGACAATAACAATTCAATTATTTTGCATTTGCGGACGCCCAACAATTATAAGTCAGAGAGATGCTTGTCGTTTCGTTCAGCCGGTGCAAGCCGGCAAAACGGAAACCCCCCGGCCCGACCCTCAGTTGCCGCGGCGTTTTTCGGCCCGAATTTAATCAGCAACGATGTGAGTTAGTGGATGAGATGCAGCGCCGCAACGGTCCACGAAATATGTTCCCTGAGTACAGCACAATTTCAGACCGTGTAAATCTCCGGGATATTGGATTCTGGAGACGATATAGTATTAAATAACTTCAAAAAGTGGGAGGATAACGTTTTAAATGTACGAGCCACGTAATTTGTTCACGGAATATTACAATTTTCGGACGAGATCTACAACATTTATGTGATGGATATTTAACAATTCCTTGTTAAGACGTGCATGAACATGCATTATGTATAAAAAATATAAATAAAATATATAATTCATATTAATTAAATAAAGATTATTTATTTATTTAATAATTTAAAGTGTCTGTCATAAAAAAAACATAATTTATTATAAACAATACACATAATGACTAATAAATTATTACTCAAATTTGGTTTTTAATTGGGGGAGTAAAGAAATTTCAAATCAAAACATTGATTTTCTCAGTTTATTAATATTTTTTGAACATAAACATTAGCTAAATTTTTTATTACTTCGAACTGATTTTTAATTCAGAAATAAGAAAGTTTATAAAATGATTATTATGCAATATATGTTAATTATATGAGATGGTTCAAAAATTGATTTTCTCAATTTAATAACATTTCTAGAACATAAATCTTTAAAAAAACTAAATTTTTCAGAAAAATTTAGAGTAGTTTTGCCCATAATATCACGAGTAATGGTTCAACTTGATTATTTTCAAAATTTTTTAATGATTATAAGAAGTATTTTGACCCTTCACTGTTTAATTTAAAATATAAATTGTAAATATATCCAAATATTTCTTTATTAACAATACGTATAAGGACTAAAAATATTACTTCAATATGATTTTTAACTGAGAAATAAGAAAATTTCTAAAAAGATTGTGTAAGTAATATAAATTAATTATATAAGATGCTTCAAAAATTGATTTTCTCAATTTATTAACATTTCTAGAATATAAATGTTCCAAAATACTAAATTCTCCCAGAAAATTTAGAGCAGTTTTGCCCATAATATCATGAATAATGGTTCAACTTGATTATTTTCAAAATTTGTTAATGATTATAAGAAATATTTTGACCCATCACTGTTTAATTTAAAATTTAAAATATAAATTGTAAATATATCCAAATATTTCTTTATTAACAATACGTATAATGATTAAAAATATTATTTTAACTAGATTTTAAATTGAGAAATAAGAAAGTTTCTAAAATGATTGTTTAAGTAATATAAATTAATTATATGAGATGGTTCAAAAATTGATTTTCTCAATTTATTAACATTTCTAGAACATAAATCTTTCAAAAAAAAATAAATTAGTAGTTTTACCCATAATATCACGAGTAATGGTTCAACTTTATTTTCAAAATTTTAACCCTTCACTGTTTAATTTAAAATTTAAAAGATAAATTGTAAATATGTCCAAATATTTCTTTATCAACAATACTTATAATGACTAAAAATTATTAAAAAAGTTTCTGTGTATTGTATAAGTAATAAATTCAATTAATTATGAGGCGGTTCAAAAAATTGAGTTTCTCAATTCATGACTAATAGTCCAACTTAATTATTAACTCAATTTTATAGATAATTCATGATTATATAATAATTTTGTTGAAATGATAATAATTAAGTTGTATAAACGTACAAATTTTACAGCAAAATTGTAAAAAATATTGTTCTATTGATATTTTAATGCATAGAATAAAATGATAAACGACTTTTAACTGCACCCGATGACTTTAACCCAAATCGAAAAGATTCCGGTTCGATGCCATCGATCCGAAGACATTGTTTACGTTCGCATCCCGGAGGCAGCTCGGCCGCCCCCCCAAAGCTCACCATTTTATTATCTTAACCGAATTTCCTCTCGTGAACTTTGCCCGCGGCCATCATTAGGCAAGTTTCCTTTTCTCGCTCCCGTCCCGCATATCGATCAGGGGCGGCAGCGACGTGTCACCGCCACACATAAACAAAACGCGAGCCGATGACCGGACCATCCGATTTATATCAGTTACAGGCCGTCCGCGTCGAGAATTACTGCCCCCAATAAAACGCGACCGCCCGCTCTGATTACGTCGGGGGCGCGATAAAACGGGAGAAACAGCTGCCCCGACGTCGGTCCGACGTCGCTTGACCGGGACGCCGGCTTCGGTGCGGGTCTGATGGAGGACGGAACTTTTGCGGGACCGTGGGGTTTATTGCTTCGAGGACAGGTTAATGCGGGGGATTTTGGGATGTGGACGCGATGTGTGTGTGTGTGCTTTGGGATTTCCGCCGCGAGGGTTTTATAGGTGATACGCCTCCGGCAAATAACATTTAAATTAGGTTAGTTTTGTCATTAATAGGTGGGACGGGCAATTAGCCCGGAATAGTTTTTCAAAACGATCGGATTTGGTAGGGCAAGAGTCGCAGGTTTATGTTGTAGTTGGGAAGTTTACGTGTTTGTATTTTCGATTTTTCCATTTTCCATACGCAACGCACGGCGGGGCATCGGGACTATCATTATGCCACATCCTGTTAGTGAATAGTGCGCTTGGAAAATAAAACGGCCATAAATCTCGGGGGGCAGTTCTTTCGGTGGGATGTAAAACTGACTGGAAACAAAAAGGAATTACTTGTGTTAAATATGCGTCGGTCGGTCGGACCGACCGGGATTTCCACTGTGTTTCTATTACAAACAAATATAAGGCACTTATATTCTATTTCGTTGCCACATATAAATTACGTGGATTTATGGGTAGGGCGCCTGGGCGTTTTTCCCAATATATTTTGCATGTGGCCGCGTTTCGTTCGTACGTTCGTTCGCTTGCTGGATGTCGTTCAGGCACACACTAGACCCAAACCAACGGATTCCGTAACCGACCTTCGGATAACTGAATCAACGGAATTGGCCAATTCATCTTTTTAAATACGCTTTTCAGGCCACAGGGCTCACTTGGTTTATGCCCATCCGGACTACAGAACCAATCCACTAATTGTATCATGGGAAAAAACGTTCGTTTAATACTATTTAATTATAGGATGAAACAAGACGATAATTAAATTGTTTTCATTCATTCATTCATCAACGGTGGTTACAGAAAAAATACTAATAAACCCACTCGTGTCCCCATTTGTATTTGTATTAAAATAAATAAATTAGAAATGTTGTTTAAATAAAAAATATTTTTTAATTCTTTAAAATATAAATACAAATATTTTTAGAGACGAAATATCTTAATTTTATTATATTACATAAAATATAACATGAAATAAATTTTCAAAAAAATATTTTTAATTCTTTTCTAAAAACTGAAAAATTTAGAAGAATTTAAAAAATGTATATTTTATGATTAATTTAATTTTTTTATATTAAAAAAATGTAATATGTAATAAAAAATTGATTTAATATTAAATTATAAGGAAAAAATCTTTAATTTTTCTAATATCCAATATTTATATTATAGCAGTAACTAAAAGCTTATCAATTATTGAATTATCAGAAATTTAAGCCAAAGAATACAAAAAAATAACCCAAATTCCATTTATCTTTCAAATTCAAAGCGTACATAAAAATATTTTTAAAATTGGTATTTCCAATTTTTTCTAAAAACTATGAAGAAGAAAACAATATTTTTGAAGAATTTAAAAAATGTATATTTTATGATTAATTTAATTTTGATAATAAAAAAATTGACCAATCTTTTAATTTTTGAATTCAACAGTTAAAATTATAAATAAATAAACTTATAAATTATTGAATTATCGAAAGTTTAGGGAAAATAACATAACTTCATTTTCAAGTAATTATTTAATGTTTCAAGTGGACCATCCAAATATTTTTAAAATTATTCTTTTTCTAAAAACTATTTACAAAAACTTAAAATTTTGAAGAATTTGATATTTTTATGATTAATTTAATTTGGATAATCAAAAGAAAATGTATAAAAAATTGATCAATCTTTCAATTTTTCTAAAAATTATGTAAAAAACAAAAAATTTAAAGAATTTGAAAAATATTTTTTGTATGATTTTGATACTTAAAAGAAAAGATAAAAAAAATTGATCAATTTTTAATTTTCGAATATTCAACATTAAAATTATAAATATTTAATCACAATTAGTATAAACTTAAAATAACTGAATTATCGAAAATTTAAAGTAAAAATATATAAAATATAACATAAATTTATTTTCAAAAAATTATTTAACGTCTCAAATTGAAAGCATCAAAATATTTTTTAAATTTTTATTAATTATTTCTAAAAACTATGCAAAAAATAAATTTTTTTAATAATTTAAATATCTATATTTTATGATATTATGATTTAATTTTGTTAATAAAAAGAATACACAATAATTTTCGAATATTCAACAATTAAAATTCTAAATATTTTATCACAGTCACCATAAAGTTATAAATTACTAAATTATCGAAAGTTTAAGGTAATAATATATAAAAAATAACATATTTATTTTCAATAATTATTTAATGTTAAATAATAATTTTAAATGTGAAACTTTTAAAATTATTATTTTCAATTCTTTCTAAAAACTATAAAAAATTCAAAAAATTTGAAGAGTTTGAAAAATATATTTCTTAAAATTAATTTAATTTTGATAATTAAAAGAACATATATAAAATTTTTCAATTTTCGAATATCCAAAATAAAATTATAAATATTTAATTACAATTACTATAAAGTTACTGAATTATCAAGAATATAAGGTAACAAAATATGTAAAAAATAATAACGTCTCAAATTGAAACATCAAAATATTTTTTAAATTATTTCTAAAAATTATGCAAAAAAAAATTTTTGAAGAATTTAAAATTTTTTTAATTTTATTTATGAATTTAATTTTTATAAAAACAAGAATATATAATAAAAAAATAATTAAATTATGAATTCTTTTTGAAAACATTTATAGTTGTAAATTATTGAATTATAAAAAATTTAAGGGATAAAAATATAAAAATAGCAAAAATTTGTTTTCAAAAAATTATTTATATTATATTTATAAAAATATTTTTTAAATTATTTGTAATTTTTTGTACAAAAATCAAAATAAAAAAATAAAAAGAATAAAAATAAATTTGTTTAATTATAAATTAAAATTGAAAAATCTTTCAAATATACAACAATAAAAAAATAAAAATTTATCTTCAAAAATCTTCTAATTTGGTATATAAAAAATAATAAATATTATTTCAAAAAATGAAAGAATGAAAATTTTGAAGAATTTTTTAACGTCATAGAATTGTAGAATTAATATAATTAAATTCAATTATTTCCTTCTTATTCTTTTCTGTACATATGTAATATTTTTAATAACAATAGCACAAAATTTATAAAAGAAAAACAGGGTTTTTTATAAAATTTTTGTTTTTTACCGTTCACTTCGTTTATTAAGTAACATTACAAAGTTTATAGAAAAAGCTTTCCATTAATAAAATTTGAATGGAACTTTGTGACAGATGTGGATGATTAGAGCTTGCCATAATTAGGAAGTTGGAAGGCGGCAGTGTATCGAATTTATCCGGGCGCCCGGTACGACCGTAATAAAGTCGAAAAAGTAAAAATATAGCGCGACCGGTGTTTCCAAAGCCATAAATATCGATACGCGCCGTAACGGATGCCGCTCACTCGTACTCCACGTAGCGGCCTCCCCCGACCCCCGAAAACTCGGAAATCGCGAGCGGAAACTTTTACCCGTACACACTTGTAACAAGTCGGTAATTCTCATAAGCAGTTTCTTAGCGAAATAACAAGCGGTACCTGTAATAAAATTATTCCCCCATAAGTCGGGCAAGTAATTCCACTTCACTTTTACGGCGGTGAAACATGGCTCCGGCCTCCCGATCCTACAATGTTATTCTTGGGGGAAGATTTACGACGCCGGGCTCACTAGTTATTTCGTTCGTAAGCCGCTCGCACTTAATCGCGCGACATAATTGAAATTTGACGTGTGTCTACGCGCCGCGGCGTTCGCGAAACGCGGGCCGACAACTTTCTTAAAACTTTCGGGACGCCCGCGTAACGCAGATGCACCCGGGTCCCGGTGCTAATGAAGCTCCGCGGCCGGTATTAAAAACACGTGACACCGCCCGACAACCCGATTTTATATTATCTTTATTAGATGTTGATGAAAATTACACAGTACAGACACTGAACCGTGTACAGCATCGCTGTGTAGTTACGAAAAGAGTATCATAAAGTGGTGCGAATAAATTTATTTAAAAAGATTCATTCTAAAATTGTTATTTAAGTAATTAAGTCGTACGAAATATAATGTTAAATAATAGAAAAATACAAATTAATTTAAAAAATATCAACTAGCTTACCTTTGGATGTGCTCTTCGTGGAAATGCTACTTTGGGGTCAATCTGAAAATAATTAGAATAGAAATAATTAATATTAAATAAAAATTCTCCAGTTCACACTTCTTATATTTGTTTTAATAAATAAAATATTAATTAATTAACTAATTAAAAATATAAAAACAGTATTTAATTAATTTTTGATATTTTATTTATTACATGAATTAAATGGGTTTTTAAAGCTTATAAATACAAAGGCTTAAGGATGTTGTTGTTAGTATATAATATATTATGGTTTGAATTTTAAATAAATATGGAGTAATTTCTTTCGTATTAATATAAAGTTTGATTTAGTTAAAATTAAATAATTGAGCATAACTTTACATCAACTGTTTATTAAACAAAATTAAAAAAATATTGAAATTTTATAATTTAAAAATAGAGTATTTTTCAAAACGAATAACAGATAATAAAAACTTTTAAAAAGAGATATAAAGGTGTATACAAAAATATAAAGATTTAATTATTTATTAGACATAAAAGAATCAGTTTTCTCTATAAATATTTGAAATTTCTTTTAAAAAATTATGAACAATAAATAGTATAATATACTACATAATAATATAATAACATTTCTGCAATAAATTATTATAAAATTCTAATATTAATTATAAAATTATTAATTTTAAAATAAATATAATATATAAAACTTTTATTGACTCCTTTAAATATTTAAATAAAAATTAAAAGTTTTTTACTATATTACAAAATTCTGAGTCACTTAAATTCTTTTATACTATTTAAAAAATTTTGTAAGTTTAGTATTTTTTGATATATTAAAAAAAATTAAATAATGTCAGTTTTCAATATATTTTAAATTTTGAAATAAATGTTAAATATAATATCATTAATTAAAAATAGTTTTTACCTCTAAAAATTCAATATAATCAATAAATTTCAATCAATTCAAGAAATTTGTTTATCAGAAATTGATCAGTAATTATTAATCTTTAATAATATTTCATTACATTGGTTAATTTATTATTAATTTTTTAAAATAATTTACAAATTTTTATAAAATATCAACATACACTCTCGAAATTCATTTATTTATATTATTTTTAAAGAAATCAAATAATATCGGTTCTCCATATAATTTAAACTTTTAAATACATATATTTTTTAAAATATTCCTTTTCAAAAATGTTTTTACATATAAAAATTAAATACCCTTAATAAATTTTCGGTTAAAATAAATTTAATTAAAAAATAAAAATTTCGAAATAAATTAGTAAATATGTTTTAATTTTTCCTGATTTTTTTGACTGGCTTATTTACTTTTAACTTCTTAGATTTAAAATAGTTACAACTAATAACATAAATTAATTAATATTTAATTTCCTAAAAATAATATAACAAAATAATTCTTTTTTTCGTTATTTATGTTAAATTTGAAATAAATGTATCCTTTAAAATGGTTTTTACCTTTAAAAATAAAATATTCTCTGTATATTTTGATTTTTATTAAGAATAGTTTTATATATGTTTTTACATATAAAAAATTAAATATTCCCAATAAATTTTGGTTAAAATAAATTTAATTAAGGAATAGGAATAAGGAATAAAAATTTTATTACAAATTAGTAAATATATTTTAATTTTTCCTGATTTCTTATATTTTTTAATTTTATAATTAAAAAATTAAAAAATGTCAGTTCACAATATAATTCATAATTTATTTTTTAAAATTGTTATTTTACCTTTAAAATTTAAATATTCCCATTTTTCGTTTTAAAATTAGATTAAAATAAATATGATAAAATAAAAATTAATAGAATTTTTAGTCTCATGATTTATTTATTATTAATTTCTTAAAATTGCGTAAAATTGTAAAAATAAAATTCAAATATATGTATTTTTGGGAGTTATTTGATATTCATGGTGAAACCAAACGTTATTTAAAGTTTTTATGTATCATCCCTATTATTATATATATATTTCTTAATTATGTCCCAAATTTCTAGTCGGATGAGTTCCTGCAATTTCATAATGGCAACAATTTACCCTAATAATATTACAACAATTAATACCCACAGTCAAAGCGAAATTACAGATCGCAGAAATTACTCGCGTTCCCTCCACATACAGAGAAAACTATTTACGCAATACGGTTACAATGCATAGGAAAAAGTCTAAGCAAAAACCGCTTAATTAAAAGCTTGATGGAAACCGTTACACAATAACTCGCCAGGAACCGTTTCGGATTAATCGTCACCGCGTCGTTTTTGTTTATGCCGCCGACTCGATTTTTTTTTAACCCGGTCACATGTACACCATCGTGGCCCGGCGATAAGTCAGCCCCTGTCTCATTCACGTTGGGACCATTGTGAGCGGCGTGTGGGCGGCGGCGGCGGGCGAACCCGTTGGGGTGGCGGCGTTTTAATCCCGTCGCTCCCCCGAAAACAATACGTACGCCGTGGAACGGCACGAAATCCATTTTTGAAACCCTCTCCCGGTTTAATGCGGTTTTCTTTTTAGCGATTTATTTTAATTTTCGGGAATCGACGCGGACACATTCCGGTTCCGGCGGTCACTAATTTCCTGAAAAGGGTTTTACGGCCGCCGGCTCTGCCCAGGAATTACTAGTTTAAGGGGCCATTTAACGAAACAATTATTGTAGGGCAGTAAGTAATTGGGGGAAAAGTGGAATTTTATTCAGATTCATCGGACTCTTCACATAATTAAAAGAAAGAGGACCACCACGGCAGTGGGACAGATTTAAAAATAGATCTATTTATGGAGCCTCTATCTCCCTCTCTGTCTCTGTGTCTCTGGAATATAATGGTCCTTTCGAACAATTTTCTATAGTTCTGTATTTTGGAACAGGATTTTATTTCAGTAAGACTTTTGTAGCTACGTATGACTAGTCCAATTACCAAACATCGATAGCCATTTTCCATCCAAATAGGTATCGATTGGGCCACTCACTAGATATTCCGTGGCGTTCGGGAAAAATCTCCGGCAATTGAATTAAACGCGTTTAGTATAACAACAGCAATAACAGTATTTTAATTCGAATATGTTTTTATTGTAGTTCCGGATTTTCCCAATATACGTTTTTGTTCTTTCTGTCGCGTGAACCAGCACCGATTTCCACGTTCAGCTACAGAGTGCAATCTATGTTCGTAGTAAAATGTTTTCAATTTCGGGCATTATATTAGAGAAGTTGAATTTCGGCGGGGCAACTCCATGGTCTATTATCTCTGCTCGAGTACGAACGAATTTTAAAAAATTTACATTTATGTTGTCGGTTTTATGCTGATGCTTCGTTGGATCGCTTTTATTTCGAATACGTTCTCCATGTGTAATTGCTACCGTTAGTTTGGATGTGTGAGGTTACCATAACACGTATTTTAAACATTGAAACAGTAGAAATGGAAAAAATGTAACTTCCTGCTTCTGGGTTTCAGAATTTCATTAATTATGTGATTATAATATTCCAGAAACCGAGTAAAACCCCCCAATAATTCAAGGGGCACATTAAAATATCAAATAAATGAAAAATTCAAGTTTCCCCTAATGATAAAATTCTCATAAGCAGCGTTTACATTCTTTCCCGGAACTCAGCCGACACATAAAAGTCGCCGTTCCACTAGTGACTAAAGAATTGTTCGCGGCGAAGAATTCTTGAAACAAGTTTACTAGGAAATTTATGTGACGCCGTAACAACTGAAGGGAGATGGCTCCAAGGGCTGCAAACTTAATCTAAATTGTGAGGGACGCATTCCTTCCATTTAATTTAATTTGGTCTGCTTTAATGCAGCAGAATGCACAAGTTATCCGGAAAAAAAAACGTATATTAACTTGCTCCACTGTTTATGACAAGTCTCCGTGTCGAAATGCGGTAATGGTACGCTACAAGTTCGTTTTGTTTTTGCCGTCCCATTTACAAGTGTCGGTGCTAATATTTTGTTAAATGCCATCTTCGCCTGCCCTTGTAATGCAAAGATCACGGAAGGGTGGATTTAAATACCGACACAATCGTGGGGGAGACGTGAGTTCAGCTCATATGTTTGTGATGACGCACACTAAGCTGTGCAAATCTGAATAAGTTTCTATCTGCACTGCCTCATATGAGTTATGGACGTTTTATTTCAGGGAGGGGTATTTCCCCCCTTTAATCAATACTGAGTTATGTAAAATCTGTTATCTTCTATATTAAGTATGTTTTAATGCATTAAAGAAGGTTATATTTAAAGCAAACTAACAGAATTTATCTGAAAGTTATATGTATATAACGTGCTCCTTCGAATATGACAAATCTTCCTGACGTAATATAGTAATGGCAGGCTACAAATAAATTCGTTGTATTTGCCAGGATGGATTTAAATATTGACAGAATCAAAAAGAAAACGTGAGTGGGTTATAACACCAAACTAAGCTACACAAATCTGAATAAGCTTTTCGTCTGTCCTGCTATATATGAGTTTGTATTTCAGGAAGTAGTAAACTGAAATGTCTTTCTCTTAAGCAATGATTTGTAAACCGTCATCCCAATATTTGATGTAAGTTAATTAATTCTTCAGAAAAATTTTAATCCATTAAAAAAGGATTATTAAAAACATTCTCTTTTTAAGATCTGATTTAATTCAACAGGTATTAGAAGTTATCTGGAAAATATGTATATAAACTTGTTCTTCTGATTATCACAACTCTTCTTGAGGAAATATAATAATTATAGGCTAAAAATAAATTCGTTATGTTTGCCAGGAAGGATTTAAATACCAAAACAATCAAAACAAGAAGACATGACTGTTTGTAATGACACCAAACTAAGCTATACAAATCTGAATAAGCTTTTCATCTGTCCTATTATATAGGAGTGATGTATTTTTTAATTCAGGAAGGAGTAAACTGAAATATCCTATAATAATATTAATATTCTAGAGAAAAATCATCATTTTAATCCATAAAGAAAAGTTTAAACTTAAATAGAACATATCATCTTTAGAAACGTTTTTAAGACCTGTTTTTATTCAGCAGAATTTAGAAGTTATCTGGAAAATAGGTAATTAAATTTGCTCCTCTGATTATCACAACTCTCACACATATAATAATTGTAGGCTATAAATAAATTCGTTGTGTTTGCCAGGATAAATTTAAATAACAACACAATCAAAACAAGACATGACTGTTTGTGATAACACCGAACTAAGCTATACAAATCTGAATAAACTTTTTATATGTCCTGCCATATATGAGTTATGTATTTTTTATTTCAGGAAGTAGTAAACTAAAATGTCCTTCTTTTAAACAACTATAATTTATATATAATCTATTTTTCCCTATGTTAAGTTTGGTTGGTAAATTAGATTGTTAATATCTGATATAAATTAATGACACTAATATTGATATTCTAGAGAAAAATTATCTTTTTAATCCATTAAAAAGATTTATACTTAAAAGTATACTATTCTTTTAGAGGTGGGTTTAGGACCTGCTTTATTGCAGCAAAATTATCTGTAAAAATGTGTATAAACTTGCTTCTGGATTTAAATACAGACACAATCAAGAGTGGAAACAAACAGAAATTTCCTTTATTTTGAATAATTTTGCTTAATGTAAACATCTGTTTATTCTACGTCAAAAATTAGTGAAATTAAAATGTAAATATTTTATAGAAGAATCCTCTTAATAAAGTTTTTGTTATTAGAAGTATTCTATTTCGATATAATAATTCGCTCCTCCACCTCCAATATGTGATTATATCAGTTATTTGGAAGTGAAACGGTTTAAAACCAAAAAGGCAATATATCTTAAAACAGGTTCGCGGCCATTTCCTGATGTCAGTGCGGCGATAACGATGTTTCAGTGATCTATCTCGACACCGGCGTATCTAAAAACAGGGAGCGCCGAAACGAAGTTAACTGCAAATGGTCGATTTTCCATTATTCCTGTGAAACAAGTGCTACAAATCTGTGTTTGACTCGAGGGCATTAAATCCCGAGTTATTCTTCCAGCGTCAATTTATTAGAAATAATTGGCCGGAGCGATGTCTAGCCTCGTCTCTCTCTCCCGCTGTTTTGTTTCGCTCCCCGATCGGCTCCCGGAGAAAATGTATTTAACACTGTAATCTTTCCGAAACAATAGGCAATTGTTGTGACGGGCGGTAATAATTAGCGGTAATAGGTAAGATTTCATCTGCACAAAGCGCTTTGTGTGTCAAAGTCGGAGCGACCGGCGACGATTTTCAAATGAAATGTGAATAATTCGAAACGCTGATAACGAAAACTCGATGACTGGGGCTCTATAGCCGGATCGCGTTTAAATTTAAATCCCCCACCGACCGTGCATCCGATCCTGTTCCTCGTAAAATTAATGATTTAGCAAAATAAAAATTCCCGTCTGACAAAATATAATTTCCGTGTACGTCTCCGCTTAATTCAGGTGTAAACGCCATCGCAAAAATTGCTTTCATGTGTCCGCATCGGATTAATGGAGGCCTCGTGGGAGTTATTCGCGTTTTCGCGAGATTTGTATCGTTTAGTGACGGGTGTGTGGGCGTCTCGCTAAGAAAATCGCAGCGAAACGTGTTTAGGGAGCCGGATAGTGCATCAAAGGGCTTTTGATGATCTGTATCTTCGTCGAGATGGGACCAATGTCTACGCGAGTGTTTCTCACTCCATTATGTGCTCCAGGAAAAATTGCAAAGAACGTTTAAGGGTGGTGGTGGGTGTGTTGTATTATGTGACTTGGCGGAAGGTACGCGTAGGCGTTATGATACATGGAAAAGGCAAAAATTGTGGCAGCTCAACACAATTTAGTTCAAAGAAAAATCTGTGCTGGCCTAAGAAATTAACGCTCCACCTATTTTTAAAATAAACGATCCTGTCAAAGTGAAAAGCAAACTGTCAACCAAATCGAAGATATGTGGAACATGTTTGGGTGTGCCTCCTTGTCGAAATTATGGACTATTATTGTTGTGAAGTGTTAATTTCTTAGAACAATGTGATTTATCCATCGTAGAGATATAAAATTACGAATTAATATCACCGTTGTCAGACGAAATGATTTTATTTTGAACAAACAGTGATATAGCTTTAAAGGAGGAAGAAAATAACGAAATTGCCTTGACACACTGCGAATTAGTCACAGTAGAGTTGCATCGGCTTTTTAAGAAATTCATTTCCGACTCGGCAGAAATCCAATTCTTTTTTTGTTTTTTATCAAGTCCGATAATTAAAAAAATTACACGAGTTGAAGCGTTCCTTTCAAGTCGCTCTCCAGTCGGCATGACCGAATAATTCAACTTATCTGAGTTTTCCGCTAAGTTGGCTCCAGAAATTAAAATAATAATAAAATTTAGGAGCTGTATGGGAGCGGGATGGGAATAAATACTAGACGGTTGACTCGATTTAGTTGACAGCTGAAAAAATTCCCGTCTCCAAGAGGAATGATGACAGTTTTTCTTTTAATGTTGTTTTAAAAATTACCAACCAAACTGGTTTTATTAAATCGGGCAGCTTCTTAACTTTTTAACGGCATAATTATTTAATATGATGGAAACGCCGGATACAAAATTTCTTTAAGGAGTTAAATTAAATGCGTTTAAAACAAATTTTAATTTCAGAAATGTACGTTTAAAAATAATTTATGTGGGTATTCACAATTTAACTTTATAATTTCATGTCGATGTTAATTAAATTCCAGGAACTAATTAAATAAATTACAGGCATTTTAAAACTGTCTTCAATATATATTTTATTTCAATCAATGGGAGCCAAAATCAATGGAAGGTGTAATAACCTTTGTGGGGTTGATGTTTCATTTATTCATTTATTCATTTATTCATTTACTACTGGTTTATAAACAATTTATTCACATAATAAAATTATATTGAAAACATATTTTATTTAAATGAAAATTTAAATTTGTAAACTGATTGATGATATAATTAATCGTACATATTATACAATTTACAATACAAATAAATATTTTTAATTTTTCCTAAATGAAATAACTATTCCGTTTTGCAACTTTGTAATACAGTAAAAATTATACACTACCTCCTCAAAATAAATTTTCTGATTTTTCTTAATCCCTGCGTGTTACATCAAAATCCCATTTACATTTTGTTATTTAATGGTGATTCTATTATTACAAATTAAAAAGAACCAGAGCTTAGGTTTAATCCGATAATAAGTTTCTCGTACGTATTAATTTTACACGTCCCTCTAATAATGTTCATTTTCAAGTTTAGTTCCTATAAAGGCAACAATCCATACTAGCAATGGAGGTACATTAAAATCATTTTTTGTCACTCAGTGTGAATCTATTATTAAAATTAAAAAGAATGAAAGCTTAAATTTAATTAGATAACAAGTTTCTGTACATGTACCAAGGCACTTTAGTAGCGTAACACTGAAATCAATTTTTGTCATTCCATTATCAAAATTATAAAAAATCAAAGCTTAAATTTAATCCATTAATAAGTTCCTCGTAGTATATACCAAGGATGAACTACGATAACCCTTTAACAGTGCACATTGGGGTCTGTTCATTTCGAGTGATATTCAATTCTCCAAGCTCAGCTTCTATTTAAAGGCAATCATCCATTCTCTCAATGGCAGAGCAACATTGAAACCAATTTACCTAAATCAGTGATGAGTCTATTATTAGAATTAAAAAGAGTCAAAGCTTAAGTTTAATCCGATAATAAGTTGGTACGTGTACACCAAACACCAAAAATGAACTACCACAACATCCTCCCTTTAATAGTGTACATTGAGGTTGCTCATTTCGAATGATTTTGCAATTTTCCAGACTCAGCCTCCATTTAAAGGCAACCACCCATTCTCTCATTGGTTTATATCGCCGGCGCACAGTCCTGCAAATTCACTTTGACAGATAAATATTTGAGTTCCTTCAGTGAACTGCACCGCCGCGACGGGCCCCCCCGACGGGGTGGTCGAGTGCGGGGGTGTGTCTTCATCGCAGCAACGATAGCGACGTCGGATATAGTAGTATGGCTGTCAGGTTTTCCAGGCTGCATGCAAAGCTCTGTATCCAGACCTAAGCTGATTTAAAACCATTTTCGTTGATTAAAGGATTTCGAGAGCGTGCTACCTACGCCCCTGCTTTATTTATTATGAGATGTGCTCGCCCGTTGACTGGCTCGGTTCGTCGGGGCTTTTGAAACTGAAACTGTTTTTATTTCGACGGTCTTTTAAAACGGAATATTGCCCGGTAATATGTCGTTCCACCTACTAGTCCTTTTAGAGGAATTAAAAACGACAAATTATTTAAAAGAGGGGATTTAATTTTTCACTAAGTGGTTTTTATGGGACGATGTTAATAAAACGGTTTATGTTTATATGCAGACAAATCTCCTAGGTATAATTTTAAAAACATTTTTAATGCTCGCGTTCTGTTTTTAACCGTCTCCGTGTCATGGAATGTGTGTGCCCGCTTTTTAAATTAAGGGCCGTTCCGGCAACCAAATTAAAACGTATTATTTCGGAATGATATTAAGTGACGATTGCCGGACCATTACACACATTTTTTGGATCAAAGATTTCACGTCCACGACTCATTTAATATTTAAATATACTATATTATTTTCGAATTTCAATTATTTTTATGCATTTTAATAATTATTTCAGGATTAAGTAATTTTTTAAGTGGTTTAATAATTAATAATTCTTTTAAATAATTATTTTTTTAAAATTTTATTTACAAAATTATCCAAAATTGACTAAAAATAAATGAAAAAAGCCCATATGTAACATATTTAAAAAATATAGTCATTGATAATATTTTGAAAATTATTCAATAAGGCTTTAGCATTTTTTTTTAAATTTTCTTTAATTAATTCTAATTAATTTTAATTAATTAAAATTTAAGAATACTAATTTCTAATATAAAATATTTTATTTGATCGGTGTTAAAATTTAATTCCTTTTATTATTATACTATTTTACTATTTTGTTGTTAGTACACAATGATTTTAAGTTATTGCTTAATTTAAATACTGGTTATTATTATATATATATTATTATTAAATATTTTAATATATTTTTTATTTTCTTTATTGTAAAAATGAATAATAAAATTTTTTTTTAATTATATTTACACAATTATTCAAAATTGACTAAAAATAAATAAAAAATGCCCATATGTATTCACAAAAAAATAATAATAATTCTAATTACTTAAAATTTAATCATTTTAATTTCTAATAATACATATTTCATTTGATTAGTATTAAAATTTAATTTCTTTTATTTATTATAATACTATTTTATTATTTTCTTGTTACTATACAGGATGATTTTTAAGTTGTTGACCAATTTAAATACTGGTTATTGTAATTAGGACAAGAAAATAATCAAAGTAAATATAAAATATATAAATATTTTTTATTTTCTCTATTTTACAAATGATTATAATAGTATTTTTTTTTTTAATTATATTTACAAAATTATTCAAAATTGACTAAAAATAAATAAAAAATGTCCATATGTATTAAAAAAAAATTATGATTTATAAATAATAATTTAATAAGATTTTATTTTTTCATATCTTTTATAAAAAATTTAATCATAATAATTTCAAATAATACGTATTTTATTTGATTGGTGTTAAAATTCAATTTATTTTATTTATTATTATATTATTTTGGGTGATTTTTAAGTTATTGCTTAAATTTTATTGTAATTGGGACAAATAAATAATCAAAATAAAGTTTTCAAGATATTTTATATTTTCCCATTTTATTGTTGATAATAAATGATTATTACTAATTGATTGATGTACAAAAAAACTCTATTA
This sequence comes from Aethina tumida, assembly GCF_024364675.1. Lineage (NCBI taxonomy): Eukaryota > Metazoa > Arthropoda > Insecta > Coleoptera > Nitidulidae > Aethina > Aethina tumida. Next base: position 27,041,191 of record NC_065439.1, read on the forward strand.
TGGATGAAAATTGTTTTATAAAATATTATGAAATGATTTTATGTGCTTAGGAAGTAATTTAAGAGAAGTATATTAATTATTTAACTATTGTAGAATTATTAATTATTTAAATGTTAACTTTTTAATAAATTTTAGACAATAAATTAATTATGTTTCAACTTCAAAGGTGTTCGTTTAAACAGAATTGCTGATACGTCAAAAATATCCGGTTAATTTCGGATTGTGTGCCACCCCAGGGTAAAAATCCGCAGCGAAATCAAGCCGTATGAATTTCAAAGGAGCTTACGAAATGAAACAGCGCCTACCCAGCAGGAAAAGTCCGCCCGAATAATCATATGGTAAAAGTTCGGGGCCGTGCAATTAATAAACTTCAAGCTAAAATGCCAACAGATTGTGGACTTTATATTCATGACTAGTCGACACATGTATGTACATGTTGAAGTGTATTCTGGTTGATTGAAATGAGGCATAGATTTATTTGTTTGGACTTTCCTGCTGTCCTGCATTTCATACATTATGTATCATCATCAGGGACTACAATAAAGGTTAAAAAATGATTTATTTTCCTACTTTTTAAAGGTTACATTTTTTGTTATTTTCAAAATTCCTGTTTCCCTCCAAAATTCATCATCACAAGTTGAAAAATTATTTATTTACTCTATTTCGACAGGTAAACCAAAAATTAAAAAACAAAGCAAAATGCAAATGAACGACACGAGAACAGTGTTCAGTTCGGCGGTACGATATTGTTAAATTTACATGCTGATTTGCATTACAGCCAGGTCCATTAAAACTTCGCCGTTTTTTCTCTGTGCACACAAAACCGTGGACAATTTCATCGATTCAAACAAAAGCATAACTGCCATCTGTCAGGCGATATTCCCAATTGAGAAAGAGCGCGCAAAATTGAATGAAATAATGATAGCGTGGCGGTGGATTTTATTACGGGACAATTTTGTGTGGGCGCACACCCCCCTCGACCCCGTAAATGATTTAGGCAACGTCACTCGTATTTTCTGAGGTTTTATGTTGGCCTCATCTATCGGACAAACAAAATTTAATTTGGCGTTTGTTGCAAATGTCATTTGTACGGTTTTGTAAGCCCGTGCCCTGTCAGCTTGTAATCCGTCGTTGCATTCACTTGTCCCGCCTTGACAACGCCACAATCAAGCCTAGCAGGATGCATTTTCCCGCTGCCGCTGTCGCTGTGTACTCTCCTGCATTTTTCATGGTCCGCCTCATGGTAATTGACGACGATTTACTCGTTTTTTTTTTTCAACTGCTGCTTCTTTATTTTTCTTTTCAATCTATTACACTTAATTTTCAGTCACAATTTTTTAATACTAAAGATATTAATTAAATTATTTATTAAATAAGTAATAATTTTTAAAAATATTCGTTCTTTTAAAAATTGAAGAAATAAGTACCAAAATTACAGTTTATTGAAATATTATTGTATTAAGAATACAAAAAAAAAAAAAAAAACATTATTGATGACAATGAAATCTCAATTTTAAATAATTACGTAATTATATATAATAAAATATAAAAACTATAGATTTTTTATCAATGCATATTTTTGGGTTTAAATAAATTGGATGATAAAAAATTGTGAAATAAAATTCTCTTATCAATTTTCATGAACATTGTTATAAATTTAATAAATAAATCATTTTAATAAAATGTTACTGACAGTTTTAAACCATATATATTAATAATACCTCGAAAATGGATAGATGTAATTAAATGGATTGAAAAAATATTTGCAGTATAAAATTGTAAAAAAAAAAAATAAAATTTACATTGTGGTTCATATAAAATGGAAATTTCTTTGTTATATGTCAAATAATTAACTATAAATTAACCATAAAAATTATATTCCATATTAATTATAATATTTAAAATATTTTCCTGTTTTATTTTAAAACATACCAATTTTTTTGTAAAATGATATAATTAATTAAATTTTATAACGACAATCAAAAAGTAGTTTTTTGGATAACAAAAAATATATGGTACTAAAATAATTCCATATAAACAATGTAAACTTTTTTAATTTAATCCGTTTAATTTTGAATATAGTTTAAAAATTAAAATTAGTAATTTTAAAGAAATGAATATAACTTTTTAACAAACAAAAAATAGATAATAATGAAATAAAATAATCCAAGCCTATATTTTAGATTTTTTTAATTCAGTTCATTTAGCTGTGAATTTAGTTTAAAAATAAATTTCTTAATTAATAATTTCAAAGAAATAAATACAACATTTGTGACAAACAAAAAATACATTATACTAAAATAAAATAATCTAAATCTTTCCCTTAAGTAGATACATATTTTAGACTTTTTTAAATTCAATTTCAATTTAAAATTTAGTTTAGTAATTTTAAAGCAATGAATACCACTTTTCAGACAGGCAAAAAATACATAATACTAAAATAATATCTTTAAAGCATTTTCATAGCTAGAAATATATATTTTAGATTTTTTTAATTCATATGATTTTCTTGTGAAATTAGTTAAAAAATAAATTTCTTAATTAGTAAATTCAAAGCGTTTCTCTTAGCTAGAAATATAGAATATTTTAGATTATTTAAATTAAATTCATTTAATTGAAGATTTAGTTAAAAATATTTTTTTCCAATTCTGTTTCATAACTTAACAATATTAAAGAATTACTTCCATAAAATGTTAATTAAGTAAAAAATTAAAAAAGACAGACTAAAGGCTCGCCCAACTTAATGATTCAATTATACATATAAAATGTAACAAAAGCAGAAAAAAAAGAGAGCCGTCCCAAAAATTAATACATATCATATATCAATTTGTTCTCCCCATTCATCATCCCGTTCATTTTTCTTATTCCTGCTGCGGCAGTACAAATTGCCGTTGCGGGTATCAGATTCAAATTTGCCCCGGCTTCTCGCATGCACACACAATGTGCCGCGCGGCTCGAGGAGCCCCGCAACTTTGAATAAACCTAATTAGGATGGATCAATTTGTATCATTCAAGTACACGCAAACGTTCGCAACATTCCCGCATGCCGTATTAATTAATTTTATTCTTTTTGTGCGGCGGTTTTTCAACAAATTCGTTCGATCAATCGTGAATGGCCCCGGATCGTGAATGGGCCAATAAGTTAATTCATTTCGACCTTTTTGTTTGAACGTTGTAACATGCAAATGGTGATCTGGTAATTACAGGTGGGCCAAACGCACTGAACAAACTAAATAGTCGAAACATACGGCAATACTTTACATCATTAGTATAATGAAGTGCGGAGGGTGTGAAGATAAAGGAGACGGATACGATTCGAAATTGAAAGGAAAATAACGTATATATTCCGTAGCCAAATTAAAAATTCTTTGTAGCGCCCGTGAAACGCGAGTTTAGTTAACTGACAATAATAAACTATGGGACCATAAAAGAATTTAAACGCATAGTTAAAAAGGATCCTCGAAGAGCGACAGAGGCTTTAGAAAGCAGCACTGTTTGAAGGAATCTCAGGTCTAATCATGCACATACATTCTGGCACAAAGAAACGCATCTCGTCTTTACTTACAAAGGGAAAACCAAATAAAAATCGGATGAAGTGAGCTTGGAAATGATAAGGACGTGTTTTAAGCCCGAGTTTATTGCGATCGTAAAACCCGTTTAATCATTTCCTTACTGATTTATTCAAATACTTTATTAGACGGTCGATTATTATTACTGAACGGTTTGACGCTCTATATCTAGCGATTACGACTTTTATTAAAACTCTGGATAAATGTTTTCATATCAACAAAGGTTTGAGAAAGGTTATAAAATATATAGATATTAAAATATATTTTTTTTTTTTCAAAGATATATTTTTATGAACTCTATTGAATGATTGAATTAAGGTATTTAATAAATCAGATTTAATTTTATACGTTCTGGAATGTTTTTTGTTAAAATTATAAGAAAATCACCAAAGAATTATAGATTAACTGATTTATTAAAAAACAGAAGATATTTATAGAAAAAAATATCTATTCTTTATAACATACAAAAAATATTTAGAAAATTATTTAGTTTTTAGAAATATATTTAAAAAAGTTTTAGAGAGTATTTAAAAAATTAGAAATTAGAATTTAGGAGTATTTACTTTGTAAAAAGTTTTAATTTAATAAAACGTAAAAATTTTGAAAATTAATATAAAATTATAAAATAATATATTAAAATTTACTAAAAACAAAAGATATTTATAGAAAATTATTTTTTCTGTAATTATATGATTATATTAAAATTTTATAGTTATAATTTAATAAAATAAATATTAATATAATATTATAAAATAATATACTAAAAATTTACTAAAAACAAAAAATATTTAAAGAAAAATATTTGTAATTACATGATTGTATTAAAACTTTATAATAAACTAAAAATTAATTATATATAATGACTAATGTTATAAAAAATGCAATAAAATTTATCAAGAAAACAAAACAAAAGATAGAAAATATATGTTGTTTTATGACTTTATGTTTTTAATTTTAAAAGTATTAAAAAAAAATTATTATTAAAAATACTAAAAAATTATAATAAATTACAAATTAATCTAATAATATAAAATAATGATGTACATATTTATTAAAACCCAAAAGATATTAATAGAACAAAACTATTTTTTTTAATTAAATTATTGTAATAACATTTTATGAATGTATGAGTTTTTATTTTAAACATAAAATAGTATTTCAATATAATAAAAAGAGTGTTTATGTGGATTATAAAAGATGAAATTTTCTATTAATTTAACGTGTTAAATAAAATAAATTAAATAATCCTGCTGAATTTATTTAACACGATTTAAAAATATTAAAGATCAATAAATTCAATTATCACGATTTTAATATTTTATCGAATTTAATTAATTGTATTACCAAAATCGAATTCTAAAAATTGATGAAAATTTTAAAAAATATACATTGATTTTTTATTACAAACATATTTTATTATTATTATTTTTGAAAGGATGTATCCAATAGTATTTTTCTATTTTTAATTATTCAATTATTATGTTTAAGAAAGACAGTTTTGAACAATTAAAAACCCTTTTAAATTTAGAGCAATTTAAAATATTGCAGTAGAATAAACCCTCAAAAACTCCAATCCTGCGAAACAATTTCCAAGATTAACCCTTCATAAAACTTCATAATAAACTCTAAACGAGCCAACTGATTAAAAAAAAAGTTGAAGTGAAAGTAAATAATGAATCAGCCCGTTCGATTTAAAGTGGAAGACAATCATGAAATTGGAATTAATAATAAAATAACGGGCGCACGCCCACAGTCAAAATCAAGAATCGCATAAGAAGCGGGATGCGCCGTTTCGCCCTCTTCGCAAATATTTTGTTTCCCGGTGCCCCGTAATCGTGCTACAGTTCACCTGTCTTAGTCAGCCCACTAATTACTGGGGAATTGCAGAGTTGCAGGCAACTTTGAGTCCCGTTAGGGCCTCTCAAGTCATTTATACGCCACTTCTGCGTGCATGTGTTTGTGTAAGGGATATGCGACTACTAATTAGTACATAGTAATATACCGGGAACGCCAATTAATTTGCGGATTATAGTATAGTTTTCAATGAGTTTTTAATTAATTCAAATTGGGTCCGATTTCAACTTTTTCTGATCAGAATTGAAAGGCCCCGGTTGTAATTTGAATCCTTTTGAAATTTTGGGTACATCCATACCCGTTAATGTTAATTACTTTTGTTTTTGATGTGCGTCATAAAATATCTAAAAGACAAACATGAGATGTTTGACAGTACGGGCAAGTTAATGGAATTTTCTCATCCATTATTAATTAATTTCGTGGAGGTAAAATTAGAAATGAACCCAATGTAAACAGGAAAGTGAAACTTATTAATATGAATAATTCCGATGTTAGATTCGAGGGTGGCAGCCACCTTCCCTCATACCGTGTAAAACATATAATGAACGCCATTAATTACAGATGACGTCGAATATCCGCGGAATGACAGTATTAAAACGATATCAGTCGGTGGTTCTTTTTGCTTACGGCATGAATTTCACAACGTAGAACAAGTGTGTTTTATGGCGACATGTGAAAATCCACTAACGATGCAAAGTGTTTCTTGTGCGAACGACTGAAAACAAGAATTAATTACAGTCTAAAGTCTGAAATCCGTTAAGCAGAGTACGGAATATTAATAACGAATTAACAGCATAAAAGGCGGGGGATGGGGTCCCGGGTTTGGGGGCGGGATGGGCGGCACAAGACAGCGTCGACTGAATGAAATTGCAATTTGCCCCAGTGAAACGGGAACATATTTCACGAACTTCTTGTACACCGTTTTTAACAAATTATCGATCAAATTTCAACGAACACGACCCAAATTTTCGGCCGGACTCGGGTACTTCCCTCCTGTTGCCAACTAAATTATCGCTTATCTCGTTCATTTGTATCATTTAAAACAGTCCCCAGTTATGTTTTAATGGCAGTTGACAAACGTCCGAAACATTTCTCCAATTATTTTTCTTGTTCGAAAGTAAATTTAATTTTCCCTTATCAAGTCGACAAAATAATCTATGTTTGTCAGACCGATATTATTTTTTTTTTCGCTTTTTCCAATTCGAAATGTTGGAATTGCAAAATTATTATTTACGTTCGGCCGGCGCGTACGGGCCTTAGGCAACCGGGGATGTTGAACAAGCAACGGCCGCGTGACGGACTCAACACGTCGAGGGCATTTTTATAAAATTAAATTTCACACCGGGAAATTATCGTGTTTACAAAATCTGACCGGTTTTCCGGAGACTACACATACATAAAAAATAATTGCTAACAAGGTTGCACCATCACTGAAACAATAATAAATTGTTCATTTGTTAAACGAGTGTATTTGCTAATTCTTCGCAACAAAGATTAATTTAATTATTGAGAACTAATGCGAAGGAAGGTTAAATTGTCACTAAAGGTACCAAATCCAGTTGATCCAAAAAGTACTTTCATATGAGTTCTTCAATGTGCATTTTAAATTGTACTGCTGAAAAGGGCTAAGTAGGAAGAAATTTATAAACATTCATTTACATATTCTTCTGAATGTTTTAAGCAATCTTATAAAATTTAAGGATATCTACAGTTGAGAAAAAAGCCCTAAAATAAATATATTATAAGGTACCATTTGGTTAATGTCCATGCCAAGTTTAAAACCAGTCTGACAGACAAAAAATATATTTTTGGAGCTACAGTGATTAGTCAATGAATTTACGTAGTTACATTGAACACATGAGATAATGTAGCAATTCAATTCAGCTCTCAAAAGAAGTTGGAGTGATGATGATAAACATTCATTTACATATTCTTCAGGATATTTTAAGCAATCTTATAAAATTTAAGGACATGTCAAGTTTAAAACCAGTCTGACAGAGAAAAGAAAATATTTTTGGAACTACAGTGATTAGTCAATGAATTCACGTAGTTACACTGGATTCATGAGATAATGTAGTAATTCAAATCAGCTCTCTAAAGAAGTTAGAGTGATGAGGATAAACATTCATTTACTTATTCTTCAGGATATTTTAAGCAATCTTATAAAATTTAAGGACATGCCAAGTTTAAAACCAGTCTGACAGACAAAAGAAAATATTTTTGGTGCTACAGTGATTAGTCAATGAATTTACGTAGTTACATTGGATACATGAGATAATGTAGCAATTCAAATCAGTTCTCTAAAGAAGCTAGACTAGAGTGATGATGATAAACATTCATTTATATATTCTTCAGATTGTTTTAAGCAATCTTACAAAATTTAGGCACATCTAGAGTTGAGAAAAAAACACAAAAATAAATTTATTATAAGATACCACTTGGTTAATGTTCATGCCAAGTTTAAAACCAGCCTGACAGACAAAAGAAAATATTTTTGGAGCTACAGTGATTAGTCACTGAATTTACATAGTTACATTGGATACATAAGATAATGTAGCAATTCAAATAAGCTTTCTAAAGGCTCAGCAACGTCGTCAACATGGTACGACAGCAGGAGAGCACATTGTTAGGTTTTTTACCTATACCATAAGATTGTCCATCTTCTAAAGACCTCTTAAGAAATCTAAGACTGTACTGTAGAAGAGTCTTGATGTGAACAGGACGAAAAGTTTCATCGGAACCAGGTCTAATCCGTAGTACCAACAATTTTTTTCAATTGACACACACACATCATTTCAAATTTCCTTCCCCAACAAAAAAGTGTAAGCCTTTGAGAACACCGCTGCCGCGTATACCCTTCAAGGGCCAATAAAAAAACAAAGCCCGACAGCAAAAAAATTATACAATAATACGCCCTTAGCAGGTCAGACACGTCTGCCAGGGGACTTAAGAACTTAAAGCATAAAGTATTTAAAAGGCGGGCACACCGCCGGGGGGGTTGCGACGGGCAAATAGGGGGCCGACCCGTTTCAGCGGTCCGGGTCGCAGTTAATGAAGCCTGAAAATCGTGAGGCGGCGCGTAGTGAACGGCGGCTGGCGTTACGCGATTGCCGCGGAAGTTTTTGAGGAGCTGTCGAGCTGTGACAGCTACTCCTGACAGGTCACGGTTACTAATTGCTACCCCCGCATTAACATCGCCCAAGAGTCCGGATCGGGCTGGGGTGTCAGCGACACGCTGTGGTCACCCGGAACTGGGGGGCTGTCGATGTTTGAGCTGCTCTGGTTGCTGATGTTTTTCTGTTAATTTTTGTCGCCTTTTTCCCCCTTCTTCCTGCGGCGTGTTTGCCGAGTGGTTACGGAGGTTTTACGGTCGCGGTGACTACGTCGGCGTGCGGTTAAAGCGGACATATCTTGTAGGCAAGATGACAAAGTGACAATGTTTGCGGCGTACACAAAGCAATGCGATAATAATTGTGTCAGTGACCGGTACGGTGACCGTTTTAACCTGCGTTTCACCCCAGAAACTTCCCAAGCAGTTTTATCGGTTGCAGCGTTCGAGCGTGCATCGTACCCATAAATTTCGGCCTGTGCACATGAATGAATTGTAGTTTCAGCGTAGTGAACTTGATGTAAGAGAGTGTGTGTATGTCAGTCGCGCTTAATTTATGTGGCTGAATTGTAGGCGTCTTAAATTATACGTTTTCAAATGGAGCACATGTTGGCCGATGTTCGTCGGCGGAAGACGAATGTAACGCACAGAAGCTCGTCCGCCAAAATTTGCCATATAAAGTCACCGGAGGATGGGGAAATTATCCTCAATTTGGAAAATGTAAATGGGATAAATCCCAGGAATAATTTACAACTAGATAATTACGTTTTGTTTGGAATGTGCTCGTAACGGCGTATATTGCATTTTTAAAATAGATAAACCGGAATTTACGCAATAACAAGTTGATGGAATAAATTTTCTTCCTGCTTACTGCAAAAAGCGCAAAACTGCCTGGCCAGCTCCGAAACAAATAAAAGCGATGGCCAAAAAAAAAAAAAGGATCTAAAAACGGAAATAAAAAAAGCAGGTCCGGTGTATTGTTTACCGAAATGTTTCCATCGGCAATAACAATAAAATGCTATCCGAGCCAACGGGCAATTTGCAGGCATAATGAATACAGTAATATGATATCGAAATGGAGTAAAAGAATTTAATTTAGATGGGGGCACGCCAGCCCAGTTTTCAAATTGAAGCGAGCCGCAGCCTCCACGGTCCCGCATTGCAATTATTTTTCCCAATTATGGTAATAGACCGGCGGACTGAACCGCATGTCAAAAATGTTGCGATCTTTCCACCCCAAAAATCGCTTTCCATGCGGTGCATTGTGGTCTCAAATTATTGAACGTTAGAAGGATTCACGTTTGTTTAAACAGTTTATTTATAATGAATTTGGGGAAGGTGAGGGGGAGCAATAAAAATCCCCCTTGATCCTTCTTGATCCAGTAGATGCTGGATGATCTGATGAAGACAGGGACGCATGCCTCAAAACTTTGTCATCTCTAACTAAACACAGTTTGAAATCTAATAATAATAAGTTAGTATGTTGGTCTTTAATTTAGAATCTCTCATATAAAATTTGATCATTATTTGAAGTCTCCATTGTCTAAAAATATGGACATTATGATGTACATATTTCAATTGTGTCTCGTAATGAAAACCAGTATAAACTGACTTTAATATTAATGTTACAGCACGAGAAATGGCAGAAATCTAGAAACGATATTGGCTAATAAGAGTTCCATAATGCATCTCTTTCTTCCACAGAGTAATTGAACCGTCCCAGTGATAGCGATCATTTATTATATTTTTAATAATTAACTTGCACATTACTCGGCCACAATTTGTAACTTAAAATATGGATTTCGATTGACCTTATTTGGTTGACTGATCGCTTAATTAATTAATTAAATCGGTCACATCTGAAGACATTAAAATACTAAATTTATTTTTCGAATATGTCCAATTTAGAACCGGACAAAAATGACTGGCACATCAATTTGTATTAATGCATTAAATATGTATTGAAATTACCTTATGAATATTTGAATTTATTAGAATTGGCTTTATGTTAATTTCAGTTCAGTGAGGCCCATAATAATAAATTTATTTAACATTCGTTCGTTTATATTAAAATTTGGAATTACAATAATTAAGTCACACGTCTGGTGAAATTTAATAATTTCAAATAGGTGTTTTCCATGAATTTCTATTAACCTAATTACTTCCGGTGATTAGAAATGATTGGAGTGCTCAGAAATATTTGTTCAGACGTGGTAATTTGTTATTTTGGCATATTTTAATACCTCTACTTTTAAATTATAGTAAAGGAAAATAAAGGAGCCCATAATGTTAATGTGTATTGGATTTAAATAAAAAAATACATCAACTTCAGCAATAAATCTCTCTTGAGCAACTCCTTTAAAATACAAAGTCCAATTACAATAATTGAATCACATATGTTTTCGAGCAGAAATTTAATAATTGAAATATGTGTTTTTCAGTGAACCCTATTGACCTAATTAGTTCTTGTGATTAACGCCAGGAATGTTTTAATCATCGCTAATATCTCAGAATATTAGCGGCGCGTCAGGTGAGTTATTGAATCCGGCGGCTCGGCAGTTAATGGCCAGTCATCAACTACATTAGCTTCGCTAAAACAACTTGCAACTAAAATTTCAAGTACAAAGTAAAATCCCGACATTGTAATAATACTAAGCAACAAAATCATCATTCCCCGACCGGCTAGCCGTTATTACACCCATTTGTGTTATATAAATTCGATACAATCACGTGTCTGAGCTCATGAAGCTGACGTGACGTGTATGAAATATTACCACGGTCTAGGCTGTTTTAATAGTGCACTGGGCCAGGACATTCTTTGATACGACCTGGCTACTGAAATGTAACATACACATCGATTTTCCAAACGAACGGAAAATTATTATCTTGTGTGTGGAGGGTCGAGGGACCGACATTAAAGTAGATGGAGACGTATAAATTTTGGATAATACAATGTTATAAGAGAAGGAGGATCGTAATATTTTTAGGGGTAAAAAACAACGATTTCATAACCAAGTATTTGTCATCGAAATAGCCCTTTAAAGGGATTAATCTCTATAAAAACTATAACTATTTGTAACATGCATCAAAAGTATTTAATTTTAACACCAATCACCATTATGCCCTTTGATTAAACATCAGTTAAACTAACTAACTGATAAATTTGAATAAACTCATCCAAAGTTATTAGTAATTAGTTACGGGGAGAGTTGCAGTTAAAGCGTTTGAAAGAACTCTTCACAAAGCGACCTTTCACAAAAAAGAAATCAATAAAACCCATATTGATTTTGCATTTTGATGAAAGATTATTATAATCTACATAAAAAAATCTACGGTACCTTTTTTCCGTCTAGTTCATGTGTGCCTTGGGCTAAAACCTTATCTACGCTAGCTGGATCGGTGAAGGTGATAAATCCAAACCCCCTATAATACAACAGAAACAACATGACATTACTAGTTAATTAGATAATCTAGGTTCTAGACGATCTAGGGCATACATAGATGATGAGGTTTATATTCTACGGATAAAGATCTATGCATTTTTGGGCACTACGAACGGTTTTGTATCGGTGATGGTTTTTTGAAATTTGTTTTTGGTGGACATTTGCCAGGGGCACCACAAAAGTGGTTTTCCAAGTCGAAGAAGCTCGCACAAAATTGTTTCGATTTTACATTCTCTCCCCAAACAACAAATTTACTTAAGTGCTGAATGTTGTATTTAGTAATTATTAATTTCGCAACAACGACGAACATAAAATAAATTACAAACTAAACGAAATTACGTTAAAACTTGTAGTAAGCAATATTGATGTAATTAAGGCGAATAAAAAAGCTAAAGTAAGTACAAAAGTTTTCCGCAAACACCATTAGTTTAAAACTCGTGGAAGGAAAAACGCCTTCACAGGTACGTTTTAAGAAAAGCTCCTTTTGCAGTAAGCTAAATGTATCCATGGAGAGTGGATTCTAAAAGGCACATCTTAAAAAGGTGAAACCTTATAATTTAAGTGAAATCTTTTGTCGGAAAGCGTTTAATATTGTTTTTGAATAATCGATCATATTGTACATAAACATAAAGTTCTATTGCAGAATTTTCAGACTCTATAAAAATTGAGAACGTTATTTCATAAAGCAAAAGTCAAAGTTTAATAAAATGTCACAAACATACTCAACATTATGGAGTCCAAAATTACACATTTAACTAAATTATTTAATTTAAACAGATAAACAATTATGATTAATATTGATATGAACAGATATACAAAACACCAAATTATGTACAAGACTATTGGGAGTGTCTGTAAGTGATTGCTTGTAGCATCCACGAGAACAGAAACAATTCTGTAATGATTTAATCAATCAATATAAAACAACAGCTCGCTTCTTGATTTTGTACATTTTCATCACATATTTGTTGGTGCCCCTGGCAAGTACGACACATAAGCGCCACGTACCTGGGGGTGAACAATCTGAAGCTGCTGTCCATTTGGACGGGAGTCCCGTCGATATTGCTGAAAGAGAATCACTCACTTCAACCCCCTTTCAATGATTTTCGTGCATGACTACCTCTAGAAAGCGTCTAGTCTACGAACGCGGAATTTTGGGACTGTTTTCTGCTTCGGGTACTGGTTTTTCGGGATTATTGGGGGACGTGTGGAACGGATGGAGTTATCAGACATGTATCTATGTAGTGACTGAATCGATTTTTATTGTTCGTAATAAGATTGACGTGGATAATACCTTGTTATTTAGCGGTGGCAGATTCGGTCAGTCGATTTGATAACACGACATATGCGGCTAAGACGGCGAGAAATAAAAAATATATGAGGACCTTAATCCGATTTATGGAATTGCCGGCGTAGGATAATCCCCGAAGTATCGTTCCTCAAAGTAGGATAATTAATTGGGCTGAATTCTTACGAAGATAATCAATTGGTAAAAGGATCAAGATAAAATATTCATGTGAATATTTAATGGAGATTGAAACAAAAGTTTCGGATTATACCGTAACATTTGAGGCTATTGAATTAAACTCCTCGATTTTTTTATCGAAATAAAATAAGTCATTGTGATTAAGTTATACAATAAATACACTTTGAGCAACAATATTTACGTGAACACGACAACTGAAAATAAAAGGTTGAGCAAAATGAATGTAGTCATTAAACTGGTTCTGCATTCATTCATTATTGGAGAACAGATCAGAATAATGAGCGTTGAATTGTTTGCAAGTAACAACTTTGTTAGAGAATAGATGTTAACAATAAATCAAGTACATAGAGCGTAAAAAGTAAGCGAGAGGACTAATCTCTCGCACAGTGCACCTAAATGTTGTTTTGAAATGAAAATTCAACTTAAGACAAGGAACGAAGATGTTAAATTTAATTTTAGTTTCTCTTCTATCATTTTGACTTATCTCATGATTTTATACTAGAAAGAAAAAGAATAAAAATATTCAACGAAAATATTCTTGAGAAATGAAACTTATCTCAGTCAATTTTATTGCTCAATTTGACTGTTTTATGGCTACTGAGAATTTTATATTGGAAAGAAAACAGTATTGAACTAAGATATTTTTGAGAAATGAAACTTGTACCTTATGACAATCAATTTTATCAATTTGATTGTTGTTTGATAACTCACACTTTTGAATTGTAAGGAATTTTTATTTTAAATTGATCAATTTGATTTTTTACGACTACTATTATTGAAAAATAATAATTGTACATTATCATAATCAATTTTTTCACTATTATTGTTGTAAGACAACTCACACTTTTGAATTGTAAAGAATTTTTCTTTTAAATTGATCAATTTGACTTTTTTATGACTACTGGCACTTTTATATTGGAAAGAAAAAAATATTGAACAAAAATATTGTTGAAAAATGAAATTTGTACCTTATGACAATCAATTTTATCAATTTGATTGTTGTTTGATAACACACAGTTTTGAATTGTAAGGAATTTTTATATTAAATTGATCAATTTGATTTTTTAAGACTACTATTATTAAAAAATAAAAATTTTACATTATCATAATCAATTTTCTCACTATTATTGTTACACTTTTGAATTGTTAATAAAATTTTATATTAAATTGATTAATTTGACTGTTTTATGGCTATTGACACTTTTATATTGGAAAGAAAAAATTATTGAACCAAAATATTGTTGAAAAATGAAACTTGTTCGTTATGACAATCAATTGTATCAATTTGATTGTTGTTTGATTGAATTTTTATTTTAAATTGATCAATTCGATTTTTTATAACTACTGACACTTTTATATTGGAGAAAAAAATATTATTGAACTAAAACAATATTAAAAAATGAAAATTTTTTGAAAATGAAGTTTTTACTTAATCATAGTCAATTTTATCAACATAATTGTTGTAGAGCTGCACATATTTTTGTATTTTAAAGAAATTTTTATTTTAAATTGATCAAATTGACTTTATAGCTATTGCCAGGAGTGTTTAATAAACCAAAATTATATTTTAAAGTGAATTTTTTTCTTAACACTATTTGGGTAAATAAATAAAAGTTCTAAAACAAAATAAACAATTTGATTGTATGGCTAGTGTTACTTTGGTATTTTAAAATAATTTTTATTTTGAATTTGTTTAAATACACAAAACGTGACATGTAATGAATAAAACAGAATTGAATTGATAAAATTCGATAGGTGAACAAAAACAAAAGGCCATATTGCATCGCATTTGGTTAAATGCGTGACTGTGCGCGTGTCGGTGGGGGTACATTGCACGGACTGTGGGACTAATAATAGGAGCAATAGAAATCTGCTATTGACAAGTAATTAAACGTTTTATTGGAACGCTGGCTTCGGCGGCAATTCAATTCAACGACAACCGACTATAAACAAAACTAATAACCGTTAACCGTCTCGATTCCTGGTCGAAATGGGCGCCCCGAAACCGTCGCCCAGCGGCGTCGGTTAATGTTAATCGAACAGATTGTCACAGTCGTGGGGTCGCCGCCGCCGTGGACCCATTAAAACGGTTCCAGCGGATTAATGCGAGACACTCGATCATGTCCGCCGGCCTGCCGATCCTGCAGAAGCATATTTTTATTTATAAGAACGCCATTAATAAGCTGGCGCCACGTTCGTTCAATGGGGAAATAATATTTGCCATAAAAAGTGCACGAGGCAATTCGCATGATTTGTGGCACGGCCGCGGCCACTCCTCCAACGGCACAGGCACAGGGATGATCGAGTGTGCGGCGTGAAAGACGACAGCATTAAAATTGGAAATTATTGAGGAAACTCAGGTGTCGAGTTTTCAATTCGGAATGAAGTTTGAAGTTCAATCTGGCTCAGATGTTGTGCAAGTGCGTGGCCCACTGTTCGAACGGTTCAATCTCATACATAACAAAACACATGGTGGAAGGTGAATTTCCTGTACGGACCGGCCCGGTTGATGGATGGGCATGTGGTCCGTTTTATTTTGCATTATCAACTAAATAAATTTACGTCGTTTAGAAGTGAAGATGTAAAGCACTGGCTGGTTCGTTCCTTGCGCCACGGCCAAATTGATAAATTGTTATAAGCTTTTCAAACGGTGCAATATTTTCATGTTTCACCTAGTCCTGTCTGTCGTCTTCCACGGTGAATTACGGCCGTTATTTACACCCGGGTTCATGATAGAGTTTCGCGATCCACTGTCGACGAGCATAAATTTCCAATGAACATTGAATAAATCACTTTATGCGACTCGCCTAAGTAGGAAGTCCTTTGAATATCCGCTTTTTAACGTGCCTGATTACCTTGACTTACTGGAAACATTTAGGCAAATATCTTTGACTTATTCTTAAAATAAATTGAACAAGAGTTCCCAAAACTTATCTTTATTTTATAAAATATCAAAGAATGAAAAGCTAAATTACTCAGAATTCTAAGATAAAATTGTTGTCCAATTAATTAATAAGTAAATTTATAAAGAACTTGCTAGATGATTCAAAAATATAGTTACTTCATCATATTGTGGTTTGACGAGACAAATGTAGTCCACTAAACTTCTAAATTCACCTTTCACAACAGTACATGAAGAGTTTAGACCTCAATAATTATTTTTTCTACCAAATTACTAACAGTTTGATTGATGAACATTTCAAATTATTGGAATTATTGGATTAGCCATTTTTCCACCAATTTTTTTTAATACAATAGATGTGGCACGGCTTAAAAAGTATTTATTAAAAAGGCCCGAATATTAAATAACCCGAATTTTACGGTAACACAATTTTATTGTTGTCGGTATCTGGAATCGGTCAGTAGAAAATAATTCGCCATAATGGCGCAAATCGGACGTTTAATTTACATTTAATATTTTCGATTGGCGGTCCCCGTACGGTCGGCCGGAATTTTATAAACGTTCGAAAATTTCTAAAAACAATAAAATGAAATATCATCGAATTTTACCGAATTAAATTAAAACACGGCTGATTTATGCGACTAACCAGGAATGAGATTTATTTTATTAAAATACTGAGTTTAAACGGGGTATATATTTTAATTATGTCATTTACAATTTTAAATTTCACAATTCCGGACGTATGGGCCCATTAAATCGAAATGTACGCCACCCGAAACGGTATTATTTATTTTGGGGCAGCACGTGTTTGTGACTGACTTGTCATTGGGCCGTTTTGTTTTCGAAAGAACTGATTAATCGCCAAATTACTATGACGAATTACTAAACCTGTTTTTAACAATCAACTATGGTGAATACTATATATCCATCGTTTATTTGATAATATTTAAAAAATCTAAAAATAAATAAGTAAAATCATTTAAAGTTTACTAATAATATTTCTAAATCTTGGCAATTATATTATATTATATTTTATTCTATAATAATAATTGTTTTCATAAATTTATTTTAGTAATTTATTTTTATTAGCTCCTTTGAACAATTTAGTCAATTTATCCATAAATTATAATCATATTCTTTAAATTTTCAACATTTCATTTATTTATTTAAAAAATTTATTTCAAACTCACAAAATTTAGAAAAAAAAAAATAATTTCTCAAAGGATTTACTTAATTTATTCATTGATTTGAGTTAATTATATAATTGCAGTTTTTTAATACATTTATAATAAATATGTTCATAAAAATACACTGTAATTTATTATAACCATTTTTAACCTCATTTATTGAAAAAAAATACTTTTTTTTCATTTTTTTTTTTTTTTTTTTTTTCATAAATTAGAGTCATATTTGAATTTTTAACAAATTTAGTTTTTTATTTAAAATTTTTTGAAAATTTTATATTTATAAGTTTCTTGAAAAAGTTGAATATTAGTCATTTATTTTTCTTGGTTACTTTTTAGAGTCATTACTTATTATTACTTTATTAGTTACTTTTTTATATCATTTATTCAATTTTTTCATAAATTGGAGTCATATTTAAAATTTTAAAGTATTTACATATTTTTTCAAAAATTTTGAATATTTTATATTTATAATAAACAAGTATCCTGCAGAAGTTTACAATATATTTTTATTTCTACTTAATATGTTTAGTAAAAAACTATGTTTTATTTTAATAATTTTTATTTTCGGTTATTGAAAAGAAAAACAATATTTTATACAATTTTTGAAATTTTATATGAATCATTTATTTTACTTGGTTATTTTATTAATTAACTTACTTAATGTATTAATTAATTTGAATTATATTTTTAACATATCATTTTTTATTTAAAAAAATATTTGAATATTTCGCATTTATTGTAATTTTTTAATATATTCACAATTTTTATATTTATAAAATTACACTTTATTTTATTTTAAGAATTTTTAACCTCATGTATTCAAGAAAAATCTTTTTTTTTACAATTTTTTATGAAACTTTTGTAATTTTGTATCAATTTTCTATTTTTATTAGTGTGTGTAAAATTATACTTTATTTTATTCTAATAATTTTTATCCTCAGTTATTGAAAAAAAAAAAACAATTTTTTATACAATTTTTAAAATTTTATATTCTATTTTTTAAAGGACTTACTTAATTTATTGATTAATTTGAATTACATTATATACATTTTAACATATTCATTTTTTATTTAAAACAACATTTGAATATTTCATATTTTTTGCAGTTTTTTAATATATTTACAGTTAAAATATTTATAAAATTACCATTTATTTTATTCTAGCAATTTTTAATCTCGTTTAATGAAGAAAAATACTTTTTTCACAATTTTTTATGAAACTTGTAATTTTATATTAATTTTCTATTTTTATCAGTAACTTTTTTATACGATTTTTTTAAAGGATTTTGAATATTTAAAATTTCCAGGTCCCGAAAAAATTTTAAATATATTTATATTATAATATTTTAACAATTTTTTATATATTTTTTTAGAAATATCTGTTATTTTTAATTTATTAAAAATATTATTGATCATCATTCAATATTTATAGAAAGCCAGTTTCTCGATAAATTTAAAACCCCATAACGTGTGATTATTTAAATAGTTTATTAAGACTTAAGAGTTAAGTAAATACAAATTGTGGCATTACACGTGACCGAGACAACGCTAAATAAACTGCAGAGGGTTTTATGGCGGCAAGAGTGGTGTTCTTATGGTCCTTTTTAGGTCTATTGTTATCATTTGTCCGTGGCCGTGTCTGGAGACCAGCGGGCCCTGTAATTGGATCTTTGGATAAGATGCGGCTACATTTGCACTTAGCCAAAGAACAAGTCTGTTTGTTTTCTAATTCTGGCCGGCTGCTGGATTTCAGTGCGTTGTTTGCCTAACACATTTTCCACCAACTAGCGGCGATCGAACTTATTGTTTGCCCGTACGGTTAGGAGCGTTTATGTCAAACTTTTCTGTTTGTCTACGTCTGCCATGAAAAATTTGTGTACTTCCGAGACTTAACTGCGAACAAACACGCCGGCGAAAAACATATCTAACCTGATTAGGAGGTTCGGCCCAAACGGGTTTGCATACGTCGTCCGTTCTCGCCATTCGTCTTTGCATTTTTAATTTATCCCGCTAACGAACTGACACTAACGCGATAATAAGAAAATGCAATTTTTCTTCAATTAAATAACACAACCAGCAACAATTTATTTAAATTATGGAGCCGGGGAATTCTCATTAACTAATTTGTTTTGGAACTCATTACGGAATCCTGAAGGAAAATTAGCGAACCACTTTTTACGATTTACCTTTTTTTATTTTTTATTTTTGCGTTTAATTAAAAACAATTTTTTGCATTTTTGCAATCTTCCAAAAAGTTACAATTGTGTTTCGGCCCATTGTGATTTAATGTGGGGCCAGGAACAAAATGTGCGCCGCATCATTCTTCCAATTAATTTAAATTAAGCCAGCAGAGATTGATGGCAGTATTACAAAAAATACTTCACTGGGAATCAGTGCTAATTAGAATGTACTAGCCTCTTTGTCCTAGACTTTATTTGTTATAAAACTGTTCAGAAAATTACATTAATTAATTACATCATTCAAATTAAACAAAAATTAATGACAACTTTAAGTTATTGAGTATAAATGGCTGCTAATTTATTTTTAATTGTACACACATGACTTTTGAAGTGGATGGTTTGGATTTCCTAAGTTTTGGCCTGAAATATTATTTGAACATTTGTAGCTCTAGATAAGTAAGTAGTATATTAAATTTATTTTCATATATTTAATAGGCATAAATAATCAATATTCGATTTCTAATAAAAATTTTATATAAAAAAAATGAATTTTATGGATTTGAACACATTTTATTCGGTTCATGCATAATTTATCTGTTGTTTACCATAGTAAAATGACTCAAAGGAGATTTTTAAGCTATAATTGTAATTTTGAAATGTGGCCATTCATTTGCTCAAGAATTTGGACCAGAGTTTTGTTTTTGTGGACAATAATGCCTAACATCACCAAATGAGACATCATTCAATGCAACTGACCATCTTCAAAGACGAATTTACAATCGAAACCACCACTCTTAAAATTTGGAGGAGTGTGCTAATGCTCTTAGAGAAGAATGGCAAGCTATGGATTAATAATTTTTAGGTATCTATGCCAAGAAGGGTGGAAGAATCTGTTTTCTTTTATCTTAATTAATTTCGTTTTATTAATTTCTCAAAGAATTTGATAATATTACAGGAGTTTGAGAGAACCTGTTGTTGAACTGATGAAACATTAGATAAAAGAAAGTTTTGTAAATTGATTACTCTTCTTCCGTATTGTCGTTCATCAATTGTTTAGAAGAAGGCTTGGAGGAACTCTTTAGCCTTTTGAAAGGAATTAAATCATAAATCTCAGTAACAGGAGTTTGAAAGAAGCTGTTGCTGAACTGAAAAAACATTAGATTCAGGAAAGTTTTATAAATTGATTACTCTTCTTCCATATTGTCGTTCATCAATTGTTTGGAAGAATGCTTGAAAGGAACTATTTAGCCTTTTGAAAAGAATTATATCATAAATCTCTATAACAGGAGTTTGAAAAATGCTGTTGCTGAACTGAAGAAACATTGGATAAAGGAAAGTTTTGTAAATTGACTGCTATTCTTCACCATTATCGTTCATCAATTGTTTGGAAGAAGGCTTGGAGGAACTCTTTAGCTTTTTGAAAAGAATTGGATCATAAATCAGGAGTTTAAAAGAAGCCGAACTGAAGAAACATTTGATTCAGGAATGTTTTGAAAATTGACTAATCTTCTTCCATGTTGTCGTTCATCAATTGTTTAGTCTTTTGAAAGGAATTGGATTATAAGGTTTAAAGATTCTAATGATTTTGTTTAAATTATGTAGGAGATTATAATATTTATTAAAAATTTAGTTGAGTAATATATTTGTTGCAACCAGTAACAGTCATAAAAATGACAAGCAACATATTAAGAAAGATGTTTTATAATCTACCAGTGTCACCATTGATGAGAGGATTTTGATTTACATATAGCAAAACGTATCCCAGCCGAAAATTTACAGCGGATAATTCCACCGATAAATTTTCGCGGCGAAACCGACGTCGCAGCGCAAAAGGGAGATTCATAATGCAGTGCGGGAATAGTAGGAGAAATGGCAAAGTTGTGTTTGCAGCGCACATATCCCGGGAAGTTCAAGGATCTGCGTCAGACACAGTAAACGTTGTTAAATATGTTTGGCTTCCACACCAGATGTCATAAATACGGACGTCGGGGTCCGAGTCACTGGACCAAAAATACTATTTGTCTCTGAATTTGACCATTGTGGCGGATTAGAGTGCTTGTTGGATGGCCTAATCCCGACGTATAACTCAGCCAGATCGCAGATCATGTTGCAGCGACCGGGCTACACTTTACTCGCTTCTCTCTTTTGAGTGGCCGCGGCTAAACGTGATGTACGAAATACTCGTAAACGCGCCCGGTGCTCGGACCCTCGCCAGATTAACTGGATAATGGTAAATAATCTCAATGACATGCTTCTTTGCCGCTGCACTGTTACATTTTATACACAGATCCACACTTTAAAACTGCACTAATTACTATTGGTAGTCTACTTTCACTTTGATGGAAAAGCTTTAAAGCCTCTAAAGGATTAAGAACTAACTAGATGCGGAAAAGTTTTAAAACAAACAGATACGAACTGAAATCCAATAAGAGTAGAAAATCACATCGAATACAACCTACTTGTTTTCTTTTTAATAAGGGCACATAAATTAGTATTCAACATTATAACTCGTCTTCATGACAGTGACAATCAGTGGATTTGGTTAGATCTATTTTTGGATAAGAGTAAACCATCGGTTATTAATAAAGTTTAACTCATCAATAAGAGATAACATTAGGTGAATAGACTTTGAATGATATAATGTTCGTATACACAAAGTTTCCAGGCCGCAGCTGTATGGAAAATGATATATTGGATATAATTATACACCATGTTCCGGTAGGTAAGATTTAGGAACGTGCAGACTACAATAGAGCTGAAAAGAAAGGAACCTAACACCATAAATATCTTTTTAACGACAATTTAAGTCGACAAAGACATAATATTTTAGAGGAAATACTTGGGAAATATATCTTCCACATTACAAATTTTCCTATTATGTCACAAAATGTCCCAATTGAAATTTTATTTAGTCTATTTAAGCGTTGTTTATCCGTATTGATGTATCCAGCTTATTTTGCGTGTAATAATGGTAAATTTAACGCGATTGCAGTTAAATCGATTCTTGTCAAGACAGTAAAGTGAAGCTAGAAACTTAAGTTCCTAATTGCATTTTAAGCCCTTCAAGTTACAAGCAAATTCTGTTAGAAAACTGACTATTATGCCACCAACACTCCTTGCCAAATAGTTCAGTTTAGAACAACACTAACAATATCTGGTTCGCTCGAAAATTGTAGACATTCGCGTGGAAATTATGCACGACTACAAGAATTTTGCCATGAGATGCTTAAGTGACTATTTAAGGCCAACTTTAAATTTGTTTTGGCAACGCAAATGCTCCGAACACGTTCCGGAATAGACTGCACGGGCCAAATTGTTACTTTCTCCGCTATTAACTAACGCCGCCGAATTAATTCCGGCTCCGGAAACACGGATAAAAACAAGATTAGACTTGTGTGATTTAAATGATTTGCATGCGGATCATCCCGCCTCCGTCTACTACTTATTCCCGGCAGTTGCTGAACAATGAAACGAGGGCGCTAATATTTTTGATGCTACACTTCGAAACTTTTAATCAGAACCATGATGGAAACTTGCGGTTACAACCGCTAGTATATAGTCCTGTAATTTCTATTTAAAATTTAAAACAAACAAAACGTCAGTTGCTGCAAATTATTTTCATCTATGGACTACTACTGTGTTGGTAAACATATTACAAACTTAAGCCACTACTTTGGTTATTTAGTCCTCAAATTATTCTAGTGTGTGTGTATATATACATATTAAAAAATTAAGACATACTTGAATTATTTAACTCTTAAATTGTTCCATGACGTGTGTTCACCTGAATCTGTTTTATAGAATGAAATATATAGTATATATTTATTAATTTCTAATAAATATTATTTCGGATGTTAGAAAGTAGATTAAATATTTTAAAAAGTGTTTTTTGTATATATTTTTAATAATATAATGACATTTTACATATATAATTTATTTTCATTTATAATATGAAAATACATATTAAAAAATTAAGTCAATACTTAGGTTATTTAACATTTAAATTGTTCCATAAAGTGTCTTTATACGTATTGTTTCTATACAATGAAGAATATATTATAATACCTATTAATTTCTAATAGATCTTTTTATACATTGTACAATTTATTCTCATTTATAATCTGAATGTTCACATACATATTAAAAAATTAAGTCAATACTTTGGTTATTTAATACTTAAATTGTTCCATGAAGTGTCTTTATTCTTATTTTTTCTATACAATGAAGAATATTGTATAATATTTATTCATTTCTAATAGATATTTTTATACATTATATAATTTATTTTCATTTATAATCTGAATGTTCACATACATATTAAAAAATCAAAAGTCAATACTTTGGTTATTTAATACTTAAATGATGTATATAGTATATATTTATTAATTTCTAATAAATAATATTTAGAATGTTAGAAAATAGATTAAATAAATATTTTAAAAAGTGTATATGTATATATTTATATTAAATTAGACAATTCATGAAGAATGTAGAAATGAAGAATAGTATACATTTATAATTATTTAATAAAAACATATATTTTTAATAATTAGAAAATAGATTAAAAATATTAAAAGCAGTGTTTATATTTTTCATGATTAAGGGGGTTTTTTACACCCTATATCACGAGCATTTTAAATTATAATTACCATATATTAATATTGTCGATTTAAATTGCTAATAATTCACGATAAAATAACAGAGGAAATATTTAATTATGTTTTTTAATTAATAATAATTCATTTAATATAGGTAGCAATTACTCAAAATGTAATTTATAGAGAAAATATCCGCGAAATTAAAATAGTTGTTCGGCTGCGAATTTTAATGAATCCAATAAAAAGGTTTTATTTAAATATTCAAAAACTTTTATCTGCATTATTTACAAGTTCACCTTCGGTATTAGGGTTGATCCCTCTGAATATTTGCACAGGCATCTTATCAATAATAATTTTACCATAAAAGCCGTAAACCGTACTCTATTTAAATTAAAACGCGCTTTTTATTCAAAACCGAACCATAAATTCGGATATCCAAAGGGCATTAACACATTAGCGGCGTATTCCGTTCCGTTTTTTCTGCCTCGCAAACATCACGATGTATCAATTCCCCCAGTCCGCGGAAGAAGGGAAATCGTCCTGCCAAGGACTATAAAGCGGGCAATGAATAATATTTAACTACTGTTAGACTCGTACGAGCGTTTTAGCTTTGATAAACACGCATCTTCCTTGGTTTCCACGTCCTAAGTGAGTTTTTGTTGGCATTTAATTCACGGTCACTTAGACATCTTGACCCATTTATTCCGTGGTACGTTTTCTGCTTCTGACTGTTTACAAATGAAAGGAGATTACAATGGAGACGGGGATTTTTCTGTGATAAAACCCTTGGCCATTAACAACGACCATTTTGTTCAGACACGTGTTATTGATTTAAACTCTTTCCAATTGATTTTGTCACGACAAAAGAAAGAGTTGACAATTATTTTTCTCGTCCCTTGGTACGGGGAAAAAAAGGGAGCCCCGACGTGTTATTTGGCTCAACAATCTGGAGTTTATTTAAATTTATCTTGGCCAAAATCTCTGTAAGTTATTTGTCGGCCTGCTGAATTATTTATGAGTAGCGAGATTTCATTTCAAATTGCTTTATAATGAAATAATAAAATTTCGCGTCTGGAGAGTTTCGGTTTTCAAATGAACCGGTCGAAAACAAAGCATTTTATTAATTTTTTATAACATCGGAGATTTCAGACGCCTGCACGGTCAGGTTTAATAAGTGTAATAAGAGACGAGTTACAGAGAAAAGTTCAACTTCAACGAAAGAAATGCTGCTTTCATAAAAGTAAACTTTCACTTCCAGCCCCTTTTTCTCAGTTGTTCCAAGTTAATTTCAAAGATTTTTTCAAGTTCTTTAAATCACTAATTAATAATCTCAATCTGCGAATTAATTAATAAATTATGTATGATAAAACTAAACGCCGTAAGTGTTATTAAAGAGATAAATGTTTAGTATGCTTTAATTTTTGAACCCCGACGAGAATTATTTTATGTCCACGTTGTCTTGAGGGTGTAATTTTAGGCCATTTTCCTAAGAATTTATGCCGTTACATCTGTACCTTTAAAGGAACGGTCCAAGTGTAATGACACTTTGAGCTTGGATGACGGTCGTATTTTCTTTTCCATTTCTAATGAAACTATATTACGACGTTTATGTAGGTCGAATAGAATTTAAATTAAATACCGGCTACGAACACTCTTTCTGTCGTAAAAGGGGTTTTTCTGTATTAAAAAATTGCTTAAGTATCCGTTTAATAAATGAAAACACCTTTGTAAGTCATGTTAGGCTTAATAAAAAATGGTATAAATATTTAGGTATTTCAACGTATCTACAGTCTCATTTATGAGTGAACAATGTAGTATTTATCTTTAGATATATCTTTGGGTATAAAAAGAGGCCATTTATTTAACTTATTTGTATTATAAAAATCAGGAAACCATAGACGAAGCTTTTTACTGAAAAGTTCATTTACAAAGTCTGTTACCAGTTATCCCAAAATATTAAAGTTTGGTTACATTCTAAAATAAATATGATGCACTGCTGATTCAGTTAAGGACAAGTAAGTTTTCATAGTTTTGTTTCCTCTGTAGTTTCGTTTGCTTTTACTTTTGAATAGAATGAACAGAAACAAACAGAAAATTTAGTTGCTCTTAATTAAATACGCAATGACTCAATTTTGCTTTAGAATGTAACTTTAAAATTGAGGTTTTTTGCTGAATTGTATGTTATTTATTTATTTATTTTGTTTTATTATATTTCCAATACTATTATGGTTGGTGACAATTTGAACTTAAACATATAAAAGAATAAATTTAGCATTTATTTTATTAATTTCCATAAGATTTATTCTAATAATTAAGTATAATATTTTAAATAATTAATATTTTTAGAATTCAATGTTTTTGATTATCAGTTATTATTTATTTATTTTTTTGTTTAACTGATTAAATATTATTCTTTTACTTGGAAAATTAATTTTTGTCGTATTTTAAATATACAAATAAAATAAATATATAAACATAACAAAATTTAACCATTAAAATGTAAAAAATAAATTTAGTAATTACTTTATAAATTTCCTTTAGATTTATTCCACTGGATATTGAAAGTTTGATAATAATTAATTAAAAATATAAGAATTTAAAGACACATTTTGTTACTTGTATGTTAACTAGGACAGATGTTTTAATACGACCTGCAAAGGCTTTAAAATAAGTAAAATCGATTGGACTCACGTTGTGGATAATTCTAAGTCGATTATGCTAACAAAACAGTAGTCGTTACAAATTTAACACAGTTAATTATGTGTAATAAGTAATAAGATATGTGTAATCAATAGCAAAATATTGTCAAGCTTTATAACCAGCACAAATGTAGAGATTAAAGCATAAACCCTCTTGGGGCCGAATGACGAACAAGTCGGGGATCGTCATCGACAGTTGTAGTAAAATTAATTTCGCTCCAGCTGCTAACAACATAATAAAACTAACATGCAAACGCCATATAAATTTATTGTGTCGTTATAAAGCCCTGCATAGAAGTAATTAATATTAAACCATCAGGTTTTATTTGCGTCAAAGTGCGAACCGTAAATCAAACTGGCTGCAACATGTGCGAGTCGCGATTTTTGTGCGTGCTCGCAAGTCACCTGTCAAACATCTCATTGTTTATGTAAAGCTCGCCTAACGCGGTGTTTTAATTACGCCGTATGAATGAAACTGCCACACGTGACATTATCGAATCCATCTGAGTTTCAATATTAACATACTTTGCATAATTTAATAATAATTTGCATGTCGAATGGATTTACGACGTCTTAGAGTGCGTTGCGGCATTAATTATAATAATTCCCGCTAATTAGCGGAAAAACAATTTGTCCTGTGCAGACTGCTATTAGGGGGAGATTTAATAATCATCTCTCCGCTTACACCGGGTGTTTTCCAGAGCGAATTTTACTCGGAAGTGATTACCGACATTTTAATGCGACCGAGCCATATTTATGCTGCAACCAGCAATTTATATGGAACACGTGAATTCGAGTACTCGGAACCAGTCTTACGTAAAATTGGCGACCGCCGCTGTTACGCTGCACGTTCGTACGTCAACGGCAACGTAATGTGCCATCATAAGTGTATAATTAACTTTCGTCAAGTTGGCGTGGTCGCGTGTCGACTGCCCTTTGTCATCGCCCCGCGGCCGGCTTGTTTCCAAATTAACGGGACACGGAAAAAATAATCGACGGCCGCGATCGCCTCTATCGGTGCTTGTAATCAATTGGCGGCCGTGTTTTTTTTAATTACATCCCCGATGATAGCGTCGCCGTAGGCGAAAACGGTAATCCCTACGTGTAGTGGGCCGGTTCAAATCCGGCCGGTAATGTCATTAGGGTAGGCAAAATGCCACGACCGAATGCCCAACATTTCCACGGGGGTAATATCTATGAACTGGAGGCTCCTTCACGCCCCGTGGACCGCAAAGCCGCCGGTGCTTTACCTTATATTGTCGCGGGAGCTCACGGAACCCTAATTTATATCGGATTTTGCATGCCCGTTTTATATTACGACCTCCTTTGTCTCGGGACACTGGCTGTCTTAAGCGATGTAGGTCACGGCACATCAAAAACTTAAAGGTCCCACATGAATCATCCCCGCCAATAATCTAACGAAAATTTATAAACAATATATCGAACTACCCACCTTAGATGAATTATTTGAACCAAATTTGTAGGTGAATTTATTTATTTTTTAGTGCTTCTCTTAATTAAGTTTTAGATGTTACAGTATTCAATCAAACTTCTCAACAAGAAATGCATATTGAAGCTCCTACATCTTTAACGTATAATATAATATCTCACTATCTCAATTTTATTTGGACTTTGGCAGCAATCTGTTAAAAACTTTTAGTCATCTAATTCTGATGTCTTATTAACCTTTAAACTTCAGGCAAGTCAAGAAAATGGTCAACAAGCAGTAACCCTCAGTTTTATTTTAAAAAATCCATATTTGGGAGCCATATTGCATCAAATGGAGTTTTTCTGATCATGACAAAAGGAAAAAGAAAAGAAAAAAATTAAATGGAGTTTTTTGTAAAATTAAAAATTAAATATATAATAATTAAACAATAACCCACTCCATCAATTTTTTTTTTTTTTGGATTTTGGCAGTAACCCGTTAAAAACTTATAGTAGTCTAATTCTGACGACCATTATTGACGAGACTCATTAACGTTTAAACATTAAACAAGTAAAGAAAATGAAGAAGTAACCCTCAATTTTATTAAAAAAAAATCAATATTTGGATGCCATATTGCCTCAAATGGAGTTTTCTGATCATGACAAGAAGAAAAAGTAAAGACAAAAATTAAATATAAGTAAACACCTTCCAACTCACTTCCTTAATTTTATTTGAATTCATCTAATTCTGACGACCATTATTGACAGACAAGTCTTATTAACTGATCAATAAGAAGAAACCATCTATTTTATTAAAAAAAATTCAATATTTGGATGCCATGTTGCCTCAAATGGAGTTTTCTGATCATGATAAGAGGAAATAATAAGCCAACTCAATTTTATTTGGTCACCCAATTCTGATAACCATTCTTTACAAGTGTCAATAAGGTTTAAACATCAGGTAAACAGAAGAAATGATTAAGAAGCAGTAACTCTAAATCAACTTACATTACAAACATTTTTCTGTAAGAAATAATAAACCACCTCAATTTTATTTGGTCTTCTAATTCTGATGACCACTCTTAACAATTGTGAGTAACGTTTAAACATCAGGTAAATAGAAGAAATGATTAAGAAGCAGTAAATTATCAAAAGACTTTAAATAAAATATAATATTTGTCATGAAGGGTAAAGAGGTAAAGGCCAAAGAAAAGTTTAAAGCAGTTTGTAAATTCGTCGGTGCACATCGAAAATTTATTAAATTTCCATTGACCACATTAATCAAGTTTGAGAGTTCCAGCATTCAATTAAGGAGCACAACAAAACAGGAGTGTTATAACACGTAACCGTGTTTGTTATAAGAAACAATAACCCACTTACTGGCTTCCCCTATTGAATAAATCTGGTTTCAATCAAACTAATTCCCTGATTTCCACGCGCTTAATCTGCCCTTTTAAGCCCTCACATCCGTCCAAGATTTAATGAAAACGTTCGGGCACAGTTCAACCCAATTTCCAGTGTAGCCCGACCGGCCATTCTCATTTCGACGGAACGTTCTCGGGACTCGAACATACTCTAACAACCGGGTAAGTTATGTTTAAAATGCACACTGTGCCGGTTTCATTATCGGTCTTGTATATCAGTGTAGCGCCGTTTTCTGCTGCACGGGTCGCTTTAATGCGCGCTCGCGGACTTGTTATGTTCTCTGTGTGAAATGCAACTGTCATGTGTAATACAAGCCGGAAGATTACCGACTGGAAAAACTGTTTTCTGCTGATTAGTTACATGTGTTTGGTCGGTGGGCCGGGCCATAAAACAGTTTCATTAAAGTACGAACTATAAAAATCGTAGCAATGCTAATGACATCCTTAGGCCCTAACAAGGATATATTGAGATGTTGGAAGAACATTTTTACCACTCGATATTGTTTTATGGCCACCGGGTCCTCCAAGGTTAAATGACGCAATTTATTAGAAGGGTCCAAGAAGTGGAAAATTGACCGGAGAATTGCCGCCGATTAAAAGTTCCTACTCGCTAAATTTCTACTATTTTACTGCCAGAAGCCCGTTTAAGTACGACGCTACATTATAAATTAAAATGTCTCGGTGTCTTAGTTCTAAGTGTCTCATTTTTTTCCCCTTGCTGGGCTTTCACATTGATCCTTTGTGTTGGCGAACTAAGAGGATCGGAGGAATACGCAAATGCCATTGTCTCCTGTTATTATTTTCCTATTTGTCAAAGGCTTTTAATTAATTCTGATCGATAGCACGTCTTTGTGAATTGATAAATGACAAAGCTGTGTCAGCCTGGTCGCTCTTCGTTATCTAATGATCTTTTTCAATATTGTTGAGTGAGAATTTGATGACAAGGCCGAAGTTTACTAAGGGTTTTATTATGGTTACTCTATCTTACTTAAGACACCCATTTAACTTAATTTTTCCATTCAAGTATCCTTATATTTTAACTTATCTATCCTGATTAGTTTATATATTTCACTTTGGGCAACTAATGAGTCAGGTAAGAAGGAATTTGAGCGTATAAATTAGTTGTATTTATTAAAGGAGAACGTGCATTCATTTAAAGTTATGGAGGCACACACCTAAACCGAAAGTTTCCAATTCAACTCGGGCTGATGCGAAAGTGGGGCGTGGAGACGTGAGGAGAAGGTGACGGCGCTTTATCTTTGAGCAGCTTAAAAGCAGGTTGAGTTTATGATATTTTAGGTGTTGTTGGCGAACTGTTTCAAGCCCCTATTAACGTCACATTTTGTCTACGGAGAATTTAAATGAAATTCACATAATACAATCTAATACGTAAATCCCCAGCTGCCCGAAATTGTCTCAGCACGTGCACCGACCACCGCCGCAGACACTAACTTCGTACCCGGCTCCAGTAATCCACAAACATGCTTACCGGAGACGTTGGATATTGCGGATTTTATTCATGCGACGTACACTAATATCCCCCGTAATCACAATAAATTTATACACAATACAAAATCCCACTTCACCAAACGTTAATCCAAAAATCAATCAGCGTAATTGGCAAGTGCATCCGAGGGTAAGGTGACCAAAAACCGGAACTGATTTATATGTATTGCGTAGTGTGCGGCGGCATTAAAAAGCAAGCAATTGACCTATAAATAAGGCGGCGGTGGCACGTAGAAAAACAAAAGTCTCATCCATCCCCGGCGGCTAGATTTCGTTTGAGCCAGGATACACCGGTCGGCGTAAAGGTGCTCCGGCCTCTCGTTATTTATGGGGGCCCGGCACGCAACACGGGCCCCGGAATACTCGGGTCACGTGGCAGTCACTTCCTGTATTGTTCGGGAATTGGCGCACCGCTAACAACGCACAGCAATAATTTATGTTCATATTTTTTTGGTTCGACTTTCAACATCATTATGAATATGAGTCGATAACGGTTCAGGTTTTATATCTGCCTGTGAGTGGCTGACAAAACCCTAAAAATAGTTTGAGAGAGTATCATAAGTAAGCACAATATATCCTAAATTAATTTGAGTGCACAGAAAATGTAATTTAAACACTGCTAGAAGTATTTAGTCTATGGAAATATAATATCATCGTTTGAAAATAATTGACGTCCATTCAGAGTATAAAAAGTATCAAGTGTGTCCTGCCCAGTTTTACAATTATAGTACAATATTTGTTATTAAGAGAGACTCCTGACATTTTATTAGCTATTGGACAATAGATGGCAGTAGTAATATTTTAAGGACAATGAGCATACGCAGGCTGCTATTCGACCCTAGATGGCAGTAGTTATATTCTAAAAACAATGAGCATGCGCCGAAATTATGGTAAATATATTCAAGTAATGTAATTTCAGTACTTTTAGAGGTATTAAGTCTATGAAAATAGTTTGATCATCTTTTGAAAATAATTCACGTCTATTCAGAGTATAAAAAGGATGAAACACAAGAAAGAATTTTTAAAAGCATGAAAATCACTTGATGTGTGTCCAGTTTTACAATGGCAATATTTGTTATTAAGAGAGACTCTTAACATTTTATTAGCTATTCGACACTAGATGGCAGTAGTTATATTCTAAGGACAATGAGCATGCGCAAAAATTGTGGTACATATATTCAAGTGAAACATACAAAAAATGGACTTTTTGTTATCGATAAGGCAACCTATGCATCGCCTATTATTTATAATTTGCTAGTACAACGTAGAGGGCGACTTCCAGCCTGAACGAACGTAATAAATAACACGTCCACGAGTGGAATTTCGATTGTGGCGACCCAGTGTGCGAGAGGGCTGCGGGATATTGCGCTCGTGGCCGAATTACAGATAATTTCGCGAAAAACCTTTTACACTTAATGCCACCGGACCATCGTAATGATTTACGGGCCACTATTTTTCTAATAGGATTTCATGTAGCGATCTAAAAGGTTTAATTTTTCAAGTGGGGCACGACGCGGCTCACGAACCAACTGTTTATCACGTGCTTCTCAGGATTCGCCTCTCTCTGCAGCCTTGTCTGGCCGTTCACATATTTCAGGATTTATTTCCAGGACGATACAGCAGCATATAAATGATTATACAAAACGGTTTACAGGAGAAATATAACATAATTTATTTGCAGTTTTGGAAAGACTTGTGTGTGGCTGCAAAACTGTTTTAAATTGATCGACGATAAACGGTCCGTCAATGGGGGGTGGTGGGTATTAATGAAATGTGTATTAGCAGTGGGTTTAATGGCGTTAATATTGAGATAGCGTCACTGTTTGATAAACAATTGAATAAATTTGGCAAATTTCCTTGCAGTGTGTATGCAATCGGCGGGCGTTAGCGCAATACATTTCGGTATGATCGGAGGATATTTCGTCCTGTTCGGAATAATAATAGGATAGTCAATTACGATGGCAACAGCACACCAGAATATACGTTAGCATTTACGTATTATTAACGTATTGATAGGAATCTGGCTATATGATGGCCAATTCTGGATACATACAAGATTACCATCGAGCCAATATTGGATTACTCATTGCAGAATGTTGAAATTGGTGCATTTCCTATTAATTACAGTAATCGTTCGGCGTCCCCCCATCTCCCCGGCGTCGGTTTTCCCGCAGGAGGCACAAGTTGTTGAACTTCCCGATACAGTCGCTCATTAACATCGATGTGTTCTAATACTCTTTATAAGTGCCATCAGCGCAAGATCCCGGATCAGGCAGGATAATGAAGGCATCTCTTCAATCCATTAGTCTCACGCGAATCGATATCGGGGACGATCGATAAGTCGAAAGACTTCACCCCCAACCCCAAGTTTCTTACACTCGACGATATAGGTCAAGATGGATTTTGCGCAAGAGACTTACTCAAATTATTGCCTAATCTCGTGGCAAACAATTAGAGGTTTATCGTAAATTTGCTAGCCAAGTAGATTGTTTCATATTCCAGGTTAAATTGTAGCAAAATCACTTTTTAGCCGGCTCAACATGTATTAGTTGAGACCGTGACATCTTAAAATCTCAATTAAATTATATCTCAGTTTTAGTGCTGGCCCCAATTTAATCATAAATATAGGCGCAGCAATTTTAGAGTCGAGCCGGCCCATTAAGTTTTATTGAAGATCTGATTGACACTAAACTTAAACCGCGTCGTGTTCAATATGTCTTAAATGGGCCGTTCTTGACATCCCGGCCCATTCCCGTTTTGCTCCCGTCAAAATTGATCGGCGCCGAATGTGGCGCTCAATTAAAATCCGATACTTTTAGCCCGATTGGGTTTTGTGTTTTGAGGAAAATTAAATTTCACAAGTAATATCAGTGATCCGACGAGGAAGTTGTCTGGATATGACTTGCCTTTATAAATATAGAGCCTAGTGTTTATTTTTGCGGGCTAATTCTGACTAATTTTTCATCCCGCTTCTAAAGAATATCCTTTATTCGAAGAACCATTTGAATAAAACTGAATATAAGAAGATAATCGATGTAAATTGTGCCATTCCAAGAAGTGGAAGGAAAAACACTCCCAAATAGATATTAAACTGACAATGTCGCCTTAAATAGGTTATTTCTATTCAATCAATACGAATATATATTTTTATGTTTTATGAATAAAATCGGCCGGTTCGTCTTCAATCAGGCTTTTTTCCTGTTTATATACATAAAAGCTAGGCAGTAAACGTAATTGAAAATGGAACCGTGAACCGTCTACAATTTTTATTATGTATATTGTTGATATTTTAGCAGGGGATTTTACGTCCCCAATCTTATTTATATTATTATATTTGTATATCATTCGATCAAATGCGAATTTCGAGACTCGAATCGAAAATATTTATGTGATACATCCTGAAAAATGACGTCAAAGCCCGTTTGTACTTCATAACTATTTCCCTTTTTGACCTGATTCTCTTCAAATGTAATTAATTCATTGCCTGAAATACATAAAACATAAATTTTAATCATTTCCAAAAATCACATGTTCCTGCAATTTTATATTCAAATTTGAACGGTACCTGTTAAATTGAGGGATAACACCAAAATTGAATAATTTAGGGGTTTGTTCTTGTCCCTTTTAGGCCCGCAAATTCTTTATGTGAATTGAAATGTTCCAGGAAATACTTGTTAAGACGTTCCGCGTTGATAGTAGAAAAATTTAATGAGTCCTGAAATGTGGCGAGATAAAGACGACCGCTTTTGTGGCTGGGGTAAAACTTTGCAATATTTGTATAATAAATTGAGTGAATGAATTATGTATTTGTGTTGGGGGTTAGCGGCTCGCCTCGTTATACGAAATACTTGGTTGGCTGCCTTTGGAAATGAATAGAGAGCGGTGCTAAAGTAAAAATTTCGCTCGTTATGCAATGTAATGATGTCGATTTTTTATCCGTACGCAATCTTTTCTCTCGTTCCGTGTATCCTGTTCAAGTTAAGGCCTTGGTGGTACCACAAACTAATTTAATTCAATTAGATGCCGCCGTATTCTTGGTTGTCGATATTCTGTCTCCAATCACAGGACTAGGAATTGACTAAACATTTGGAATCACATGCTGATTGCGCACTGACAGATTGCATGGATGAAGCAATTTTCGACGTGCAATTATTGCCCCACGGCATCTTATGTACCCTCAAACAAACATCAATATGTAGAAACGATTAGACATTTTTGGTAAATAAACTCAAGGTGCGGCTCTTGGGAGGAATTAAAGGGGATTATAAAGTGGAGGCCTGACAGACAGGTTTTTCAGTGCTTAGCCGGGAGAACGATCAATGAAAGGTTGACGGCACCGGCCATTCAATCACCGACCTCGCCATCCTCCTGCTGGGCGATCTTTCGCAGGAACGCCGTTCCTAAGTCGCCGATATTAAATGTTCGGGATCGGTGCCGTCCATTGAAACTGCCCGACGACCTGTCTCTCTAAATCAACGACATGATGCCACCCTGAATCGAACCGGTCCATCTCGGAAATATTGCCTTTGACATCGGTCATATTTTTTCTATTATATTGAGGGCCTGAGAAACCTACACGTTCCTGGGGTGAACTTGTTTGGTTGATTATAAACAGACACAGGAGTTGCCACAATATTTTTAAATAATATAATACGTTGAAAACTTCTTTGTTGAGGGATTAGATGATATTTTGTTAGTCATCCTCGAAGAAAATTGATGTTTGAGGAACGTATTGTGCGTAATCGTTTCCCAGCCCGTGTCGTACGTATTTAATCTTTTAGGAAGAAAATTTGAGTAGATAAAAGCGTGACGGTGGATGGGCGTGCGAGGCGGTGGAGCGGGCGCGAACGAATGTAGTACACCGGGGGTGGTAGGAACGTAAAGGAAGCCGTCAGTGAGGAAATGGGATTTATGTTGTCAAGACGCGATTGATTGATTGCTCCTCGGATGAATTATGCCCCGAGTCGATTGGATTACTTCTAATGGTCCTGAGGAGTGTCCATTTCCAACCGCCGTCTAGATACCGTTGCTCCCTCCCCCCCGAAGCCGACCCCCAAGGAGGTGGTCTGACCTCTCAGGGATTATCACCTGCAATTTCCAATTTATCATCCGGACGCGGTACTTAATCTTAACGCTAATTCACTGCTCGAACGGACCCCGAAAACCGACCCCCAATTTACACCGGGTCGCTTTTTATTATTGACTGCAATCCGCAGGGTAATTGGCTGACTCAATCAGGGTCTGGCGCCCACCATATATCATCCACTGCCCCTACGCACTTAAATAAATTACAATACATTTGTAACACACAATAAACTCTTATTTTTTAACTTATAATTTAAAACTAGAGTCTTTTGAAGTGGATTATTTGAATTTTCTGAATTAGCTTGATTTAAAATTATTTTCAATATGTTTTATTTCAGTTAGACGGTTGGTATATTAAACTTTCTTCCAAAAAACGCATTTTGTGGTTGTCCATTTGTTTATCTGCTTTTAGTACTATAATATGCCTCAAAAAATACTTTTTTCTGAAGAATTTTGCCAGTATAATTTTTATTTATGAACATAAGAATCTCAATAAGTTGCAGTGGCCTCCACCTTCACCAGATTGCAGTCTAATTGAACACAACAGACAAGTTTGAGATAATTCAAACTACCCCCTTTAAAAGTAATATATTAAAATATTGTTAGGAATATTTTTAATAATACACATTAATTTGTAGTATGAAATGTTTAGAAATGTTGACTTTAACGTCCAACAAAACACAAATTGTTCCATCATCCAAAATTGACTGTGCCCGGCCCCGCAGCGTGCACTCACAAACTCTCTAAATTTTATCATAAAAGTATACATGAATAAATAAATAATAAAACAGGTGCATCCCCACATATTCCTGTTCGAATGATTTTTACCGTGTCCGTAAAAGTTTTAAGTGACATGCATCGACTGCAACTTTTCGGCGTCCCGAGCATAAAGCTTTCATATATTTGTAATCTCTTAGACGTAATAAATATTCATGATGCGAATTGAGCAAGTTGAACTTCCAGTTCGTGGCTCTCAATAGGGAACTGATTAAAATTACGAGTGGCCAGATAATATAAGCCCAGCGCCGGCTGAACGCTAATAGTTTCGGGTCAAGTGTCTGGGCAAAAAAGTCCCGGGCTAAATATGCACGGCCGCACCAGAACTCGCCGCCCAGGTCCACCATTAATTTCCTCGCCGGCTTCAAAGACGACACAAAAAATCACTTTTCACAAACGCCGTTCAATACGCCTCACTATCTGTCCATCACACTCGGAATAAAAATTCTTGGGTGGGTCGCGTCGGGGATGCTTTTCAACTAGACAATGAAAAGTCCCGAAGAATTTGTGACAACACTATCAAACACTAACAGAACAGTGGCTGCAGGGACCGAGATTGCTTTTAAATGAGAGCGGAAACAAGAGAGATTGTTTCTTTGAAATAGGGACATAAGTTTCCTGTTCTGTGTTCTATCGGGAGGAGGATTTGTATTGGTGGCAATATAAACGTTGCTGAGTTTAAATTATAATAAATTTTCTGCACTCTCAAAAAGGATATTGTTACTATTACACGCCTCTTCCAACAAGTACAGGTTTTACTCTTCAGACTTTTTGTAGCAATTTAATTTATTTAATTAACATGTTTTGCCTGAGTAATTTGTGGATAATGAAGAGAAGATTGGAGTGGAAATGAGGGAAGGCCTTAACAGTCCAGAATCGTTATAAGCCGGGACGAATTCAATTAGTCTTCGTACTTCCGACATCCTTGACTACCTACATACATGTCCATCGAATTTGCTGGCAAATGAAATACGTAATAGAAATATAGCCGATGTCAAAACTGTTCGGCAATTTGAGTTCACTTTAAATTGCCTTATTAGGAAAAGAAGAAAGGATAAATTGACAGGAATCATCGTTCCATTTTCTGTCAGACTAACTTTGTACATAAAATCACATTTACAAAGTTGCATTCGAGTGTTAAACAACATCGGCCATAATACAAACGTTGTTGAGTAACCATCCAATTTCTGTGAGGCAAAAGTTAATTTCGGAAAAATCAAATAAGCTCCGCAGCGTTCAAGAAAACAGTTTATTCCCCAATAAAGCATCACGGAATACGGATATACGACACAGCCCGGAATATCTTAAGGTCCAAGTCGGGTACGGAGCCGGCAGAGGGCGCACCGCATTATGCATGCATTTCCCAGCGCACCACTATTTTACATTTTTAATAGAAAACGTCGCTTTTAATCCGCCTGTTTATTGTGTTTTATCTTCGCTCATTGTTTTTTATTTCGGACCCGTCCCTATACCCGCCGAATAACGCTACGTGTGACACCGAAATTGTTTCAAATTAAAACGTTTGTAGTTTCGCTCATGTTTATGGGGATTTACCGCATCTCAGTGACACTTTAATACGCGACCTCCCGAAAAAAAAAACTGCCGCGCTTTTGTCGAGTGTGTTCCGCTACCATCTACTTGTCAATTTAAACAACAGTTATGTCCCCATAAAAAAAATTCCAATAAATTTATATTTATAGTTCATAGTTCATTTATATTTTATGTATAAGACATTTTCCTCATCCAAAAAATGAGGTAAATTGCAAAATTTGATTTTAGATAAAAACGTATTTCCAACAGACCAGATGCTTGAAAAGGAGAAAATTGTTGCTGTAAAGTGATATCCATTATTCCATGCCAAAATTAATTACAATTTTACTGATTATCAAGAGCATATGTGTGAGAATGTACAGCCAACCCAAATGGACCCTTAATTGGACTACATCTTGTACATATTAAAAGAAGAAAAATGTGAACTATTTTGGAAAGACTGAGGTTTATTTGTATCCATGAATCAGGAATACAGTAAATTATGGTCTAGACAAAGTCGGAAGAAGAAACATGAGAACCATTTTGGAAATACTGAGGTTTATTTGAATCCATGAATTTGGAATACAGTGAATAATGGTCTAGATAAATTCAGAAGATTAAGAAAGCTTTAAAATCATTATATTTGTAATATTTTGGTCTAGATCCTTCTTTGATTCAAGAAGTTAATTATATCTGCTATTTCTAGTTTCATACTTCATTCATTTATTTATACAAATAAAAATGTAATGACCCCATCCTGTCCATTTGTAGCCAACCCAAATGTTCCTTAATTGGACCATTTTGGAAAGACTGAGGTTTATTTGTATCCATGAATCAGGAATACAGTAAATTATGGTCTAGACAAAGTCAGAAGATTAAGAAAACTTTAAAATCATTATATTTGGTCTAAACCCTTCTTTTGTACAAAGAAGTTAATTATATCTGCTATTTTCAGTTTCATACTTCATTTATTTATTAATACAAAAAAATGTAATAATCCCATCCTGTCTATTTATATTAAATATATCTTATTATATTCATAATTTCACATTCTTCATTTTTTATACAATAAAATTATGATGATCCCACCTCGTTCATTTATAATATTATAAGTATACGCATTTCTTTAAGGAGATAATCGATTGAACGTTAACTTTTTGCCAACCTGTATCATACATCATCTGGCAAAATGCCCAATCAGATCCGAAGTATCGTCCCATTTCAATAGAATGTTAGGCCCGGCATATTAATATCCCCCGACGTATTGATCAACCTAATGCACATTTCCCTCCCGCGATTTTCGATTCCGATATTACAATTTCGGGTTTAATTTCCTTCTGCTTGCTTAAGCAATATTGCGTGGTTGCCGTCGAACGTACCTTTTTTCCGGTCGCCCGTCGAAATGTATTAATATTTGGCGAGCGACTCCCGATCCGGTACGTGCCAAGGCCCGAATCAATTATTTTTTTTTTTTTTTTCGGCCGTGTTGATTCGATGGAAACGCGAAAATTCGGCTGTCAGTGTAATCAGGATAATGTTGGCTCACGCCATAGGTATTCATTCAATTGTCCGGGCCCCGCCATTTTACCGGGGGAATGCCGAATTGATGCCGGATTTTGTCGATTTTCAATTAAACGGAATGGAGTAAGATTACATGTATAAAAAAAACATAAGCATGAATATTTTATTCGTTCGTTCAGTCCGTGGCATTTCTCTTTTGAATTTTAATACGACCAAATTATAAAAGTTGAAAATTACATACATGAAGGTAGTTTATTCATTTCAGTTTTATTTTACTCAGGAGTATAAAGGATGGAATTAGTTTATGGAAGCATAATTACTAAAGTATAATTTGTTCACAAGGAAAATACTATTTTTCATTTAATTATGCAGATAAAAACTACTACTAATTACTTTGAACTTTGCGGTAAATAAAAGTAATTATGTTTTAATTTTAATTTATTAAATTGGTGTTTGATATCAGTTAACTTCTGTTAAAACTCTTTGTGACTAAATATTTTGGCATGCTTAGACCTTTATATTTACTACATATATTTACAATATATTTTCAGTATTAATGGAGTTGCAAAATTGAAATTAATGTGGCGCCATCCGGTAAATGTTTTATGTATAATTGACCTAAGCATGCGCAA
This sequence comes from Aethina tumida, assembly GCF_024364675.1. NCBI lineage: Eukaryota > Metazoa > Arthropoda > Insecta > Coleoptera > Nitidulidae > Aethina > Aethina tumida. The sequence continues at coordinate 27,082,120 of NC_065439.1, forward strand.
TGATATTATAATTAGTACAGCGCCATCTAGTGCATGTTTTACAAATTTTTACAGTATTATAATCAAATCTCATTTAAATGACAGCAAATTAATAAAAAAACTAATAATGGTGCTTGATTTGATCTTTATACCAACATAAAATAATAAATTTAAAAAATCCCCAGGCAAGTTTAAATGAAATCTTGAGAAAAATCTCCATTATCCAATAAAGCCCAAACACGCTTTGCGTCCGGGCTCCGAAATCTGTTTAAGAATGTCGTTCCAGTGTATTTTTTGCCGGGCCCCGTATCATTTTATCATCCATCGAGCATCTGCAATCAGCCGAATGGATTCGCCGGCACCGCCGCCAAAGCGGGGGCTCCGTCGGTGCACGAACCGAAAAAAAAAAAAAAGTGGAAGAGTATTGCACATTTCGGCGGCCGCCCTTTCAATAAGCCTAAGCCGCCCGTATTACTATTTCGATCAAATCATGCGGTTTATGTCGGATATTCACTGGCTGGCTCCCATCCGAATTGGATGTGGATTAGCCCCGCGATATGAGCGCACTTCTGATTGTATCAGCGGTGCCGAGGAAGCAATACGGCTAATATTTCCACTGCCGCTGGGGAATATTTTTGGGATTGCCGCGTCGATTCTTATCTTCTCGTACAAGTGACGATGTTTGATTTATTTAAAACGCAGAGCCGGATTTCGGTTCACTGTTCACGATTTGTCCCGCCATCGGGCTGATCCAATTTAAAATTGTTCGAAATTTAAATCTGTAACAACGAACTATTAAAATTTTTCTATTTATCCAGTTTTGAGTTATTTGACGTTGAGCTTGAAAAAGGAGCGCGGCGGCGGACTTTTTGCACTTTATTAATTCAGCGCATTGTGTTATCGGAACTTTACTGCACCAACAAATCCCCCAAAAAACAGAGAAGCTCCGAAACCATAAATCGAAGAATTACCGAGTTAATCGCGCCTATAAATATCCGTGTAGCAGATTAGCAAAATTGAAAATTTACATTCGTTCCCGCATGCAAATACAATTTTTAGTGGTAATTAAAATGATCCTTTTGAGAGTGTCCCGGCGGGATGGAACGCCGGGTCCGGGTGGACGGGGGTACCAGGGGGGTCGTGTACGGTTCCTGTGCCGAACTCATTATGAAGTATAATGCGAGTCTGCAAGGCGGGATTAAGCTCTTGTCCTTATTCGAATGTGGACAGATTAATAATTCCGGACCAACTCGGACTCCGGGTGTCCCGTTGAATAGTAACGGCATGGAGCGTTGTGTAATATTCGCGATATGTATGTCTGTGTTGTGTCCTGTTGTCCCCGTCGCAATGATGTTATCTCTAGTTTGCATTAACTGCCACTGATTTAATACGAACATGATACTCCGAATCTCGGTGTTTCTAAGATTTACATTTGCAGAAGATTTTGGACGAGTTTGATGGTTGATAACAAAATTTGTGGTGTTTAGTCCAACTACAGTTTCACACATACGTGTTTTATACAATAAATAATTGAAATAATTCTTCTCAGATTAATAAACGTCATAATTAAGGTGACAAAACAGTTAGACAATTATTAAATTAATATTATGCCATTTGTGATATCCCATCCTCCAAACTTGTCATTACAGATGTGCTTAGATTTTTATCCCCTCTTTAAATAAAATACTTAAAAATGTTCATTTCATTTAAATTTAATAATCATCAATTTCTGCAACTATTTATAATGAAAATAATATAAATTTATAAATTTAATAGTGGTACCACTTTCTTCAAACATGTCCTTACATTTACATTTTGTTTTTAGCCCTTCTTACTATTTAAAAATATTTTTATCCTTATTAGTAGTATATGATATACTTAAAAATGATTTGGTACTATATATTTGAATAAAGAAATATTCATACGTTTTAACATAATACATTATATATCATCATTTTTCCACTGAGAGGTATGATCAGATATTTTTAATCGCTGAGTATATCCTTAATTACGTAAATCTAAATTTTCATCAATTTCTGCAATGTTTTATGATAAAAGGTAATTAAATTTATAAATTTAATTGTGGTACCACCTTCTTCAAACTTGTTCTTACATTTATATTTTGTGTTTTTCTCTTCTTACTATTTAAAATTATTTTTATCCTTATTAATAGTACATGAATTACTTAAAATTGATTTGGTAGTACATATTTTAATAAAGAAATATTCATACTTCTTAACATAATACATTATATATCATCATTTTTCCACTGGGAGGTATGGTCAGATATTTTTAATCGCTGAGTATATCCTTAATTACGTAAATCTAAATTTTCATCAATTTCTGCAATGTTTTATGATAAAAAGAAATTAAATTTATAAATTTAATTGTGGTACCACTTTCTTCAAACTTGTCCTTACATTTATATTTTGTTTTTACTTCTTCCTATTATTTAAAAACATTTTTATTCTTAGTAATAATATTTGAAATACTTAAAAATGATTTGATGCTACATATTTTAATATAGTATATGAAATACTTAAAAATGATTTGGTAGTACATATTTTAATAAAGAAATATTCATACTTCTTAACATAATACATTATATATCATCATTTTTCCACTGGGAGGTATGGTCAGATATTTTTAATCGCTGAGTATATCCTTAATTACGTAAATCTAAATTTTCATCAATTTCTGCAATGTTTTATGATAAAAGGAAATTAAATTTATAAATTTAATTGTGGTACCACTTTCTTCAAACTTGTCCTTACATTTATATTTTGTTTTTACTTCTTCCTATTATTTAAAAACATTTTTATTCTTAGTAATAGTATTTGAAATACTTAAAAATGATTTGATGCTACATATTTTAATATAGTATATGAAATACTTAAAAATGATTTGGTAGTACATATTTTAATAAAGAAATATTCATACTTCTTAACATAATACATTATATATCATCATTTTTCCACTGGGAGGTATGGTCAGATATTTTTAATCGCTGAGTATATCCTTAATTACGTAAATCTAAATTTTCATCAATTTCTGCAATGTTTTATGATAAAAGGAAATTAAATTTATAAATTTAATTGTGGTACCACCTTCTTCAAACTTGTTCTTACATTCATATTTTGTTTTTTCCTCTTCTTACTACTTAAAATTATTTTTATCATTATTAATAGTATATGAATTACTTAAAATTGATTTGGTACTACATAAAGAAATATTTATAATCCATAACATAATTATATATTGTATGTCATCATTTCTCAAGGGAGGGACACGGTCAATCATTTATTATCACCGAGTATATACCATAATTACATAAAACCAAATTTTCATCATTGTTTTACAGGGAAAGCAAATTAAATATTTAAATTTGATTGGTTATGACTTTTTGTAATCCACGTTTTATACATTTGTAATATCCCGAAGGTAAATATTAACAAATTTGATTTTCCACGCATTTTATTCTGGCAATAACACCGGTGCGGGTCCGCCGGCGGTATTATTAATAAAAATGCATTCCGCGATAAAGTAAAGAACACGGGGGTTCGGAAAATATATTCGGTTGGGTTTTCAATTTTCCGAATCAAAGAAGCCGTTGCAGACCGCGTAGCAGGCAAGCAAGCAAAGAGTGAGGCATTCGGTAAACCTCTTCAATATTGCAGAGCGTCACGAGCCACCTCGAACCCCTCACGGATTTTCCGCCCTCAGTTCGAGCCGGAATAAAAAAAAATACACACACACACACGTACAAAAACGGACCGGGTTCCATATTCCAATTCACAATTTATATATTGAGTTGATTCGTTCAATTTTTAACGCCGCGCCATTCGATATTCACGTGGAAGCGCCCTTTTCAAATGTTTGCCATTTATCTAAAATTCATGTAATGTATATGCTCGGTAAATATGGCTTTACCGTTTTACCCACTGTCGGATTGAAAGTAGTGCGCGTAAATATTTACGGATAAAATAGCGATTTCCATCATTACATTCCAATAAATTTTATGCTTACTGTTATTACTGTTCGTCTTTAACGCAATTTGTATTTGTACTGCATCGTTTGCTAACTTTAATGATGTACTCTGTACACCATAAGTTGATACTCTGGAAATTACAACCATTGTTGCAACGTATCTAGTAAATTTATGTGTCAAACACGACTATTAATAGGTCCCTGATTTAATTCCCAACCCATTTTCATGTCTAAATGTTTTTACAAAATAGTAGGAATACATTAAACGATATCTACGCTGATTTTCACAAAGTCCTCAACATTATTTATGCGTGTAATATCTATTATAACGTCATTTTATTAAATCTATGAAGATTTTATTAAAGCTCCCAACATTATTTGTATGTCTGTTATCTTCAGGATGACATTTATTTCTCCTAATGTTACTTTATCATTATATATACTGATTTTATTAAAGTTCTCAACACCATTTATGTGTCTGATCTCTTCAGGATGTCACCTATCTCTCGTAATATCCCTTTATCATTATCTATGATGATTTAGCTAAAGCTCTGAACATCATTTTTGTGTCTGATATCTTCAAAATTACAGCTATTCCCCATAACTTCATTTTACCATTGTCTATGATGATTTTATTAAAGCTTTTAACACAATTTATGTCTAATATCTTCAAGATATTAGCTATCATTCATAATATCACTTTACCATTATTTATGATGATTTTGCTAAAGCTCTCAACATCATTTATGTGTCTGGTATCTTCAGGGTGACAGCTATTCCTCGTAACTGCACTTTACCATTATTTATGATTATTTTAATAAACCTCACAACATCATTTATTTGTCTAATATCTTCAGAATGTCAGCTATCCCTTGTAACTTGACTTTACCATTGTCTGTACTGATTTTATTAAAGCTCTCAACATCATTTATATATCTGATATCTTCAGGATGTCACATATCTCTCGTAACATCACTTTATCATTGTCTATGATGATTTAGTTAAAGCTCTGAACATCATTTTTGTGTCAGATATTTTTAAAATTACAGCTATCCTTCGTAACATCACTTGACCATTGTCTATGATGATTTTATTAAAGCTTTTAACACCATTTGTATCTGATATCTTCAGGATGTTAGCAGCCTCTTGTAACTATGATGAAGTAATGTGTCACCTCTCAATGGTGGTACTAACCAAGGACTTATTGATCGACTAACAGTCTGTCCACCACAAGTTGATACTTTGGAAATTACAACCATTGTTGCGTCGCCGTCCCCCCAATTTGCATGTCAAAGGGATAATAACTTATTCGATTAAAAACTTCTCCACGTAGAAATTGGAGGCAGTGTACTGTGCGTTTTCGCGATCTCCTCTTCGTTGCCGAGATTCGTCTGGGCGCTATCTGTCGGACGCAGCGCGAAATTAGCATAATCGGATAAGGACTGCGAGAGGGGGGGGGGATCATTATGACGGCCAGATTACGACGACTTGATATTAAACCCGGCGGCAACAATGGTCATCGCACTAAATTAGTTCCGATACGGATCTGCAATTGTTATTTGACGTTTATGCGTTTTGAATTACGGCCGGACGCGCCTCGCCACAATCTATTAAAGCGTCGTCCGTCCCGGACCGCCGTCGAAAAAATCCCCGAGGATCCACTCAAGGACCCGAAATTTAAAATCCGACAACGGAATAATTTGCCCGCGCACCGAGCGAAAATAATTAAAGCGAGGCCGTATTCTGAATTGAATTATGCCCGTATGACGTTGATAAATATACATTGGTTTTCTGTGCGAGATTTTATATCGCAAACCTCCGTGTAGAGTAGTGAAGAGTGTTTACTCCAGGGGCTTTGTTCCTACGCTGTTTCTGTTCTATTCTTCACCAGAATATACATGAAAGTTACATATGGAGTAGCTTGTTATTGCCGTCTTGTCTTCGGTTCTACTTCGTGCAGGGCGGGACGCGCACAATTTTGCACCCTTCAACGTTACTTCTTCGTACTTCAAAATTACGTACGATGCATTAATTAACGAAGCGTTGCCGATGTTAAATTTTGATTAAAATACGTTCGATACTTACTTTAATTAATCCGCACGTCGTTAAATCCTGAGCAAAGTTATATGAAATAAATGTGTGATTAAGTCTTTCAGGGCCAATTTCTAACACCCATAATTATTAATATTAATGGTACTGAAATAAATGAAGCGTCATCTAATGGCATAGTCAGACCTCTTCTATCAAACTAATTACTTAGAAGTTTATAAACTTTTAAACAAATTTATCAATCAATCAATATTATCAATATTATCTTCCTATTGAATTAGTTGTTTTCATGTGAACCAACTCAATTATAATGATGATAAAATCACAAACTTGTCTTATTGTGAGTAAAATACTTACTTTAATTTGACATATTTATAATAGATGGCGCCACATTTAGTTCTTTGGTAATGCGCATGTCAGCAATAGGAGTATAGTGTCTGACCAAAAATTACAGTCCAAAAATATTTCTACAGGCAGGGACTATCTAAAGTCTGCCCCATTTTCTCTCATGGCTTTTTTACCAGATTTTATTTATTTAATTATTACCAAGGTCTTTTTAAGTACTTGAGCACGTTTAGAAATTATAAAAGTGATTCTAGTTATAATTTCAAAATGTGATTATCCTTCTTAAAAAAAATAGTACAACTAAAATAAAAGTAACACAATTTTTATGTTATTTCATTAAATAATATATACAGGTGTCTCACTAAGATATTTTAAGAAAGCCTTGAATGCTAAAAAATTATATATTTAATTGAAAATCAAATTATTTTATTAAAAAATCGTAAATTCAAATATCATACAATCCTTCTAATTACCTTTATTCGCAAAAATTTCACTAGATGGTGCTCCAATGACATCAATTGCGCATGCCCAAGATTAAAAAGCATCATAATAAGTATAACCAATAAAAATTATTCAGGTTCAGTTTGATAAATTATATTAATGATAATTTACTATATAATATTTTTATTTATGTTTAACAGTATTAATAAATTTTAACTTTGTTGGGTATAAATCTAATATTTCAGGAAAATATTGTTGAAAGGATATCCATAATTGATTAGTATTTGTGCAGCGTGGATTCGTTGGGAGTCCCGCTCTGTATTTTCGAGCGATGCCGGTAACAAACCCCATACGACCTTAAGAAGTTTAATATTGTTAGTTCACTGGTAACGCCACACCTTTACGTACACTCTCACATTTTTATTCCTTTTAAATTCAATTTTCCTTTGCAACTTTCATGGATGAATGAGAATCTAAATTTATATATGAATTATTTATGTTTAACGAAACGGGAACGTTTTTTTTTCCGTGTGGGGTAGTTTTAAATAATTGTAATAAATTTTGTGGGGGCCAACTAAAACATAAATCGATGTTCATTTGAGCTAAAGAGGTCAATTATTGAGTGTAAATCCATAAAATACCGAATCCCAGTCTCACACTGAGTGATTAAAAAATATCCATATCAATTTACCCTTTTTTTAATGCTCTTAAAGCCTTTAATCTGACTCTTTTTCTATAAATAACACGCTAGTTATTTTAAAATTTATGCGCATTAGCCAAATTGAATTGTACTGTTCTTTCTGGTCGAGAGCGTTTAATCGCGTTAGCATTATGTTTCAGGAAAATTTATATATTAAATTAAAAACCATCCGTTGTTATCACGTAAAATCGGACCGTTACGCGACACGTCGGTCCAGATTCCGGTTTAAAACCCCCAAAAACCGGCAAAACAATCCATGTTTTCCGCCGTAATTAAAATAAATTCCGAGGCTCGCAGTTAATGGCCGCGCAATTTTACCCTAATATCGACACCGTACTTCCAGCGCGTCCACCGAACAATGTATCTAATAGGAAATTAATTGACGGCGGCACGTTAGCATCAATTAAAAACAATTTAAGAAAATCGTTCGCGTTTTTGTCGAGCGTATCTCCTTAACGTTGTGCGACTCGTCTCGTTCCGTCGGCCTGCAATTTATTACTAATCAGGATTCATTAAAATGTCATTAAGAAAGCGTTCCGCGGAGATCGCGACAGGCGGCCACGAGAGCGCGTCCCGTCCGCCCGCTTTTTACCGGGCCGACCGGAAATTCCGCGACCGACTTCCGGCGCTTTCTTATATATGCCCCCGCTGAATTCTGGCATTTTAATAAGCCGGGGGCTTGCGTGTGTCCGCCGAGATTCGCTTCGCTTTTATTAAAATATTTAAATTGGACGGGGGCCGCGCCAGAATTCCGTGGCCCGCCAAATCAACAGATGGCACGAGATGTGGAAATTAATTACACGAATTTCTAATTTTTAAATGGATATTACCATAATTACTCAAAGTAATTCAAACAGGAGAATATTTTAAGACATGTGATCAATATTAAAGATGATCATGCGCACTGGAATTAAAATTGATGTGGCGACATCTAATGTTTAATAGATAAATTTCACTATAGATTCTCAGCCTGTTTAGGAAAATGAGTGCCGAAAATTTAACCACGGGTAAAATAATAACTTTCTCAAGTAGTTTTTTTGAAAATATCATATTTTGGATTATTTTTAATCTTTTTTACTATATGCTACTGGAATGTTTAAGAAAAAATAATTTTAAATTTTATGAAAAATGGTTTATTTAGTCATCTAATATTATTATAATACATAGTTATAAATGATTTATTTATTTGCACACTTTTATACTCCAGTGGTGGGATAGTAAAAACCTAAAAAAATAAGTCCAAAATAAGGATTTTTCGCAAAAAATGTATTTGAGAAAGTTATTGCTTTTAACGAGTTTAACCCGTGGTTAAATTTTAGACACTCAATATTTTAACACATGTGATCAATATTAAAGATTAGGCTTTTATAATTGTCCTTGAAAGGTTAATATGATCATGCGCACTGGAATTAAAATGAAGATGGCGACATCTAGTGTTCAATAGCTAAATTTCACTATAGATTCAACAGTAGTCTTATATTTTTATAATTAGAAGTAGTAAAATTATACACTAATTAGAAAAACAATATTTTTTAAGATGTCTCGTAACAATTATAAATAAAAACCTATTTTTAAATAAATATACAAAGAGTATATACGTTTATTTTTCACGTTTTCAGAAAACATTAATAATAATCAATAATAATTGGTATGGTTTGTTAATTATTAGATTATTAATAAAAATAGTTTAAAAAAAATAGGCAATCAAATTAAATTAATTATTAAATTCCTGCAACTAAGATACGTTATTTTTAATATCACTTAATGCATCAAAAATAACCATTAAGAATCAGTAAATTATACCGTTCGCAGCAGTTTTACGACCATTAAAAATAAAGGAATGGAACAATAAAAACGAGGTCTCTGTTTATTAAAACGCATACAGATATTTATTCGCAGGAAACGTAATAAACAACGTGCAACATATCTGCCGATAAACCGAATAAATCCCCAATTGATCCAGACCGGAGACCGGGAGACATCTCCGGCGAAACCAATCAAACCTCATGTGCATCTGGTATAATTCCGCAATAAAACCGCACGGTTTCGCACGATAATTCAGGCCGCGCTTTCCTGAAAATTATTTCTCGTAACGGGCGCGATTTATGCCGGCAATAATTCCGACCGTTTCAGGAATTATGCGTCGGTCTTTGTTTCTTGGAACGAGTGCAGTTTTCCTCTGTGTATGTGTGTGCGCCCAGTTCCTTATAAGGCGGTCGAAAGGATAAGAATATCATTTTGCTCGCGAGATGATGCCGGGCAGATATAGTCAAATGGACTCGTCGTAAATCCAGAATCATGAACGGTTACGTTCTGTAACTAATACGTTCTTTATGGAAATCAAGGACTGTTTCCACATCATACTCTCCGGCTTCGGTCGGATTGTTTGTGTGTTTCGATGTTTGTTTTGCCATTAGTTTTTCGAACGGACTGCGAAACCGTATTTTTCCGCAGAACCCGCGTTCGTTACGAACAACATCATCTATTTTTAAATGTATCGCAGTAACATTTTCACTATGTTTGCTACAATTATTACATCAGGAGTTTCATTAACCATGTAATCAGTAAACACGGAGAAATATTTGGTTACATAATAGTATCGATTTTACAACTTGATTTTTACTCTTACATTATAACAGTGAAGCATTTTTTCTATATACCTTTTCCTTTACATTTTTGAAAATGTTGAAAGTTTGTAATTTATTTAATTTAGAATATTTAAATATAGATTATACATATATTAAAAAATATATAAAATATATGTTTAATAATATTTAAAATCATAGAATAACTTGATCCAATAATTAAAAAATCATTAGAGATTGAATTTGAAATAATTCAATTTAATACTGAAATAACTGAATTATTTGGAAAGGTGAAATAATTAAATAAACTTTGAATACACATAATAAATCAAGAATTTTTAATGTATAAAAAATTGGATTAGAAGTTACTTAAAAAACTATTATTTTGTCGAAAAAACTGAAAATTTTTAATTAAAAATAATAAAATATATATTTTCAAAAATTGAATCAAATAATTAATCTCTTTCTTATATTAGGAATTGCTTAAAAATTTAAGTTACAGTCAAATGATAATATTTAAAATTAGAAGTTGTGCCAAATATGTAATATCAACAGATAAATTAAATATGTTGCAATAAGTTTAAAAAAAATTATTACTTATTTATAAAATATTAAATAAATTAAATCACTGAAAAGTTGAAAAATTGATATAATAAAAAAACTAAATAAACATAATAAATCAAAAATTTTTAAATAATTAGATCTATATTTTCTTAAAATAATAATAAAGATATAATTAAAAAAATCAAATTAAATAATTATTTAATTGTAATTATAAATGACAAAATATTTAATAATATTTGAAAAAACTGAAAATTTCTAATTAAAATTAGTAAATATGTAATTAACAAAATTAAATCAATTATGAATAAAATAGTAAGATTTTTAATGTATAATTAAATAGATATACTCGTAAATTTTCTTAAAATAATAAAAATATTCAAAAAACCTGTAAATTTTTAATCAAAAGTATTCAAAAATAATAAATATAATTAAACAATGAATTATTTGAAAAGCAATACTAAATCGGAAAAACTGTATTACTTTAAGAAAAAAAATATTCAAAAATAATAAAGTATATAATTATATAATAATATATATAATAATCATATTAAATAATTGCTTAATTTTTTTATTACATTTTAGAATACGTTATAAAATAAAATAACAAAATAATTAAAACAAAATGCCTTAAAAAATGTTGATTAATTGAAATTATTATTGATATTATTGATATTATTATTATTTATCTAAAAACGTAACGTTAAAAAAAAATAATTGTCCCCAATAAATGTGAGTTTTCGAATATAGTAGAGACTTTGGAAAAGAAATCAAATTATTTCACTATACAAAATTTTAAAAAAGAATTAATTTATTCAAATACAAAAATACCTTAAATGTTGATTAATTGGTATTACTAATATTCAATTATTTATCATTACAATTAAAACGTTTAAAAAAAAATAATTATCCCACAATAAATGTAAATTTTCAAATATTTAGAATATATATTTTGGAAAACGAACAAATAATTTTATCATACAATTTTTTTAAAAAATATAGAAATCTTTCTTTTTGTTATAAATCTGGATTTTACATTTTTGATTTTAAAGCAATTTCTATATTTTTAAACAATATTTCAGACAGACAACATATATTTAAAGAGAGGATTAAATTCTGAAATTGTTTAACAGAATCATAATGAAATTAAATTATGCGTCAATTTTTTGGGTGCACATTGAATGTTAGAACAACGGCAATCAACAGTGATAAACAGCGCACAGCAATGGAATCAGTAAACCAAATTTAGTAATTTACAAACGCATTGTGGAGCGGCGAAGTCGGAGGGAAATAAATTGCGGAGGAACAGGAAAACAAGTAAAATTAGTGGAAGCAGGCGTAACAAATTCGGCGGTCGTGCGTTCGTTTCAGGTTGCCGAAACCAATAATAAATAGTGTTGCCGTTCAATTTTAATCATTCTCATTAGTGCCGCGGCCGCGTATGGGCGGCGCATTGTGACATTTCATTACTGAACTATTAACTTTCTGAAATGTTATATTGTCAGCGCGTTGCGGGATTAAAATAAACAAACCGACATCGGGACCGAAACCGAATTGTTACCAACGTTTTGATACATTGTTATGTGCCCCCGAACGTGGATGCGGGATGCAATTTGTGCCGGACAATGTGCCGCTAATCTCGCCAATTTACTGCACGCACTTGGAAAATAAAAACGCTGCCCCCGACAATAAATGCGCCATCGGTTCGCGAACGAACGAATTATCAACGTTTTATATTAGTTTTATTCGGACACTTAAAAACGTGAAATAAAACGGGGCCGTTGTTGCATCGGTCACGGCTTAAAAAGTTGAAATTGACGTTTTCACTGTCATATCGTATTTGTCGCAGGCCCACGCCGGGGTAAAAGGCGTCAAAAGGCAAAGGGTCAAACAAATGAGCTGGATATAATTATGCAAATATACAAGTAATAAAGGCAAATATTTAATGTAAATACGAGCCCGTGTAAATTGAAAATAATTAAGTGTACATGCCAGGTAACGATAATACGGGCGCATTATCATAAATTTTCATATTCGCTACACGGCAATTTTGCTTAGATCGTAAAATTATTTTTCAAATAGTATCTGATACAATTTCTCTATTATTTTATGTCTTGTCATTTATGCTTCGGCCTATTAACATACCGAATGTGGTCTTAATCTACAATCTAGCGCATACTAAATGCCTGCTATGCATTTAAATTATTAATGGACTTCGTAAACAAAACTTGTGTTGTTATAAATCTTAGGGCAAATTTGCTTTGTGTCAATGACTTGTATGATTTATGGTGACGGACGAATCCGGGTGGTCTCAACCTCCACCCAGTCCAACTAATATTTATCACAATGAAAAAAAATATTTCAATTATTTTCAAGTGGTTTTGTTAAAAACTTTATTAACAAATATAATAATTAGAAGCTTTTAAAAATCTTGATAAATTGGAATTATTATTATTCAATCAATTACCATTATAATCCAAATCTGAGTATTTAATTATTTAACATTAAAATCGAATATGAGTATTTAAATTTATAAATAAAATATTAATTTAGGAAAAGAGTCAATACAGTTCATTACCTTAAAAATTTTGATTAATTAATATTATTTTTCCTTCAAATTATGATAATTTTATTCCTAAAAATGTTTTCAATATAAAAAATTAAGTTATTTAAAAAAACTAATAATCATTCGAAAAAACTGTAAAATTTTAATAAAAAATCATTTAAAAATATATAATTAAATATATAGAATTAAATAATTATTTAATTTTTTTAATACGTATATTCAATTGTTTTCAAATGTTTAAATAAAAAGGTACATTAAATTTACGTTATTAAAAATTTCTAATTTTCATATTTTCCTTCAAATTATTATGATAATTTTATTCCTAAAAATGTTTTCAATATAAAAAATTAAGTTATTTAAAAAAACTAATAATCATATATATAAGTATATAATTAAATATATCGAATTAAATAATTACTTATTTTTTTTAATATGTATTTTCAATTGTTTTCAAATGTCTAAATAAAAAGGAATATTAAATTTACGTTATTTAAAATATCTAATTTTCATATTTTATCATAAAATCAAAAAAAAAAAAAAAAAAAATAAGAAAATATTTATTGTAAGAATCCTAAAAATGTTTAAAAATAAAATAATAAACCCTCTCTCTGAATTCTGAGGAAATTACAAAGGATCATGGACAATTACTTATTTTTACAGAATTTGTTGGAAAAATGATTAAAAAAATCTTTTCTTAAAAGTTTTAAAAATTATAAAACAAAATATAGTAATTGACTTTATTTTAAAACATTAAAAATTTATTCTTTATCATTATCATTTAAATTATTTTTTTATCAGAAATATTATTTTTTATTGTAATAATGGTAATTTTTATTACTTTAATACCCAATTATAAATTTTTTAAATTATATTTTTAATTGAAAGGGAATCAAATCATTTTACCATGCAATTTATTTTAAAAATAATCGAAAAAAAAACCTAAATTTTTTATTATTCAAATAGAAAAATTCCTTTAAAAATTTTGATTAATTGGAATTATTATTATTTAACTACATATAAGAAATTATTTTTCTTTGAAATTATGGTAATTTTTATTACTTTAATATTTACTTAACAGTTATTCAACAAAATTGTATTTTTAATTGAAAAATACAAAAAAATTTAAATGATTTATCCCTAAAAATGTTAAAAAAAATTGTAAATCCTCCCACTAAAATGCCGAGGAAATTACAAATAATAATTAGTTACTTCTACAGAATAAAAATCTCCAGAATTTGTTGAAAATATTAAAAAATCTTTCCTCAAAAGTTTTAAATATTATAAACAAATGTAGAGACCATTGTCTTGTATTATTTATGTTAAAATGTAAAATAAAACAAAATATAGTAACTGCATTTATTTTAAAACTTTAAAATTTATTTAATTATTATTTCATAATTATTTAAATTATTTTTTTAAGAAATATTATTTTTCATTCTAATTATGATCATTTTTATTTTTATTACTTTAATACTCAACTACAATTTTTTTAAATTATATTTTTAATTGTAAAGGAATCAAATCATTTTACTATTTAAAGAAAATAATAATAAAAAAATTAAATTATTCAAATAGTTCTTTCTCATAATTCTCATAAATCATTATTTATTTTTTTTTTTTGTGATTATAATTCTTAATTTTTATACTACACTATTATTCAAACATTTAATCATAAAATCATTATCATTTTCATTAATTGGAATTGTCATTACTCAATTATGTATAAGAAATATCAAATTATGATAATTTTTAAATAAGAAAAAAAATTCCAAAATTGTTTGGAGTAACACATTTTATATTATAAAATAATACCCCACGCACAGACAGTATGTTTTTATACTGTAGTGCCGTTGCCAATTTTTTCTGCCTTACTTTCCTCAGGCAATATGTTTCGTATTTACTGGAATAGACGCACATGTTTGCATTATCTCGACATCATTCACATGTGCGCCTTTAAAACGTCCCGAAAGACTGACTTATATTTAAAGAAAGTATTTTTCGTGCGACGTCTCGAGTATGCCATGAAACCGTAATAAAT
This sequence comes from Aethina tumida, assembly GCF_024364675.1. Classification (NCBI taxonomy): domain Eukaryota; kingdom Metazoa; phylum Arthropoda; class Insecta; order Coleoptera; family Nitidulidae; genus Aethina; species Aethina tumida. The sequence continues at coordinate 27,097,371 of NC_065439.1, forward strand.
TTTTGCAGCAATAAAATTAAATTTATATTGCCCATTGATTGGTATAAAATTATGTACAAAGTAATTCTTTTCATCGCTCCACTTTATTGACGGAAATAAATCTGTGAAACTTCACCAAATGCTCGGTAAATGTTTATTGCTGGTCGGAATAAATAAATCATGAACACAATCCGACCTCGGAGCCTTGAAAATAACTTTATGTTGTTCTTAACTTGTTAACGTTGCATTATTGACGGATATTAAGTTTATCAAAAATAGGCGTACCTCCAACAAATCAATAGATATTCCGGATTTTGTGGGGAATTCGGGGTTCATTATTTATACATAAAACGGTTAATTCGGTTAATCCAGTTAGACAAACTAATACATCAATTTAATCTGGGGCTAACAGCGCTTTATTTAAATATTTTACGTTCATCCTTTTAATGCCGCACTGTTTTAGTTAATTTAATAGGAACGCGTTAGAATATACATAACCGGCTGACCAGAATTACAAATATTGATTGAGGATTTAATAATAATTTGCTAAATCAATTGTTATCAATTTAAACGTGGCTGATATCACGCTGTACTAACTAATTCCGGCGGTTTGAGGCAGGCACGTCACGTTAGCAATAATTTCACCACAAACATCGGTCTTTTTAGAGAAAAATCTGCAGAAATTTACCGCAAAACAAATGTACCGTCTTATCGCCGGCAGGAATCGAGGACAGTAAATAAACTGAAAAGGCAAAGTACATGTACGGTAATGCGGAGATACTCAAATATAAATTGTGCAGCAATTTCTGTAATGTTGCACGAGTTACGGACAACAAATTTATGTCAAACGATCAAAACACTTATATATGTTGGGTACGTGCGGCAATATTCTTCAATATTTGTATTCTTCCACTTTTACGGGCGCCATAGCAAATAGTGGAATCGTGCCCGGCTGCCGGCTGAGGACGGAGCCCGTCCGTTCGACGGGAAAATTGCCGCCCCCAGGTGCATGCACACGGCAAATATCAGCCGGGTTGCAGCCGGGTTGCAGCCGGCCCCCCCGAACCTGCGACGCGACGGCAATTCCGGCCCTTTTAATCGGGTTCGAGACGGTAATTCGGTAAATTAGATTCAAGCCCGCCCGTCAACCGTTTATGAATTTTCGCGTGTGTATGCGGGCATTGTTAAAAAGTAACAGATCAGAAGCGATTTGCATACCATCACCGGGAACGAGGTGTTCGAGTGGGAAAATGAAAATGTAAATTAACACTTTAAATTATAATCTATCTTCATTTTAACACTAAAACAAATACAAATTATATAATTTATAATACTAATAATTGTGGCGCATCCACCATAACTTTAACTAAAATTTATAACCCCAAAATGAAATTGTTTATTCTATTATTTGGATTAACAACTACTCCTGGAAATTTAAACGGAAATTTTCTTCGAATTTTCTATTGATCAAAATAAATAAATTAATTATTACTATATTTTTATAAATGTATATTTCAAATATTATGAAATTTTCTTTTGAAAACCCATATTAAAATCTAAAGTCTCTAAAAATTGAATAAAAAAACATTTCCCAAGAGTTATAAAAATTGTAAATAATGAAGACCTTATATTATTTAAGTTTAAATGTAAAATAAGACAAAGTATAATAAGTTGCTTTATTTAATTACAATTAAAATATCATTCTATTTTTAAATTATTATCATGTATATTATTTTTTGTAAGAAATATTGTATTTCTTTACTTTAATATTTTCAAAATTATATTTTAAAGACCGAAAAATATTTTTCAAATGTTTAAAAACTTGTATTATTTATATTTAAATGTAAAATTAAACAGAAAATAACTGCTTTATTTTATTACAGTCACATGTAATTTTTTATAAGAAGTATTGTATTGTATTAATATTAAAATTTAAAAGAATAGTGGACAATATTTATTTTTGTAGAACGACAATCTTTAGAATTTGTCCAAAAAATTATAAAATAACAATTCTCAAATTTAAATGTAAAATAGAACAAAATATATATGTAATTTGATTCATTTAATAATAATTTTATTTTATTATTTATATTATTATTTATAAATAAGAAGAAATATAATTTTTCTTTCAAATTATAATAAATTTTATTTATTAATTTAATTTTTTCAAAATTGTATTTTTAAATGAAAAATACATAAAAAAATAAAAATTTTTCCCCAAAAATATTTGAAAATAAAATTATAAATCCTCCCTCTTGACAATTACTTATTTTTAAAGTATGAAAACCTTAAGAATTTGTTCAAAAAATTATTAAAAAAATTCTCAAGTTTTAAAAATTATAAATAAATGTACCTTTATATTATTTATATTTAAATGTAAAAAAATAGTAATATCCTTTATTTTATAACAGTTAAAATGTTAATTTTCTTTCAAATTATGATAATTTTGAGCAAAATTGTGTTTTTAAATGAAAAACTTGTATGGTTTTTTCCCTAAAAATATGAAATATGAAAATAAAGTTACAATTACTTATTTTTGCAGAACGAAAATCTTTAGTTGTTTTTTCCTTAAAATGAAATTATAAATCCTTCCCCTAAAATATTGAGAAAATATCAAAGGATAATGGACATTTACTTATTTTTGCAGAATGTTTTTGAAGATAATCTTTACAATTTGTTGAAAAAATTATTAAAAAACATTCCTCAAAAATTCTAAAAATTATAAATAAATAATGAGATCCCAGTCTTATATTATTTATGTTTAAATATAAAATTAAACAAAATATTGTAATTTGTTTTATTTTATTACAATTTTCGATTCAAATTTCAATTTATTATTATTTTTTATAAGAAATATTATTTTTCTTTCAAAATATGGTAATTTTTATTTCTTTTATATTCCCAAAATTGTATTTTAAACTCAAAAATATGTATAAAAAATTAAAATTTCAATGACTTTTTCCAAGAAAATAAATACTGAAATACTGAGGAAATTACAAAGCTTTCTGGACAATTACCTATTTCGGTAGAACGAAATTCTGTAGAATTTGTTGAAAAATTATTAAAAAACTATTCTCAAATGTTTTAAAAATTATCAATAAATCAGCCTTGTGATATTTATGTTAAAATGTAAAACAAACAAAAATATAGTAACTTGCTTTATTTAATTACATTAAAAAATTTGTTCAATTTTTATTTTACTATCATTTATATTATTTTTTATAAGAAACATTATTTTTTATTCTAATTACGGCAATTTTTATAATAAACGAAATATGAAAATAAATTTAAAAGGCTTTTATCTCAGTAATGTTTAAAAATGAAACTGTAAATTCCCCCTCAGAAATACTGAGGAAATTACAAAAGCTAAGTGACAATCACTTATTTCTGCAGAACGAAGCCGGTCCATCATGAACCCGAAGTTTTTAAGAACTATCAGTGAGACTAAAACAGTTCGACGTTTAAAGGAAAACTCCGCGAATCGGTCCTAATTAATAGAAAGGGGCCCATTATTTACTGTCAAAACGCGCTTATTTTTCCGTCGCTCCCCGGAAAGTAAAGTAATTAACGGAAATCCCCGCGCTAAGTGAGTATAAACAAAGTTTGTCAGGTCGGCCGTATTTCGGGGCAGACCGAGAACTTCAGTCACTACCAGATAGTCTCAGTCCGAATCTATTAAGAAGACGATACGTCAAAAAGGAGCGAGAAATGGTGGTGGGAAAACTTTATCGGGACATCATCACATCGAGCGAACCAACTGAACAACCCACCAAAGCTCGGCCCACTGTCCTGTCCCTCGTAACTGGGCTTCGGGTTCTCGCGTCTTAACTTGCCACACTAGACATAGGGCCGTGGATTAATCTGCAGGCTTCAATGAGCACCGCTTTAATTAAAATTAATCATTTTACACTCGTCCAATTATTTTAGAGGACTTAGGACATATTTTCCCCTGACGAGGGTTGTCGATTAATTTTCTCGGGCGCAGAGACCAGGAAAAACTAGATGAAGTTAACAAGTTTCAACAGCCTTGCTGCGTTCACTTCATTAAAATATCATCAGGGGGTTATAGAAAATTTATCTGCTTCAATTTTAAGGAAACATTATAATAACTTCTCGTACAATTCTAATATTATATTAGTTAGTTAAGCCACAGTAATCGTAATTAATACTATAAGTAAGTTAAATGGAAAATGGAATTTAAGTTTAAGTTGTTCAGTTAGTTTTCTTCGATGTGGTAGCTAATATTCGTATAGGACTTACCTAGACCGCCTTGTAGCAGGGTCCTTCATCACCATGACCTCGGTTATGTCTCCATATTTACTAAAGTACTCTCGTAAACTTTCTGCAAAAAAAATACTAATTAGCCATATTCTAACACAATCGTAAAAGCTGTTCAAAAGGAAATTAAAATAAATGAGGTAACGTTAATATTTAATTTATATTTTAATTATTTATATAAAAAAGTGTCTTACATATAGATAATATTTTTATATTAATTAAAAATAAAAAAAAACTGTTTTTTTTTGCTTTTCTAGCAGAGATTGTCCACTAAAATAAGTTTTTAATTATTATTGAAAGTAGTTTATATATTTTTTAAATTATATTTCAAATATTTACATTAAACAAAAAATTAAATTTTTTTTTTATAAAATTTTAAAATTAAAATATCATATATATAAAATAAATTGTATTTTATTCCTTTATACGAATGAAATATAATACTAATTTTCTCTTAATAATTATTGGAATCTGGATTTTTGTATATTTGTATTGTATATATTTCTTGTAAGGATCAGTGAGTAAAATATTTCTATAATTCTTATTGAATATATTCTTTAAAATGCAAATTTATTATATATAAAAATGATTTAATGATGTAATTTTTACAAGACAAAAAATATTTTATATTTCATTTACCTAAAAACATATTTAAATAAAAAAATTCAAAATATTAAAGTTTTTTATATTTTCAAAATTAAAAAATCATACCCATAAAACATCAATTAATTAAACACTTGTGTAACACTTCTGAATGGGATTATCCAGAAAATTAGACTTTTAATTATTACTGACAACAATATATATTTTTTAAGTTGTAAATGTAAAAATATACAAAGTATTATTATAATTTATTTAAATAGAATTTTAATTATTTACATATTTAAATAAAAAAATAATTTTTTGTTGAAATTTTAAAATTAAAATATACTGACAAAATAAATGGTGCCTTGTTCTTTTATATGCATGAAATATAAAACTAATTTTCTTTTGATAGATTCGTGGATTGTATGGAGATAAAGGCAAGATAAACATAAATATTTTTTCCAAAGCACAAATCCTCGAGCGTATTAACACGCTCACAATGGCTAAAAGTATATTTCAATTTGAACGTTAGAGGGGCATTTGTCATGTTTGCAGCATAAAAATATTTTATTATTTTATGTTCCGCCATAAATTATCAGAAAAGGGCTCTTATGTAAACCAAGTTTTGATAAAACGTTCACGGTTTTTAGATTTAAAACACTTTCGAGAGTTACACCGTATGAAATCACGATACGGTATAAAAATAATATATTGTTGCAATTGTGGAAACTTTCAGATTTACAGGCTATTACACACAAACATTAATTTCCACTAGACTTGGAAAACTTTTATAACGGTTTTAAAATTAACAACTGAACTCGTAAATGCAATAGGCTTCGCCTTTTTTCAGTTTTCAAAAAGGAAACTGCAAAATACATATACTTCCACTCATCACGATAAACTCAATCATAAAAGCTACAAGAAAATTCTTAAGTTTAAAGGAAAAAAGGCAGTAAACTGTTAACTCGACGATTACAGATCAGAACGGGTGATACGCAACGTTCTGCACTCGTCTAGCGGATTTCCTGAATATTTAAGGACGGTGGCATGTCTGGCAAAAAGAATTTCTCATAAACATGTTCGACCGGGCGCAAAAAGTTTGTAGGAAGAATCCGACATAACTGCATACAGTCAGTATTTGTACTTTTATAATAAAATTCTTGGCTACACTCCACACAACGGGGCGACTCCATCGAGTTTGCACGCGCACACACACAAAACTTCGGGCTGCGGACTCTTGTTGTTGTGCCCCGATTGAAAACGGAAAATCTCATTGCCCATCTTTGGCTTTTAATCAAATGGAATCGACTTTTTATAATACGAATACTCTAACAATGTATGGAAGTTGAATCTGCACGTCATAATTTTATTGCCACTATAAAAATGATCCAATTGGGTTACTGTGATAAGATTTTTTATACAGATTTAATTTAATGGTCGGTTTTAAAATATTAAAAAATTTTCATATAAAATCTATAAGACGACACATTTTTTCAGTCATAATATATTAAAAAAAGGAACCGAAAAATGCCATATTTTATTAGTTTCTTAAAGAATTTTTGACATTCTTAGATAATTATTTTATGATTTTTAATCCTACAACAGGAATCTCCATTGTTACATTGTTTTTATTTAAATTAAGTTTCTGTTAACATTAAACTTAAATAGATTGGATGACCTTGTTATTACCAAAAATATTTTATGCATTTATTAAATATCCATTTTTGTATTCTAAAAATATATTTGAAAATTATGGATGTTAATTTGAAGGTAAAATCAAAAAGTTTCCAAAATTATTAAAATTTGGTACAAATACTCAAAATATTTTAAAAAATAAATGTTTACATTCAATTATTAGAAAAACAAAATAATAACAAAATTTTAAAATTATTTTTTGCCAAAATAAGTCAAATGGAAAAATTAAATTCTTAATTTTTTTTTGAAAAATATTTATTTAGATAATATTAATTACAAAAAAATGTAAAATAAAAAAATATATAAATGTAAAAATAAAATTGTAAAAAAATTGTAAAATATTGTTATTTCAAAATTATGATTAATAAAATTTATGGTGAATAAAATGTTGTTTTATTTATCTTTATATCTTTGTTAATTTTATTAGCAGAATCACAAAATTATCCATAAAATTTTTCTTAACATAATTTAGAACAAATTAAGTACTCGAAATTAAAAAAATAATAATATTTATATTGAATTTTATAAAAAAATCTTTAAGATTACTTTTTGCCAAAATAAGTGAAATGGACAAATTAAATTCTTGAAATTTTCTGACAAATGATTGTTTTTATTATATCATTTATAAAAAATAAAAAAAATATGCAAAATATAAATAATTATATGTAAAAATGTAAAAAGATAATAATTTAATCATTTTGACAATTTTAATAATTTTATTATTAAAATCACTCAAAATTATTAATAAAATGTCTTTTAAGATAATTTAGAAAAAACATTGAAATTATTTGTGAAAAAATCAAGAAAAAAACTTTAAAATTATTAAATACTGAATTTTTTTTAAAATATTAATGTTTATACTATATTATTTATAAAAAAATATACAAAGATATAAAGTAAAAGAAATTATATATTAAGACTGTAAAATCAAAAAATTGCCAAAATTTTACTATTTTCTTAAGAAATAATAACTCACAAAAATTCGCCATATATACATTTTATTATCAATTTCTTAATAATTTCACAATTGTTTATAATATTTTATACTCTAATATCTAATATTGGAATCAGAACATCTTGATTTATATGACAAGAAAAAAAAATGATTTAATTATTACTGAAAATATTTAATAAACTCCATATCTAGTATTAAAAAAATGTATTTGGAAGTTACAGAAAGTAATTTAATCTTAAAAGAAGACGTAGAAAATTGCTAAAATCTAGTACATTCATAAGAAATAGATAATACTATTGTTTGTCTATTCTGAGAAAACTATTTTTGGATTTTTAGTCCTACTATTGAAATCTGAATTTTCATATCTCGATTTTCCTTTCAAGAATTATTCAGTAAAATGATTTCTTAATTGTTATACTGTCCGTTAATAAAAAAAATCATTTTATAGGTTGAAATTGGTTTTAAAATTGAATTAGTTTTCATTTAAGTAAAATTTCTATAAACAATAAACTTCAATAAACTCTGAAGTCGTAGAAATTGAGTTAAAATTCCATTTTATAACTTTAAGAAAGTCAGGAAATTGTTAGAAACAATTTTATTCTCTCTTATGGAGTTCATAAATAAAATAATTATTTTCCATTTATTCCTTGAAACAGATTTTCTAAGAATTAAACTTAAATAAATTTTGAAGCAGCAGCTGGTAATTTAAAAATATACTTTTTAAACTTAAATCCTCAATTAGGATTTTATTTTAAATAATTGTTTTCATGTAAAGTTCTGAAGATTGTATTAAAATGTAAATAAACGTTATGGAGTATTAACGTTCTGATATTTGTTGCATCTTTCCGTACTTTAACAATGCAATAATGCTAAAACGAAAATCATAGTGGACTTAACGCAAACCCACTTATTGTTAGTGGACTAAACAAGGTCCGCTGTACACATAATAAATATAAGTGAACAATGGGGGTCCAAAGACCCGTATCTTCTTGTATCGTTAAATATATTTGAAAGTCCTATTTCCTGTATAAGTCGGCGTTTTGCTTTTGTTGAATCCTTGTTTTCGTTCAACAAAAACCGTATCCTTTTGTATCGTCGGTGCTTATAAAGTTAAGTTTTTACGAGATACGCGTTCATATTTTATGTACGTAATACATTCAGAATTTCTCTCGGTATTCCCTCTTTTCGCCTGCGGCGCCTTCCACACAATTTTATCCGCGGTCGTTCAAACGTTACCGTTAAATTATAAAGGAACTTAACAAATGCACCAATTATGTATCCGAATAAAATTAAAATAAATAAATCGCACCCAAAACGTTTACTTTGGCAGGCGGTCTCGCTGCAACTGAATTACTCGTAAGGGTCTTCGATACATTTAAAATTGCCGTGCCCAAGCTAGCAGGAAAATAAGCCAAAGTTATAGATTCCGAGTTTGACAGTTTAATTTATTCGGCGCAGTCTATAAATTCCGGGGGCCTTATGAAAACACGTCACCATCTTTACACGGCAATTATTCATGGCCGCAGCGACAGCAGGAACGTTTCACTCGCCCGTCCGGATGTACGAGGCGCGTCGCAATCAGGTGGCAGGATTACGCAACGTCGCGACACGACCGGGCGGAATTAATTAGCGGAAAACAATCGGCCGCGCCGTTTTTTCGGTCAATCGTGTCGGCCGACGGTTGAGATGGTAGCAGGAGCATGGGCAGCGCGTGGCAATTTCAGCCAATAAATGCCAGATAAGTCGGCTTATATTTAGTAAATATGGCGGATGGGTGTCGACCACCGGCAACCTTGAACGTTGACGTTTGGTCGGCGTACGCATTTAGAACAAGGCACGATTTAAAACTAGGTGCAATTAGAACTGAACCGGGGCCCGGAACAAATACAACGATTTAAAATCGCGATTTTTCCTGGACCGGTGAACGGGTGAATGGCGAAGTCGTCTCGGCAAACAGCTACACGAGAATCGGCAGCCATTAGTTCCATTCACAATCGTCTGGAATTAGAATGCGTCTCTCATTGCAGCCGTTTTCCAATTTCTAAATGAGTAATTATGTCGGTCCGCATTAAGAACGCTGATGCGTGTGCAGCTTACATCCACGTTGGCGGGCTGGATCAATTGTTCCATGTTGCGGAGCGTGTTACGTGTTGACGGAAATCAAGAGGCTGAGAACAACGGGAATACAATGCCTATTCTTTGATGCGTCGCAATTATTAAAATTTTGTTTGCTACCTACATTTTTAGTTTAATAACTTTTTAAAATTAAATCTAATAATATTAAATTTAAGTAGATTTATAGATTAATTTAAAATGACACAAACATTCACCATATATAATTTTATTCTCAATTTTTTAAGAAATTCACAATAGTTTATAATATTCCCACTCACATTAGACTAATTTTATACTCTAAACATTAAACTTGAATAAACTCTGAAGCTGAAGAAATTAAGTTAAAATTCCATTTTATAACTTCAAAAGTCAGAGAATTGTTAGAAATAGTTTTATTAACTCTTATGGAGTTCATAAATAAAATAATTATTTTCCATTTATTGCTTCTTACCGATTTAGAATTAAACTATTTTAAATAATTGTTTTCACGTAAAGTTCTAAAGATTGTATTAAAATGTAAACCTAGTAGAGAATTAACTAACATTTTTAGTATAATAACTTTTTAAAAATAAGGAAGTTTTATATAAATTCTTCAGTGACATTAAAGATTTTCTTGCTACTTAAGAGCAACACGGATTAAATAAAAAAATTCTTGTCTGTTGACATGGCATGTAAAATTGCTTTAAAATATTAAAATAAATTTCATTCAAATTATGAAAAATTCTTGCGGTTTTTCTATTTGACATTATTCAAATTGTTTGATTGTATAGGTGTTTGTTGCTACAAATATTAAATTGAATATCAATTGTATTTTATTTTCTAATAAAAATATTTTTAATTAATTAATTAATTTTAATGAAAATTTTTAAAATTTTAATTACTTACTAACTCGAGAAGTTGGTCATTAATCACCTAAAGTCTGTCTCGTGTATTAAAAATAAATAGCCTACGCTGCAGTTATCATGACAAAAGTTTATTTTTATTTTCTGGTTAATTATGCAACCTTTTATTATTGTGTTTAACAAGCTTTATGTAAATTCAAAAAAATGCAAAATGCGTCCCAAATGTCACAAAATATTGATGAAAATGTTCATAGGAGTTGTTAACATTTAATTGCTGGCAACTGCACATCTACCAACAAAAATCGATTTAGATATTTTTAGTTATTTGACTCACATTGATTTGAAATTTAAATTCCCAGGAATTTGTTAATTTCTAGATAATAAACTATTAATGGTCGGACAATTTAATAAAATTTTATATATCAACATAATTTTTTATTATTTATTTCATAAAAAAATAAATATTAATTGTTAATAATATTATACGCTTAGAAATATTTCCCTATTTGATGTTGTAATTTGATTAACTAAGTGAATTATTCATTTTTAATAATGATCTTATAAAATATTAATTAGTAATGAACATTTTTTGTAATACCTACATATATAAAAAATTTATTTAATTAAAATTATTATATTAAAAATATTAAATTAAACCAAACTCTTGTTTTATTAAAGTAATTATATATTTTTTATTTTTCATTTTTAACTAAATAATAAATCATGATAAAAAAATTAATTATTACAATGTTCACTGTTAATCCTGTAACTTTAAAACTTTATATTACTGAGTAATATAAAAATAACATATCATTTAATATTAATATTGTTCTTTGTATTCATATTTATGAACATTTTTTTTGTAGCAAGTATATATATATATAAAATTTAAGAAAAATTAAGAACGTTTCATGAGTGTGATCAAATTAAGATAAACTACTTGATTTTACTTAATATGCTTACTATAAATTGTTTGAGCTGAAAAACGAATTATTGTATATAATCAAAAGGTCATAAAGAAACAAAAATTGTGCGGAGAATGTTAAGGGTAAGTGAGATCGTTAATTTAAAATGTCATTTTCTTCGTTTTAAGGGGTCGAATGACTGTTCTGCAGACTCGGGGGAATCATACAGGAATATGAAAAATATCATCCAATATATTGTATGTACTTATTTTCTTAAGACCATCCATAACTTTTTATATAAGACTACGAAAAGTTATTAAAAGCTATGTTACCACAGAAATCTACGCTTTAATTTATTGAAAATAAGCAGAGAAAATAATAATAATAAATTCATGTCACACAATATATGTGTAAGTTTATCTGTGAGCATTTAAGTTGTTTATACTTCACAGTAAAGAATATGTAAAACACACTCTAAACATTACAACATTTATACGAGTAATGAACAAGAAATTAAATAATCTTTATTATAACCATTCAACTCATGATATAAACAATATTGGTAAATCTGTCAAGATTTCATAAAAATTCACCTCGCCCATTAAATTTGCTGTTGATATTACCGAGGGACTTTAATATAATACGAGCATTTTATTAACACTAAACTAGAATAACAGTTGCTTATTATAATAAAAATTCCACGATGTCAGCACCATTACATATTAAAACAATGGCCATTAGAAAAACAAATTACGGTATGATTTTCCCATTAGTGTTGCCAACAATAACGTACCTGTAATGAGTCCGGTTTTATATAAGACTTAAGTGGAAAAAGACACGCTACACGGCCTAACAGGAAACGACAATTGTAATAAATTGATAAAAATACTGATGTATGATTCGAAAGCAGAAACCACACACAAGTCCGTCCTTCGTACCAACTTGAACGCGGAAAAACTTCGGACTTTAATCTAGTTAGCGGTGCCGTCATATATTATTAAAAAACAATTGCCTTGTTGTTCGGCCTGACAGAAATGATTTGTTCAATCATGTCACTAGATAATCTAAAGCTTTGTTCAAACGTTAGCTGTAAATTGTCGTCTGTGACATGCGTAAAATCCCTGCTCCAGATAACATGCGACGATGTAAATGTTCGCTGTCGCACTTTTGTGTGGATGTGGCCTTCGTCCGTACCGATACCAATATTTTTATGTGAGCTGAATGCTTGTTGCAAATTGTTTAAATTAATTGCACCTGTTTAGATTTATTGTACAGGTGTAAAGACATGTTAATAACGAGAAGTGTTGCATTGTGCAAAGTAAAAGTTGTGGGATTACTTTCAATCTCCGTGGTTTGTGTTACACTCGAACCTGATTGTGTTGTTAATTGGAGGGAAAAATATGATTTAATCTGACTAATATTAACAATATACGTTTGAGAAACACCGCTGAAATATTAATTACTCATGTAATGAAAATGAAATTAATATTAATAAAAAACTTTTAACACCACAATATTAATTATATTAATGGAAATTTTCAAAATTTAATCACTTATAAACTCAAAAACTAGGTCGTTAATCACTTCTTGAAGTCTGTCGTATATTACAAAATACACCCTGGGCTGCAGTTTGTAAAAAAGTTAATTTTTATTTTTCTGGTTAATAATGCAACTTTTTTATTAATGTTCTGTTTAACGAGTTTAATGTAAATTAAAAAAATGTGCCATAAATGTCACAAATATTGATGAAAATTGATTGAGAAATTTTTGGTTCATACTGGACTCTGTTAAAGTTTAGATAATCATAAAGTATTTGTTGTTGATCATAAGTTAATAACAATTTTATGTACCAATGAAATTTTTTATGCTGTGTCTAATTAAATAATAACTATTAAATATTGTTTTATTAGGGATAAAATCTTTTGCTTCTATCAATAACAATAGAACAATAAAATTAAATTAATTTTATTTCAATTAACAAATAATAAACATATTATTTAATTTATAATTTTATCCAATTATAATATAATCACCACTGTTGTACAACATCACAGGTGTGTGAAAGTAATAATAATTTTACTATTTCCCTATTTAATTTTTATTAATTTGTCTAATATCAATTACAAAACGAAATAAATTGTGAGTGTAATTTTCATAGACGCATTCGAATAAACCTTTTATAAAAAATGAATTTAATATTTGCTTAAAAATAAATCTCCCAATCCTATTCAATGTAAATACAGTTTGATTCAAATTCAAATAGTGTTCAGTTCTGTGGTATTTACTTGTTATTGCTGTTTAATTGAACTTACAATGTATTTTCATGATCAAAATTGTTCAATTTTAATTACATATTCAGTAATGAATGGGTCTTCAGTATTACACATATAAATGGTTATTAAATTTTAAATTCAACACAGGTTAATATGTAACAGCTATTTTCTATGTCTAAAATTTTTTATATTAATATTTTGTGTTTTATTTGTACCTGTTGATTTAACTTTATTTTAAAACCTCAGTAATAAAATGTGGAAAATTAAATTAAACATTAAACATTAAATCTTTAATTACTTGTCGACAGTACACTTAAAATAATAATTAAAATTATAAATAAAACTGAGTCTGTCACAAATTTAAAACAGGATTTAGGGAATAAGTTAATAACATAATTTTAATTTTGTTTGTTCATTCTCCCTCTGTTTAAATACTTACTTATTTGTTATTGACTTTTATATGTGAGTTTTTTCAGTATATGCTAATTTTATTTGCTTCTAGTGGTATAAGTTTATCATTCTTCTCCTGTATATGCCTTAATTCAAGAAAACAATGACCGAAATTAGAATTTTAATTTTCTTAAATATTTTTTGTTACTATTTTCCAAATTTCTTCCAATAAACACTCCAATACAATCAACGACTCTTCCGTTAATAACTACAATTCATTTAAATTTGGTGGTTTTTGGTGTTTTAATGAAAACTTCATGTGGTTACATAAAAATCCATGTACATAGTAATTAGCAAAAGTTTCTATTATATATTTTGTGACATATCTACTTATGAAAGGATTCTATTTAACTTGGATTTATCATGCCAAAATTCTGAAGAATAAATGATGTATTTTTGAGCAAACTCAATTAATTTAATTATATTAATTTTGAGTCATTTTTCCGACCTCCACTGTGTATTTAATTTTAATAAATTGATTGAGCTTTCGGTCAGTGTGACAGTGCCTTCGATTCGTCGCCGAAACTGGCACCAATAAAACTTCATAAGTTCGACTGTTAGGTAGAAAGAGTTGCGGAACAATAACACAAACAATGAACTTCGGGAGGAAAAACATGCAACACGAACCGTCGGGGTGAGGGATTCGTCAACTGCCCCACAGCCAGAGTTAAATCGCGCAAGTTTACGACCGACGTTGCTTTTTAGTTGCGCCAGCAACAATATAAATACGCTTAACTACGAATTAAAAGTTAATAAATAAATTGCGCCCAACATATCGTCGACGCAGTCAGGCCTCGTAACTCATGCCGAAATTATGCGCGCTGCAAACTTGGCCGGGACATGTAAAGAATACTTTATTATGTTTGTAATAAAAATAATTAATGGCGCGCTTGGCTTTACTGCGATCGGAGCTTTTGGTGCACGAAAGGCCAATATGGTGTGCAAATGTAGTTTAAAGGTCTTAGCGCTTCCGTCATTTCTCGAATCTCCACCAGTATTCATTTAAAATTTATTAAGGCCAGTTAAAATCATATATATTTTTTACCAGCTTTCACAAATGTTTTAATTATGCTTTGCTTTAATTGATAGTAATTGTTGAATTTTTTTGATAAATATTCGTTGAATAAAATTTTCAAATTATCTTTTCATGAAACTGTCATAGTTGTCAATACAGAATAATCATTTAAAATGTTCGTATTTCTTTACCCTTTTTGAATTCATAAAAATATTCACATTTTATGTGAAGCAAAAAACATCAGAAATGTATACATTAATTCTTGAAGCATAATATTGAATAAAAATTGTTTGATTGAAAAGAATTTTAAGAATAATTTTCATTATATAATAATTATTGCATAATTTTCTTTGTTAATTATTACATTTTTTTAATTTCATCAAGAAAAAATTGTGTTGAAATTAATCTTTGTTATATATTCCACTATTTCAAGGATATTTTGTTAAAAGTTTGGTATCTGAAATATCATTTTTAGATTTCTTTCAAATTACTATTGTCAGATAAAAATCTATTTCATTAATTGTATATGTAAAATATCTTTATTTATCATATCTTTTAAATTAAATAAAATACAAATTTGAGAATATCTTCTTAAATATATTCATTATAATTTTTAGAAAACTTAAATTTAAAACAAAGATTAGTTAAAAAATAATATTAGTTTTAATGAAATTTCAGCTACACAGTAAAGAAATTTGGTTTTAATTTTTGTCTATAATATTAGTCCACAATTAATTGTATTACATTTGTAGAAATATCAATTTAAAAATATCATTCATCATACAGAAATTTTAAGTCAAATGTTCTGTCAATAAAATATCTATTTTATTGTTTTTTACATCCAATTCAATTTATTAAGAATAATTTTGGTAATTATCAATAATTACATAATTTTCTTTGTTAATTATTATATATTTTTTAAATTTAATCAAGAAAAAATTTGTTGAAATTAATTTTTTTTTATATATTCCATTATTTCTTAGATATTTGTTAAAACTTTGATACCTGAAATATCAGTTTTTGATTCATTTCAAATTACTCTCATCAGATGAAAATTTATTCCATTAACTGTATATGTAAAATATCTTTATTTATCATATCCTTCAAAGTAAATAAAATACAAATTTGAGAATATCTTATTAAATGTGTTTATTATAATTTTTAGGAAACTCAAATTTAAAACATCTAAAGATAAGTAAAAAATGAATATTACTTTTTACTAAAATTTAAGCTACACAATAAACAAATTTGGTTTTAATTTTTTTTATAATATTAGTCAATAATTAATATTTGCAAAAAAATTAATTTAAAATATCATTCACTATAACTTTAAATCAAATGTTTTGCCAATAAAATATCTATTTTATTGTATTTTACATCCAATTCAATTTAATGAGAATAATTTTCAGAATAATTTTGATAATTATCATTATATAACAATAATTACATCATTTTCTTTGTTAATTATTATATATTTTTTTTTTAAATTTCATCAAGAAAACATTTGTTGAAATTAATCTTTTATATATATATTCTACTATTTCATGGATATTTTGTTAAAAATTTGGTATCTGAAATATCATTTTTAAATTCATTTCAAATTACTCTAGTCAGATAAAATTTAATCCATTAATTGTATAATATATGTACAATATCTTTATTTATCCTATCTTTCAAATTAAATAAAATACAAATTTGAGAATATCTTATTAAATGTATTCATTATAATTTTTAGGAAACTTAAAATTGAAACATTTAAAGATCAGACAAAAAAATTAAACTACATAATAAACAATTTTTTCTATAATATTAGTCAATAAATAAAAAAAATGTATTATAATTGGAAAACAATCAATTTAAAAATATCATTCATCATACAGAACTTTTAATTCAAATGTTTTGTCAATAAAATGTCTATTTTATTGTTTTTTACATCCAATTCAATTTGCCATCCTCTAAATAAGTAAAAGTGCGTTGAGAGACGTTAAGCAGCCAGTATCTCACAATTCAATTCCCCCAAAAAAGGCGATAATTAATCTTGGATCGAACGGTTTTCTTTATAAGCCATCTGGCACTTTTTTTAATTGTGAAGAAGTTGAGCCGCAACTCGGGTATCCACAGTCCAAATCGAACGAACGAGGCCCATTCCTTTAATGCGTATTCCATGAATCCGGAAAGTGTGGCTCATTTATTTAAATTCCGTCCGTCCACGTCTCGTCTAGCTAATCCCGAAAGTAAAAGAAATTACATTTTCTAAACGCACAAAAACAAATGCAAATTTCCTTGTTTGAGTCGCCTTCTTTTTTTATTTTTCTCTCCTTCGGCTGTTGTTAATCTAACTGCCGCGGAATTAACATAAACCGAAGTAATTTGCAGCTGGATTTTTTCTTATTAAAAATTCCACGCACAATTTCCGAATAAAAACATTAGGAAAGCGGAGCGGGGTGGTTGCGTCTTAATGGCTGCAACATTCAAATTAATATTCCCCGAGTGTGTCAACGGGGACGGCGCGAATATAAACAGGAAGAACATCTTGTATTTACACGACGAAGTACTCGAATTATTTTTATATTAGCGGCCCAACGATATTTATTGCCGGCGAGGAATTTGAGTTAAGATGCCAGAATAATGGAATAAACCCAATTTGGAGAGTTGGAAAAGCAAAGTTTTTGTCAGTGAAACAAGAGAATAACGCCGGAAAGAAAAAAGTACATAAGGAAAGAAAAAAGTCCTCTAGTTTTAAGTAGAATTTAGAAGGTGGGGGACCTTTAAGAGGAGTTTTAGCAAGTTTTTATGTGCGTCGAAGTAGTGTAACTGACCATACCGGTGTCGCCGTCCTTTTTAAAACACCATTCGTTTAATCAACAACGATGACGAGTTTATAACATGATAAAAGTTATTTAAGCGTTGCAACATTTACCTTGGATGTGCCCAAACAGTTTTGTTGATTCCAGCTTTTAAACTAACAACGTGAAAACCCGTGACAATGTCATGCAACGGCTGTAACGGTATTTGCGTTTTGCTCTTTGTTCTTTTTCATTTAGTACAATTGTAATTCTGCAAATGTTCTGATTGTATGTTATATCGGAACGGTACATAGAAACGTGTGATCCCTATGACTTGTGCCGGCGTACCTTTGTAGAATATTTAATAGTACTTTCTTAGCAGATACATGTGTTGTATTGACATTAATGAGTAAATATATTCGCGAGTTTATTGCGTCGTTCGTCGGTTGTAAAATATGAATTGTCTATAAATTAATATTTTATGATTTACCATATCTATATTTAAGCTATTAAATTCTGTAGACTGTTCCTCTATTTTATATACTATGAATTCTAAATTAAATTATTTTAACGAAGTGAAAATGGATGCGTAGCACAGAGTTATTTAAAATTTAATTACACTGCTGTGACTTAAAATTAAAAGGTGTACATTATTTTCTAAATAAAAACATATACTCTAACAAATTTTTATAGAATTTTACTCAATTTTATTTTTTTAGTTCCATTAGTAATTTAATAAAATTTTTAAATTATTATAATTTGTTATTTTTTAAATATCAAAGTCGTGAAGAACTTCTGTATGTCTCATAACTATAAATTCAATTTTATATTGACTTATCATTTGGAGGAGACATTGATTTGTTTTAATGTAACCTTTAACACAATTAAATTTTTAATAGAAATTAATATTATATAATATTTTAATTCAGACTATTTCAGACTCATTATTTTGACAATATTTTATTTGTCTTTTACTTTTTTTGGTTTTATTAATGATTTAATGAAATTTTTAAATTAAAAATATTTATTAATTAATTTACACTTACAATCAAATTTCTAATAGAATTTAATATTATATAAAATTTTAATTTAGACTCAATATTTTGACAATATTTTTTTTGTCTTTTATTTTTTGATTTTATTAATTATTTAATGAAATTTTTAAATTCAAAATATTTTAATTCAATTTGTTATATTTTAAATATCAAAGTTGTGAAGAATTTTGTAAAATTCTTTACGTCTGATAATTGTATAGTTCAACTTTATATTCACTTATCATTTAGAGAAGATATTGGACTCTTAATTTCATCTTTGAACAGCTCATTCTTATATTATTAGTATCATATATTCTTGTGATTTTCTAAATAATTTACACTTACAATCAAATTTTTAATAGAAATTAATATTATATAAAATTTTAATTTAGACTCATTACTTTGACAATATTTTGTCACTTTTAACTTTTGGTTTTATTAATGATTTAATGACACTTTTAAATTAATAATATTTTAATTCAATTTGTTATATTTAATATTAAGTATTTTCCATTTTCTTATGTACAGATTTATCAATTATCTAAAAGCTGAAAATGGGGGATTTATTACATATTTGATTCCATTATTGAATTTTTTATCTGAAATAATGAGACCATAAAAGATAATTTATTGATCCTGGTAATTTAATATAACTAATAAACTTCGTATGAAAGACAAAATCATTTTCAAGTTGTGTACATAAAATGAAGCTTACAATAAATAAAACAGTTAAATGGGAAAACAATAAAGTAAATTATTAAATAAAAAGTAAATAATTATATTTTATCAACCAAGCATGGTTATTTAATGGCCACACAGAACAAAGGGGATATTACTCGAAACAACGTTGCGTTATGTCCGTGTATCGAACAGAAAAATGATAAGCGGACATAATCTAATACGATATCGGACTTGGAGTGGCATCCGCGCCTTTCCGGGTCCCACAAAGATTTTCAATTTGGTCCCGAAATTGCCTTTCAATAATATAAAAAAAGAAAACGGGGAAATCGAACGATCGAGAAGAAAGACTTCAGGACGTACCC
The DNA here is from genome assembly GCF_024364675.1 of Aethina tumida. NCBI lineage: Eukaryota > Metazoa > Arthropoda > Insecta > Coleoptera > Nitidulidae > Aethina > Aethina tumida. The sequence goes on from NC_065439.1 coordinate 27,117,326, forward strand.
GAACACCGAACCGGATCGTCGGAGTGCCGTGGCGACGCCGTCACCGCCGACGGCGCTGTCACGTGGACGTCGGGGCGTGCGTCGCCTCAAAGAAAATCGCCCGAATTCCGTTTATCCGCAAATAATTGCCTTTTGCACTCTGACGTCTTTATTACATGTCCTCTGTCCCGCTGTTTATTGCATTTCGTACGGGACCTGGCGGGACGCGATCCTTCTGGTCAGTTGTCGCAAACCGCAAATTGCACATCGCTCCGATTTAACCCCCGCATTATACTTGTATTACGTTTTTCAAGCCGAATTTTCACTCGTCATACCCCACACAATTGTTTTTTACAACAATCAAATTGAGATCAAAGTTTCTTACTTGTTTTCAAGTAATTTAAACTCATTATAAATTTAACTCAATTAATATTTTCCTTTTTGTTGTAGTATATTAACAGTTAAAAAAAAGTTAAAGTTAATATAAAACAATATTGAATAAAACTTCAACTACAGTAGTTGGAATTAAAATTGTATTGCGATCTATAATTTAAGACCCATTTAAAAAGTTAAAGTAGTTCTGAAACTAACTTTTATTGTCTATACATTATTAATTACCCTCATACTTATTATCTACTTTACGATCTCCTTGCCGGCTAAAAAGGGTTATAAAGTAACCTAATACAAAATTGATAAAACCCAATCAAAAATTGATTTGGCCAAATCACCGAAACCCATGAAAGTTTAATGTCGACCGAAAAAAACCGTCATTTTCGCTGTTTGCATGTGTTGTTCGGTGGAAGTAAGTTAAACCACGTAGTGCATTTGTTAAAAGTATTTGTGACAAATAGAATTGCCCGACGTAGTAAAAAGTTGCTAGCCCCGCTGCGAGGAAAACTTAAAATACGATCCTTACGTGTTTGTCATCGCCAAGTTTATCGCCCACTTTTGTTTGGATATTCGAAAACATCCCGAACTCCATTCAACTATCGTTAATGCATATGTGGGAAGTTTCCGGGACCGTTTCTGCCACGGCTCTCTTACTTACCCCCGCTACTTTAACGATGGAATTTATGAAAATGAATTACCTGAAACAAACACAAGATGGTTAATAAAAATGTCCTGTAATTGATATATTTTATTTAAATTGAGATTTCAATTGTAGCGATGATATTTATTAACAGATAAACTTTTTTGTTGTTCGATTAAAGTACACGAGACTATTAAAACTGAATCAATCAATTTCGTGCCTGAAAACCAATAATTATGTTTATTTATTGAGCACGTATACAGGCATTATGTAACAAAACTGGAGCAAAGACAAACACGTATAATTTAAAACAATGTGTTCCATTGTATGTATAATTTTCAACCAGGCAAAATTTAGCTTAATGATGAAACACTGATATAAGTTTAGGTTGTACATGTTAATAAACACACTAAGAAAGGATTTTATTATATTTTACATCAGAATTTTTAAAAATTAGAAACGAAGAACTAAGAATAAGAATATTGTTATAAAATGGTGATTTTCTTGTTGGGATTGCTTAATAATTTCATAAAAGCTTAAAAAATATTGTTTGACATTTTTAGCTCAAATATTTTATTTAAGAAAGTATAATAAAATCTATACATGTTTTTATTTGTCTATGAGTATATTTGAGAAATAGGTTTAGTTCAAAACTACATTTTGGAGATGTAGTTGCAACAAAAATTCAGAAAGTTTTATTACAGTCTTCTCAAATTCATGTACATATATAAAAATTTTATTTATATATAATATAGTTTATATTATACGTATAATATACATACGATCCTATTTTTTAAGTTTAGAAAAATAATGTTGAATTCATAACATTTAAAAATAAAAACCTGAAGCTATTTTTAATAAATTTGAAACGAATTATATGAATAACTTTTTAAGATAAAGTATAAAAAAATTAAATCAACCAGAAAATGTAAAATTTTGCATAAAACAAATTAATTTGTTATAAATATATTCTAAATTTGTTTACATTTACAATTTTGTACAAAATTGTCATCTCAAATATTTTATTTAAAAGAGAACAATTAAATTTATACATATTTTTATACATATATAGAAATAACACTTTTTTATAAAAATAATTCAGAAAATCTTATTATACAGATTTCGTAAATTCTTATAAATATTTAAATATTATATAAATAGAATAATTCATGTGTATAATTTATATATTTAGAGAAATAATGAAAATATTAAAAAAATAAACGTAAAAAATCCAAACTAATTTTATTTAAAAAATTCAATTTCAAGAAATAAATTTTATGCGTAATTCTTCATAAATTTAAGAAAATAATTTTAACCTGATAAAAATACAAGAATAAATTCGAAACACATGTATGAATAATTTAATTAAATAAAAGAATAATATACTTTCTTTTTAAAATGCTTGCCAGGTTAAAAATATAATTTTCTACTTTCCAACATCATATTTAGTTCCCATTTTAAATTGTTTGTGCGTAATTAACTAGTTAAATTAGAAAATCTGAATAAACGGGCTTTTTAAAGTTAAATTATTCCCTCGCACAAAATCCTTCAATTAAACAATTTTAATTATTATTCCAGTTTGAATGCATTTGTCGCCATAATTGAAGTCAGAGTTAATGAAATACATAGATCTAAAGATAATATCAGACAATTGGCAAACTTTCTTATAATGGGGCTTTAATTAAATTTTGTTGTAAAAACAGATCATAGTTTTCAGCGGCGATGATGGCAATTCATCACATAGACACAAAGTTCAAATTGAATTTACAAACACGCAGTTTGTTACGGATGCGGGGGAGTGACAATACATTTAAATAATTTAAATTGTGCATAAATTTGTCGGCTCTATATAAATTTTATTAACCATTATTTCAGTGTATGATGATCGCTTCACTAAACCTAACAAACATGTGGAGTGGCTATTTTAATATATGGGAACACCTGCTACTTCTTTCGGTGCAAATGCGTTATGTCTCCTATTTATATTTACTCACCGAAGGCATTTTTCTAATTATAATTTTGAGGGGAGTCGAACTGCTGAAAATTTGACCAACGATAATAATTTATAGATAGGTTCAGAGACCACCTCACTCGCACCAGCAAGGTAGGCTAAATAATTTAAATGTTTTCTGTTGTTGGTATTAATCGAAACATTTATGCCAGGATCTAAAACAACTGGCACTGCCACAATGTAATAGATCAAGCGAATTTACACATTTCAGTTGAGCATAACAAATGCATTTGTATTAACTATTCAAATCAATGCCAAATGCATAATATAAAACTGTTCAAATAATAATGCACGGTTATGAAATTATGGTCGTTCACATTTGCAGTTCATTATGTGACGGAAATTGATGTTATTTTTATCACGTGTGATCATAATTATGCTCGAAAATTTAAAAAATTTGCCTGATTATCATGTGTATGTATGTGCGTTCAACTTGCCTGATGTTTGGCGTAATAAATCGCCGGTAATCTATGCTTGGAGAGAGGTAATATTTCAACGCAACACAATAGAGTGTCTGAGACGAAAAAAAATTCGGAATTACATATATATTCTTTCGTTCGTCGGGCATGTAGATATCCAATCCCTGGATAAGTAACAAATGGTTTTCCAGATATCAGGACCGCGGAAAAAGCTCCCATTCCGAACGACGGCATAAATACAATGTTAACGCCGAGGAACAGAATGGGAACCAATGAGACAGATTCCGGCATCTTTTACACGGAATTATATCTTTTGTGGGAGGCACGCAACTCCATCACGATACCAACAGAGAGAATGTTATTTATGTACGTTTTCCAAGCCATTTTGCTTCTTACCACTTAAGCTTTAAGACGCTGATAGCGCCGGTGGGTCACTCTTTGTAACTCAACTTGATTGGAATGAGATGGAGGCTCGTGACCAGTCCGGGGAGAAAGCAAATTAAACGGAATTTTTACGGTGTTTGGGCTGTTTTATTTCTCGATTTATCTTTGACCAAGCAACTGAATTAATGAGGTTTTACATTGAGCTGAGCAACAGTTTAATCATTTGCCTTAAACAAGGCAATTCGGTGCATCAGATCTGGTATGAAACTCTGGTAGAACTCCTTTATCGATTCGGTGTTAATTTAACATCGCAGGCTGTTAACCCACTTAGCAATCTCCGTCGGGGCGATTGCATAATAGATGATACACCCAGTTCAGTTGTGTGCGGACAGGTAAGAGGGAGCCGAGGAGTCTTGGCCGTTCCAATAACATCAGACGCACGTACGGAACCTGATCACTATCAATAATGACGCGGGAAGGTGGTGGCGGTGGCGTGCTACAAAATAATCTTGTAGTCCTGACGATATCGATCACACAACAGTGGGAATGTTTTTACGATTCCCCCGGTGGCTCCCACGTCATTTTTAACACATGTAACGGCTCAAAAATTATTGTTTTATTCAAAATTTATTGGCCATTTGATCGGGTTTCACGAACCCACAACAGAACGACAAAAATCATCCACGGCCTTCAGCTTTGGCGTTCGTGCCCCACTGTCTTAGCACTCACCATATGAGAAACCCATAAAGTGATTTTTATTGAGGCCCGTGGGATTATTTCGTCGCGATTCATGCGCGTTCAATGCGTTAAGTATTGATTTCGCATCTTCAATTTCATCACATGCGATAAAGTCTTTTAAAGGCGCGTTTCCTCATCAGCCATGCATGTGTTTTTAATCCGCACACCGAGAAATAATTTAAGACGCATTATCAAATCGGTAAATCTCGCGGGAATACGGCCGCATAATCGCAGGAAGTTTGTGTGTCGGACCGACCGAGCGTTATCTAACTCATCTCCGTGTGCTTTCGTCTACGGACTCCAAGTTATGTGTTTCGAAATCGGAACTGCGATGGTTCTGGTGTTCTACGACTTTCCGCTGCATGGAACACCGTAAATACCGCCGCCGAATATCGGGGTTTCCCTAAAAATTATTAAAATTGCACTTGTAATGGGGGCCACGGAAAAATATTAGATTGCTATCTAAAGACATGGTGTGAATGGGGGATTATCATATATTTTCGATAAATCTAGTTTTGAGCACAAAGCTCACATGACTACCGCTCATATATTAACTACTATCTTTTCCATCATTTACCGATCTATTACAATTATTTGTGGAACAATGATATTCCTCAGTTCGTTCAATTTATATGTTAATGTGATAATGCTGCGTCATCAGGTTCTGTTAAAATATTACTTTTGGTGTTCAAGATGTGGTGAGAAAGAAATGAACCAATTTCGATTGACTTCAGCCAAAGAAAAAACAAGAATATTGGAGATACATCTTCTTCGGTTGTTCTTTTTTACTTACCAAAAAGTAGTAAACGTAATTTTAAAAATAATTCATACCTAGCTACTGTTTTTTCGTCATTCTATTCATTATCTATTACAATAGAAAGGACAAAGAATATTGGAGATATAACTACTTTGGTTGTTGTTCCTTACTCACCAACAGTAATCTAATCAACAATTCAGAAAATCTGTTTTGGACCTAGTCTTACCTAATAAAAATTATATTTATATTTTCGTTGAATTTTAAAGACAATTCATACTTAGCTAATGCATTTTTCATCATTATATTTATCATCTATTACAATAGAAAGGATAAAGATTATTGGATATACACCTTTTTTGGTTCGTGTTCCTTACTTACCAACAAGTAATCTAATCAACTAATCAGAAAATCTCTTTTGGACTTCTTCTCTTCCAATAAGAGTTATATTTATATTTTCGTTAAAGCTAATTTTAGAGACAATTCATATGTAACTATTATATTTTTCATCATTTTATTCATTATCTGTTAAAATAGAAAGGACAAAGAATATTGGAGCTCACCTTCTTTGGTTGCTGTTCCTTAGTTATCAAAAAAATAATCTAAAATTCTTATCAAATATGAATTATATTTATATTTTAGTTAAAAGTAATTTTAAAGACATTTTCATCATTCTATTCAACATTTTTTACAATAGAAAGGACAAAGAATATTGGAGAAACATTATCCATTGGTTGTTGTTCCTTTCTTACCAAATTATCTCACCATATTATATCAGAAGCTGGTTATCACCTTTAGAGATCACCTTTAATGTTGGCCTGCATCGACATTAGCTAATAATGAGGAGCCTTCCCAGACCCAGCCGAAAGAAGACCTCAGAACCAATTCCAACATGTGCAACGTCCATTCCTGGTGTGTTAAAATGCATTCAATTTATGCGGCACCGCAGAGCGGAGCAAAGTTACGACGCGAATGTGGCCCTAGTAATGTAAACTCGCCGGCGCTGCGACCAGACAGAGGTTGCGGTCCATGGTGTTTGCAATTACGCCGTTGTAATTTCGTTGCGAACTTCGCACCTACACAACAGTTTCCCCGGGCACGGTTCTGCCCGTCTCTTTGTGCCGGCGGCGAAAGTCAGAAGGGCAGGTCCCTAATTGGAGGAGCGATTTACATAGACCGGAGTGAATGACGTGGAAATGCTTATGGTCGTCTGTGACGGAGCCAGATATTTGTCATATTCGTGCTCCGGATTTGTGCATGGCGCGGCAATTTCCAAAGTTCCGTGCGAATTATAAAATTAAGGCTATTGTTGCCAAGCGGCGGGGAATAAATGAAATTATGATCCTCGTAACGAACCGAAGATTTCAAACAAGATTAACAAGGCACTTCCAATTTTATGAAATAAATTTTCTGAAATCCTGAATTTTCAGGAATTTTTCAGAATTTACAGAAGTTTTTCAAAACATTCAGGAATTTTTCAGAATTATCAGGAATTTTTCAGGAAAAAAATATTTATAATTAAATAACATATTCTTATATTTTTTTCATTCCCAGTGAAAATATAATAGAAAATTTCACAAATTGGAAACTCTATAAAATCGAAGAATTTGAATATCAAGAGATTTTTGTATTATTAGTATATTCTGTATTTGTACATATTATATAGTAAATTTACCAAATGGTTTATGTATTTACAAGGTGTTTCTGAAATATAATAGTAGTACTACAAGGAAAAAATATAATAAACAATGTGTTCCTGATACAGGTGTTCAAAATTGGGGAACTTGTAAAACACGTCAAATAATGACAACCTTAATAATTTTCTTCTGAAAAGAATACAGGCCAAACTTAAATTTCACTTTTTGTCCAATTGTGTTTTAAATTCAATTTAATAAAAGCTTCTTCCATTTTGATGAAGCTTTCCGTGCCTATTTTCTACGACACTGAATATTTTTTAAAACTATTCAGATTCTCGTTTTCATTCAATATGAAGTACTTTTGATTAATTTTGATAAATAAAAAATGAACAAAATATATAAAATTACTGTATTCTTTTAGTAATTTAATATGTACACTAAATTTAATTTATATTTAAAAAATTCAAAGGATCAAAGATTACAGAAAACATAGGAAAAGACAGAGAAAAATTTATTCAGATTTTCTTCATTATTTGACATTTTAATATTTTCTTTCATTTTATTGTACCATTACTTTAAATATTATACCTAATTTGTAAAATGATTTTTCTAATGACTTAAAATTAGTAATTAAATATATATATATATATATATATATATATATATATATATATATATATATATATTTATAAAAAAGTTAGAATTTCCTAATTAATAATGTTTTTATAACTTGAGAATGAGAATTATTAAAAAATTTCTACAGAAGTAAAGTAAATACTTTACAAATTACTTTTTAATATTAATAAAGTATATGATTAAATAATAACAAAAATTATTGCGAAGTTGAGTTTTTAATTATAAGTGCTATTACTTATAATAGACAGAAAAAGTTTTCAAGTTCATTAATTTCAGGCAGACATTTAGAAACATCATTGAAAACTAAAATACTAAACATTTTAGAGCTCATAAAAGTTTTAATGCGACTGAAAATTTTAATGAATCCTCAATATATCTTAAACATTTATTATTAAATACAATAGGTCATATATCCTGAGAAAATGAAAACATTTTATGATACAGCACTAGAATATTAAAAACACAATTTGAAGAAATAATGTTTATACTTTTATTACGGCATCACATTATTGTACCATATACCTTAGTTCAAGAGATTTTATCACATTTATAAACACTAAGAATTTCTTTTTACCTTCCATTTTTGCTATTTTTTGTTTTTGGCCCATAAGAGTTTTTCACTCATTAATTTTAGTAATTTGTGAAGTTATGGCAGTCTCAAATTGGATACCAGAACATCATTCAAAACTAAGATACGTGGAGGACGAGCAGCATGGCGCAAATAATGGATAAAAATCGCCTCCGTAATTATATTCGAGACTATAAGTATACACAAATTGTAAAACTTAGATTGCTTGCCGTTCTTTTGTTTTTCTTCGACTAAATTGACGTTTAGATGAAAGCGCCGAGGTGTTTCATTTTGCACGAGACCCAGTAATTTAAAACTGTCAAGAATACTTCCTCGTCGGTTTTTTTTTGTTCTTTTCACGGCATATAATTGGATTTAATGGTGTTCGTTTGGCAGGATCCTGCGTCCTAATCTGTTCAGACGGATACAAAGTCGAAGTACAATCCACGTTAGATACGGCCCTGCGATATAATTATGTTATGCGAATTATTCGCAGGAATTTCAACGGCGCCGACGATTTGAGGGAGGTGGGCCGGGTTAAGCGGTTTTTTATTGATGTCATTGTCGTATCTGGCGGAGGAGAAAAGGTCTTTTGAGTGGCAGAAACAAATTTCGGCAATTACGCGGACCGGAGTTATTACGCAATGTTTTGTTGTAGGGGGATTAGTGGACATTACTCCCCGTCACAAAAACTATATAAACAGTATCGAGTCGGGGTGCCATTAAAATTTTCTAGGTCACTTCATTACACACATCTCGGCATAACCGAATCAATATTCCATCCAATTATCTTATTAAAAATTAATTGCGAAACGAGTCGGTGTCAGTCGATGCAAAATTAATGCGGTCTCTGTTCGAAAAATAAATTCCGCCCGTTAATATATAAACCGAATTAAGCGATTAAAACACCAAAAAGCTAAATTGCACACCAGATTAAAATCGAGTCAAAATCAATAAGTATTTAATTTATGAATATGGTAAAACATTTTCCGGGCCAAATAAAGTTACGGGTGTTTCTGCAGAATTTATTGCTTCCCTGTTGAGCATAAACTGCAAAAAACCGCACCGTTACACTGTTACTGTTTTGTAATATATTTGACGCTTGCAGTAGATTATTCATATTTTGATGGCGAAGCGAACTGTTCGGTAATTTGTGGCTCTATTGTTCTGTTATGGTCTACCAACAAATGCGTCTATGTTTTTTGTCTACGTAATTACATTAAAATATCTAATGAACAGGTTTGGTTTCAAGTAAATTAATAAAACATTTTAGAAGATGTAAATATATATATTAGGGTTGTCAAATTTTTATTATTTCTGAAAGTCGATCCAAGAGGATTTTGCTGTTCCTGTGTTAAACGTAGTTAATAATTAAAAACAATAAATTTTTATCATAGAGTACAATTCTAATGGAAGAAGAAGCAACTACCATTTTAGATCAATTTAGAAGATTTAAGTGTATATTAGAGTTGTTATATTTTCATTTTGAAGGAAGATCCTAGAGCAAGAGGAAGATATAATTCTGAGGGTAACATAGAGAAATAATAATTTTGTTCTCAAAAGTAAAATTCTAATGGAAAAAGAAGTAACTGCCATTTTAGGTCAATATAGAAGGTGTAAATATATATTAGAGACATTAAATTTTTATCAGTTTTGGAGGAAGAATCTAGAGGGTGAAGAAGATACAATTTTGGGAGTAATTTAGAGAAGTATCTATTATGCTATTCCTGTATTAGATAAAAGCATGAATTAAAAGTAATAAATTTCATCTCAGAAGTAAAATTATAACGGAGGAAGAAGAAACTGCCATTTTAGGTGAATTTGGAAGACATAAATATATATTAGAGACATTAAATTTTTATCAGTTCTGGAGGAAGATCTTAAATGAAGAAGAATGAGTAATTTGGAAATGTAACCAAGATGCTGTTCCTATTGGATGAAACATGAAATAACATATAAATTTTTGTCGAAAATATAAACAAATCGAAGAAGAGTTTTATCACATCCAAAGGAAGATCGTAGTAGTCAGAAGAAGATACAATTCTGAATGTAATTTGAAGAACTAAACAACAAATGCGACTACATTTTTTTTCTATGTAATTACATTAAAATATCTAATGAACAAGTACATAATCAAGTAAGTGATAAAAATTAATCGGGGTGTAAATATTTTGCTGTTTTTTTAGCTGCAATTGAATCTAATTGTTTCTTTGCTCGCTTTGTAGATTCATTCAGCAATTTATCACTTTGTCTGACGTCCGATTTTTCCAAACCGAATAGCTCAATTAAAATCGCCGTTCCTTCAAAAGAAACACCTCACAAAATACCTTTGATTCCCCCATTCTCCTCCACTTAATTACTATCGATTGCCACGGCCATTATAAATCAGTCTATCACACTGGCATGACAGCGTAGAAATTAGTGAAAAGTGAGGTCACACCATTATGAATAATCCATGTGTAAAAATAAATTTATTAGTCAATAAAAGTGCGTCGCCAATTTGAGCTTGTTGCTAAAGCACCTTAATTGTAAACAGTAAATCCGATTTTATTTCTTCATTGCGCGGGTCCATTACCCAAGAAAATATATGTCAGGTCCATTATTAGGCCCATAATGTAATTAGAAATAGCGCAGTATAATTTTTATAACTTCCCGTTTTCAAATTCTCCAGGTTAGCTCCGACCATTCCCGGCACACACGCAGCCATAACCTCACTGTATATTGGGCAATAATTTCGCTTTAGTCCTTTGATTAAAGAAGGAAACGATACCGCCATTAGCTCGGCCCTGTTACGGTAATTTTCTACGACGTTTCTAATGCCCTCCAATCACGAACGGCAATGATATAATTCAAATCTGATTTCGTTTCTACGTATCTTTACTATTATGGAGGGAATTCATTAGCGAATTGCATATGGAAATTTATGACGGTTTAAGGTTTAAAGACTTTCTGTGACCAATTGTAACTGCTGCCTCTGCAGCTTTTGGTTTTAACTATTAATGGTTGTGTGGTCATTAACTCGTTATTGATTCATTGGAACAGGAAATGTTAAAATATTGGCTGTAATTACTTACTACTACAAATTATGGAAGAAAATATGATTTAGAACTATCGTTTTACTGACTGAAGAATAGTTGGAACCTTTTATCCTACTTTGAGGATAAGAAGACATTGTGTCTTTAGAAGAATCTAAAGATAAACATCATTCTTAGAGAAAGGGCACATTTAAATATGACGTAATATGTCACAGGCAAGGTGAAGCATCTAACAATAACCTCTAAAGTGTCACCATCTTAAATGGCAATAATGATAGCCACTTTTCCAGCAAACAGTACGTTTATTTAGGTAGATGAGCAGCAAAATTGCCTTCCAATAACGAACGAATTCTGCTATTGACAGTGCAATTAAGCAATAATTAGGAAAACACTCGGGCGTAGGTTAGTGTGTCTCCAGGTGGAGTGCAAATATTGTCCAGTATCATTACCATAATCGCCACCCGATGGACACTGCCGCTGATTAAATGAGAATAGGAATATTATCGGGCAATTGTATCGCAGTTTCCCTTCGCGGCCACAATGGCAAACCGGCTGTGACGTCACGGCAGGACCGGGCCCTTCCTGCAACCCCGGCCAATATTAATGGTCCGCAGTTATTGTTCCCCGCGGGCAATTGAAACGGCGTTTAGGAGCGAATTATGCTGATTAGAAGATTAATTACGAGTGACGATAATGGGGTCCCGCACCGAATACCCCTCCGCACCGCCGGGCCTAATAGATATGGCGACGTTTTTAATTGATTTTGATGCAATCGAATCGCTGCCGCGCTTTGTTACCTAATCTGGTGTGTGTCTTTCGCATGGTACATTTCGATAATGAGGGACAACACAAATGTAGATGGATGGGCTGATACTATCTCTACAATAATTGCTAACTGAGATCTGATATATCACATATTAACTGAAAATTATTAATATTGATTATTCATTTCATACGCCAATTTAATTAATAATAATGCACTTGTTGTTTTCACCTTTCAATTGCTGCTTCCGTATTAGATTAATATAAAAGGTGTAAACATGAATAGAAATTTTCAGCAACTAAATGAAAGTGGAAGATACAATATTGGGAAATATTTGCTTAAATATTGTGTTAAAATTTATGATTTTTGATAGAAAGAAGATTTTAAGGCAAGAAGAAGATACAACTTTGGGAGATATTTATAGAAATTCATCCTATTACATGAAGATGTTAATTGAAATAAGAATTGACAATTTTTTATTACAGGAAGATTCTAATGAACATAGAAGATAGAAGTAGTAATTTTGCAAAAAATTTCCAAAATTACCTACTACATTAAAAAGTATCAATAAGAATTGATACATTTTATCAACAGAAAGAAGATGTTGATGGAAGAAAAAGATAAAATATTGTGAGATATTTGAAGGAGTAACTGCTATATTTTAAAAAAGTAAATATGGGTTAGAACTGATTCATTGTCATTAACTGAAGACAGATTCAGATGGAAGAAAAAGCAAAAATATTAGAAGATATTTGCAGGAGTAACTAGTCCATTTAAAAGAAAAATAATGGAAGATAAAAGTCTAATATTTATAAAATTGTGAGCCATTTTATTATGCCCATTTTTGGTGAAGCAATTCAACGTCTCCTTTAAAACAAACAATATATTTGGTACACTTTAATTTGACCACAATAAGTAAAAAATTAAAATGTTAACCCATCTGTATGAATTTATGTTGACGTAAATCCACGTTAGCGGTTTAGAACTGCGACGTTTTATATTATAATGTGAAACGCAGTTAAGCTACAATATTGTCTGCTTTATTAATTTCACAATACATTAACACGGGGAAGAATGGTCGGTCGAGGAGCGACATTTTATTTTTATTTTTTTGGCGGTCTCGTAAATAAAATAGTGGAAACGCATATACAAAATGATTTATTTTTAGACCGTACGCTCTCAGACGTTAGTCGGGAGAATTTTTATGCGGTACAATAAATTAAGGGCGTAATTTTGTGCGTGTAATTGGTGTTTAGCCACGGCGACAACTCAATCAAGCGACGTCGAGGGTAAACAGTTGACGACGCGCCGTTTTTAGCGTTATTAATTAAAAAATAAGTCTGCGCCGCCGCCGAGTGACGAATTATTATTCCCGTGTAAAAGTTAAACATGTACGGGAGCGGGCGCGAATAAATTTGCATTATTCCATGCAGTACATTTTGTAATCCTATTCGGTTTGTCATTTTCAACAAACATTTGCAATTTAATAATTCTAAAGTACCCAACTAAAACAAACTTTCGACTTTGCCAGTGGGATAATACGGCCTCCGCAACGTTGCGCCGCCATGCCAACGCAGACGGCGATTTATTGCCACCGGGCGGGGGCTCTGCGCCTCTGCGCCTTTTTTCAGCACTCGTAAAAAATATTTAGCCAAACTGCGTATCCATATTTATCGCATTCTAACAACTTCAGTAGATATCTCTTGAAATTGGGACATCCCAAGAGGTATGTTCCTTGTCGTCAAATTATCATCATCGATACACAAGCTGAAGGTAAGAAATCATCAAAATTTATCAGTATTAAGTCGTATTCATCTTTTAAATTAACATAAGATTACAATTTTTTCCCAAATTTGGGTCTTCTTTTAAAATAAAATCTTTTAGTTGATGATATGTGTCTAATTCTTGCTTACTTCTTTTAAATATAATGTATTACCTTCATAATTTTTTTTTCCAAAATTTTCTTATATTCATCCTGCTGTGATGATAATTTTATTATTCTTTCTATAATATCTTCTAAATTGATCTAACATAATAGTTAATTCTGCAAATATCTTCCAAAATTGTGTCTTTCATTAGAATCTTCAGTGAGTTCTTCAGTTTTTCATACATTAGAATCTTCCTGGTGTGAAAATTTATTAATTCTTATTTCTATAAAATCTTCTAAATTCATCTGATATGGGAGTTACTTCTACAAATGCCCCTCAAAGTAGTGTCTTCTTCGATTAGTATCTTTCTCAACAGAAGAAACTAATGAAAAAAGTATTTTATTACATGTTTTCTTGATTTTAATATAAAGATTGTGACATTTAATTTTATATAAAGTATGAAGGACGTGAAACTAAATGGAAAATTTGTTCCTCTTTTTTATCATAAAATATTAATAATAAAATAGGGCCGATTACCCAGAAAACATTTTTGTGGCATCCACAGATTTCTTTAATGTCTTTTAAGCCTCATCAACAGTAAAATTGTTAGAAGGGCATTTTCATCTTAAATTAGTTGGTTTTTTCAATGCCCACTGAACCTTTTACAATTAAACCTCCATTGATATTTATTTCAATAAAAGTTGCCATGGCGAACAAGAGCTAAAATCAGTATATCCTTATTAAATTTATATTATGACTGGTATTTAATATTCATAAAACATGTTAATATGCGGACACTGAATAAAATCCTAATGATTTTGGTGCCGCATAAATTAATCCAAACATGTCATTTCTATCAGGAAAAACGAATTTCCACTCGTGAACACGTCCTCATGCGCGTGGTCGAATTAAAATATGCCACATGAATGTTAATAAAAGCGGTATATTGGATGGTTAATTGCACAAAGTGCAGTGGAAGTAAATATTAAGGCAATGCAGCTGTTGGGAGTGAGTCTAATTCCGAATTATCTTGGATTGTTGGCAAGCGTTTTGTGGCCGATGAATGGAGGCTCCCCAGCCCGCCGACTGAAATAACAGAAGACGTTTAATCCGCTCATTAATAAAGCTGGAGGAAAAATAAGAAAACCACTGCAATGTGTTTCGCCTGTGTGCATATATTTTGTTGTACAATTAATTCAGGGACACACATGAATAAAGAAAAGTCTTACATAAAGGTTGCCATGGCTACAGTTTCTTATCGGATATCATTTCCCGAAAGAATCTTGAACGATGCTCCAGTGATTGTGGAAGAGAGACACTTACTTTATTTTTTACCGGATCTGAAAAATCTCCGTGTTCCTCGAGTGAATTAGGGAATGGTTCTCGGCAGTTTGCGGCATCCCCACGTCAATCTAATGAGTTCGTACATATTTGCCGGTCTCTTAAAAAAAAAGAGAAGGAGCCCGGAAGGACCCTAGACAGTCTGCGGAAGTGCCCTCGAACATCATTCCCTAAAACCGAAGGACGTGCGGTTCGCAGCTCGTCGAGATAAACCCCAAAAACGAGGCGATGACAAAGAGATTATTGCGGTCGCAAACAACTTTACACAGTTTACATAATTCCAGGGAACTATTCGAGGAGAACTGAAATTTCTAATGGCGTAATGCGGTGGAGAAAATGAATTTAGAAAACAATTGTTTTGCGCACAAAATCGCATGCGGTTTTATAGGCTTTGGTCTATTTCTGTTTTGAGACGCTTAGGTTTAATGATATTATGACTGCATAAAATGTAGCAGAGTATGCACCTACATATGTATAAACGCTAAAAGTAAGAGGGAACTTAAGAAAAGCTGTGCGGCCCAATTCAGAGAGGTCTTTAAATTCACTACTTAAAATAAATTGGAAGCTTTTTACCTCTAAATTCTGAACGAAGGAGTTTTAACTTGCCAGGAGTGTTTTCCAAAGTGAAGTGCCATTTCACGTAACCATTGACGTTTATAAACATGTGTAATTCATCCAAAAATAAAGTAAAACGTTGTCCTTTGACAATATACGTGTTTACATGTTACTATAAAATCTTCCTGCTGTGATTATAATTTTATTGAGTCTTCATTTTCCATTAGAATCATTAGAGTTCATGAAAATCTATCAATTTTAATTCTTGTTTACTTTAAAATATAGTGATTACTTCTTCAAATGTCTTCCACAATTTTTTTCCCCACTACAATCTTTTGCTGTCATGACAATTTAATTCTTCATTCTGTAACATCTTTCAAATTGATCTAACATAATAGTTACTTATGCAAATATCTTCCAAAATTGTGACTTCTTTCATTAAAATTTTCGTTGTCCTTTGACAATATACGTGTTTACATGTTGATATAAAATTAATTTATAACATACAGCAGCTTTATCTGCGTCATTAATAATAACAAATAAACCAAAACATGTAAAAGAGTCATTACAATTGAATATTTTAAGTTAATCCGTTTTTGAATGAACATCTGGCAGCTTTGAAATAAAGATCAGCCTCCTCCATTGCCAGTTCCATCACGTCCCCTGTGTTTGATTGCAACGATGAAAAAGAGAGGACGAGGAGCCGGAGGAGTTGGGAAAAAATACGCGGGGCCCAGCCGCAAGTAGACGGCAGAAGGGTTAAAGTTTCCAAGCTCTTTATCACGCCCGGGATTATCGAGAATCGCTTCCACGAGAGAGTCTTCATTTAATATGTCGTTTTTCCGTCTAAGAACTTTATGATTGGTTCGCACCTCGGCGTCGCAGCTGACGCGGTCGCTTGACTGAAGGGGGTTATTATAAAGTAAGTTGCGGGACGAATTAGTTTCTGGAGATGAGGGATATACGTAGGTATAATATTGTTCGCGGTGGCCGGTAATGACTAACGCGGCTGTAAAAACTGGCTGGCGCAGCGACTTTTTAGACGTTTTGCCTGATTATACTTTTCTGACGTTAAATTTTTATTAGACGGTTGAACGATCAGGCCCGAGTGAAATTATAATCCGGCAGCAACAAATAACAAATTCCGTAATTACTCTAAGCGTAGCCGTCGGCGGAATAAAAAGGAAAAATAGTGAGCCGTGCAGCCATAAAACCCAACCGAATCCTTGGGTAGGTATTTAGAATATATTCCCAGGGTTTATCTGGTGGAGAACACTCCAGTTGCGACTGGCGGACGAGCCTTGTCACGGTTGACGTATTAATGCTCCTCTTTCTCCTGCTAGCAGGAGCAGGCACTGGATTAAATAACGTTCGCTGAGAAATGAGTCGAGTCGCGTTTAAAACCGGTGCTAAATGTGATCTTCCGAGCTCGCATTCACTCCCTGTCTCGCCGTTCAACTCTTATTTTGTTCTGATCGTTTTATAAAAATTTGCTTAATTTCTTGCCGTTGATCACACGGAACTTCTACCTCGAATCACTATGAAATTACCAAGCCACACAGCACTGAAACTTAATTTTTGAACAAAAGACTTGACGATATTCCAAAAAAATAGGTCCTAAATCTTAAAATTTCAATGAAAAATAATTTTTCAATTAATAAATTTTTGGTATAATAATTTTTGAGGAGAAACTATTTTTTATTACTTCTAGGTGTGATATGTTTTGCAATTTTAACTGAATCAAGCATTTTGATATGTTTATTAATATTCATATTTTCAATTCAATTACAATATGTAAGAGAAATTATAAAAAGACATTGATTTACTAATTACATATTAATATTAATATTGTTAATTAATACATATGCATCTAATTATAATAATTT
The DNA here is from genome assembly GCF_024364675.1 of Aethina tumida. NCBI lineage: Eukaryota > Metazoa > Arthropoda > Insecta > Coleoptera > Nitidulidae > Aethina > Aethina tumida. Next base: position 27,134,930 of record NC_065439.1, read on the forward strand.
ACATCAATATTTATGATCCCACTTAATAAATGGAAATCACGAATTCTAAAAAAATAATATTTATAAGATGTTATATTACATTTAAAAAATAAATAAAAACAATAAAATAATTACTACTGTTATTTCAATTTTTCAAAATTCTTACTAATGTACGTATATGATTTTTTTCACCATATATCATTATTAATATATGTTACAAATTAATACATATCCATATAATTTAAGGAATATAAAATAAATTATGGTTAAAAGATACTATGTTACTTATTTAAAGATAGAAAAGTTCAAATAAGAACAAATAAATAAATGAATTAACTATTTTTTTATTTTATTTCGTATAATTGAATTTAATCTTAGAAAAGCTTCCGATTAATATAAGATTCACTATGTTATAAATTGAAAATTAAATGTAAATAACGGACACTCTGTATAAAATTTCGAGAGTATTATGAGGTTACTTATAGGATGGTCCTTGGTAAACGTGTATACCAAAAATGAACTTTTCAGCATAAAAATTGATGACTTTACAGAAATTTTAGTTGGACCACCAATATATCTTTCGAAAATAAATTATAATTCTATTTACTAAATGTAAATAACGGATACCCTGTATAAAATTTCGAGAGTACTGCAAAAGTTCCTTATAGGATGGTCCTTGGTTAATATATATGCCAAAAATGAACTTTTCAGCATAAAAATTGGTGACTTTAGAGGCATTTTAGTTGGACCATCAATATGAGTTTTGAAAAAAATATATAACTTTATTTACTAAATGTAAATAACGGATACCCTGTATAAAATTTCGAGAGTACTACAAAGGTTTCTTATAGGATGTTCCTTGGTTAACATATATGCCAAAAATGAACTTTTCAGCATAAAAATTGGTGACTTTACAGACATTTTAGTTAGACCATCAATCTGTCTTTTGGAAAAAAAAATTATAACTGAAAAATTATTGGATTTAGATACAGAACATGGTAAAGTAAATTTGTTAGCAATTACATGTTAAATTTCAAAATAATAAAAGTACAGTGTTCCATTGAAAATAACAAATGATAATTTAAATAATAAACTTGTAAGGAATAAGTTAGGTGAATAATCCTGTATACACATAGAAATAGATGTATAACTGAATACCAACTTTAAATATAATTAAAATAATTAAATGAGAACTCAAATTTTATTTATTTGTTAAATATAATAAAGGTCGAAATAACAACTAGTTATAGTTGTAAACAAGGAAGAATAACATTTTTTATTAATATTCAGTACAGTTTAAGGTCACAAATGTCAACACATGAGCAATATTATTTAATTGAACTCTTAATAATAACTTCAATATTATTATTAATTATTTAGTAATTGTTGGAAATTCCTTACAATTTACTGTGTAAAAATCAACCTATCAACTTTATAAAAAAATCATTATACTAGGCTAAAAAAGTAGATAGTTCAATTAAAATTATATTTAATCCAGTATAATTTAATCTCCATTAAATTATGAGACAACATTAGTAATAATTTCATGTATGCAAGAAAATTGCTGCCGTCTACTTACATTAAAAGACGTATTTACGGATTTACGGATTATTAAAGGATCAATGTCACAGCACAAAGATGGAAATATGAGTTTATTAATAGTGTACATAAATCCACTCGGTGGCATTAACATATGTCGTTGACGGAAGACGGAAAAAAAATCTTTCCAATTACGAAATATCTTATCTCTCGACGATAAAGTTTGTTCAAAGCAAAGAAAAAACATACATTTATCATTTACCATCGCGCGGATTAAATTTATAAAAGAAATCGTTCCCTTTTATATTTTCACGCCAGAAAGACACTTTTTAATTTAGCTCTTTACATTTTTTCGTGCTGAAATACGTATAGAAAATATCGCTGAAATTTTCTAATGAAAATGTTGGCAAAGGAGGTTTCATGCCAGCTTTGTGAGGTGTGTGCAAGTTTTTTTTTTTTTTTTTTTTAATCCGGCTCTATTTTTGCGTCTCTCTAAGCGGTGCACAATTTTAAAAGGGGGTTGGCTAATTTCGTTACGGCAATCGATAAGCAGGTGAGGGAATTCCTTACTTTTCTACCACTACAATATTAATAGGAAAGAAACCTGTTTTGTTCACTTATCTATTATTTAACGGCTAATTAATTTGCATAATTAACGTGTTAATGAAAGTAGAATTTCTAATTACAAAAGCCATTGTCGCAATTTTGTAGTAAAATTGAAATTACCTTTCCGCTCGCAATGCGAAAACGTGAAAACGGTTTGAATTGCGAATATTAAAAGTGTTGTTCAATTCAAGGCATTGAATGTGTTCGAAATTGATCGCTTCCGATGTGGGGTACGACACGTCACAAATAAATAATTCCGGCCGTAATGACAGAGTGCGGCGGGAGTATCGCGAATGAACGTTATTAAATAATTAACGATATATTGTTAGAAACATGTCCCTGTATGAATAATTGAACTGTTTGATGTCACGGGGCGTGCCGCTAATATACGTCACGCAAACTCTATCAAGTACAAACAACATTACCTTGTTTTACAATTTCACTTACCCATCAACTTCCGTATGTTCTTTATAATCCCGGACAAATATTGATGTTTTATTATGACTGTATTTAAGTCGGCCGACATGGCTGCCAGTACCACACGCTCCTTCACAGGTGAACTCGAATGAACTCGTTCATCTAATATTACTCATTACACGGTCTTGCCGCGGTTCGAACGGCCTTAGTCCAATGGACACTCGCCAATTTGTTGTCGTTGCTGATGCGGCAATATAAATGTGGGGTGTATTTACTACTTTTATTCGATAAATACCGTATTTTGTCGCAACAGCATATGGAAGGAGATTAGTAATCTTTGGATCAGTACTTGTCTAAAATGGCAAACATTTAAATGCAATATTTAATAAAAAACAATATTAATTAATTATATTAATTTACATTTTGTGTGAAAGGAAGAAGGTACTTAATAGTTCTAAATTTCATTTTTCTTCATTATCAAATTATTTCTTCTTTCTTTTTTTATTAAAAATCGAAAGAAAACTCAACATCACTCAAGCTTAGAGGCATCTTCCTTCTTTCCATTGTGGTCAAGATCGTAAAATACTAGAAACAAATATATTGTAAATCCATCGAAAATGATATATTTAGTGACTACAAAATTTAATTAAAAATACAGATTTTTATATAATTAAAATTGGAAAACCTTTATATTTGATATTTATCAAAAAATATATATTATTATTTCCATATTACATAATGTCTTTGAACCATTTTTACATTTTGAAATACTTTATGGGGACAATTTATTTAACACTCCTTTTCTTCTTTCTTTTTTATTATTACTGAAGCTCAGAGTGGAAGTTAATACTTATAGAGGCATGTTTTCTTCTTTCCATTGTGGTCAAGATCGTAAAATACTAGTAACAAATATATTGTAATCCTTTGGAAATGATATATTTAGTGACAGTTCTACAAAATTTAATTAAAAAAGACAGATTTTTATATGATTAAAATTGGAAAATATTTGATATTTATCAAAAAATATATATTATTATTACCATATTACATAATGTCATTGAACCATATTTACATTTTGAAATGCCTAATGGGAACAAATTTTTTAACACTTTTCTTTTCTCATTAAGAATCAGAAGAAATCATGGATATCACTCAAGCTCAGAGTGGAAGCTGGTACTTATAAAGACATCTTTCTTCTTTCCATTGTGGTCAAAGTCATAAAATATATGTTTAGTGGTATTTCTTCAAAATTTAATTAAGAAAGACAAGGTTCTTTATATCATTAAAATTGGAATATCTTTATATTTATTATTTATCAAAAAAAAAAAATATTAATTTTTTTAATATTTGCCATGTTACATGTTATTATTGAAGTATATTTATATTTTCAAAGTTCTAATGGGAACAAAGTAAATAATACTTTAATCTCATTTTCTTCTTCATTTTTTTATTAACAATCCCAAGAGGATATAAACATCATTCAAGCTTAGAGTGAAACTTAATATTCATGGAGACATCCCATTGTGTTCCCATTGTGGCCTTGTTGTAAAACACTAGTAATAATTTAAAATTAACAAAACCTTTAAAACCTCTGGAAATAGTATATTTAGTAACATTTCTACTATCTAATTAAAAAGACATATAGTACTTATGAAGGCAACATTCTCCTTTTCATGTTTCCAAATGGCAATTTTCTCACGAGGTCTTTGTGCATATACATATATATTTTATATACATGAAACGAATTAGAAAAATTAAAACCTGAATATTAAAAATATTAATTTAAATTAAGTAAAATAAATTTAATGATAAAAAAGCCAAATCAAATATCTGAAAAGTGCAAACGAACTTAAAATTTAATCAACATATAGCAGCAATAAAGTGGCGGCATCGAAAAATGCACTTCACATAATAACCCCGTTACAAAACAATTTTTTGCAGTCCAGCCATGCCAATCAGGCACATGTTCGCTGTGACCGCCATCCGAAATCGAAATTTTGTTGGGTTTATACGATATCAATATTTCCAATGGTCGACACTAAATGAAAATTGTTGTTATCAGTAATATGCCATGTTTCTGGATCACCTACCAATACAATTTCCATTCGTTTCGACAGTTCGAACGTCGAAAGTGAAAAATTACTGGATAAATAGCTGCGCCGGCCAAAATGGATATGCAGAATTTTCTTTTCCGGAACAAAGCATCGACTACTAATGTTGGCTCGAATTACCCGTGACGTTTAATTTGCAATAAAAGCTATTTTTCAGTGCGATAAAATATTATGGCACTTGGCTTAGGGATTTTTTTGCAAACATAACGTGTGTCGAGTGGCGATAAAGCGAAAATTGAAATAGTAAATTTCCGAAGGTTAATAATAGAGCAGATTTGTTGGACCCCTGTAACAAAAGCCTTGCGCCGATAACAAGTTTTCAAGTTTTTCCATCATATTTCAGACGGCGGCATTAATTTCGTTCCATTCTTTTAGACACACTTTAAATTTCTCGACCGGAGAGAGAAGTCCTCTGGTATGAAAATCGGGGATAAACTGCCTGTTACAGGCACAGAACCGGAATTGAAACTTTTCTAGTGGGAACGAACTTCGCGGACCAACAACGAAAGATAAAATCATAGAAAATCTTAAATGAAAGTTTCTATTATCTATTAAGTTTAAAATTATATCTATTAGTTTTAAATTAAATTTATTATCAAACTTTTAATTATATGTTTACATATTATTAATTATTACATTATTATTACAATTTTAAATTCTTTAATATTCTTTTTCTATAACCTCATTAATAATAAATTAAATTCCATGTCTCAGGATTGTAAATTTTAGTGGTTAAACACCCCGTTTTAAGTTTTTTGTTCATTTTTATAATTGCAGATTAGAATAAATGAATATTTAAGAACAAAAAAGGTTTATTCAACGTTCAGATAAATCTCGGAAATCGAGTACACATTCTCTTAACAAAAATATTTTTTCCAATATCTTTCAAATCTTGTTTCATTAAAAGTTTTTTTCTATTTTAATAATATAAATTATATTTGTATAAAAATTAGTTTTAATTAAAAACAAAAATTATTGTAATAATTAAAAATTTAAAATTAATATGAATAATAATTTATAATTACTCTTTTTAATTATTAAAATTGAAATTTAATGATTTTAGGAACAAAAAATATTCATTCAACGTTCAGATTAAAAACAAAAATCAAATAAAAATTCTCTTAAAAAATATTTTTTCCAACATCTTTTCTTTTTTAACTTTTAGATTTTTTGTATAATTTTTAAAATTTTCTATTTTAGTAACATAAATTAGTAATATATATTATATATGTATAAAAAATAATTTTAATCAATCAAAAAATATTGTAATAATTAAAAATGTAAAATTAGAATAATAATTCATAATTACTCTTATTAATTTTTAAAGCTAAAAATTAATGATTTTAAGAAAAAAAATTTAATAACAAAAATTAATTTTAAATAAGCAGTAATAATAATATATTGTAATAATTACAAATATTAATTTATAATAAATGAATTAATGCTTTTAACATGAAACTAAATATTTTTAATAATTTAAATTATGTTATAACAAAAATTAATCAATAATCAATAAAATCTTTAATAATTAGCAACATCCAATTAGAGAAATGAATATTTATAATTAGTCCTCATAATTATTTTAAATTAATATTGATTTTAAGAGTTTATTCTTATATATATATTTTCAATAATTTAAATTATAACAAAAATCAATTTAAATTGATTAATAAAATAGGAAATATCCAATTAGAAAAAAATAAATATTAATATTCAGTATTTTTTATAAATTAAACTACATTTAACTAAAATTAAATGTTATTAATCAATAATAATAAAAAATCTGAAATAATTAGAATATTTATAATAAATCATTTCAATTTTTGAAATAAAAAAATTATGATTTTAAGATGAAACTATATATTTTTAATTAATTATTATATTAATTTAATTAAGCAATAATAATAAAACATTGTAATAATTCGAATGTGTTCAAAGAATAGATAGATATTCATAATGAGCCATTTTAATTTTTAAAATTATATAATAAATTCATAATTTTAAGATGAAAGTATATGCTTTAATAATAATAACAAAAATTATTGTTAAATAACCTATAAAAATAAAATATTGTAATAACTAGAAATATTCAATTATAATAAATGAATTATGTTTTTAAGAATTAATATTTTTAATAATTTAAATTATATTTTAACAAAAATTAATTTTAATTAACCAATAATAATAAAATATATAATAATTAGCAATAGCCAATTAGAGGAATGAATATTTATAATTAATCCTTGTAATTATTAATAAATTAATAATTAGAAAATTTAAGAATAACCTATAAATATTTTTAATATAACATATTTAATATAACAAATTATATGTTAAAAAAAAATTAATTTTAATTAATCAATAATACTAAAATATTGAAAAATTAGAAATAAATAGAAAAATTCCATTTTAATAAATGTATATTCATAATTACGTTGAAACTATATATTTTTAATAATTTAATTTATATTATAACAAAAATTAATTTTAATTAGCCAATAATAATAAATTCATGATTTTAAAATGATACTACATATTTTTAATAATAAAAATTATATTTTAATAAATTATAATAAAGTATTATTACAAATATTGAGAAATATCCAATTGGAAGAAATGGATACTGGTAATTAGACTTTTTTATATTTAAAATAAAAAATACATGATTTCAAGATGAATCTATATATTTTTAATATTAGAAAGAAAGGTAATTTAAGATTTAATAAAGTTAATACCAAACGTTGACATTAATAGTCCAGTAATAAATGTGACAAATCAAAATTTTTCAAATTTATATTTGAACTAAAGAATAAATAATTCTTACCACAATTATCTTTGATTAATTAAGTACATACCTACAACAAAAAATAAATATTTAGATTTAGGTGAATATTTGAGTATTATAATAGCCAGTCATTATAAGTATTGGTTCAATATATTTCCTTATTTGCATAATTGTCATAATCATTAAAATGTTAATGTTAATTAATATTGACAGTAACTAAACATTTAGTAATTATTCACAATTCCAAAAATGTTTTGGTCTTTAAACATAACACAATTACAAAATCTTTTTTTACAGCGGTCTGTAAGGGTTGATAGCGAAACAATTCGAAACTAATTAAAATTAGTCGACGACAAGCCTACGAAAGTATTTGATAAAAGGCAACAAAATAATTCCAGTTATGCATCAAGTGTTTGGCGGAGATGGAAAAAGGCCGTCCTCTTGTTTTGGTAGTAGCGCCGCAGTGGCGTAACGAAAATGTCAGCGAAAGGTCAATCTGAATTAATCTGCGTGATGAAATTCCTGGCAGTTCATTCAAGTCATCCATTCATGAAGATTGCCCGAATATTCGTCGGCAAGTGCCGTTTTATGTATATATTTTTGTCCGACTAGATTTATTAAAGTTAGATTAGATTGCATTCAAATTTATTTTTCCACTCGAAAAGATTTTATGGAACGGGGGCATTTTCATAAACGGCGGGGACCGAAAACAACGGCAAAAACACGCCCGTGTTTACTGCGAGTCGCCAAACCGTGTCAGGGGAGTTTGTCCTCTGCATGTTAAGGTTGTATATTCCACCTTACATGCGACGTTTTACATTTTATCATGACTTACAGTCCTCTCGTACAGGTTGTAATTCCACAGATATGGATAAAGTACGCGGCTTATAAAATGGAGAAAAATTGCATAACAAGTCGACGAGGATTTTGCTACAAGCGGCGAAATGGCAACGAGTTTAAGGGGCGATGAAAAACTATTGCCTCATAATTTTATGCTGGAAATTTAACTTGTTTATGGAACTAACGGCTAAAATCAATCGGGTTGTATTTCAACTCGTTTGTCAATCAAAAATTTACCTCAAAGCTGACCGACATAGTCCATTCTTTTCCGCAATTTTTCGCCGTTTCAAATGGAATTTCAAATCATACACGGGAGCACATAATGTGATGAGCCAAATGAATTGCTTGTAAGCTTTTTAACGGAAAGATGAGATGGAATGGATATAGAAACAGGGACTACGATACTGATGGATGATAGGAAGTAACTATTAAAAATATTTCCACGAATGAAATATCATAATCAAAAACCTTTTAGTGCTGTTATTAAATTTTCCACCTGGTTGCATTGTCCATAATCGTTTGCTCCAGTGAAACAATCCTTAGTTAAATCAGTTTATATACACCTTTATACACCTTAATTTAATTTTGTGTGTCATATCAAACTACCTCGTTCAGCACAGAACAATAATAATTTATAATTAGATTAAATTCAATGTGAAATATGTTACGCTTTCCTAATATTTAGAATGTCCAACTCTCAGATGGACTGTATATTCTTACATTCTTAGTACACAGAAAAATGAAGACCAGTGATGATTATCATAATAAAATAATTTACATAAGATAATTTACCAATTATTATAAAATTAAATATAGGTTTTATTTTAATAGATAAGCGTAATATAAATACATTACCTTCTCTTGCCTGTTCAAAAGTTGATAATTAAGAAAATATATTTAATATTGTTTTTTGATTAGTTTAAATTAAATATATTATTTTTTAAATTTAAATTAGATATTTTGTTTTATTATTACATTTATATTATATTAAATATTTCATTTTTCTTCATTTATATTAAATATATTATTAAATATAAATTAAATATTTTATTTTTTAACTATAAATTAGAAATTTTATTTTATTATTTTTTTTATTTAAATTAAATATTTATTTTATTTAATTTAAATTAAATATTTTATTATTTAGATTAAATATTTATTTTTTTTAGTTTTAAATTAAATTTGTTTTTTATTGATTTAAATTAAATATATTTTTTTAATATTTTAATTTTTTATATAAATTAAATTTTATTTTTTTTTACATAAATAAAATATTCATTTTTTTTTAATTAAATTAAATAATATTTTTACATATACATATTTTTAAATATGAATGCATAAAATAAAATATTTTTTTAAACAAAGAAAATATTTTAATTTTTTTATATAAATTAAATATTTTATTTTTTTATATTTTAAATTAGAAATTAAAAATAAAATATTTTATTTTTTTAAATTTAAGTAAAATATTCATTTTTTTTTAATTTATATTAAATATTTTTTAATTTAAATTAAATTATTTTATTGTTTTAATATATTTTTAAATATATTAAATATTTTTTTATAAAAATTAAATATTTATTGTTTTTTAATTATAAATGAAATATTTTTTAATTTAAATAAAATATTCTATTTTTTATTTAAATTAAATATTTATCTTAGAAGCTGAATAATATTTTTTCATGTCTTTCTCATACGTCACTTGTCTATTTCCATCCTGCCATTTTCACATGAACCATTCGCTTTTTACCATTAAATTAGATTAATTTATTATTCTTGTCGTGCACAGCAACGAATTTAATGAATCAACTTTCTAAATCCAGACAATGCAACTAAATGACATCCCCGACTGACAATATTAACAATCATATTTGGCTGCCACAATTACAGAAATGGAGGCCTCTCACTAATGTTACGTAATTACGCCTGTTTTTATAAGGCCAATAAAGTCCTTCAGCTCACAGACAAACATATCGTGATGATATTCTGAACCAGTCATTTTCATTCAACGAGTCTCATGCAACGAACGTTCCTTCACGGTCACATTAGACTACCATTAACGACTACGTTGTAATTGAGGAATTTTATAAAGCTATTTACGTGCGTTTTATACACACATATAAATTATAAGTCGAGAGATAATTACGACGTCGCATTGCCGGTAATTAAGTTGAATATATTAACAACATTCGGGACGGGCGTGTGCACACTCCAGTTTTGAGTGAACGTCGTTGAATTTCGAATGGCGAACCGGGGAGAAGTGCGGCAACCGTTGCCGATGAAATGCCAGCAGCAGAGATTGTTTGATTCCGCGTATCCAAGAACCAAACAACGTCATACGTGCCGTGCATGCGAATCGGCCCTAAGCACCTTCGCGGGAGCCACGGGGGAGCACTTTAAAATCAAGTGCCATTAAACGTGGCAGACGGGCCGACGTCGATGCGATGCCATTTCCATTGAAAATTGCACTTTTTATGGCGATACCGGGGACCGTGCAATTAGCACTTATGTACATAGATGTGAGAACATGCCCGTAAAAATCTGCGACGGACAAAAAATGGAAACGCTAAACTGAAATCTTTTGGCACCGGGACTTGCCCAAGTGAAAAATACGTTTTAACAAATTTAAGTGGAACTGGGAGGTAACTAATAGCTTCATCAACGAAACCGGCATTATAAATCTGCTCTTTTTCAACAAATCAACGAATCGAAGAGGAACATATACGTCTACATAATATGAGAGAATATACCTGTAAGAACATTCGACACAAGAAAATGCTAAACTGAAACTTGTCCAAGAAAAAACTCCATTTCAACAAATTTAAATGAAACTTTGAGGTACCTAATATTGCCACCAACGAAGCCAACATTATAAATCAGTACTTTTTCAACAAGTCAACGAAACGAAAGAGAACATACACATCTACATAATATGTGAGAACATATTATATATATCCACATCTACAGATGCTTGTAGGAATGTGAGACAAAGGAAAATGCTGAAAACTGAAATCTTTTCAGTAAATCAAACTTACCCAACTTAATTAATCTCTATAATTCATCTAAATTTGATGGTCTTTGGTGATTTAATCAAAACTTTAAGTCGTTCCATAAGTTTTCAATTAGATTTTGATCTGGACTTTACACTAGCCAATCAAGAACTTCAACATGATTATTTTAATTACTTTTGGAATCAAATTAACATTAGTAAATGGTTCGATTACATCTCTCCTGATATCTGTACCACTTTTAGCCATAGTTTTACATAATGGACCTGTACCATGCCAAGAAAAGAACGTCGAATTACAGGGGTATTTAGGGTTGAAACTTTTATTCAGACAATGAAACGTATTATTCAACATTTGATCATTTTCTATTGAACTAGATTAATAACTTCAAAGTACTCTTCTTCAAAATTCTGGAGGATAATTAAGATTTCTGTGCAAATTTTAATCTTGTTCAAATACTCTCTTTTGATATTAATGGTTTCTTTACTGAAATATATCCTTGCAAGTATTGTTCATTCAGTCGATGTCTAATTGTTTTATTAGACACACTAATATTGTTTAACTCAATCTATTCATTTCTTATTTGCTAAAAAGACAAGAAGAGACCTCCAATTTTTCTGTCTATATGAGGAATATTATCGCATTTTTAATTGAAATCATTTTTCAGTTTCAGAGAGTTTTTAACGATGTCAGCGAGTCACCTTCCTTTTGTCTGGAGTGTAATGATTCTTTCTGCATTTGAAAGTAAGTTATTAATAAAATAATATAAATAAATTGTTAGGATTGAGAGTATTGTTAAGAAGTGCTACAAAACATGACTATATTTAAATGTGTTACTTTTATGCTCTAATAAAACAGCTATTTAAAGTCTCAATTCAGTCGTTTTTAAGAAGTAGATCTAATCCACATTTGTCAGTTTAAAATTAATAAAAATCTTCATTTTTAATTGTTTAAAAAGATTCTTCAATTGTTACTTATTATTATTATCTTCTCTTTTTAATTTAAATAAATTACTTGAGATTAATTCATTGAAGTTGCCAATTGTATTTACATTTTTTTAGATATTAAGAAATTTAAGTTCAAAAATACAAAATTACACAGTGATTTTCAACTTATTTTCAGCAATTTGGCAACAAAATTAAAGTAAATTTTTGTTGCTAATGTTTTAAATTGAGATTGCTCATGGAACAACATATTTTAAATCCATCAAAAACATAACGCAAGACCACAATGGACAGGTCTAACCACTAAAATTGAAAGTGTGTATCTACTTCAACAACTTTACGGCGTTTCACACATTTGTGAACACCTACATCATAAGTAGAGGCATTGGCCCATGAAAATGGAGACAATCTCTCCAACACAAACGACGAAGAACTGAAAACCTCCAAACCAAAACATGCATTCATCTCCGTTTCAGTTGCATTTCTCCAATAACATTAATTGAAATTGTGAGTGAAAACTGGAACGTGGGAATCCTCGTTTCGTCTCTTTCCCGTTTGTTGCGTCCGAGATTGCATCTAAGCCGTCCACCCGTCGTCCACTCTCGTCACACAATTACCGCACCGTCCCTCGTTGATAAAAACATTTTTATGGCGTCCCCCCTGAAGTATCTCGAAAAAATCATGGAAAAATGCGTGGCTAGTAATAAATCTACCCCGTTTGGAGCGGGCACGACGTCGACGAAAAAAAAAATAAGACAAAACGGTCTCACCAGTCCTCAGATGCGTGCGACGATAATAAATTCTGAGTACGTATAAAAATGTCGTTTTTAGAGAGAGGAATGTGTGTATGTGTGTGAGTTTAAAAGGTGGGCCCTACGAGGGAGCCAGACTTTGCAGTTTATTATTCAAAAACGACAAAAGGGAGTAGTCACCAGAATTTTTCAGCACGTAATCCATCCGACTGAACCGTTGCAAGGTAAACAGTTCCGTTTCCAAAAATCGATTCGAAACTGATTTAATAAGCCCCTGTCTATAAATACGTAACCGACCTAAAATACACGTTCGAACCGGCTACACGCGAACGTTTTACATGAACGAACATACATCATCGCCAGATCGTATAACTGAGTGTGCAGTTATGAAAAACAAGGACCGCGTTCATTTGTTATGTTTAAATTGTGGCTGAAGACGACGAAAATAAATGCGACGAAATGTATGTATACATCAGTGCCGGTTGATTTTGGAGCAATTCCAGAGCGACTTTCGAATATCATCTGCATATAGATTAACTCGAGGAACGCTTGTGAATCGCCACGCCTCGACAAACAATCCTTATTCACTTTGGTTATTCGCTTATTCTGTATCTATAGTAATTAAATTTTAACAGGATTTCCAATAAAACACATATTAATATTAATAAATTATTCATCAGCAGGGAAACATTAATGTCAATTGACACGTTGTAAAAAATATTATTATTATATTATTAACTTTATTAATAAATTAACATTATTATATTAATGATAAAGTGTGTCAAACAAAGACATTATGTTGTAAATTTGTTATAACATGGTAAATAAAATGAATAAATTTACATAAAAGCGCAATGCCAATGTGCAAGTATTGATTTGCCTGAGGTTATGGAAATTTAGTTTAATCAGAAAGCTACGTCAATTTATGAATAATTTCATTTTTAAGATAATTCAAAAATCTTAATTTACAATTTTTTATTGTTTAATTTTAATTAATTGATTGATTTAATTCAACTATACAATTTAAAATTATATTAATATTTTTTTGTAATCACTTTTATTTACAGTTTTGATTTCAAACGTTGATTTATTCTGTTTACATTCCTTTAGTCACTTTTTGTTGTATATTCTCACAAAAACTTAAAAACAAAATTTCAATTATAAATTTTAGTTATTAATTCATTCACATTATCATTTTATGAATAATTTGATTTTTAAGATCATTTAGAAATCTTAATTTAATTGAATTATTCAATTTTAAATTATATTAATTATTTTCCTTTTTCCCTTTCCACTTGTAATTACAGTGTTGAGTTCAAATATTTATTTATACTGTTTACATTGAACTTGTAATTTGAAATATTTATATTTATATTTGCTTTAGTTTCACTTCTTATTGCATATTTTCAGTGAAATGAAAGTTTTAAATATTAAACAAAAACATAGATATAAAGTTTCAATTAACAATTCGTTAAATAAACAGAAAATATTAAAAATAAAATTTAATTAATTTAAATGTACTAATCTAGAGCAATAAAATTAGTGAAGAACGTTGTAAAAATTCATATTTTAATACGTAATTATAGATAAACAGAATAATAAGCTTAGTATAACAAAAATATAAAGATACAATTTCAATTAGAATTAATGGTTAAATTAATAGTAAATTTAATTAATTTTCTTTTTATATTAATGATATTAATAAACCAATATAAAAAATAAATTAATTTAGTTATTCAATAATTAATTGGCTAGATGTGAAAATAAAGTTAAAATAGAAATTTAATAACAGTTTTCATTCACAATTTTATTTATTTGAATATTGTGTATTTTTTAGAAGGTTAATTGATGTGTTAAACATGAAATTAATTAAGTTTAAAACACTTAATAGAAGGGTATTTACTATATTGAAGAGTATGTTATTAATTACAAGTAATAATTATAGGTTTACACCCTTGACAACTATTTTCCATTTAATGTTGGAAAAAATTATAAAAATTTAATTTTTACTTCACATTTTAAAATAAATACGTCGTTTTATATAATATTTTTCTTTTATGTCGGACATAATACCATAAAAAACAAGATTCAATTAAAATTAATTATTTTTAAATCAATTTTCCACAGTTTTTATTACATTTTATGATCTTGGTTATTTCACATTCTGAATTATCTTCAGATCCTTTTGTTTTCAGAAGTTTTATTTGTCTTTTTCTATGCAAGCAATTACCTTTATAAACAATTCATAATAAAATTATAATTTTGAGCTCAAAGTGTTTGTATCAAATTATTCATTATAAACACAATAAAAATATGAATAAAGTTTTATATTCTAAATTAGTAAAGAAGACTTTGTATATTTATGTCCTTAAATACCTAAATTGATTAATATAATTAGAGTCATATACAATTCCTCGTTTAGTCGATGGCCAAAGGTGGAATATCCATCGTTCTCCTGAACAATCCTGTTTATTCAACTAATTTTGTTCCAAGAATTCCCATCCCGAGAGTATTAACATAGCTACTGGCGGTGATATCATAATTCTATCAATTATTTATTAAATTTATGTTGTACAATTGTACCAGCCATTAATTACACGTGAGTTTATAAATGTGAATTCCGCCAGGATTTAATTGTGTTCGTTTTATTTTTGCTGCGCTGTCAAATTCATAATCGATGAAGGAAAAGCGGTATTGTCATACGGATTAATCCGATGGAGATTTAGGATAATAAAACTTCCAATAATTACCCACCATTACGATAATGCGGTTACATAAAACAAAATCACAAATTCGGCTGGCGAATTTTTTCCATCGAACCATCCCGATAGATCCGGCACAGCATCAAATTAAAATTTGCATTAATATAACGCAGCGGCACAGATATCTCATTAAAATTATTATTCCAACTTTTTTATCGGCCGTTAAAATTTAATGTAGCCAATATCCATTTAATTAATTTGTTATATTGTTTCCAATTTATATCTAAATTTGAAACGGTCGCCGCACAGAGACTGTACAATTCCATTGCATGACGGGGCGATAATTCCATGAAAACGGATGATAATCATAATAGGTTCGCAATAAATGCGCCCTTGTTTTGCTTTTTGGTGTTTGGATTAATTGCTTTGCCATTGTGACCGGGTCCAACGTTTTTACGATCCACCCCTCCGCAACACAAAGCCATGAAAATCGAGCGCGAAATACATGATTTTATTATCTAATTATGTGTTACAATTATATTGATGCCATTCCATTGACCAACATTCAGTGTTTGTCATTTTATTCGACATCGGTGTGTTTGCATCTGGATAAAATTATCAACTGCAATCGTTTGAAATTTTTCATTGTTCGTAATGTCGATTTATGTAGATCAAATCACACAACTTAAACTAATTTCAACGTGAAAAAACACCTGATATTTCTTAATAAAAAATTTACCTGTCGACATAAAATATCAATAAAACTGGATTTAATTTTTAACGAGATGAAGGTGGCATGATGCAATGCTCCTATTGTCCCATTTATGTTTTCCTTACTTTTTATACAATGTTAGATTAATTAATTAATTAAGCAACCGGTCATTATTAACTACAATTGCTATAGTAAATGGATATTAATTAGCCAAGTTATTAAACCATAAACACAATAAAAGCTAAATTAAAATACTCGCATAAAATTATGTGGACATATTTTAATCTGAGTTTGCCTAGTTTTTGAACTTTAGTTACAGTTGTATAATTATGCAAGTAAAATGAAAAATATAATTAGAAAGTCAAACAAATTTGTAGCAAATTGTGGGGTAATTAGTAATTAAAAAATACTAATTATATTTTTTACTACTTTGCTGGTGTTTACTGATTTTACATGTTTCAATTTTGCATTAGAAAACAACTTTTATATAAAATATACAATTGTAAAATTGAATCCATGGTCATAATTTTAACAAAATATGGACACAAAATTTTAAAAATGTGGAAATATAGAGAAAAATAAATATGTAAACGAAGTTTCTAAAATTTAGAAACTAAAAATATTATTCAAATTAATTTGGCACATTATTATACTAAATAGAAAAATTCACAAACATATAATTGAAATACATTATGCTAAAAAAAAAGATATCGAAAATGTTATTAAAAATATTATAAAAACATGTGCGGAAACAAAAAAATTTTTTAGAAATTCACAAAAAGTGAGCACGAAATTTGAGATTTAAGAATACCATTTGAATTATTTTGGAACATTATTATACTGAATTTTAAAAATATGGAAATATAGAAGAAAATTATATTTGTAAATAAAATTACAATTTTATTAGAATTAGAAAAATTTTCAAAGTTTAAGCAAAATGTACACAAAATTTTGCTAAAAAATGAAAATTTTTTCAGAAAATATTATAAAGAAATGAGTAAAAATAATTTTTTTCATAATAATTAACAAAATTTGGACACAAAATTCTAAAAAGGTGGAAATTAAGAGAAAAAAATGTGTAAATGAAGTTTCTAAAATTTAGGAAGTAAAAATATTATTACAAAATTTTAAAAACGTGGAAATATAGAGAAAAAATAGTTTCTGAAATTTAGGAACTAAAACTATTATTTAAATTAATTTGGCAGGTTATTATTCAGAAAAATGGAAAATAATTAAAATACATTATGTTGAAAAAAAAAACATATTGAAAATATTATCAGAAAATATTATAAAGAAAAGAATAAAATTGAAAAATTTTCATAATTTTAAACGTGGACTTTTAAAAATGTAGAAGTATAGTGAAGAAGTGGAGAAAAAGTAAATAAATAAATGAAGTTTATACAATTTAGGAACTAAAGATATTATGCAAAGAAAATATGACACAATTTAATTAATTAATGATAAGTGATTTATACACAAATTATGCTGAAAAAAATTGTAAAAGGATGTGGGCATAAAATCTTAAAAATGTGAAAGTATACAGAAAATGTAAATAAGTAAACTGTTTCTCAAATTTGAAAGAAACATTTATAAATTCTTACAAAGTCTGAACAATTTATAATAAAAAATATAAAATTTTAAAATGCAAATTATAAATACAATTCAATCAAATAAACATTGAATCTAAATATAAATCTTTAAATATACATGAGTATTTATATATTTTATATATTTATTTTTACTTGAGTGGAATATATTAGAAATGGATGAATAATTTTAACGAACCTAAAATTTTGCAATTTTAATAAGCATTGTGAAGAGTAGTTTAAATATTTTAGACACCTTTAAATAAAACTTAACTTTAACTGAAGTATACAGTACACCCTTTACAGCATTAAGTTCACTTTTAGACATTCCAATTTCCATTTGAGTAATTCAACTGTTGTACAATAACATTAAGAGATCAGAAAAGAAAAACCAAACCAGGCAATTACGAAAATCATATTCCAAAATTGTAGTGCTTGTGAATTGAATCGTTATTCTCGAATCAAATAACATTAAATGCCGTTCGCCGACGGCAGATCCATACAAAACCTCAAACGGTTGACGCAAACATAATGCCTGTGCGCCAAGATACGTATCTCCCGAAGTAAAATTAAACTTTGTGCTGTCAGTCAATAGTTTTCCATCGGTTTTGTTCCATCGCGAAATGAATTCATTAATAAATCACCATACATTAAGTGAGCGCGTATTTGAATGTGTTCATTTTTTTTTTTTTTTTTGTTCGTGAACGACGCGAATACGGAATTGTAATTTGTATCTTATTATTGTAATACATGTGTTGTCAATGCGAGAAAAGATCGACCCGGAATGAATTAATGATCGTTCGGCTCGATAACAGACAATCGACCTTTGACACGCTGCGATCAGCCATTTATACGGGCCATGTCCATTTACATTGACATGAAAAATTGTCGGGATTTTTTTTTTATTCAACGCTTCCATTCAATGTAAATGTTAATGCGTTAGAGGCACAGATGTATGGTAAAAATGCACCGTTGGCACACAGTGAACCATTGTCTTAGCAAGGAACTAGACAATTAATTAATAGATATTTGCTGGTTTATTATTAATTAGCACAAGCGCGGACTTAATTGATTTGTACAAGGCGACCCCCTTGAGTATTGTTTTCTTTAATATTTATGTGTTAGTAATTATATCGGACGAATTTGCATTCAATGCACTGAAAACGGGAAACATGCTGTATGGTTTATACTAGTAATTCGCAGAACATAGTAATTTATTACAAAATCAGTAGTTATAAGCTTACAAGGTAATAGTAATTTGAAGACATGTCAATGAATGTCTTTGAATTATTCATTAAACTTTATATAAAATTACACAAAAAGTTAATTATTTAAAATTCCTGGATATTTTATTATTTTTTTTTTTACAATTATACAATTAATTAACAATTAAATGCATAATATTGTGAGTAAAAAATAAAGGATTAATTTACATGAAGATACGTTGTTGGCGCCCAACATTTAGAAAATTAAATGTATTTAAATTATAAAATGATGACTGTAAAAAATTTCACCTAAATAAACCATAAATAATGTTTCTCATTAATAAAAACACTTCGTTATCAATATTAAATAGATAATAAATTCATTCTAAAGGTCGATGTACTTAAATATATTTTAATGTAAAGTTTTTACAATTTATCATTGGTGATGCAATAATTTCTATATTTTTTACTTATTATAATATTAATAACTATTAAAAGTTATTTAACTGGTATTATTTTATATGTGTAAATTTATTAAAAAATCATATATAATCTTAAATTTCTTCATTTTAATAATTAAAAAAAGATATAAATATTTAAAATTTTTCTGATTTATATAAAATTATTCTTAAATCAGAAAATATTTTTAAATGTTTCCCCTTCCTAACAAAAAATATTTAAAATTTTCATATTTATATATAATTATTTTTATATAATAAAATATATATTTTTAATTAGCATATATTTCAAATATTTAACAATGCTAATTTTCTTTATTTTAATAAATTAAAAAATATATTTTTTAATTAACAATTATTTTAAATATTTCTCTCTCCCTAATAAATAGGAAATTACAGAATAAAATTTATTATAATACCCAAAAACAATCTTAAATTTCTTGATTTGAATAATTTAAAAAGATATTTAATGCTAAGAAAGTTTATTTACTTTTTATTACCATTGATCCTAAAAATTTCCAAATTTTAATTACTTATATAAAATTATTCTAAAATGATAAAATATATTTTTTAATTGCTATTTATTTTAATATATTTAAGATCTCCCTAATGAATTGGATTTTTCAAAATTTTATTTATTTGTATAAAATTATTCTTATATTTCAAAATATATTTTTTTAATTAGTATTTATTTTAAATGTTTTAAATTTTAAAGACCGTCCTAACAAAATGGAAATTACATAATAAAATTTATTAAAATAACCATAAACAATCCCACATTTTTTATTTTAATAAATTAAAAAATATATTTTGTAATACATATGTTGAGAAACTTTATTTATTTTTTATTATTATTAATCGGAAAAATATTTAAAATTTTAGTTATTTATATCAAAGCATTCTAAAATGATCATATATTTTTTTAATTACTATTTATTTTAAATAATTAAGATCTCCTTGACAAATTGAAATTACAGAATGAATTTTATTAATATACCCATAAATAATCTTAAATTTCTTGATTTTAATGCTAAGTAACTTTATTTTTTATTACTATTAATCTTAAAATTGTTTAAAATTTACTTATTTGTATAAAATTATTTTAAATATTTAAGATCTCCTTAATAAATTGGAAATTTCAGAATAAAATTCATTAATATGAATATTTTAATGAATCACAACAACAATCCTAAATTTCTTAATTTTAATAAATTAGAAAATATACTTAATGCCAACTTTATTTATTTTTTAATACTATTAATCTTAAAAATATTTAAAATTTTATTTACTGTTTTTAGAAGAATTAGATAAATTTTTGGATAGTTTTTATTTTTGTCTTTTTTTTGAATTTCATTAACATATAAGACAGATGTAAAGCAAATTTACGTTGATAATTTTATGTCACCGCAAAGTGTATTTAATTAAACAAATAGCGAGACAAACATTATTAATTAGCAATTAAGCAAGAGAAAAACAATTACGCCGTCGGAATCCTGACAACGCATCTCGGCGTAATTAAATCCCGGGCCGCGGGTGGAGAAAATCCGAAAATAATAAAAAATTAGACGCGGAAAAACGGACCGAACAGTCGCGTAATCTGAATGGTGGTCGCGAATTATAATTTAAATTGGGACTCAGTGTCTGACGGCGAGCGCCACCGCCGCCGCTGCCGCCGCTGCCGCCACCGCCGCCGCGGTATATGAATTTTAATGACGGCCTAATGCGAAACGGGCTCCCGGGCCCATGTTGCACATCATATCTTCATCATGTTTATTGCGGCCATTGTGTTGTCCGTTAATATTAAATTGAAAATTCGCCGACTAATCTTGACTTATTTTTGAATGCAAATTACCGTGCCCGGACCCCCTGCACCACGATCGCTGCCACCGGCACGCAAACCACTGAATTGTAATTTCGAAAATGTGTACTATTACAAATAAAATACGAAACTACGATGCGATTATGGAAATTACACTAAAAGGCTCGCAGTGCCTTTTTGCAACGTGTTCACACGCATTGACAGGTTTTATCGATTTACAACTTTAAAATACGTTCTACTTTTTATTTTATATCTATTTCTCTTCACATTCTTCTCTTAGCATTTGAACTTCTTCCGGTACTACCTCCAATATCTACGGTGAATGGATAAAATACCAAGGATAAATGATGATAAATAAAATGAGTACAATCAGTCTCAAACAGTATATTGACAATTGAGTCTAATCCTGAATCCTTTCATTATAATATTATTAACATCAGGCTTAAGTGTCTTATGTGACAGTAATCTCAGAAATAATAATTCTACCAAAACCAAATTAAAATGTCTTTATCTCTCAACACATTCTTCTCTTAACATTTGGACTTCTTCCAGTACTAGCTCAAATATCTTCGATTATAGATAAAATACCAAGGATTTGATAAATAAAATGAGTACAATCAGTCTCAAACAGTATATTGACAATTGAGTCTAATCCTGAATACATTCATTATAATATTATTAACATTAGTCTTAAGTGACTTCTGTGACAGTAATCTCAGAAATAATAATTCTACCAAAGACAAATTAAAATATCTTTATCTCTCAACACATTCTTCTCTTAACATTTGGACTTCTTCCAGTACTAGTTCAAATATCTTGGATGATAGATATCAAGAATATCAAGAATTTGATAAATAAAATATGGGTACGATCAATCTCAAACAATATATTGACAATTGAATCCAATCCTGAATCTGTTCAATATAATATTATTAAGATTGGTCTTTTAGTAACTTATGTCAGTAATCTCAGAACTATCAATTCTACTAAAGAGAAATTATATTGTCTTTATCTCTCATCATATTCTTCTCTTAGCATTTGGACTTCTTCCAGTACTGGAAGGATTTGATAAATTAAATATGGGTATGATCAATCTCCATTGACAATGGAGTTCAATCCTGAATCTGTTCATTGTAATATTATTAATATTGACCTCTAGTAACTTACCTGACAGAAAACTAAGAATTATCAATTCTAACAAAGATAAATTAAAATATATCTTTATCTCTAACCATATTCTTCTTTTAGCATTTGGACTTCTTCCAGTACTAGCTCAAATACCTTGGATGATAGATAAAATATCAAAGATTTGATAAATAAAATATGGGTGCGATCAATATTAAACAGTATATTGACAATTGAATCCAATCCTGAATCTGTTCAATATAATATTATTAACATTGGTTTTTAATAACCTATGTCAATAATCTCAGAACTATTAATTCTACTAAAGAGAAATTATATTGTCTTTATCTCTCATCACATTCTTCTCTTAGCATCTGGACTTCTTCCAGTACTGCCTCAAATATCTTCGATGATAGTTAAAATACCAAGGATTTGATAAATTAAATATGGGTATGATCAATCTCCAACAGTATATTGACAATTGTGTCCAATCCTGAATCTGTTCATTGTAACATTATTAATATTCGCCTCTAGTAACTTATCTGACAGTAAACTCATAATTATCAATTCTAACAAAGAGAAATTAAAATATATATTTATCTCTAATCATATTCTTCTCTTAGCATTTGGGCTTCTTCCAGTGCTAGCTTCAGTATCTTCGGTAAACACTAAATAATTCTAAATTTAATATTTTGTATTTCCAATATCTCAGCTCCTTGCCCACCAATGTTATGCAGCACTATACTGTTATAGAGCATAGAAAAAATGTGATGCAAGGGAAATGTCCCATAAATAAAGGACGAAACGACGACCGCAAAGTTAAATCCAACACAGTCAATACTGGCCTGGTGTTAATGTAACATGTAATGCAATAAAACAATTTTCATAGTGCTCCAACGAATGGGAATGGCAGATGCATTATGACCAAGAATCGAATATATTTGCTGACCAGCTCATAAAAGGGACTTGCCGCTTATTCTCAGGGCTCATAAACTTTGTGCAAATTCGACATTTTTTCCCCGGCTCCGCCGGCCATCGGTAATAATTCTCGTAATGGACTTCCTATCCGTAATATGGGCCGTTTTATTCGTCGAATGTACTTGATATGAAAAGCAGGCGGGTTTTTTCCCTGAAATGTACAAAATTCAATTACGTCCCATTCTCCGGCGCAAACATTGATGACGTTGTAAACCCGGTCAGGTACCGGGGTTCCTGCAAATTTGACGCGGCCAGTTTCACGGATCTGCGTTACAGATTTGCCCGTTTTAAAAAGCGAGAAACAAAAGATTTCCGATGGCAGACAATTGAAAGAAGCCCAAAGGGGGTCCCAGTCCGTTCTTTTATAAGCAATGCACTGCAGCACAATAGCTGCAAACGAACAGAGAACGGCACCAACACAACTCCACCCTCAGACAAAAAAAAAAGTATGAATCTTGTTTACGTATGTAGATTAGACTCATTCTCGGGTTACTTTGAGGATGCATTTCAATTGCCCATTAAACATGTATGTATTCATATCTAAGGTACTAATAATATTTAACTTGAAGCCATTGGTATGATCCGATGAATATTCATTCATTAACTACTATAAAAAGTGTTCATTTAAAAGTAACTCGAAGGATGCCGAATTGTAATGATTACACATCCTGCAACTTAACACTCAATTAATAATAATGAAGTTTTCGTGCCGCGTTGAAGATTGCTTTTAGTTTTTTAGTGAAAAAATACAAAATCACTAACATTAAGCTTTGTAAATTGCCGTTACCGTCGATGGGAACAACTCACAGCTCCTGCAATCAAAGTTGTTGAGCAATCGTGGCTTACACTAGTTTAAAGAAGACTCATCATAATATTGTAATTTCATTAAACCCTCACTTTAGCAACATATTAAAAATATTATTAATAATATTAATTATCATTAAACTATTATAACGGCATAAAAATTCCTAGTTAATCTAATTTCCTGTAAGTAATAAATCTCTCCTTGTTAATGCATACTTTATACTGACTACGTGTGATACTTAATTACTCGTTCCTTTTAATATTGTAATTACGACTAATATAGGGATATTTAATTGCATCTCATGAACAAATATTTACCAGTTCATAATTTTGTTAGTTAAATTGCATTTAACTCTCAAAGCAAAATAAACGTTTAAACAAATAATTTGATTAATTTCTAATTTAATATTTTAATCATATTAATTTTATAATTGTAATAATATAATTTGTAATTATAAAAAACTAATTAGGCGAACACAAATTTGAAAAATATTCGTGCAAATCAAACATTTAGATAACATGTAGCTATTTCATGCTCAGTGTTACAGATCTATTTATTTTTTTATATGTATCAGAATAACATTTGTTTTGTAAAATACAATAAAAAATTTTATTTGAAATCAATCTTTTAGAAGTGAATATGAATTGTAAACTATATGTTTTATTCAATTTGATGTTTTATAAATATTTAAATTTTTTAATAACATTTAAAATATTTGTTTTACGAATGTGTTTCTGTTGCCAGTTCATGCACCGATATACCGGGTGTTTCACCTAACTTAATAAAGAACGAGGAAGTGGTTGATTTGAGATTTTTATAACAATTATAACTTGACTTGGAAAACTTTTCTAATGAAGTAATATGAACTTGAGTTTTTAAATTTTACATATAATTGCAACCCAAATGATTAAACCATGGCCTATACTTATATACAAGGTGATTCATTTAACTTTATGAGGTCCAACTAAAATGTCTGTAAGCGAGTTTAAAGCTTATTTTTTTTATACACGTTAACCAAGAACTATACTATAAGAAGCCATTATTAGTACTCCCAAATTTTATACAGGGTGTTCGTTATTTACGTTTAACTTTGTACATTAAAACGAAAAAGCTAAGTAAAACATCACGAATGCATTATTGAACATAAGAAATTAAATAAATATATAAACAATGAAACAAGTTGATAATCACTATTAACCAATAATGGCTTTATGTAACAATAAAATGTCATGTATATATATATCAATAATTATTTAATAATTTTAATAAATTAATAAACCTCTTTTTGTTTATTTTAACACTAATTTTAATTATATTGTTAACACATATACATAATAAAACATATTTAATTATTCGTCACTATCAGTGTTGTAATTCCCACTAACAGGGGTGTGTATTTACAAAATATAAACAATTAAATACATAGCAATTTACAATTTTGATATTTATATTAATTTAACTGTAACATCAAAACAAATTTCAGAATTTTATTCAACAAAGAATGAAATTTCACAAATATTTCATTTAACATTCACTTACTTTTACTTTTATGTGGAAAACATTTATTTTCAAAAACGTTCATAAAAATTATGGACTTTAAAACTCTTTTGGAAGATTCAATTGTAAATTATAAAAATTTTATGTCATTTTTTATGAAAATTTTTACATAAGGTTTAACATTTAAAATATTTATGTTTTGTAAAATACTTAAACTTTGTCATTTTAATACCATGTTCTAATTTGAAGAAGACATAATAAGAAAAGTTGTTTTTTTATAAACTTATATTTAAATGAACAATAATATGTGTATTTAAATAATTAACCATGATAATATTTAATATTTATTAATTTATTATCGAATTATAGTACTCAAATATATTTTACTCCTTGTTTTAATATGTATTACATAAAAATTGCTAAACCAAGATTGCATAAGAAAAATCTGGGCTGCACACACAACAAAATCTTCAATAAAGTAAATGTAAGAATGTGTGGTACAAGCGGAGCAACAAAAAGTAATTTAGACGCTCCGTCACGTACCCACCTTGGCGAAATTAAGCCACCACCCCTCCATTGATTACTTTTAATTAAATAAAGATTAACTGCGGTCCTAGTACTTGTTCTCTCTTTCATTCGCCGGTATTTTCTACCTTTAAATCAGCTTAAAAGTGTTATATTACTGCCAGATTACTTCTCAGCGAACAGCATAGAATTCTTTTTGTAATTAACAGGCTAAAACGGTTTGTCAGTTATTTATCTGTTTTGTAAACAATGGCTAAGTGAATTATAAACTCCGCTTTTAATCTCTTTTTTAGCCCCCCTTTTGTTTTGAGTATGCACACCAAGTGTATCTGAAAGGTAAATATAATAATGTTGCAGTTTAAAGGTAAATTTCACGTTCGTGTCTTTATCTCGTATAATATACTAGTAGAGAAATGTGCATTTAATATTTTAAAGCGTGTAACAAAATCTGTTATTTCAAATTGGTACGGGAAAAAACGAAACAAAACTAATCCAATTAAATTTAATGCAAAACACACAATAGAGGTACCAAGTCCAAACTCACACTGGTTGATGGACGAGGTGGAAATAAATAAAATATTTCCCTAATGAACTCCGACAATAGAAATTTAAATCCCGGTCTGTGGTTTATGCAGGACTCGGTTCATTTACGGCCGGTGGATTGATGGTTTTCTTGCATTCATTCGAGAAACATGCAACCGTTTCTCTTATTTGGTTAGCACTGCCAACAAAACAATGCACCATTTATTATTTCCATCAACGTGTCATAATCTTTGATAACGATCTTAGTGTTAAGTATAACTTAATTGTCTTGCGTATTCGCACACAGACACGCGTACCACTCAAGATCATTGACTGACATAATTGTTCAACCCTATTTTATGATTGGATGCCGCCCCTTTGACGCCCACTACAGCGAAAATTAGGCGAGAGTATCGCTGCCAGTGGATGCAATTGTCGACGTTGTCAGCCAAGTTCTGGCCCATAAATCCACCGGGGACGCACATCAAAGACCGAAATGGACCGTGAAAATTGCAGGTGGCGAATGTCCCCCATCAATCAAGTAAGTCACCGATCTCGATCCGGTTAACGGACCTAAATGACTGGGGGTCAATCTTGCTGAGTGCTGGGGTGGTTCCGTAAATTTTCGCACTGCAATTAGCCGCGTTCCGGGATCGGGTGCATAATTGAATCAATTAATCTGGCCGTCAATAATAGAGATGTTCGTCCCAATTTTCGATATTGTGTTCTGCACGGGTGGCACGGCGGATATATTTAGTTAGGAATTGAAGAGATGCTTTTAACAACTATACCACTAATGTTTACGTCAATCCCGTATACAGGCCTATTCCGTTTCTGTTCGACCTGTCCATTCTGGTCATGATTTGATGTTTGGTGGAACTAAAATATGCCATTCCATAAGCTATTTCATTAGAATTCCTCTTCGTGTGATGAATTGGTGTATGATTTTCCTCTCCAAAGGCAGATTATATTAGATATTGAATACCTTCTATAGGATAATGAATTAAAATCATTTTATCTAATTCCTTTCATGTGGTTCCACCAATTTTAAAGAGAATTTTATTAAAACCTATTATTGATATGATTTTTTGATACACCTAATTCTAATTGTTATTTTAAATTTTTCAAATGAAATGTGGTACCATTGGAACTACTCGTATGTACTTAGTCCAGTCAGTATAGTATGGGAAATTATATTATTTTCGATCAATTATCACATATTTTGATTAAATAATGCATGAGAGACAAATATTACTACACATTTTGAGGGATATAAAAATATCTTCTTTGGAGAATCCAGACATATTTATATGATACGTCTCGAATTCAACATACATATATGGCTGGAAACTCGGGAATATATATCTTTTTTCTCATTGCACCAACCCTTAGAGGTCTTTGTGAAACAATAACTTTATAAACTCGATACTTGTAAAATAGTTATCAAACATTATATACTTGTTAGCCCACAAGTATTGCTCGTATAACCCATTTATGTTTTGTACTGATATTCTTTCCATTTTTTTATCTATTTAAAGAGGAATTCAAAACTATTTTCTTAAGATTCTAATACAATCAATCATGCAGTATAGTAAACCTTTTTATTTTTTCTAAATTAAAAGAGATTCCTATGAAATATCATCACTTTACAGTCTTTCATTTGAAATAAATAAGTCAACCTCAAATTACAAAAATTACCCCAATCAACCTAAATTATTTTCTTTTTCGTAACCCATGTGCTTCATTCTTAACTTTTTTAATTAACAGTAGTTGCTTTAATGTAAATTTTCTTATTTACGTTGGCCCACTGCTCAAACGGCCGGATCCCGGAAGCTCGCAAAACCGTGGCGATAAAACGGAACGCAGCGAACGTTTAGATTGTGATGCCGTTTAATTAAGGTGGAAGGAGAGGCGAAAAAAAAAACTTTATGGGTTCATGTGTGTCCGTGGTGTGTGAACGCGGCGGTACGCACGTTGCATGTAATTGTCTTTTGTTTTGGACCGCTTTGTTATTTATCTACATCCAGTGCGGTTTTATGCCGGCGACGTACCCATAACAATTTATGGAACACGGGGGCGAATGACGGTTTAGCATAACGCGGCGATTTTTGTCCGCTAATTAAAAAATGCGGAGTCGAGGACGAAATACCTATTGGTATTGCTGTTCGTGTTTCCTCCCTCCTTTTTATGTGGAATATTTCGTTGATTAAAAACTGGGCACGTTTTACTTCAAAGTGCAGTAAATTTCGGTAAGTGATAACGACTTACTCTCCAGAGGGAAGTATCCAAGAACATAATAAGTCATTTAAGAGGGGGAAGTGGAGGAATAAATTTGTTCCTTTTTTAGCTAAAGGTACAGGAGAAAGAATTTTATGTTTAAATACTTAACACAGTGATTAGGATTAATTACAAAAATTCATGCTGGTGATCCCATCTAACTAACTTAATTTAAATAACATCTTTAAATCAACTGTAATAATTTATATATTTATTACAAAATTCAACTAAAAATCACATAGTATATAGTGTAGAAAAACAAATTTGGCACCAACTGAGAAATACAATAATGAAATAATGTCATTAATTGTATTTTTTTTAATTAAAACTGTTTTTATCATACAAAAACATATTTGACACCAACTAATTGAGGAATATTAAAAAATATAAAAAAATGTTTAAAAATACAACAATAAAATATATTTTTTTAAGAAAATAATTAAATATATTTAATTTAATAATAAAATAATTTCATTCATTGTATTTTTTTTAATTAATTAACTGTTTTTTATCATTCAATCATACAAATTGAGAAATATTAATAAATAAAAATCCTTCCTTATACTTCAAAAACATATTTAACCCCAATTAATTGAGAAATATTAATAAATAAAAAATATAATAAATAAAAAATGTTAATAAATTAAAAATATAGTGATTAAGAGAACCTGTTCCTTGTATAAATTAAAATATAATAAATATTTTTTTTAAGAAAATAATTAAATATACATAATATTTAATTTAATAAGATGATTTCGTTCAATGTTTTATTAATTTATAAATATACATATTTTTTTTAAAAATAAATAAAATAATTTTATAGTATTTTTATAATTAATTAAAATTAATTGAGAAATGTTAATAAATAAAGAATATAATGATTAAGGAAACCTGTTCTATAAAAGAATGTTTAAAAATACAATACATTATTTTTTTTTTAATAAAATAATTAAACACAATATTTTTTTAAAATAAAATAATTTCATTCATAGTATTTTTTAAATTAATTAAAACAGTATTTTATCATTAAAAAAAATATATTTGGCCCCAACTAATTGAGAAATATTCATAAATAAAAAAATATAATAATAAATTATTTTTTTAAAAAGGAAAAAATATTTTTTTGAAAATAATAATTTTTTTATCATTCAAAAACATATTTGGCACCAACTAGTAGTGAGAAATATTAGTAATCAAAGGATTAAGGGAATCTCTTCCTAATATAAATTAAAAGAATGTTTAAAAAATACAATAATAAATTATTTTTTAAAGAAAATAATTAAATAAACATAATATTATCTTAAAAATAAAATAATTTCATGCATAGTATTTTTTTAATTAATTAAAATAGGTTTTTATCATACAATAAAACATATTTGGCATCAACTAATTGAGAAATAATAATAAATTAAAAATGTAATGGTTAAGGAAACCTATTCCTAGTGTCAATTAAAAGAATGTTTAAAATACAATAACAAATTATTTTTTAAAATTAAATATACACAATATTTAATATAATAATAAACTATTTACATTAATTGTCGTCAAAAAGCTTAATTCACAACAGCTAACAGATTATTTAAATGAAAAATTGAATAATAAACAATAAAAAATATGTTTAAAATTACCATCATATGTAATCTTTAAAGAAGTCTTTTCCAAATTTCAAGAAACACTTATAAAAAAGAATTGTCGAGAATAATTACTAAATTAACATTTTTATTCACATTAATTCAACAAAAGGCAACACATTAGCTAATTTCAAAATATTAGCTATAAACGTAAAGATATGACTACCCTCCTACTAAAACTAATGAATATTAAGTTAACGGTTGATGTTTAAGGAGTTATAACATACGAGGTAAGGGTTAATTAAGAAGCTGTTACTATTTAAATGGGTTTACTTAGTATAAAGCACTAACATTTCTTAAAAACGCCTACAAAAGAAAGTAATTAACCGTCCACCACCGAAAACTAAGCCAGATTTTTATTGCGGTGGAAAAGAGAAAGTCCTGGAAGGCCGACAGCCCCGGTCGGGCCCCCATAATCTGCCTTGATGGTATTTCGGGACATGTGCCGGTGGCACGACCGTGATTTATATCACACTCTGTGGCGTACCGAATCCGAAGCCGGGCTACAATCATGGGAAGGGCGTGTTTTGCAACTGTAAGACCAGCCCGAATTTCCATACTGGTAATTTATGGCCACGTTCTAGTTGTGCCCGTTCCTGCACGGGGTTCGAGCGTTCCAGGAACCGAAACGACGCATTAATTGATTCGCATTGCGAAGGAGTTTCGGGACTGTACAAAAATGGGGGTGAACGCAAACCCGACCGCTGATTGTCGGAATTGAACGGTTTCAGCCCCGGGGCACTTATATAAATTGTTTTGGATGTGATTTACATATTGCGGAACAAAACAGGCGAGTCGGTCTGACGGATTGGCGGATTCGTTTTGGAGTAACTGAGGTAAGAAGAACAAATTTTACCCTATTATTCCGCTGGCGAGTCTTTTTATTCCCGAAGAACCGTTTAAAGTTTTTATTTCACTTCTATTTTGCCCGTGATTTAGTGTCTTTCTTTAGCCGACTTGCTCCGTTCTTCATGACTGATTGTGAGTGCCGTTGTTAGATTGTCTGCAAATAGTTCGTACAGTTAAAAGGAAGTGCGTAAAGTAAAGTTGTTAAAAATATTATAGAGCAGTTTAGTTGCTGAGGCGGATGAGTTTTCGAAAGACACTTTTGTTCCTAGTAAACCGTCTCGGTGAAGTTCTGATTGGAATGGTAAAAACCTGTCATCCCATCCCACCCGAGACTCGGATAGACAATTTGAATCTTGGCAGGGCGCGAAACAATGCCGCCCTGGACCTTTCATAAACTGTTGCCGTTCGCATTGTTGTTCTCGGAACGCCGTCGCCTTTGTTTCCGCTCCCCGATGCCGCGCAATTGTCTACACACGATATTAATTATGAATTTTGCGGAATGGAGGAACATTAATCGCCCTGTCAAAACCATAGAATAACATTTAAGGCGCAGTTATCTGGTGGCGTAACGGTCGGGGGACTTCCTCCGCGAGAGTGGCACACACAAACTTGGACGCTGGAGCCTGGGGTGCATTAATTTTAATAATCAAGTGTGCGCCTCGGTCTAAGGCCGACCATCTTTCTTAATACGCGTCCGGAGACAGTAAAAGATGTCTGCTATCTTCCCAACTTTCATATTGATTGGACCATTTATACCGCATAATTTCTTTAATAAAAAATTTAAGCCCCTCAACTTTTTCCCAACTCGTCTTTGTTTTATTGTAAATGCATATTTAAACTGGAGGTGGAGTTAAACTTGGATATTTTAAATAACATCAATACTTATACCACTTTTCATAGCTAACAACTTATGCAATATTGTTGTTTTTCAAATAAATAATAATTATTACCATGCGGCAAATTAAATTAGTTTCAGTACAAATTTTAACAACAATGACAATGAATCAAGTAATTTATTTAGTGTCAATATTTTTATCGTTCAATATTAAAACACGATATGATAGCATTTGTTTAATTATTTTAACTGATAAAACCACAAATTTTAATTGATTTTCATAGATTGTTTGCATTGTGTGTTTAGTAAAACCTACATTAATGTTTATAACACAGCAAAAGTTTGCTGGAAATTAATTTTAAATATAATTGAAATTCCAGTGTTTGGTTGAATTGGGTTCATCAAACATGCAGTTATTTATTTTATTTGGGTATTCAGATATTATTTGGTAAATTACACTATTTAAATAGGCTTAATGTTAATTGACCAATATATTATTATAAATTATGTATTTCAAAAATACAATTATTTTCCAATTAGACTTATCTAAAGCAAATTTAATTCCAGGCTGATTTGCAATTTATCATTGTTTGTGAAATAACAAATATAATTTGTAGGTTTAATTAATTGACTCGAAACCAATTAATAAAAGCAGCAAAAAGATATTATTATTGAAAATTGAATTTTGTAAATTTTTTTAACTATTACTATTACTATTTACTAAATGCTTTAGTTTTAAAATTAGTATGTTTTGAAGTTTTAAACAGATTTTTAGAAATTTAAATAAATTGATGTGTTAATTTCTATTTTTTATTTGAAAATTTCAAGTGTAAATTAAACTAATTATGTGGTGATTGAAAAATACATTATTATTGTGTATTAAAACATATTTGAAGTTGTAAAATTTGTATATTTTAAAATTAAAAAAAAAATTAAAATTGGAGCTTTATTTGTATTTTAACTTAAGTTTCAATCAAAACTATTTATAAAATATGTAAAATGTAACACTAATATTATTTATTAAAACACACATTTACAAAATCATATTTTTTGATTTTTTTAATCATAAGTAACTATTGAATTAAAATATGTATGTTTAAAATAAAATTTGAAGCAAAATGTTACGATGGAGCTTTATTTGTATTTTAACATAAAAATTTCAAATAAAAAATATTTATAAGAGATGTAGAATGTACACAAATCTTATTTATGAAAACATACACTTACAAAATCATATTTTCTGAATTTTTTAACCATAAATTAGTGTTGAAGTTGTAAAATTTGTAAGTTTTAAATAAAATTTTAAGTAAAATATTTGTTGAAGCTTTATTTGTAGTTTAATATAAAAATTTCAAGTAAAAATTATTTATAATATTATAAATATATATAAAATGTACAATAATATTATTTATTAAAACATATATTATAAAAATCATATTTTTTAATTTTTTAACCATTTAAAATTTATATGTTTTAAATAAAATATCAAGTAAAAATTGTTTATAAAAGATGTAAAATGTATATTAATATTATTTATTTAAATATATATTTACAAAATTATATTTTTTGAATTTTTTTGACTATAAATTAGCCTTGAAGTGTATTTTAAGCAAAATGTTTGTTGGAGGTTTATACGTATTTTAACATAAAAAATTCAAATAAAAATGAATTGTTAATACATACATTTACAAAATCACATTTTTTTATTATTTTAACTATAAATAAGTGTTGAAGATCTAAGTAACATTTGTGTTTTAAATTAAATAGTAAAGAATTGAGTAAATCGTTAGAGGATAATTTGTATTTTTAACTGAAGAATTTTAAGTAAAAATTAATTATAAAAGATGTAAAAAGTAAATTTTACAAATGTAACATGTCACTGAAGTGTCATGATGTCATTACGTCACTTTTTCACACTACTAAGTAAATCTGTTGATATTTATCTTGGCACCAAAATTATCTTGGACAATTTAGTATCTTAAAGTAACTTATTACATATTATTTACTTATTTAATGTTTTATTAATGTTTTAATAACATAAGTTTATCATTTTGTTTTGCCAAGATAGGTAAGCCTTTATTTTTTTTCATGAAACTGTATTTATTAGAATGTGTTGATGAAATAAATTAGCTACAAATAAGCACTAATAGTACACTATGTTTTCTCTTTCCATGGTTAACATAAATTTCATGCAACCTACTAAACTTTAGTGCATACACGTATGCGTATTTATAGTGGAGAAAATGCGAATACTTAAATTGATCCCATAATCTCCAACTGCCATTACGAATTTCGAACGTGTTCAATTAAATCTCGTAAATTATGCCTATTTCAGATACCCCGGCAATTTATGCGGCCGCAATTGCACATTCAATTTGCGCATAAGACGACCATTGCCGCGTCCGTAAATCAAACCAATCGAAAATTTCGAGGGTCCGCCCGAACCTCAATCGTGGGGCACTTGTTTTGGCCGCGGTGCCGATTTAGTAGAAATGGCTCTATTTTTGAATGTGCGCCACCGGGGGGGGCTTATATTTAGATTCGCTTTATTAGCACATGTCATTAAATAATTGCATTCGCCAGCATCGGCCACGTAACCGTTTTGCGGTCGGCTCTAATATCCGCCACGTTTTAGAGGAGCGCACCGCATACGCTCAACAACGTGGAAATTTATTTAACATCGTTGCAGGCCCGGTCAAACTTGTTGTCCTCTTTTTTTTTTCATTACGTGCGTGCCACCATTACGTGGAATGGCCGGGCTGAAATTGGACCCTTTTGCAGCTCACACATTTTCACACGATCAGGTGTATTTGATTCGCTTTCTAAAATGATTTTACTTTTTGGGTCACGTTAAGAGGAAAGTCTCTAATACCCTGTTATTGAACAAGTGGATAATTTCGCCGGTTAGAACCTTGCTAAAACAACGATAAACTCATTTGCTGTATCTAAAATATTAAGTTAGGGGGCCCAACTTGTCGGTTTTTATGAAGGTGTAATCATTAGCGGTGGCACGCAAGCTTGTCGTTAAATCTGTAAATTTGATTGCCATCAAAATGTGACCACATGTAGGTAGGTAAGTTTTTGTTACAGTTCTCAAGCAAATTATTAGTCAATTAAGATCACAATTATCATACTCATTGTTCGAATGATAGCATCCAATGAGAAATCCGTTTTAAACCTCAGTCGATGGATAATGACGGGATCAGGAAACAATAAATGACATACACCAAACAAATTACCATACCTAATATCCGTAATCACCACTTAACAATAGTCATCCACCGATGGCAAAAAATAAGAGCCAAGCCTGCGTAGGAGTTCCTTGAACCTCGTTTTCTTCGCCCAGTTAAGATCGTCAGATAAAACGCTCACGGTTTTCTTCACAATGGCCGAGCCGAGGTCGGTTTTCCGCGTTAAATAAACTCCGGGTACTCGGCGTGTCATCCATATTTGCGCCGGGATTTAATTAGCGGGCGTAAATCTTCGCGGTTATCGCGACCATCGATAGGAAGTGTTTTCCCGTAAATGTATGCGTTTCCTGTGCGCACGGTACGCAGATATGGGTAATGGCTTGAAAACCGTGTCGAATTTTCGCATTTCAAACAGTTTTGTTGCCTTTGTTTTTATACGTTACCGACTCGATAAGGAAGTAAAAAAGTACAGTACCTGAAACAAAAACAAAAGTTAATATTACTGTTTCCTAAGATTATTTTTATTTGGAATTGTGTTATTACCATAATGATGAACCAAGATACATAATTTTTAATCATCTACTTGTTTCTATTAAGTCACCAATACAAATAAAACAAAAAAGTCTGTAATAAAATAAAAAATAAACATAATTTGTAATGGATAAATGAGGATTTTTATGGTTAGAGTTTTTTCAAATTGGTTTGGCATAAAGTTATCCAAATTTGGCATTATATGTTGTTAGCTTGATTAGGTAGGTTACCACCAACAGTGATTTTCTCTTGGGAACTTCAAGCTCAGCACTTACATGTTTATATCGTTCAAGTAACCAATAATCATCCAATCAACTTGCTCTTAAGGAAGGAAGAAACTCAAACGAATTTCATGAAAAACATCGCAATGTTAATAAAAAAAAATGAAACTAATGTAACTATTTTTAGTTGAAAGCTCAATTTATTCTATTAACAAGGTCTTGATTAAATTGTTACTATTTTAATGAATTATACATTTAACTTATTTTAACAAAAACAAATCATAGTGAAACAATCAATTGTAGAATAAAGAGTAATGACAAAATTTTAAATAGTAACTTAACAGTTAACAAAATCTTATAACTATTTTTATGAAGTTTTGCCAAAAAAAAACAATAATTTTCAAGTGTGAAAATATTTTTTAAATAGTTTTTTTCGTTACTTTACTAATTCTATTTTTGGAACTATTCCGTAATACTTTTGGAACTATTCAGGAATATTTTTGAAACTATTTTTTAATATTTTTATATTTTTTGTGGTACTCAGTCTTGTCTATATTTATTTTCCAATTCATTTTCATATAAAATACTGGATTTTTCACATGTCATAATTAAATAAAATATGTCGATAAAAATAATATTGAATGTTTTATAACTAAATGTTCAATAAAATAAAAGTGTTAGGTACATATTTAACTTAAAGATTTATTCTTTTTAAGTATCTTTTAAATTTATTTAGTAAATCAATAGAATATTCACTTGTCAATATTGCTTAGTTTAAACTTACGATGAACTGATGATTCTATCCAATGACAAAATTTGTTAAAATAAATGATTGTTTAAAAATAACAATTGTTTATTGAATTATTAAATTACAGTTATTTGCTGAAATATTTTTCAAATGTCTGTAATTAATTTTCAGGCATCTAAATTACATCCCCCAATAATTTGATAACTGAAACATCATTTTTTCCCTTAAAAAGATTATCTTTGACCTGCTCTGGACTGATAATTTTATTTAATGACAAAATTTGTTAGAAATAAGTAAATTAAAAATAAATAAATAAATAATTATATTCACAATAGTATAGTAATAAATATATTGTTTTTATATTGATTGATATTGATTACTCAGTTTAAAATATTATTGTTTAATAATAAGAGTTGTTTATTGAATCGTTATTTCACAATTATTTGCTGAAAAGTTTTTCTAATGTCTGTAATTGTTGATTTTACAGCGTAAAATTAAAAAAATAATATAAATATTTTCTCAAACTGAGATTATGGAAACGCCAAATTGAATTTTTGAATTAATTCTTTAACAATTTTTTTCAAAATTTTGCTCTGATTTTTTTTTAAATAACAAAATTAACCATTGTTTACCATAGATGTAAATTAAGCAAACAAAAATAAAATTGCAATAGTATTGTAATAAATATTCAACAGAGAGAAAATTTCTAATTAAATTTAATACATTTTCAGGCACCTAAATTACTTCCCTCAACAATTTGATAACTGAAACATTTCTGGTGTGATAAAAGTCGTCAAGTGAAATAAATTTTAATAAAAGATTTATGAATAAATGAAATATTATGGGCTTAATTAAATTTAAAAATTGAGATAAACCTTCACAACTGGATGCCTTTTCATCAAAGACATTTATTTTCGTGCCTTTTTATCCACTGTTCATGTTCAAAAGTTGTATTACTGAAAAATTTTGAGAGCCTTCAAATTTTTTTTTAATTGATTTCGTTTGGTGGTGTTTGTTTTCCATTTATTTACGAATCGTACGCAGGTTCCGGAAGCAATGAACTTGTTTAGAACAGATTCCTTGACATGAACCATCCTCTGGATGACAGAACTCAATTATACTATACTTATTTTTTTAGCTCGTGCTTTCGGGTTTCAGATATTATTATACTTTTTTACTTTTAACGTTTTTGTATGGAACAGATAAGAGGTGTTTTAAACTTTTATTTCCCACCGTACCTCGAGCGAGTTTCCCATTGTCATAAATAAAATGTAAAAATTGTGACAATTTAAAGATAAACATTTGAGTCATTTCATAAACCATCGGAAGCGCCTCGCGAAAGTTAAAATTGAACGCTCGCTCTGAATCATTCATATAGTTTGTGCGGGACCGAAAAGCCATAATCGAGTCGTTTATTTGAAAACTACATCGTTTCCGGCGGCAGATTTTTCTTTTTGTTTGGACATTACGGCTTTCTCTTATACAATCACACTTGATCACTGTTCCTTTTTATCAGCCATTGTCATCGCAGCGAAACTCGAAAGGGAATCCTTATTTAATAGAATGTGTGATATATATTTCGTCTCCGTCGCATTTCCTGCCGCTGAAAGATGCACGTATTTTTGTAAACCGTCAGACACGTTCCTTATTTATTTGCGAATCCGTATCGTAATTGCTACACGGTAAGTGTTTACCGCATGACCCGCGATTAGCCCAGTCCACGTTGCTCTGCGGAAAATTGAAAACATGCATCTTTCAGCAAATCCGGTACAGTGCAGGCACGACAGGCCTTAAATATTTGATGGCGCATGCTGAGGGTATGGGCACTGAGTCAAGTATTTAGATAAGCCTACAATGCATGTCATTTCAAATGGTCCGTGAAGGAGAAACGGGGGTGGAAACGTGTCATCGGCCTCGGGCACTTTTTACCCCGTGAAATATTAAACGCGTGTCCTGATGAGAACTTGTATGAATGTAACGTAAGGCGTTGTTGAAATCTTAAAAATCGCCTGCTAAATATTTTACAAACTCGAAACTTCGTGGGCTTTTCTCGCCGACTGCGACGTTGAGATTCTTTAATTAAAAAATTAAGTGACTTTTAGTGCTTTGTTCTTTGTGGCAACGTTCAGGTTATAATATTAATGCGTTATAAAGCAAAACAAACAAACACACCAGACGGAGTATTATTACCTCGGTCATAAAATTGGAAATATAAAAGTCTCCCACAACAATGTACAATGTAGGCGAAATATTAAAAATAAACCTACGTCTCCGAAGGTTGGGACGTCAACTCGGAGTAACATTTCCCTCCCATTCTATATATCGGAGACGTTTTGCGATATGAATGTCAGATACAGCACGTGATTTTTATTTCCCTTGTATGCATTTTTAATACGGCATCTCTCACTTGCGTCTTATTTTGATTTCAATAAAAGGGGGTTTAATATCTTTCAGGCCATTCAAATACGCTGCCTGAGGGAAGTGGGTGAAACTGATTGAAAGGGAGATGTCGTTTGGCATAATAGCTTACTAATAATGTAAATAATCCGTTGAATATTACATTTCAGTATAAATCTATTGTTGTTGGTTGGATTTTTTTGACAGGTCGTCTCAATATTGCCAATTTATGGGGATCAAGTCAATTACTTTATAACTGAATTTTAAATTTAATCCAATACTTAACACCAGTTTTCATATGAAAGCTTTTAAAACCTATAATGTTTAGATATAAACACGCTTAAGTTTATTACTTGCTATATACTTAACGTAAAAATAATGTTAAAAAATTATTTATGCAATTAATTTATAATCTACACCTTCTCTAAATAGAGATTTTTGAGAATTTATTTATTGAATATAAAAAACAGTAGAATTATTTTACAATGAAATATTACAGTAGTTTTCAGACTGAAGTATTTTTATTCACTGATAAATTTAAAACAAATTCAAAGCATTCTGTATTTATATTTGAATTCAATCAGTCAGTTTCAATAATATAATATATATTAAAAAATAAAATATATTTATTATTTAAATTATATCTATTTGCTTATTTTTAATAATTTTAAATAACAACTGTTTTTTTGGAAATATTTTTTTTTCATTTGAAATCACAAGTAATTTAAAAAGGAACATAACAAAATCGATTTAAACGTTCTATTCAGACATTTTCATAATCTCAGTTTTAAGAAATATTATGGTTATAAATTTTTCAGTTTTATCTTGAAGTATCAACATTTATGTTCAGTTTAAACTGAGTTCTACCAATATGTACGGATAAAATAGTTTGTTTTATTGAAATATTTAATAAATTAATTAATATCTTATTAAGAAGAGATTTTAAGACATTAATCAGATTATATGTTAATATACGTATATATATATATATATATATATATATATATATATATATATATATATATATATATAAGTCCAGAGCAAATTGAAGACAAAATTTTGAAGGGAAACAAGAATTAATTTAAAAATTCTATAGTCGAATTAAATTAAATTAAATAATAATTTAACTTATAAATTGAAGAATAATTTAACTTATAACTGAAGAAGACACTGTATAATATATTTTTTAATGCAAAGAATATTTTTTTTACTATTTATCGTATTTCTGGGTATTCGTTACTGTTCAGTTTAGTATATCTTGTATTATTGACCCAATATTCATCATTTTTTTATTAAAATACTTTCATTACATTGTGTTACTCTATTTAACCAACCACTTTCAGCAGGATAACGCTGGGCACATATTTCGAGGACCATTCGAACAGCATTCGAAGAGAATAACATTTTAACCTTGTCCAGCAAACTGCCCAGACCTTAATCCAATAGAAAAAAGTATGTTCTATTAATTCATTATATTTTCAAATATTTATTGGGTTTATTGCAATAATTTGACAATACGTAGGTGTTCCATAGACACTTTGACTGTCCTTATTATGGTTAATGCATTTTTCAATTTTATCACCAATATCAAGGTTTATGAACATCAAAAAAAACCTTTCATCAATTAAATGTATATAATTAAAGATTTGATAAACTATGTATTTTTTTAAAATATTTTTAATAATTTAAGTAATAATTTTAAAGTTAAATTCTAATATTAATTAATTAATTTCTTAGTTAGAAGGAAACATTAAATAAATTAAATTAAATATGTATCTAAAACTTTTATGTTATTCAATAATATTTTTATCTCCACATTTTTATTAGACGTCAAGCTGTAATATGAGAGAATTCCATTATTTTACATAAAAATGAACTGGATAATAAAACGTGCAATTTGTAAAACAAATTCAAGACATGTAGCATTTAAAATTGTTGAATTGAGTAATCAATTTCAATAATATAAACAAACAAGCAGTAGTAACTAGACAGCTAAAAACCAAACAGGCAGATTATAAATGTAAATTATATAGGATCATATTATATATCTCGTCTAATAAATCTTATAGAGAAAATAAAATAAGGCAACACCGGATCGCACTGTGGCCATAAATCGTGCGGCCTGGTGCGGCGGAAGAGAGCCGGAGAGATAAAATTAATTCCACCTGGCCGCCGTCAACGTTTTATAATGTCATTAAATCGCTTCTTTTCAAACAAATTGGTCATGTTTACACGACAATAAACGAAACCGGTAGCACGTCCGAACTGGCCTGGGTCGCCCCTCCGACACCTCGCCAACATTTCGTCACGTCCGTACGGTCGGACGGTCGGACGGTCGGCCACCGGACACCTGTTCCGTTTTTAATAACAACCAAACGTACGGACATCTCGCGAGATATCGCCGATCCGTAATATATTGCGCCGCGTGTTGACGTAATTATGGCGGCGATCGCACCTCGAGCCGTGGGATATTTTCGGAACCGCAAGATTTATTATGGGAGATTTTTAACGTCTCTGTTACACGCTTCCTTTTACACTCTTTGCTTTTTTACGGACGACGAGGTGGCAAATTGCATTTAAGGGGGGCTTCCCACGACACCCGAGACCGCAGTCCGTGCCACGTCGTATCGTCCTCAAGTTACCTTATCATATTTGCCCTTGGAGGAGGTTTGTGAGGTCGCATCAAATGAGAAAATTAGCAAAAACGAACAACTTATTATCAATTCAAGGTTTTTTTCAATAAATACAATAGAATTAACTCAGAAATATTTATACAATTAACTAAAAAAGAAATATAAGGATCATTTTTATTCCTGAAGGAAGCAAACTTAAAAAAATGCAGAAAAGCAAACAAATTAATATCAATTAAAATGTTTTTTCAACAGAACTAAATAGAATTAACTCAAAACAAAATTTATTTAATTATTGCCTTGTCATTTTAATCTTAATGAAGGTGAATGAGATGTTAAATAAAAAAATATCAAAAACAAACGAATTAAATAAAAAAAGGTAAATGAGGTTTTAAATAGAAAAATTAACAAATATTTTGTCAGTTTTAACGTTTTTTCAACAACACTCAATAAACTTAACTCAAAAAAAATTTTTTTTTGACATTTCCTTATCATTTTTACTCTTGAAGAGTGCAATCTTGAGCTTATATACAAAAAATTAAAAAAAAAAAAAACAGTTAAATTAATATCAATTTTAGTCTTTTTCAAAAAAAAAAACTCAATAGAATTAACTCAAAACGAAATTTATTTAAATTTTACTTCGTCATTTTAATCTTAATGAAAGTGAATGAGATGTTAAATATAAAAAAATATCAAAAACAAATTAATATCAATTATTAATATTTCGTTTTTTTCAACAAGTCAATAGAATTAAGTAAAAAAGGAAAATAAACAAAACATTTGACAGTTTTAATGTTTTTTCAGCAACAGTCAATAAACTTGACACAAATAGAATTTTTTTGGGCATTTCCATATCATTTTTACTCTTGATGAAGGCAAACTTAGCCTTATATTGTAAAAATTCAGAAAAACAGATAAATTAATATCAATTTTTTTAAGAAAACTCAATAGAATTAACTCAAAACGAAATTTATTTAAAATTTACCTTATCATTTTAATTTTAATGAATGTGAGTAAGATGTTAAATAAAAAAATATATGAAAACCAAATGAATTGACACCAATTTTAAGTTGGTGGAGGTAATGGAGGTAAAAGAGGTTTTAAATAGAAAAATTAACAAAAATTTTGTCAATTTTAACCTTTTTTAACATTCAATAAATATGACTCAAAAACAAATTTTTTTATTTATCATTTTTACTCTTGAAGGTGGCAAATTTGACCTTACATAGAAAAAAATCAGGAAAATAAACAAATTAACGTTTTTTCTAGAAAACTCAATAGAATTAACACAAAAAGAAATTTTATTTTAAATTTTAACTCGTCATTTTAATCTTAATGAATGAAAAAAAAATATTAACATTTTTTCATCAGAACTTAATAGGATTAACTCGAAACAAAATTTATTTAAATTATTACAAACAATTTAATTGACTTATAGGATGTCTAATTTTAAATTTTTAATTATGTGCATAAATTTAAATAAGCAATTGCTTTTACAAATCCTTTCCACCCTTTTGAAATTGGTTATCGTGTACTTTTTAAATATAAACCTGGTTAACAAAAAAGACTGAATAGTGCAGAGTAGTTTTATTGCCAATTTATTCTATTGCAGCTTCCCTTGCTTAATTAACAAATGGACACATCCTCCGACCGTTAATCCGAACTGGCGATTTTTAATAGTTCCGCCTCGACTATTAATAAAAACCTATCTTGACCTCCTTCCAGAGACATGATCGCAAGTGTTCCCGGATCCCACATTAATTACAATTGGTTGCGTGCACTTGCTTGCATGTTCCAAGCAAAACCAACATTTAGTCCTTTTTCCTATTAACTCAATTTGTCGCTGGCTGCGATAATGGATACGGGCGAGGTGTATGTTGAAAAAAAAAAACACTTAATTTGCTAGCAATTGGGCTAATAAATCGACTCAATTTGTTACCATCCGAAACCATATGGAAAACCTCGTTCTAATGGAAACTTTCATATATTTAAATTGTTGTTATTTATGGCCGCCCGTAAATCTTCGTATTGCGAGGTGAGAGGTTGTGTTTCGTGTGAAAAATGGTGCTGATAAGAACAATGGAATTAGGTGCACCACCACAAGGATCTCTACTTACTTGCTAACAAACTTTTCGGTGTATCTTACCTAGAAATAATAGATTCTGTTAGTTTAGTCAATAC
Organism: Aethina tumida; assembly: GCF_024364675.1. Lineage (NCBI taxonomy): Eukaryota > Metazoa > Arthropoda > Insecta > Coleoptera > Nitidulidae > Aethina > Aethina tumida. The sequence continues at coordinate 27,179,336 of NC_065439.1, forward strand.
GTTGATATAACTTGACGCTGAGTTGAATTATTAACCACTAATGTAACCAGTTTTGGTACTAATTATTTCAACGTCAATTAACCCAACAATTTTACAATTTGCCACACCTATTAAATTTAATTTTATTATGGATAAACAACCATTTAACCCAACAAGTTTCCAAGAAGTTCGTCGTAGTTTAATATGTCAAGTGGCGAGTTCATACGCACAAAATTACGAAATATTAAAAATGACTAGAAAAACAAGTCGAACAGCCGGTCCATGTTTACGTTTATTTTGGATAAACATCGTACTTTAAACTATTTTACTTTGACCTCCGGTGGAATCATTAAAATCGTTAACTTCGAAATAGGACTGAGCAGAAATACACGAGCCATTCAATTATTGCAGCGGGGAAGCCCACGTGGAACGCCACGTGACGTCAACTCCAAAGGATGTGGAATAAAAGCAGATTGTAATTTGTTTTCAACTAATTAATATTTTCAGTTTCCTATCGTTAATGTGGGTGGAAGTGCAACGTGAATATTTAGTATTGTTTCTTTATATTTATCGAACTAGTGTGGAGGTTTCAATGTCGCAGGTCTGAACGAACCCGTTGATTATCTCCAATTGTGCGTGTTCCCATCTCGAAAACATAAATATTTTCAAACCCGTCAGTTCCGGCAAGTTGAAGTTTCTGTCCGTGTCGGGTTGCATCATCATCCAGCGAAATTACAAAAGGGATTACATGCACGACCGGTCTTTTTATGTTGATTTACGTAATCGGGTTGGGCTTCGTTTTTTTAAGTGATTTCCAATAGATTTTGTTTTTTTCACATTCGGCCCCATTGTCTGGACGGATGATGTCACTTTTTGGATCGGTTCACACGTGAACCCGGTCGCTCCAGTTAATTGTGACCTGTGACTAAACAAACGTGGATCGGACGGGACAAATGCAAATGGTCAATAAAAACGGCACACGGTGAAATACACCGACAGGCCTTTCGGTTGACAGTTCCTTTGTGACCTGTGAGGTCCCCATAAGAAACGACCGTGGATCGACGTTCGGAAGATTGCCGAGAGATCGAAACCCATGCGCATTTAAACCAATTAAACCTTATTGACGGACATTTAAATAGAGCGCAATTGATATATGGGCTCATGTGTACGATATACACAGACTTTGATAATTGACCCGTTCAATTTATAACCGACTGCTGCGACGTGTTTCTCATGAAAATTATTTGTGTGCTTCGCCACAAACCACTCTTCTGCTACGACCAGGTTCTAAATCATCCTTTTGTCACAACCAGTACGTCATATTTTAGGAGAAGTAGAAGACAAGCAAACACAACAGAGGTATAAGTAAAAATATATTTATTTAAAGATTTTTAAAGTTAACTGAACCATCTAAATTTCTTCTTATGTGATCAAATTTTACAGTATCGTGTCTATAATATTAAAACTACATATTATGAAGCGTGGAAGAACATTTTTTATTGTAATATCAACATCTTCTTAAAGAATAAATTTTTTCACACATCTATAAAAAGTATTAATATCCTTTCACCGTTGATAAAAGTTCACTTGTAAATAGAAGGTGTGTTATTTCAAGTAATGGAAGACAAAGAATGAATTTTAGTACCGTTCCATAAGCAGGATAACTGAACTATTTTCTGCAGTAGTTGTAAAATATTATTAATATCCTTCCTTTCACCGTTAACAATAATATAAAATTTTCAATCACTTGCAAATAAAAGGTGTTTCATTTTAAGTACAGGAAGACTTACAACAAATTTTGTTAACCTTTCATAAGCAGAATAATTAAAAAATTCTCTGCAGCATTTAAAAAAAATATTTTAATATTCTTTCACAATTAACAAGTACATAAACATTTCAATCTCTTGAAAATAGAAGATATGCCATTTCAAATACAGGAAGATACAAAATGAGTTTTGTTACCCTTCCAGAGGCAAGTTCCAGAGCTTCAGATCATAAGCATAGACTAACAAACTCAAGAAGCCATTGATAAATAAAAGGAATAACACGGGTCCCAAATTAGACCCTTGCGGTACGACAGAGGATTAGACATTAGACAATATATTTGTATAAGCTAAATTAAGTCAAGATCAGACAACAGGGTAATGTTAGACTATTTGGAGTTGTTACTCAGTCTCAGAATTATACTTGCAAATAGAAAGTGTAATTTTATATTATTACACATTTTTCGTTCATACAACGACATAATGCCGAAAACATTTTCCGCAGCACATGCAAATACATAAAACTAATTACCGAAACAGCACAATCCGTCCGCCAGTGCAAAAAAACTTTCGCATCTCGTAATTTCGTCGAGGCATAAAAGTTTGAAAAATCATTTATTGTTTACATAAATGCTGCAAAACTTCGGCGTTTTAAGGATTCATGGACGGACCGGTTTATTTGGGAAACGCAACGGCATGAAGTTTTGTCGAGAAATGTACAAAAGTCGTAAATGCAATTACCGAATGCTACTTTCCGAAAGTTTCGGGATGTTACTGCTTCCAGTATGAGCCGGCTAAAGGAATGTCGTAAATTTTTAGAGCCTTCGACGAGCTACTTGCACTGGCCTTTTGTTGTTCCGACGCAGAATTTACCGATTAAGTTTTAGACTATCGCGATGAACATTTTAAACTACACATTTCGACTTCTAATACCGAGTTTTTTGTTGTGTGTTCTTAATTGGATTCAGTTTTAAGAGCCACGTGAAAGTTTATGAATGCTCTCACTGTCCAACTATATGTATATTTAGACCTAATGCTGTGTGAAATGTTAAGTTTTCGTCAATGTACTATAAATAAATGTGTGTCCGGTGTAGTAGTAAATCAGTAAACTGACAATTAGTATTTTAACGTCGTATGATTTTGTTTTTGTTTTGCATATCCGATTAGACTCTCAATGATACTTTTTAGTGAAACATGTGATCGTGGGATCCTCCCATACGTATTAAAAGTATCCAAGGTCGTAAATGCAGTTGATGAGTCAGTCTAATACGTAGGTAGGTTTACAATTGGCCTATTAAGAAATGCATACTGGTAATTGCTTTTATCAGTTTAAATTATATCGTCTCAGAATTGCTTACTCCTATATTCACATAAAGAAGTCGATGCACATTCCACAGAAGGTGTCAACTGAACTCTAATTTGATTACTCTGATATCACATGATATTGATCATGGAAAACCTATAAAAGTAGTATTTGCCAGTGAGTTATTATTGTAGATATAATTAACACATGTTGGATGATTTCCACCTTTGGCCTTTGTATATTTATATCCGTAAAAAATACTCGTTTCAATGTCAGCGATGCGTGAATTTGCAAAACATAAAACATAGAGAAATGCTCGTGCGTCTGACATTAGGTTGAAAATATCACCCCGGCTCTTTTCAGCTTTTGTGTCGTGTAAATATCATTTAAATAAAACCAAATTGTTTCGCTGTGAAATGGAGGTCCGATTCAGGAAAATAATTTTAGAGAGATAAAATAAATTCGCGAATAGTAACAGTTGCGAACGTTTTCAAGGAGCGTATTGTTTATTAAATATGATTGTTTTAACGCGGCCCTTGTTGTTTAATGTTGTAACGTTGTTATTATTTAATTATATTCGGCGGGCGAGTTTTGAGTGAATTGTGTTATTGTTAACTTTTAACTGGCTGTGAAGTTGCGTTTGAGGTGTGTATGTTTATAATTCAAAAGGTTACGTTTAAACTTGCTAAATGGATTGCAATTAAAATCAATTGGGACGTTTTACGAATCTAGGATAAATATTAAATTTACATAATAATATATTAATAAATATATACATTTGTTTATACATTTAAAAGGTTACACAGACAATTGATTTCCTTCTAAATGGGTAGATGATGCATCCTCTGATAATGAAAACAATTATCAAGCTTGGAAAGTAAAAAAGCACTCAATTAATAAATTGTTTTGTTGTGCCAAATTTAATGCTTTTAGTGCTTTTTTGTTAGATTCTTTCTAACCATCTGATTGGATATTACATTCCCTTTTCACATTAAAATGATTTGTTCTGTTCACATTAAGTGAACAAGTTTTGAATATAAAACAAAATATTATAAAAAAATCAATATATTGACCTAAATTTCACAAAATACATTTAATATTTTTTGGTGGTCATATTTTAATGTTTAAAAGGTTTCATTATGATATTTGTATATTTATTAATTATAACATATTTAGAGGAAATTTGTAGTTTAAAACAACATTCAATTAAAAATTCGAATTATTAACTATCTGATTGGACATATTATTTTTTCACATTAATAATGATTTATTAAATGGAGAAGCTTAGAATGTAGAACAATATTCTATTAACAAATTAATATATTGAGTCAAATTAATTAAAAATAATTTTAGTAGTTTCGGTGGCCAAATTTTAATATTTAAAAGGAGGTTAATATTGTGATATGAATATTTATTAATTATATTTAAAAGAAAATTATAATTTAAACGATATTCAATTAATAATTTTAGTGGTCGTGCCAAATTGGTTCAAAGGTTTTTTTGCAAGATGTTTTTATATATATATATATATTTTTTTCTTATTTAAATGTTTTATTCCGTTAAAATTAATTGAAGAAGCTCAGAATTGATTGGATATTACATGTCTGATCATAGTAAAATTACTTATTCTGTTACAATTGAGTGAAGATGGTTAAAACGTAGATCAATATTCTATTGAAAATTTAATATATTGGGTCAAATTAACTAAAATAGTTTTAGTAGTTTTTGGTGGCCAAATTTTAATATTTAAAAGAAGGTTATATTGTGATATGAATATTTATTAATTATATTTAAAAGAAAATTATCATTTAAAAAAAATTGTCAATTAATAATTTGAGTGGTTGTGCCAAATTGGTTTAAGATGTTTTTAAATGAATTTTATATTGTTTTTTCTTGTTTAAATGTTTTATTCCGTTAAAATTAAGTGAAGAAGCTCAGAATTAATTGGATATTACATGTCTGTTAACATTAAAATGACTTACTCTATTAAAATTGAGTGAAGAAGTTTGAAATGTAGAACTATAATCTATTAATAATTTAATATATTGAGTCAAATTAACTAAAAATAGTTTTAGTACTTTTTGGTGCCCATTTTCTAATATTTAAATAGTGTGTGATGTGACATTGTGATATGAATATTTATTAAATATTTAGAAGAAAATTATACAATATTCAATAAATAATTCGAGGGGTTGCCAAAATTGATTCAAATTAACTAAAATTAGTTTTAGTAGTGTTTTGTGGCTAAATTTTAATATTTAAAAGGAGGTTTCAATGTCACATGAATATTTATTTATTATATTTAGAAGAAAATTATAGTTTAAAACAATATTTATTTAATAATTAGGGCTGTTCTGCCAGATTGGTCGTGTTTTTCAGGTTTAAATGACTTATTTTATTAAACATTAAATGAAATTCAGAAAGTTAATTAAATTTTTTTTATATTGTCATTTCAGGTTTAAATGTTTTATACTGTTAAAATTAAGTGAAGAAACTCAGAATTGATTGGATATTATATGTCTGTTCACATTAAAATGACTTACTTTATTAAAAATAAGTGAAGAAGTTTAAAATGTAGAACTATAATCTATTAATAATTTAATATATTGAGTAAAATTAACTAAACATAATTTTAGTAATTTTTGCTGGCCATATTTTAACATTGAAAAGGAGGTTTCATTGTGATATGAATATTTATTAATTATATTTAGAAGAAAATTATAATTTAAAACAATATTCACTTAATAATTAGGGCTGTTGTGCCAGATTGGTGTTTTTTCGGGTTTAAATGACTTATTTTATTAAACATTAAATGAAATTCAGAAAGTAAATTATATTTTTTATGTTTTTTAATAGATTTTGCTACACATCTTTAATCATAAAATTGTTAATTGCTCATTTAACTAATTAATTACATTAAAAATTAAAATAAACTTAGAATTAGTGACTAGTTCAGAACGTTTCCACATTGGTGACTCGTCAAGAGTGTAGTTATGGCGGTGCAATATGAAAATTCTTGGAAAAACTTTAATCAACGTGTCCCACTCGAGGGTTCCGTGTGTTGGCAACCGTGAAACACGGCGGACCGAGTAAACAAGACACAAACGCGACCAAACACCGGCCAACTTGTCGGTCCCGTCACGTGCGTTGCAATCGCGTTCGGTGGAACGGGCCCGAGCCGTTTTGCAGGCCCTCTGCCAAATGCATAATAACAAAGAGAGCGGACTACGGCAGGAAACCGTGCCGACCACTTACTGTCTTCCTGCTCGCCGCCCGGTCCCGCTTACTACCAGGCAGGCCTGCCCGCCTCGTCTGCTTGTCGCATTGCAGCCCCAGACACAGCAGATTTCTGCTCGGATGGACCCGATGAGGAAATTGTCCGGCCATTAAGGAAAACGCTTCTGGCACACCCAGAACTCCAGACAAAGGGGCCGTCGGTGCGGCTTTTCGGAGACCTGCACCCGGTCTCGCCCGCGAAATTGTGCTTGATGTGGACCGCACATTGCGCCCGTCTTGTCTCGATGACTCCGCCTCGGGGCCTCGAGACAATTACTTGAATGCAACGGCCAATATATTGGATTACAATTGTCGAACAGTGCTACTTATGTTACACAGATAGGGCATGTGAAATGATAAATTTAAAGGAGGACAGGAAAGATATGACCGCAGCCAAAGGAGTGATGGTTTCCAACAAATTTCAGGATCAGATTTCGGGCAAGTGCAACAACACCATCGTCATAAATTACCAGGTCGTTTATGATAAAGACCGGCGAGTGTAAACACATCTAAGCTGCAAAGTCCGACGATGATTTACGCCGTCGCGTCGCCGGACCGACACACTCGAAATGCTTTCTTGTTTCCGCGTGCGGACGGTTTTAAAGAGGATGAGATCGAGAAGAGTGAGGCCGGTTTAAATTTAACACACTGCCACACTGCACAACTGTACAAGTATACAACTGTACAGGTGATGCCCGCTGCTTACTGATTAATAATTCAAAGTCTAAAGATATCTGGGACCCAGACTCCGGGCTATGGACGCGAAGTGTGATTCGACAAAGATGCCCGCATCTGACGCTGCACGCTACTTTGTTTGATGAGTTTACGAGTTTCTTGTTTGTGTAACTGACATTGCTTCAAGGAAGAACTCTAAATAATTAAGAACGTGCGCTTGGAACGGGCCACAGCTGCAATTAATGATTCAAGGTCGGAGGGATCCATTGCCAGTTTGTTTCTTTTATGAGGCATGAGCCCTAAATCAGCTTAAAGCTCCAATACATTTTAATGTTCCAGTTAACACCGAACTGATAATTTAATAGTCAATAAAACACATTGCCGTGCCACTGAATAAGCCAAGGAGTCGGTGCATTCTTTTGTTGGGATGGCTATCGCTTAATGAAATTTACTTTGCGGCCAGTTACCGATTAGCGTTCCACCGGACTCCGATAAAGTACTCGAATCTCCTTTGTTGTGCTGGCTCTAAGAAATACCTATAAATAAGCCAAAGTTGTGGAGTTTATAGCAATGCGGCTGCACGTACGGCACAAATCCAATCAGCGGTGGGTGGTTGAAATTTTATTTAAGTTCATCGGACATATTTAATGCCCGATTGAAATATTGTATGGCATTAGGCAGTGAATGGCACATTCAAAAAGATTTACAATGCAACGGGGCCATTAAATTATCGTTGCAAAGCGATCTGGTAATTTATTAAACATAAATATCTATGCAACTATCGACGACTTGATCTCCACTTACATTGTGTAGGAGTCAACATTGAAATCTACTGTATCAATAAATCAACGGGCACATCGATCGGCGGAATTGTGTGGCGGTAATTGTTATTACTCAATTCGTTCCTAATATGGTCGAATGTATTAAACAGTAATTAAATTTACGTGATTAATAATGTTCGTAAAAGAATCCGCGTCAATAAAGGAACGATATTGGATAATAATTATTAAAGTTTAATTTATAATGAAGTAGGCGTTTGTACAACGAAAGTCTCGTACAAGGTATTCGATTTTTGTTATCAGGAATTATTTATTACACGATATTTTGCAGTAGATTGTATAATTAATTCAATATATCTTACAAATAGACTTAATGTGATTTATAACACAAATAAATCTTTCTGGGCGTTAATTACTTTTTCAATTTCATCGAGTTTCTATTATTATTTATAATAGTATTTATTTAAAAATGAAAACAATAGAAATTCTTGTTTAAATGTTCCAGTTCATACTTTAAACATTAACAAAATATTGAAATAATCATTGGTTTTGTTGGGAGTGAAATCCACATTGTAAATATAATAAAATATGCATTAAAATTTTTATATTTTACATGTTTAATAGAATATATTCGACGGTCATTGTCCCAACGTGATTATGTTTTAATAAACATGTTTGAACACTATCTATTATTAATATATTGTATGCCATTGATAAAAAGTAGCAACAGTTTATCAAATTTTAACATAGAATATTATTAACATCATATTTGTTTATTACTGAATTAAAAATATGAGCTGTTTAGTCTTCGCGTAGAAGTCTTCAATTTAATTGAAGTAATAAACAGCTCATATTCTTGCAATATATATTTTTTCATAGATGGATTCGTGTCGTTTTTAAATAGATATAAATCAACTGATTGAATTATGTTTTTAAACTAGTTTTTTCATTTTTCTTAGTTATCTTTTTTGTAATCGGTGGTAGTTTCTTTATAAATTAAATCCGTATAATCATCGTCATATTATAATTATAAATGATATGGAGGATTTATTGTCATATTTTAATAAAGAAATACTGTTTCTTGTCTTAAATCAACATAGAAAATATGTGATTTTGATCACACTTCAAATACCATTCAATTCATCGATTGATTATGTTCATTTAAATTAAAATATTACTCAATTAAAATAATCTGAGTATCGATTGGGAATGAAGTTATAATTCTGAATTAATTATCAATTGAAATCATTAACTTCTTTCAGTTAAAATATGTAATAATCGTTTTAAATCGAATAATTTCTTCATTAAAATGATGAATAAAATCACTCATACATTTAATAAAATGGTTAAAGTATCAAGTTAATTATGTTTTAAAATCATTATTAATACTGAATTAATTATTAATCATTAATTGTCTTAAATCGAATGATTTCTTGATTTAATTGATCTATTTATCCATGATGAATGATGAAATTATTTATTCATTTAATTAAATTTTTGGTTAAAATTAACAAGATTATGAATGAAATCATAATTAAAATTGAATTAATTACCAATTGAAATAGACTATTTCAATTGATCAATATCTCTCTTAAAATATTCGACTTATCCATTGATTTCTCGATTTTTGAATGATGAATAAAATCATTCATACATTTCTCTGGTTAAAACAATCGAAGTGCCGATTATGAATAAAATTAATAATAATCGTTTTAATACTGAATTAATTATTGATTGACTGATCTCTCAATTAACGTAATCAATTAATTGTTTTAAATTGAAAGATATCTTGATTTACTGATCGATTTATCGATGATAAATAAAATTATTTATTCATTTAATTAAACTTTTACTTAAAATTAACAGGATTTTGATTGAAATTAATTCGAATCGAATGAAATAGTTAATTAATCTCTTTATAAACTGAATTTCTCCATTAAAATGATCAATTTTGTCGATGATAAATAATATTATTCATACATTTCATTAACTTCTTGGTTAAAACAATTGAGGTGTCGACTATGAATGAAATCGGAATTAATTATCGATTAAATATCATTAAATATTCCAGTTGATGTCATCAATTTATCGATTACGAATGAAATTATCATTTTTAACGAACATTTCTTGATTAAAATGATCGACTTATCGAGGAAATCGTTTGTAATCTTCGATTATCTTTTTGAAAATGTTTTGGTCATCCAATTCTGATCATAATATGGACCTATCAGAATGAAACCTTTCTTTAATATCACACCATTTATCGATAGCCATATAATAAAATTGAAATTGCGCGTTCAAATCGCGTTTTTGATTTATTGTATGCATTGAAAGCAATCTGAAATCGTAAAATGCCTTAATGACGTACTGAGTAATTCCCATTGTGACATAACGTGCATAAAAAGCGGCACGCAACACCTTCGGCCACAAATAAGTCCGGCACAATGCAGCTACAAGGTTGCCAAAACACCGTGCGATCATCGTTCCGCGTCACTTAAATACTCTCCGACAAAATAAATGAAGCCATCACTCTTGAGCGTTGTTATTAATTCGGCTGCAGAACGATTCCGGAGTGCGGCGATGGCGTTCGGGTTTGGTTTTAAATTAAAAGACGCGGCAATGTCGCATGGGGAATCTGTTTACGTAAGACCAGCTGAGCTGTGTGGGCGCATTTACGTATGCCGAACGTAATTTTACGACGGAATTATTGAAATTATTATTGTACTTACATGCATAATGAAGCTGCACAGACTACCGCTCTCCCATTCAATCATCTAATGGATTACGCGGTTCGCGAATGTACACACTGCACCGATGAATTATTTATTTGTTTTCTTCGGATAATCGATCAATCGGCTTTCTGCTCCGGTGGATTTCGACGATTTTAAATAATTTTAATGCGAAGCAAAGGAACGATCAAACTATATCTGTACATGTGCATGATAATATAACGTATTGGATGTCGTATTTTCAGGGCAGAAGCTTACAAATCGACCAATGGAAAATCAACTGACAAATACTTTTTAGCGAACCAAATTTGTGGATCCATCAGTATTTTAAATAAATGAACTGATGATTGTAATTGGAAAAACAAAGACTACCTTTGTATACTTCTGTAGACAATTTTATATAAAAAAAAACACAAAATCAAATATATTATATCGCATTTTTACTGTCAAAACATACAAACTAGGTCCATCTAATGGACCAATAATGGAATGTCGCCAAAAAACATTTTTGAGGCCAAATAAATATGGCTCTAATGAAATTGCTAATTAAAGGACATATTTCAGGTCTATTAAAAAATGAACTTATGGCTTTCACTAATGCTTTTCAGGGCTTTCTATAAATGAGAAATTCACTTTTGTACACAATTTTTTATAGAAAAACATATATTGTAAACTGTATTTTCACTGTAAACATACAAACTGGGAATGTCGCCAGAAAACATTTTTTCAGCCAAATAAATATGTGCCTAATGAAACTGATAATAAAAGGACATATTTCAGATCCATTAAACTATGGCTTTAACTAATTTTTCTAATTGGAAACATGAAGATCATCTTTAATGTATAATCTACAGGTTTATTTCTTTTTGATTAATTGATTTTTTTTTTTTTTTTTTTCAGGGCTTTCTATAAATGAGAAATTCACTTTTGTATACAATTTTATATAAATAAAAAACAAAAAATCTTATATTGTAAACCGTATTTTCACTGTAAAAACATACAAATTGGGTCCATCCAAAAGACCAGAGAAATATCGCCAGAAAACATTTTTTCAACCAAATAAATACATATCTAATGAGATTGATAATAAAAGGACATATTTCAGGTCCATTCAAATATGAACTCAAGATTTTAACTAATTTTTCTAATTGAAAACATGAAGATCATCTTTAATCTAGAGGTTTATTTGTTTTTGATTAATTAATTTTTTTTTTTTTCAGGGCTTTCTATAAATGAGAAATTCACTTTTGTGAACAATTTTATATAAAAAAACATAAAATCATATATTGTAAACTGTATTTTCACTGTAAAAACATACAAACTGGGTCCAACCAAAATGTCAGTGGAATGTCAACAGAAAACATTTTTTCAACCAAAAAAATATGTATCTAATGAAATTGATAATAAAAAGACATATTTTATGTCCATTCAAATATGAACTCAAGGCTTTAACTAATTTTTCTAATTGGAAACATTAAGATCATTTTTAATGTATAATCTACAGGTTTATTTGTTTTTGATTAATTGAATTTTTTTCAGGGCTTTCTATAAATGAGAAATTCATATGTATACAGTTTCATATAAAAAAACATAAATCCTATATTTTAAACCGTATTTTCACTGTAAAAATATACAATTGTATTCTTTCGAAAGACCAGAATAACACCAGAAAAAAAAATTCAACCGTATCTAATAAAACTGCAGATAAAAAACAGATTTCAGATCCATTAAAATACTTTTAAAAGTATCTTTAATCTACAGTTTTATTCGTTTTTAATTAATTGAATTATTTTATCCTCCAAAAAATAGGTTTCTTATGAAATTGATTATGGAATAACTTATTTCAGTATCATTTAAATATAAGATTGTATTTGAACTAATCTATAATTTTATATGCTTTTAAATTGAAAATATGATAATTGTAGCTTAATTTCAATCATTTGACTTGATTATTTGATGGTTATGTAGTGTGTAATTTGTTTAATTTAATTCTATAAGTACTTACTACCAAAAATTTATGGTAAAACACATACCTGAAAAAGAAAAAATAATTAGTTATAATTAATTTTGTGGCCATATCTAGAATATGCAAAACAGGATTTAAAAGACATACGTATCAGTAATTATATTTAGAGATTGACATTATTTATAACAGATATTCTTTGACATCCCATCCGCTTCCACGTGAGATAGGCGATATCGCCGTGCAGATACCTCCATCTCCATAATGAAATTGGGTCCGTCGATATTGAAAAAATAACAGCCTTTCGCTATCAAACGGCTTGACGGCTGTCACATGTCGTTGATATTGGACTGCGGACACGTTTCGATTTTGCACCAGTCATTCACACATAAACACACACACTCACATACTCTCGCACCCAGTCACACAGTGGCACTTTGTTCGTGACCTGTGTGCCCAATTGCACTGGCCGTATTTAGTTCGGATCACTGCTAATTTTATACAAGTAGGTCGCCAATTGACCGTCTCCCGATCAGAAATAACTTTGGGAATACCAATTTTTGATCGCACCATCCTTCGCACCTCAATTTAGTCCAAACAAGTTTTTCTTTCTACTGAAGTGGAAAAATATATTCTATAAATGGTAATTAATTGGTCATTAGAACAAACATTAAACTGTTGTATAAAAACTGGACTAATTTTAGAAAAATTGTTAAATTAAACGATTGAACTTTGTTTTTTCATTAATCACTTCCCAATTAAATTTATGCATTGGCATAAGAAAAATATTCTTTTGAGCAGACAAAGCATAAATGTAATGATAATTAGCAAACGTAAATCGAATAAAGCTCTTGTTTAGTTTGTGTAACACGTTAATACACGAACGGTTTTGCAACCTAATAAAATTAATTAAACAGCATAAAAGAAATTACAAATCGGCACGGTTTTATCTAATTCAAGCGGTCCTTTAATAGGAAAATGTATTGTATATTACGGCATATTTTCGAACGGCGGTTTAATTAAAAAAGTATCATAAAAGATGAGAGAGGACGTACTGTAAACGCTTTTATTGGAAAACTTGGGAACTAATTAAATTAAAATCTATGAAAAGCTTCGGTTAAACGCCACATAACAATACCGATAGTCTGTAAAAGCCCCATGGGCATCTGAACACCTAGCAAATTTTCTATTTAGCTGCGTTATTAAAGCAACATAATTAAACACCTTTCAATGCCAGTACTCAACTTCAGATGGATAATCGCATTAATTAGCTTAATTAAGCAACAGAGTAAAATTGTTTTAATACGTGATTCACATAAATTGTGAATTCCGTATTATTGAATTTAGGGCTCGTTGCATGTGTAATATTCCCCCGGAACATTTAATTTATTTGAATACATTCCGTATTTCCAATTCAACTGCTTGAATCACTAAAAAACACGACATACAGCATTCGTGAGTCGTGTAATTAAAGTCAGACTTTGACTATAAAAATGCTGAACTACCGAGAAAAGCGAACATTTCCAACATCTTGCATCCAAACTCCCCAATACACCTTGCATAACTGAACTTAAAGCAATCACCTCCGCACTGCAAAACTCCATTAAGACTAAACACAAATTGAATCTCGCAAAGTTAAAACTCATCTAATTACACCTTTGTGCGGGGCCGGATCGATTTAAATATCGCTAATCCGCGATAAAATCAAACGCCAAAGTCAAAAAGTTCAATAAAGCCAGGCACATAATACATTCGAAACTTCGACTCGGAAATTACTTCTTTGCCTCAGCTAGTTTTAAACAAAGTTTCAGTTTATTATTACAATTAGTTTGACGCAGTTTCACATATGCGAGAAGGAAACGAAGTCTATTGCTCTAACCTGTTGTAGGACTTCTTTTCTCACAATAATCTCGAAAACAATTTAATCAAAAGTGCTTCTAATTGAATAAACACTTGAAATAACTTAGGTTTCAAAATGAGTTTTGCTTGTGTGTACTTGTTTAAGCGCAGCAAAGTTTTAACTTTGTGCTGCCAAGCTTCAAGGGATTTCTGGATCAGCTCTGGAGCAACTGATTAAAACAGTTCGAAGTAGTTGGTGTATCCAATAAAATTTTACAATATAATAATTCTTTGGCGCAAAAACTTGAAAAACAATATAAACAGCTTGTTTCGAAGGAAGTGTGCAATTTATTTTATAGTTAATCGTAAATTGCTTCCTTGATTACAATTAGTTGATTGACATAAAATTAATGTCATTAAAGGAAAATTGCAGTAAATCTGCATCTGTAAATATGACATTTCCATACAGAATATTTTAATTATAAATCATTAGCATGTCAGTAGCATTAAGCAGAATTAATTTTACATTAAAAATGGAGTCGTAGTCAGAGTATTAGCACACATCATCATTTATTTTAAAAATACGTATATTTTATAAATTTGAATTAAGTCCTTTTACGCAATATCTTAGTTTTACATTTTATTTTATTTCTCTGGCCATCACCGAATGTATAATATATAGAAATTTTATTTTAAACGTTGGACAACTTAAATAAATGTTTATACCTGAGACAAATTTACGAGGCGAAATAAAAAATGCAAGATTAAATTTCAATTTCCTTCAGCCGCGTAAAAATTTCATAAATTGCTACCAAGCCAACTGAAAGGAGATTAGGAAAAATTACGCCCGCCTCCACTTTAAAGCAAAAATATAAAATGAACTAACTAAAATTCGCATCACTCTTCCAAATAGAACTTAAAAAATAACTGTTGAACGAAGATAAGGCCGCAATATATTAAAACCGGAGGACGCAGAAAGAATTAAGGAGGTGAGTTCATGGAACTATCGTTATCACCACCGACACAAAAAAAAAACTACACGTTATCATCAGGTCAAACACTTTCATTTTTTGAGTTCAAAGACACCTGAATAATATGTAGGTATATATAAGAAGCAGACGATCAAAGAGTGAAATAATAATTCAATAAATTATAACCCTGACTTGAATTAATCGAAAACCCGGGCGCAATATTTTCCGCATTGCCACGAAACCGAAGAACGAGTCATCCCGCCTGCGGAAACCCTAGAATCGCCCCCAGAATCACATCGAAGCGGGGCAATAAACAGGGAACACTTCTAAGTGAAACAATAATGGAATAAAAAGTGGTTGTTTAATTTCCGGAACGGGAGCGGGCTGCCTGGATGCCGATTCGCCACCAGAACGACAAACTACTGCCAATTTCCTGAGCTCATTTCCCTGCTCGACCGCTAAATCAGACTGCAAGACACCTACAGCCGAAGGTATTAAACCGATTCATGTTCCGGTTTTTACTGTAATCGCGATTCGATACGGAAAAGTTGAGTTAACAATAATATTATTTTTAAAATGGTAGCTTCCTTGTTTCCGCTGATGGCAGAAAGTCTGGAAAAATACTCGACTGTTACTTTAAAGGATTTATCCGCGAACTTTTCGGATCGTAAATATGCAGGAGAACAGTGAAATAGCTTCGGTTCGCAGTTGACGGCATCGCATTGTTGGTAGATAGTGCGAAGTGAATTTGAACATCCCCAAATTTATTTGCGAGTACATTGTGGTACGGAACCGTTTCCTGCTATCGGGACCGCGAAAAAACAAGACCGAACGGGGAATGCACGCAGGACGATAACGAGAGCCAAATATGTAGAAGTTTGTTGCTTTCTCATGTAAATAATAAGATAAGATGAGGTAAAAACTCACAATGCAAACTTTTCGGAAAAGAATTCGCATACGCTGAACGCTGTTTACATAAATACACACAAATCAGGACCATACCGACAAATGCTCCTTTATTTATGATTTTCTTTTGTCGTTCCTGCGATTTAACAAAGTTTACCTTACAAATAACCGTTGTGTGTATTAGGATTTCAAAGGGAAACTATCAAGTCGATCGTTCAATCAAATTTCTTACAATTTATCGTAAGAATATTAACTACTGGAAAATTAATTAATCTTAAAATATAAAGTACTCAATAAAGTAAACATCAATACATTTAACATATGTTATATTTTATATTTTTATATGTTTAATATGTTTCATATGTTTTATATGTTTTATACATTTTATATATTTTATATATTTCATATATTTTTTATATTTTATATATTTTGTATATTTCACATATTTTATAAATCATATATATTTATATATTTTATATTTTTATATGTTCCATATGTTTCATATGTTTCATATGTTTTATATCTTTCATATGTTTCATATGTTTCATATGCTTTATATGTTTTATAGATTTTATATATTTCATATGTTTTATATGTTTTATATATTTTATAAATTTTATATATCTTATATATTTTATATATCTTATATATTTTGTATATTTTATATATCTTATATATTTTGTATATTTTATACATTTTACATATTTTATATATCTTATATATTTATATATTTTATATTTTTATATGTTCCATATGTTTTATATGTTTCATATGTTTTATATGTTTTAAAGATTTTATTTATTTCATATATTTTATATATGTTATAAATTTTATATATCTTATATATTTATATATTTTACATGTTTCATATGTTTTATATGTTGTATTATATTTTTTATACATTTTATATATTTTATATATTTTGTATATTTTATATATTTTATACATTTTATATATTTTAAACATTTTATATATTTTGTATATTTTATATATTTGAGGAAATTAAAATAAACATTAAAACTGAAGTATCTCAAAAATGGTTGTGTTAATCAAAATTAATCAAGAGTACCTTTTTTCTTCCAAACTATTCAAATGATATGAAGAGCTTAATAGATACAAAAATATTCAGTGGCGAAGAAAATAGAGCGAGAAAAATGGAGAGCCTCCTAAAATCTACACCACTGGAAGAAATGGAAGAAGAAACAATGTTTGAACTTTAAATTTGAGGAGCTGTATTTCCTTCAGGGGAAATTTTTATTTTAATATCTTTCATTATTCAACACATTCCAACTGCTCCCAAATTTTGACCACCCATTTTAGAAACACCTTGAATATAAAGGTTAATACAAAAAACTTAAAATATAATAAAAAAGTCTATTTAAATAATCCATTTAAAGGTAAACCAGTTGCACAAAAATCCTTGAATCTGAATCAGGAAAGACCCAGAGAACAGCTGCATCTGGGAAAACATATCGAATCATCGCACGCAAACAAACGAAACAACGCGGAATACAAGGAGCAGAAATTAACGACTGCAAAGGGATTACATAACAAACACTCGTTCCTACACTTAGTTGCAGGCATCTAGTTTGGGAAACCCCGTACAACAACCGGCGTTGCGGTTTCGTCATGCGAACAAGCAAACGGACAGCAAATAATGAAAAAACCAACTAACAAGTGGAAGAGTGTCAATATTAAATAACGCAACAATGGCTAATATTACAAACCGAGTTTTCAATTGCATAATGGAAATGACAATGAAACTTAATTAACGCCATTTCACGAAACGTTATTTTTTCCTCTAGCCGTCTCGCTCGCACCCATCGGGTCCGCCGCTAATTTGTGTTTTCGGTCTGGTAATGTGAACGAATCTAAATAAAGTGGAGTTCCGTTTCCTCGGTGTCGGAGGAGGAGGAGGAGGAGGAAAAAAAAAGGTGCCACGCCACGTTCTCGAATTAGCGCTGGTCCGTTCGTTTGTGTTCTCGGATGCACTCATTTGGGCATGAAAACGACGAGTACAACTCTCGGTGCACGTTGCCTGTGTTCTCTCTTCCTATTTTTTATGGTTCCGTTGCTCTTGCGGCTAGCTGTAAACGTGTAACTGTTTTCTTTTCTTTGCGTCGCTTCCGATCATCAACGATTCATAATCCTCCTTTTTCGCACTGCGTGTCTCGGTACATGTGTAATGGACTGCAATTATTTAGATTACATTTCACAAACAAAGTGTTTCAACGTGTGGATTTTAGAGTCGATGGCTGAACTGCGACAATCGATCTGAAGACCTAAAAAGAGACTGTCGGTCGTCGGTATAAAAAGTAGAAAATCTCTAATAATTGTAATGAGTTCTGCATGTTTAGTTCGACGTAATTTTCATCAGTGTTGCAGCAGAATGCAACGGGAGCCCAACAAAGGATGTCTGGGCATTCAGATCAGCGCTCTCCAAGCAGTGTTTGTCGTGCTCGAGTTTTAGCTCTGCTACGTTCTATGGGATCATTATTAAGAACAAAAGACAGTGAAAATGAGATGATTATGGACGAGGCCTCCACTTCGCCTTCTCTTTCCAGTACAAGTGTGCAGACATGAAAGGACCTCGGCTGCGTCTCTCACCCTAATTTTCATGAGCCATCGTCGACATCAGCAACTCTTGCAGTCTTTCATACGTCGAGCATCTGCTGATTAAGCCATTAAATATTTAGCTGCCGCGGTATGGATTCCAATGTTCCCGGATGTGCACTTGAAAATTGAAATCTTGCAATATCCTTGCAATAAATACACTTTTTGATAAAATTCACGTCACAAAGAAACTAAGAAACAATAGGTTCATCTTATCACTTATCAAGATTATAACTACATGATTAATATAAAAGACAACAAAAGGGTGACATCTATTTGGAAATCCCATCAGAATTCCCACCATTCTTTGAAACTAAATATACATGTTTCTTTTGTTTAAAGACTGATATATAAGAAGAAAATTATACTAAGTACCAATGTTTATAAAAGACAATTACTCGTCATCTGATTTAAATAATAACAATTCTCCCGTCTGGCAATAAAAACAAGAATCCAGTGAACATCCGCAAACAAAAAACGGGCACATCCAACCGCGATGAACGGCGCATAGCGGCTGAGATATTAAATAATCTTGTTTGTGTTCGGCGTATTCGAAATCTGATGGAATGGAACGGGGGAGCGCGAGGGCCTCAAAGAAGAACCGATATTGTGATCAAATGTGCCCCCCCAGCCGCGCCGCCCCTGCGGGCTGCGCTCAACCATAAAGTCACTGGTGGCTGCGGGCACTCCAGAAAACGGCGCAATTGGATATAAGGAACATTTGTGTACGGGAACGGCTCCGCCGCCGACGAATGGTTTTTTTTCTTCCACGAAACCGGGCCGCAGAGGTAATACCGAAATTTTAATAATTCATGGCGCTATAATAGAAATGGTGAATAAGTTATGCAAGCCTTTGGTGCACGTGCCATCGACTAGGCTTGGATATCATTATTTAGTGGATCAATTGTGCGATATTCAATCGATAACTGTAACCGCCACTGAGTCTCACCATGGTTACTTTTGGTCATAAATGGACGGGTTTACTGCTCCGAATAATAAACAAGATATTACCAGTATGTTGACTAACAGAATTTTCTGTTTGGGGTTATCAGTAGGATCGCATTAAGTGACATCTCAGAAATATGAATCAATTTGCCATCCAAATAAAGTAGTTGACCTCCATTTCCTCCAAAAGTCAATTCTTACTCTGAATAATAAATAAGGTATTATCGGAATAACACATTTTTACCACAAAATATTCAGGCATTATGAAAAGTTCTCAAAGAGAAAATGCTCTGCTTG
This sequence comes from Aethina tumida, assembly GCF_024364675.1. Classification (NCBI taxonomy): domain Eukaryota; kingdom Metazoa; phylum Arthropoda; class Insecta; order Coleoptera; family Nitidulidae; genus Aethina; species Aethina tumida. Next base: position 27,199,374 of record NC_065439.1, read on the forward strand.
AGCTTGTTTGTAAGATCACAGTAAATACCATCTTAAAAATACAATACAATATCATCCACAAATATTTTATTACAAAATAATCTACACAATTTGTCAGATATACTGGTTTATTTCCTTTTTCCCTTTCTGTAAATTCATACACCGAATATTAGACAAGGTATTATCAATATATTGATTAATTTTTACCACAAAATATCTAAACACGAAGAGGACTTCTAAAAGATAAATTGATACGTTGGAGCTTGTTTGCAGGATTACAGTAAGTACCATCATAAAAATACGATTGAATTTGTCATCCAAAAGTAATTGTTCATTTACTTTTTCTCCCTCAATAATCCTGCTCCGAATATTAAACAAGATATTATTAATAATATTTTTATAACAGAATACATATCTAATACATGATGAAGAGCTCTCAAAAAGAAAATGTTCTGTTTGGGCTTGTTTGGGAGATTACATTAAGTACCATCACCTAAATGCATTTCAATTTGTCAGATCTACTGGTTTGTTTTCTTTTTCCCTTTCTGTAAATTGATACTCCGAATATTAAACAAGATATTATCAATATATTGACTAACATATTTTTACCAGAGCATCTCAAAAACACGATTCAATTTGTCATTTGCTTTTCCCCATCAATCAATACATATCTATCCATGATTAAAGTAAAAAACAGAATGAAACAGTAAATCACTTAAATACAGGAACACTACACAATGGAGGCGTAAATCAATTATCTCATCCCCACGACCGCTGATGGTCGGACACTTCGGAATCGCGTCCCATATGGACGTCGAGGAAACGCTGTGACCGAGATTCCATCAACTATTTACCTAATTGACAAGAAGTGCATTCGCGATCGTGAGCGGCATGCAAAACGCCAACCCCCGGTCCGCAATCGGCCGCCGCCTGGGTATAAATCAAGCCGCTATCGCTAAACCCATGAAAAATTGACTCTTAACTTTTTGATCAAATACGGGGCCGGTTCGAAGCCAACGTCTGATGCAACGCACGTCTGCGACGATCTATCCGTAATTTTGGTGAACGATATTTTGCCGCAGTCCGGCACCGAAACGATGCGGCATCTTGCAATTAATCAAGACGAACACATTGTGCATGCACACCTATCTCGTTGCAGCCTGTTTCGACATCAGAACTAGTTTAAAGAGTTGAATTTAGCTGTCATAAAAGTTAATTATAATGGTGGCATTAAAACCTGAGTTGTTTGAACAGAACAGAACGCAACATAACGAGTTAAAATAAAATGCTTTCACTCGGTGGCTTGTCGCTTTGAATATACGGTTTAATTGTTCGCGTGACATTTCGGATTGTTTTTGAATCGGTACTTGCTAACAACAGGTTCATTTTCTAATTCTGGTCACCGTGTTTATATAACGTGTCCGGAGTGTGTGCGTTCTGCAGTCGCGAAGACGATTTGTGTTGAGAAAGGTCAATACCATGAGTGGCTATTTTGGTATATGAAAACAAAAGGTTAATTTTATGATACGAATTAACTATATTTATCTTGCACCAAACCAGAAACACACAGTTTTATTTATAAATGTAAAAACATATCAAATTTGTTTAACAATCTTATTAAGGTAAGTGCAGTGCCATTTGTCGGACTGCGTAAAAGTTCTCTAATCGCACTGTACCAATTAACCTTTAAGTTGACGCTTGAAGTGAAAATTGCGTTAGTTCCACATGTTTGAGCTATTTTTAAGGCGACGTAATAAAAGTGTTACTCCCAGTTGCCCATAAAGGATGCGTCGAATAATTTGCAAATGTCTAAGGATTCGGTAACATTTCCATAACAAGACGAAGAAACGTAATTCTTTCGCAAAATCGACAAATTGAAAGAGTGCGGATGGTAAAGTTATTTGGCGCATTCCTGCGATTGGATAGTTTATGTATCGGAATGCATTGCTTAAAATGTTTGCAGGTGCATATTCAATTGGATTTATTTACATTATTTGGCCCGGGAACGGGCACACTATCTTGTAGCATTTCAGCCAACATCTCTGGAAAATGAAATTTCACACAGTGGGAGCGTAACTCTAAAAATACATTCCGCCTCCGTTCTCTAAAGATCAAGTTGTCTTCCAATTGTCCAATAATAACACAATTAATAAATTTCCAATGGACGTCTTCAAGTATTTATTAGGGACAGAAGTTGTTTCCGCAATGAATATTTTATGACCACGGTGCGTCCGGTCGGGTTTGCGGGCCATGTGTTCCAAAAAGTCTTGAAACATTGGGCCGCAATGCAGTAAAGTATCTAAAATACCTTAAGTAAGACCCCAAATCATCTGTACTTGATAGGAAATTGTCTAGTCAAGTTAAACAACGCTCAAGAAACTGCTTCAAACTTTTATTATATATTACAGATAGATATCGTCGGTCTGCGCTGCAGCGGATTTTTATTGAATGTCCCGGATTCGAATTTATTTTATGGTGTTGCGGTACAGAAACTGCTGATTATGCCCCTTAATGTTCTACCGACTGGCCATAAACACATCGGTGTTTAAAGTTGGAAATTGATTAAAAACTTTATTTCTGCTTTGGTTTATTGATTAATATTATTCATTAATATTCATATTTATTTCTTTCTCACATAATTTTTATAATTGGACCACATATTTTATAATCTTCTTGTTAGATCTTGGGTCAATCACAAATTCATTTAAAAAATCTTTACAAATGGAAGTTGTTTCCACCAAATCATTTACTAATTATTATAAAAGTATCGTGTTCTTAATTTTCTCAAGTTTGAAGACCACATATTTATATTTAATGAGTACCAATAATTGCTTACTTCTTATGAACAATTTAAACTTAGAAAAATAAACAATTCAATAAGCATAACAAAACCTGCAGTTTAAAACTAAGAAGACGATGGAGATTACTCATATTTTATGTTAAAATAGTAAATATTAATTTCCCTATTTATTTCTTACTGCAATAATTTTAAAATTTGGATCACAGATTTTTTTCTAGTTATCATACATACATACAATATCAAAAATATTGAATTTTGCAGTAACTTTTGCCTCTTCAAGTTGGAACTCCCTGATAATTGTCATGGTCTTTGGGTTTTGAAATTTATCAATTGGTAATTATTTAAGACTTCTTGTTGGAACTTTCATGTAAAAATTGGTACGTTTTCCAAGTGCTGAATATGATGGTATCAAAGAGAAAATCATTTAAAAAATCTCTATAAATACAAGTTGTTCACACCTAAATCATTTACTATTTTTTACAAAAGTATGGATATCTTAATTTTCTCAAGACTGAAAACCCCATATTTATATTTAATGAGTGCCTATAATTTCTTACTTCTTGTGATCAATTTAGACTTGAAAAACAATTTAGTTCAATAAATATTCTTTGAGAAATTCTTAGACGGAAGATATGAGATGAGAATAGACAACCATAATAAAACCTACAGTTTAAAACTAAAAGAATGATGCAGATTACCCACATTTTATGTTGAAATACTAATATTAATTTCCACATTTACTTTTTACAGCAATAATTTTAAAATTTGGATCATAGATTTTATTCTAGTTATCATAAACATATAATCACAAATATTGAAGTCAAATAAATTAATTTTGAAGTAACATTTGCCTCTTCAAATTGGAATACCCTGATAATTATCATGATTTTTGAGCCTTGAAATTATCACTTGGTAATTGTGTATAAAATCTTCCAACAGTCTTCTTATTGGAACTTTAATGTAAAGACTGGTACATTTTCAAGTACTAAATATGATGATATCAAACAAAAATTCATTTACAAAAACTCTACAAATAAAAGTTGTTTTCACTTTAATCATTTAATAATTGTTATAACAGTATCCACATCATAATTTCCTAAAGATTGGAGACCTCATACTTATACTTAACGAGTGCCTATAGTTTCTTAGTTCTTGTGACCAATTTACACTTGAAAAACTATTTAGTTCAATAAATATTCTTTGAGAAATTTTTAGACGAAAGATATGATATGAGAATAGAGAAACCATAATAAAACCTACAATTTAAAACTAAAAGGATGATGCAGATCACCCATATTTTATGTTGAAATACTAACATTAATTTCCACATTTACTTGTTACAGCAATAATTTTAAAATTTAGATCACAGATTTTCTATTTATCATAAACATACAATCACAAATATTTAAGCCTTGAAGTTACTTTTACCCCTTCAAGGTGGAACTCTCTTATAATTATCGTGGTCTTTGGGAATTGAAATTTGTCTATTGGTAATTATTAATGAAGTGAGAAAGATGGTTGACCATCTTAATTTAATAAATTTAATTAATGTATACAAAAGTCAATTTTATGATCTTTGTGATGAAATCTTCAACTGATATTCTGTGCCAAAAAAATTAGATTGTTGGGGAATGAAAGACAGGCTTCCTTGGTAAATTGTATTTAAAAGACAGTGAGAGTTCATCGTTCTTGAGTTGTCGCCCACTCGTTGCGAAGTCGTATTTCGTGCAAGACACCGACATGTCAATCGGCGTTTGATATACAATAACTAGACATTCATCAACTTCCATCTCCGCATTTTCCCGTCAGCGCATTGTTGTCGACTCCTATAACGGGCTGGAGACTTGTCGTTTTTAATCTTCTAATAACTCGCCGCAATCGAAATCCCATCCCGACGTTATTGTTACGGGAAATCTGTAAGACGTCGGATTGGTAATCAGACTGTATTTCCGTCGGCTGCCACAATTGGTCCTGACGTATTTTAATAATTGCATTAAAGAAACCGTCCGCCATAATTGTGTCGTTCCAATTTGTGGATGTGCTGACTGACGTAAAAATTCCTTCCGGCCCGTATTCGGGTTAAATGTAGCTTCGCAATGGGAAATTTAAATATTTTCTGCATTCGCTACGTATTTTTAATGCGGAAAAAGCAGCGGAAAAGAGAAACAAATAATCGAGCAACACGACTACCGGGACGGTCGAGATTTGGGCGTAAAAGCCGCGGACAATTACTTAAGAAAATGAAGTTTTCGATGCAAAAACGCGTCTGTGCACATTACAAATGAATTTGTTTTCGTGGAACTGCACGGGCACCAGAGAAAACGTGATAAAACAAGAGAATATGTCACTGTCAGCGGTATCATGTATTTTGTAGCAATTTTACAATATGTTTTTGACTGCTGGCCAGCTGCCAGCCATTATTCGATTTATGGCTCGCCTTTTCCTAAACATCTTTTTTAAATGCACACTTCCTGATTAACGGACGCCGAATAAATTCTCGGGACGCGGCGGATTGCGAAAAAAATAAACGGACATTACAATTTCGTTGCGATGATGCGGTTTGTTGAATCGCCTGTCTCTAGGTCAAGGTAGCTGTGACGTCAAAGGCTCACTTTAATGTAGATGCCAGATATTTTTGGTACCGGTGAAAATAGATTCTGTCTACGTTTCCAAAGGATTTTTAGCATTGTGAAAAATTCAGGTATTCAACTGTCACAATGAATCATAAAATATATTTCCTTATTCAAATCAAACATACGAAGATTTGTTATGTCATTCAAAGACAAATATGCTTGATGACTAATTATAAACAGAATAAATTTAAAAATTTTTCTGTTTCAAGAATGTAATAATAATTAACTAAGAATTATTAGTTTTGTTTTATATTATTATGATCGTATCTGGAAAATTTGGTCATATAATTGTCTAAAATCTTAAAAAGTGTTTAATATTTTAGACAATTTTAATAATTCATATTTTACTAATCACAAGATTAAATAACAAAAGATTCATCAAGATTTCCTTAATATTATGTTATGATGCATTTAAATTACTGTAATTTTAATATTACTATTATTATAAACAATTTTTTACTAATTACAAGATTAGAACTAATAACTTGCCTTTATAAACATAGACACACATTTGATTAAACAAGAAGAGTTCCATCAAGTTTTCCTTAATTTTATATATAAATTAATGTAATTTTAAAAATTATTATTTTTTACTACAAATATATATTAAAAAGTAGTCGTAATCAAATAATTATTATCAAATTTAATGAGACGTAAAAAGTTAACTCCAAACAAAGAAGTTGAGGTTTTATTTTATACCACATAGAAGAATTTACATAAATCTGACAATATAATTATTTATAAATTAATATAATTTTAAAAATTATTATTTTTTACTACAAATATGTATTAAAAAGTAATTATAATTAAACAATTATTATCAGATTGAATGAGACTTAAAAAACTAACTCCAAACTAAGAAATTGAAATTTTGTTTTATACTACATGGAGGAATCTGTATTAATATGACAATATAATTGATTATAAATTAATATAATTTTAAAAAATATATTTTACTACAAATATGTATTAAAAAGTAGTTATAATTAAATTATTATTATTAGATTGAATGAGACTTAAAAAGTTAACTCCAAACTAAGAAATTGAGGTTTTGTTTTATACTACATTGAAGAATCTGCCTAAAATCAGTCAATTTAATTGTATAAAACAACATAAACAATTTCTAAAACAACTAATCATTTACTAATAACGAGATTATAACTAATAACTTGCCTATATAAACATCCACATACATTTGCTTAAACAAGAAAAGTTCCGTCAAGTTTTCCTTAATTTTATGTATAAATTAATATAATTTTAAAAATTATTTTTTATTTCAAAAAGGTAATAAAAAGTAGTTATAACTAATAAATTGTTAACAGATTCAATAAAAATATTAACTTCAAACTAAGAAGGTTTTGTTTTACACTACAAGAAAGTATCTCTATAATTTGGGCCATTTAATTGTTTAAAACAATATAAACAATTTTTAAAATAATTTATATTTTACTAGTCATAAAATTATAATTAATAATTTGCCTTTACAAACACCTACAAACATTTTCTTCTACAAGAAAAGTTCAAGTTTTTCATAATTTTATATTTAAATTTAAAAGTTGTTGTTATTTCTTCAAATATGTATTTAAGTAGTTAATATTAATTATTATTCGATCAAATAGGATTAAAAAATTATCTCCAAAATAAGAAGTAACAGCTGTGCGTTAATTTTGACAAGATAAGCTGCACAAATCTGGCAATTTGAAAATACATTTTTCCCGGCAGATCAGTGGAAAAGTTATAAATACAAAGCGTTTTAAACGAACCGAACAACCACTAATGCATAACAGACATAATAATTGACTGTTGGCCTTGAATCTACTTGTGTATACTGTTGGCTCTCAATAAATTCTAATTTTCGTCTTACGACTGACAAGATAATTTTTCGAAAACTTTGATCTTTTTGAAAATTGTTTTCATTGTGAACGTTTGATTAATTATATGTGTTTGAATTGAAAATTAATCACACAACAAGGATAGTTGTAACGTTGGAGACAAATCACAACACTCAAGGTTATATTAATTACATAGTTAATAATTGATTTCCAATGTGAAAAGTGCTAATTAAATTAGAACCGAAGTAACGCAAAACAATCGATAAATAAAGTCAACTTTGAAAAATTGCACAATCCCAATTGTTTGACTAAAAATCATGTAGATAAATGTTAACAATAAAAAAACAATAGCGTTGATTAACTTAACTGTAGGCATTTAATTTATATTTTATTGTTCTGGTCAAATTTTCACTAGATTATATGCAATATTTGCCTGAAATTTAATGCGTTTAAATTATACTAGCCTCTATGTTGTATAAATAAACAGTAATTATTGTCGGTTTGTTTTAAATTTTCATTAACATGTTTCCGAAGCTGCGAATCACTAATAAAGTACAATCGGCCTTATTGGCTTATTTATGTAAATGTGCGTTTATAATTCACCAACCTCTGTGCGAATTATTTAACGTGATTTATGGCACCGTTATTCTAAAATATAAATACCCATAATTAATACAGTCCCAAATCTATCCTGCAGTGCGGCACTCAAGTGGAAAAAATATTAATTCGCCTTCGAATGAAATGAGACGCGAACACGATACACATTCGTTAGGCCATTATAAAACATTTTAGCGGTGATACGAAAAATATTCTGCATTTTCCGACACCGAAAGGCAAAGCCATCAATCAAAATATTTACTGACGCGCCTCACGATGGGCTCGTTACAGCCGGGCAAAAAGCTGGCCGAAAGTAAGTTTTTAATTTTAATGTTAGTTATTCGAAATTTGTAATGTGGTTAAAGCGGAAAAGTTGTTATTAAAAAATATTGTAATAGGAGGCGACGCGACACATCCAGAAAAATGTTTATCCTTAATCCGGCAAGCGGGCGAGTGACAATAAAAAGAGAGGGAAAGGTGGATGGTTAAGGGGCGGCGGCGGAAAGAGACGGAAACCGCGAACTCTTATTTTAATAACTCGCTTCCTCGCTCATTGCCAGCTAATTGTCTAAATGAGAAATGAAAATTCACCTGCATTTAGCTTAAATTGGGGAAAGTTAGCTAACAATTTCAAAATAAGTGCAGTTTTCGTGGGGTGCCATTGGAGCGAGCTTAATCGTATTAGGGAGCGTCCCTTAGGAAATTTTTACAACACTGTTAAACAACTTTTATAATTACGAACATTATTACTGTATAAAATGTACGCTGAACGGCCATTAAAGCGTTCCATTTTTATGCTTCTTTAACAAACTATCGATGGATAGAATGTTAACGGTTTTGGTGCTAAAGCGTCACAATTTGTTTACTCCCTTAGATGTCTTACATTCATTAACGTAGTTTATCTTTTGAAACGACAAAACTTACTTTTTTAATTAAATTTCAACTATTAGGGATTACGTTGAGTTTCCAGCAATGATTTTCAAATATTAAACAAATAATAGGTAAGCAAAGAGAACGATAACTCTTATTCTCTAAGCTATTTCTTAAGAACCCTTTGACTTATTTATACATTCTTTTTTAAATCTCAGCAAATCAGACCATAGTTTATTATTTTTAATGACTTTTTAATGGATTATCAGTATTTTTTGTATATGTTTCTCAATAATTATCAATATAAAATAAATTTCAGGACAATATTTTATTGTCAAGAGGTACAAGAAAAAAATATTGAACAATTTAATAAATTAATTTAAATAGTAAATTTGTTTTTAACAAGGGTTATCAATAATTATGATTATAAAAGAAATTTCAGGACAATGTTTTATTGCCAAGAGACCCGATAAGAAAATTTTGAGCAATTTAATAAATTAATTTAAACAGTAAGTTTGTTTTTAACGTGGCTTCTCAATAATTATCATTATAAAATAAGTTTCAGGACAATATTTTAATGTTAAGAAGTACAGGAAGAAAATTTTGGGAAATTTAATAAATTATTTTATATAGTAAGTTTATCTTTATTGATGTTTATAATAATATTATTATTACAAAAGAAATTTCAGGAGAACATCTTATTGTCAAAAGGCACAATGAGAAAATTTTGAGCAATTTAATAAGTTAATTTAAATAGTAAGTTTGTCTTTAACAAGGTTTATCAATAATTATCATTATAAAAGATATTTTAGGACAATAGTTTATTGTCCAGAGGCCCAATAAGGAAATTTTAAGCAATTTAATAAATTAATTAAAACAGTAAGTTTGTTTTTAACGTGGTCAATAATTATCATTATAAAAGAAGTTTCAGTACAATATTTTAGTGTCAAGAAGTACAAGAAGAAACTTTTGAATAATTTGATAAATTAATTTAAATAGTAAATTTGTCTTTAATGAGGTTTATCAATAATTATCATTGTAAAAGGAGTTTCATGACAATATTTTAGTGTCAAAGGGTACAAGAAGATCAATTTAATAAATTAATTTAAATAGTAAGTTGTTTTTTACCGAGATATGGGATAAAATTTGGGGCAATTAATAAATTAATTAAATAGTAAATTTGTTTTAATCATGAGATAAATGAATGAATGTCAATTATTGTAAATATTGAGAGATTTTTTAGGTAAAAAAACAAAATTGGATTTGACTTTGACACATCACCCCCCGAACAAACAAACAACAGTCACACACCCGATTGTTTGTCGCGACACATCGCACGAAAAACTTTTAAGGATTCATTAGCCGGTCCCCCCCATTCCAGACATTATTTCCGTTAATTTTCGAGCATTTGTCGCCGATGAGATTTCGAATTTCATTTCCGAACTCCGATTGCTTGTAAATGTTTTTCACGCCCCTCCGGGCGATGGATTCGACGGCGGGACCGACGGTAGGAAATTGCCACCCATCGTCCCCATCGTCCCCATCGAAATCGGTCGGCGGCCCCCCCGCCCGAAACTCACCTTTCGCAGGAAGTGATCGGGAAAGAGCGCAGCACAAAATTAATGCAACGCTCGCAGCTCTTAATGGGCGTTTATTGCGATTAATATACCAATCGTATGATGGGATTGCACGTAACTCACTTTGCCGCATTTCCATGTCACGATGAAACGATGGGGTGTTACCGGCTGTCCGACGTCCAATTTGTTAATTTCGTTTTGTTTAAATTACATCAAGTTTATCAGGTGTCAATGATGTTATTGACTGTACTGGATGGCCAACTGATTAAGGTCGTTGGCCTTATCTCAGAAAATAGACATAAAAATATTATTTTTTATTATTATATTATACTAAACTGATATTTTGTATTAACAGAGATATAATCAAAAAATCAGCTAAAAATGTCATATAACATATAGTATGGCCCAGCTATGACAGAATTAACTGTGAAACTGAAGAAGTTGGTGAAAACCTAAACATGATATTTTTTATTACCATTGAATAAATCAGAGATGTCATATATTAATACATTATGACTCAGCTATGCCCAAAAGGAACTGAAATGAAAATAATTCTACACTTTCCACTTGTATGGTATGTGCAGCAATAATTTTATTCTCAAGCAAAATACAATAATTTCAGAATTCCAATACAGACATAACTCTCGATTCTTGTATGGAAGTTAGCTAGATGTTAGTGGACATAATTTAAGTAATACAATTCACACAATACAGCAACGACATTAAACCTGCTTTTATAATTTGATAGACTGCATGTTTGAACGAATTTAATTATTGTTTAATTACAAACACGGTTTTACAGCCTCTTAAAATACAAAATTAACTTTAGGTACTTAATTTCGAATGGTCTATAAAATTAATCGTGGCCGTTTTATTTCAAACAAAACAATAGCCGTTTGGAGTTGTCCGTAAAACTTATTGGATGGTATATAAGGCGAATAATTCAATGTCGAATATTTTTGGACTTCCTGATAAATCTCGTGAACTTTACCTTGTTTTCGAATCTTGCAGGTTACAATTAACTGGAAAAATTTCGCTTATCTTACACTATAAATTTTAGTCAGTTGTAACAAAATTGTGTTAACATAATCTTATCAATAACAAATATTAAAATAGGACGTGTCATTATAACCAAACAGAAGTTATGCCATAAATTATGCGGTTATAAAAATTTTATTGGTCGAAGGTCAAAAAATCAATAATAGTTATTTTCCATCAAGAGACTGCGCCTCCGTAACCCCAATCGAATCTATTCTTTCAATCACAATATTGATTGAACACGCTTAAACACTTAACGACTATTTTGATTGTCCCCATAGTACAACTTAATACGGCATCAGCTCAATAAATGAACGTGGTGTAAAAATAGTAAACAAATTTTTGTGTTTGACCGAGATACGAGCACAATTAGTAATACGTGGGTTATAAATAACAAGTGCGGTTTATTCTTAACGTTACACTGTTTACAAAAATTTAAAGCAAATGAAGATCGACGAAGCTACGCGTTCCCTTGAACCGCAATCAAGCACTAAGAGCCTATTTATAGCCATTCCATGTTCTAGCATTTAATTCTGCTTATAGTAACTAGATATTTTCATTTACAAACATTCAATCATCTAAAAGCCGCCGACCAGACACGGAATGATAAATCGGGTGATATTGCCATGAATATGTAACTGAAATCGATCAACTTAACAACTTATACAAAACGACACAACATTTGATATTAAACCGTTTCTTTATGTTTGCATTCTACCAATTTGTGAAATGAATACACGTGAATCTGTTCAAGTTGAATAGAGTTCTATTTATTACGCAAGCAAACGTTGAAATCCTTCAATAAAAGGTAAAACATGAAGAATACATCTAAAGGATAACACAAAAATACAAAATAATGTATTTAGTAAATTAAATAAACCAATATTATTAAAAATTAATTAAGAGAATTCGATTTTATATTTTTAAATTCTAATTTAAAATGTAATAAAATTGCTACAGCTATATTATAGTTAATGCTTTAATACACGATTATTAATTAACAAATTAGGTTTAAAGACGAAAATCAATTTTAAAAATGTCAGATAATTAAATACAGATTCAAATTAGAAAAGTTGAAATCATTAATAAAAGGTAAAACATGAAGAAAACCATTAATAAAATTAAAATTTAAACAATAAACTGATATTATTAAATATCTATTAATAGAATTCAATTTTTTGATTTCCAAATTAAAAATATTATACAATTATTACAGCTAAATTTTTAAATTAAGCTTTAATATATAATTATGAATTAAAAAATTAAGTTTAATGAAGAATATCAATTATACACATGTCAGATAATAAAAAATATTATAACATTAACATAATCCTTCAAATTAATTTCAAATTTTTTGAAAATAAATAATTCAATTATGACAATAAAAGAGTTAACTGATGTTAAAAATGAATTAAGAGATTTGAATTTTATATTTTTAATGCTAAATTTAAAAAATAATAAAATAACAGATAAATTATTATAATATTAATTGGTACACAATTATTAATTAATAAACTAGGTTTAAAGACAAAAATCAATTTTAAAATAATCAGATAATAAAAAATAATATAAAATTAATATAATAATACTTATTAACTTCAAATTAATTTCAAGAGTTTTAAAAAGAAAAGGATAAAACAGGACAGTAAAAGAAATTCGTGAAAAAAACCTTTAAGGAACATAAAAATATACAAAAAATGAATGAATGAATGATGAAATGAAATGATATTAAAAATGAATTAAAAGACCTGAATATCATATTTTTAATTCAAAATTTAAAAAAATTATTAGAATATTAATTGGTATACAATTATTAATTAATAAATTAGGTTTAAAGAAGAAAATCAATTTTAAAATTGTCGTATAATTAAATATAGATTCACATTAAAAAACAAAGATGAAATACATCAATAAAAGGTAAAAAATGAAGAAAATCATTAAAGAAGATTGAACAGATATTAAAAACTTATAAGAAAATTGAATTTTTTGATTTGTAAACCTCAAAAATTATACAATTGCTACAGCCAAATTTTTGATTAAGTTTTACATTTATAGATTAAAAAATACATGAAAAAAAAATTAAAAATGAGTTAAAAGATGTGAATTTTATATTTTTAATTTCAAATTTAAAATTTTTTAAAAGAAAAAGTTGATATACTACAATAAAAGGAAATACCAAAAATAATGAACTTATATTAAAAATGAATTAAAAGATTTGATTTTTATATTTCTAATTTTAAATTTAAAAATAAAAAAATAGCAATAATTAAATATAGGTTCAAATTGAAATAGTTCAATAAACATATTACACATGAATTAAGAGATTTTAATTTTATATTTTCAATTCTAAATTTCAAAAATAATGAAATAGTAATACAGTACAGATAAATTATTAGAATATTAATTAATAGATGAAGAAAATCATTAAAAAACTTCAGAATTTAAATAATAATTTTAAATATAATTGTATATATTTTTTGAAAAGAAAAAGTTGGAACACGTCAATAAAAGGAGATGCATGAAGAAAACCACATAAATACATAAAAATATAAATAGAGAATTGATATTATTAAAAATAATGAATGATAAGAATTCAATTTTATATTCTTTAATTCTAAATTTATAAAATAATGAAATAACTAAAATTAATAAAGCATAGACTTAATGTATGACTTGTTTGTACAAAAATATTTATTGTATTTTAGAAAAATGTTTATTAATTCATAATCAACAACACGCCACTACACAAATACGAAAAAAAATTGTTCAACTTACATAAAATAATAAAGATCTTAAAACTAACGACCCCGGAAACTAACGTGCTAATCATAGCAGTATAAACTTATGAAATATTCGTGTTGAAAGTATGGGCCATCCAACAATAATTACAAGCCGTACTATTAACGTTAAACATGCATACGGATTTGACTATTATGTAAAACTGTCCAGGCCGAAAGAGACTAAAATAATTACCGTCTACCGGCTGCACAATAAAATATTAAAGCGGGGGTATTTTAAATCTTCAATTATTCAAGGGAAACAATTTTGAAACCCGTTAGTCAAACGCCGCGCGGCCGACCCAAGGAAATTCGTTGTGTGCTTGCCGGAAATTTTAAAATGGCCCTTAATTTGCTGTATCTAATTATCTAATTAGGTCAGCCTTTTTTTTCATTCTGCGTCGTCTTAAAAATGCCAATTAAAAATGTAAACGCACTTAATGCACGACCAGTAGCGTTCGCCCGGCGCAAGAAACGGCGCCCGCCTTTTAATTAACCGAAGACCACGCTTTGTTTGTTGTAATTGATAGTTTTTCTTGTTACGGGTTGTTAAATTAAATACGTCGTCGGTGGGAAACGGTGGCGGACTCAGTAAACTCTTTGTTAAGGAACTGTGTTATTAAATTTGACGTTGAAATTAATAAAACGATTCCGTGTTTTTCTATTTTGTGGTACGACTTCAAAGTCTTATTTTAATCTTTTAACATGTAGTACTAAAAACTATAAATACAATTAATCGTACATAGTTATTTAGAATCTTCTAATTGTTCTAGTTAATAATAAAAATAATTATTTTTAAATTGTATGATTTATTTATTATATTAACTGACATATAATCAATTATTTAATAAACTTACCTCAAATTTTTGTCATAAAATTTGAAATTATTAGCTTTCAGCTGTTCAACATTTGAAAATACTATTTTTGACGTCATTAATCATGTGCACGTAAATTATAATCTATACACACGCATTGTGTTTTAGTGAGAATTAAATTATGAAAATGTTTTAACAACGTATAGTAGAAATAATGAGATAACACAATTTACACCACATTTTTGTAGACATGATATAACTTTTCTAGGTAATTTTAAATCTCTTATCAAATCTTTTGATTATTACCGTTTGCTTCACACCGTTCTATTGGAACAAATATAAAATCTTTATCTTCTACTCAAATATTTATGTTTGCCAAATAATTGAGTCTGATTACTTTGAATATTAAATTTTTTTTAATATTATTACCCCACTTCTAGTGCTAAATTGTATGTTGCCGTAATTAAATCAGTTTTTACTTTTTGTTAGGGTTTTGATTTATATGTTTTAAACAAAATTATAATGATTTTTTTTTTAATATAAAACTATACATTTTTAATTTATAATAATATCAAAAGTAAAAGACTTTATTGTAAAAATTTAATTATAGTAATTAGTCTAATCGCTTCACCTATAGTACATTCAAACAAACTACGGAGTAATATAAAAAAATATAGTTTGTGATTAAAAAATATATTTTTGGCCACAATATCTCCATTTTCCAGTATGGCACATTTTAAGATAATATAAAAATTATTTTTGACATCAAAATCAGTTTGCGATTAAAAAATATATTTTTGGTAAAAACATGCCCATTTTCCACTATGGCACATTTTAAGATAAAATAAAAATTATTTTTGGCAACATTATGTCTATTTTCCAATTTGACTATAATTTTTTGAATATATCAAAATCAGTTTGTGATTAAAAAATATATTTTTGACAACATGTTCATTTTCCAGTATGGCATATTTTAAGATAATATAAAAATTATTTTTGACAATATGTCTATTTTCCAAATGGACTATAATTTTTTGAATATATCAAAATCAGTTTGTGATTAAAAAATATATTTTTGGTAAAAACATGTCCATTTTCCAGTATGGCTCAATTTAAGATAACATAAAAATTATTTTTGACAACAATATGTCTCTTTTCCAATTTGATTGTAATTTTTTGAAAATATCAAAATCAGTCTGTGATTAAAAAATATATTTTTAGTAACGATATGTCCATTTTCCAGTATCACTCATATTAAGATAATATAAAAATTGTTTTTGGCAACATTATGTCTATTTTCGAATTTGACTGTAATATTTTGAATATATCAAAATCAGTTTGTGATTAAAAATATATTTTTGGCAACAACGTGTTCATTTTCCAGTATGGCACATTTTAAGATAATATAAAAATTATTTTTGACAATATGTCTATTTTCCAAATGGACTATAATTTTTTGAATATGTCAAAATCAGTTTGTGATTAAAAAATATATTTTTGGTAAAAACATATCCATTTTCCAGTATGGCACATTTTAAGGTAATATAAAGATTATTTTTGGCAACAATATGTCTATTTTCCAATTTGACTGTAATTTTTGGAATATATCAAAATCAGTTTGTGATTAAAAAATATATTTTAGTAACGACATGTCCATTTTCCAGTATTACTCATCTTAAGATAATATAAAAATTGTTTTTGGCAACAATATGTCTATTTTCCAATTTAACTATAATTTTTTGAATATTTCAAAATCAGATTGCGATTAAAAAATATACTTTTGGCAACAACATGTCCATTTTCCAGTATGGCACATTTTAAGATAATATAAAAATTATTTTTGACAACAATATGTCTATTTTCCAATTTGATTATAATTTTTTGAAAATATCATAATCAGTTTGTGACTAAAAAAATTTATTTTTGGTAACAACGTGTCTATTTCCAAAATATCTATTTTCCAATTTGGTTAAAATTTTTTTAATATATCAAAATTATTTTATTATAAAAAATATATTTTTGGTCAATTTTTGCTTTCCAGTACGACTAATTTTAAGGTAATATTAACATAAAAGTCAGTTTATTATAAAAAAAATATGTTTAATCGACGTCAAATTAAAATACAACAACCTTAATTCGCTTAAATATTTATTTTCCACCTCGCCCAGAATTTTATCAATAAATATGGTAATTCGCAATTACAAATCATTGTTGCCAATTTGTGCATCTGACGCGAGAAACTATTAATCCGATGCACGTTGCGCGATGACCGAATAATTTATTATCCATCCCAACATCGAAAATAATAAACTCGGCAACGAAAGCTCGCATGACGCTGAAAAAAAATTATAATACTGTAAAATTATTTTTTCAGCGGTAGGTGCACATGAGCGGCTGAATAATTTTTATAAAATGCCTATGAGATTTGACACGTGATTAAAATGTAAATTTAAATCGAGTGCACGTGTTGAATGAATACATAATGGACGCACAGTAGGGATAAGTAATTAATAATTTTTTTGTTTAATTACATGCCCGCAATTAAACGATCGCGGTGACGAGCTTATCTCTGGTCAACATCTAATAACTGACGGCCCGTACGGACGGAAAATAGTTTAAATGCCGTGCTTCCCATCGGCACTCAATCGCCCCACTGTGGCCGTAAAGATAAGATCATGTCGAAAACGTTAAAGAAGCGAGCCATTTAAAACAATAAACACAACCGGTATTTAATTCATTAAAGTCGAAGTCCATAAAATTAAATAATTAGCAGCATATGTACAAGGATGCCGATACCATCTGAGAAAAAAAACTAAACACAAACCAAATACGGGCTTACGAGAGTTGCGCCGCCCGACGCAAAAATCCTAGCTGCAACGGGCATTTCCTTCATTAATTTATGTGTGTGTGCGTTAATTACTTTCTTGTATTGGCGTTTGTTTTCCAAAAGAAAAGTCGACGGCAGCGGAGATTACTCAAGTATTTTAAGAAATAATAAATAGAAAAAAAATATATATAAATAATGAGATAGGGCTTAATTTTACCGTTATACTTCTACAGTTAAAAATATACAGGGCGTCTCAATGTTCACGCTGGACACACCTGAATAATGCACTGATTAGTTTCCCCTATTTTAATCCTTGAGTCCCATTTTCAATGTGCTGGGACGAATATAATTTCGCCAATAAATCGTCGCAAATTTCGCCATAATTCATAATTCAATCAGTTGAATCAGTAGCACGAGTCTAATTATACTTAACGACACAAAACAACATAAAATCTGTCTTAGCAACGGTCCGTTTCATTCAGGTGACATGGATTATGATTATTTTCTATTGAAAATCAATTCACCGGAGCAGTGCGCAATATTTTATTGGTTTTGTTACACATTCTAATTTATTCACCGCAGCCGTGATAAAATCTGCTAAAACAAACCCATAAACTGCAGTATTTATTGTCTTATTGTTGGTTATTTAAAGTCTGATAATGCTTGAAAACAAAATTGTGTCGGACATCGACAATGCATCATCTTTTATGAAAAATACCGGCGTAAGCAGTTCTGATTCCAAGAACGAGATACAATCAATATCGAATGCATTTAATAATACGTATTACGCCTCGACTTCATTGCAGCAGTTACCCACTGAAAACGGTCCTAATTCAGAAGTTCAAAGAAAGGTATGTCGCCATTTATTATGTTTACCGAGGGAGTAATGTGGGTCCATCAATCATGCTTTTGTGTGTTTTCAGCATGCATTTTTTATGCTCGATATCATCACATCAACTCACACCCCGGGGGTTGGGTTCGTTGAACCGTTATCGAAAATATTTAATAATCCAAAGTGGGAGGGATGTTTGATTTAATTACAAAAATTAAAAATTAACACTAACTATATTGGTGTAAGGCCGCAGGCAAGTAAAGTAATAAATCATTTTTATTAAATTTTGCAGTCGTTTTTAAACTACTGCAATATGAATGCTTACGGGTTGTTCGCAGGAATGCCTCTAACGAAGAATTTGAAAGGTTCTTACCTGAAAAAAATAATTAAACGTTAGTAACGACAGCAACATGTATTATTCAGGTATTATAAAAATCATTTTATATTATTTTCGACAGTAATATATCAGTTTTTCAGTATGGTTAATTTTACGATGATATAAAAATTTATTTTTTATTATAAAATATAGTAATTTTAGCAGTAATATGTCAGTTTTCCACTATGGTTAATTTTAGAGTAATATAAAAAAGATTTTATTATAAAAAATATATATTTTTAGCAGTAATATGTCAGTTTTTCAGTATGACTAATTTTAAGGTATTGCAAAAGTCATTTTATTATAAAAAATATATATTTTCTGTAGTAACATGTCAGTTTTCCAGGGTGGTTAATTTTAAAATTAAATAAAAATCATTTTATTGTGAAATATAGTAATTTTAGCAGTAATATGTCAGTTTTACCCTATGGTTAATTTTAGGGTAATATAGAAAATATTGTATTATAAAAAATATATTTTTAGCAGTAATATGTAAGTTTTTCAGTATGATTAATTTTAAAATGATATAAAAATCATTTTATTATAAAAAAAATATATTTCGGCTAGTAATGTCGAATGGTTAATTTTAAGATGATATAAAAATCATTTTATTATAAAAAATAACAATTTTTACTAATAATATGTGAGTTTCCCACATATTTCCCAATTTTACGATAATATAAAAATCATTTTTTTATAAAAAATATATTGTTGGTAGAGTAATATGTCAGTTTTTCAGTGTGACTAATTTTAAGGTATATTATAAAAAATATATTTTGGGCAGTAATATGTCAGTTTAACAGTATGGCTAATTTTAAGATGATATTAATATCATTTTATTATAAAAAATAGTAATTTTTAGTAGTAATATGTCAATTTTCCACCACGTTTAATTTTTGGGTAATATAAAAAACATTTTATTAAAAAAAATATATTTTTAGCAGTAATATGTCAGTTTTTCAGTGAGTTTTATAAAAATCATTTTATTTTAAAAAATATTTTTTACATTTGTACAAATTTTAAAAAATAGTGCTTGGATTAACAATGAAAAATGATTTATTAACCACATCCCAAAACATTGTTAATCCTGAAAACCATCTAGTTTTGTATTTTTTATTTTTGTCCCAAAAGTACACCGTTTGTTGTTTAGAAAACATTTCATTGTTTTGAAATACCAACCATAAAACGCTTAAATTTGATGTTTCAGAACTCTCCATTGTTTTTATGACAACTAGGAATAGTGAACATTTTTATTGATTTTATATACACTATAAAATTATCATTGGAGACCATACTTTCACTTGAGTTAGATATACGAGTATCAAACCCACTGATATAATAAAATATATGAATTAACTAGGCTAAACAAGATGAGAAAACCTCACAGTAGTTGTTAAATAAAGAAAGTGATATTGACTGAAGCTATTATCGCATATTTACTAAAAATTTAGACTAAATGATATGCTATGGATGATATGAACGGACGCACAATGGAGTACAAACAAGTTTCTCTAGATTTGTTACCATGGATGGAACAAGAGTCCATCATTTCATAACTGAGTCGAAGGAACATAAAAACCGAAACCAAAAGTGAAGAATCAGCACCAACGAAGGTTTGTGAAGACACTTGTGGACTAATTTTTATTAACTACAATTCACATACCATCTTATTGGATTACTCTTTCTTTTCAAACAACTATGCAATCAATTAATTCAAAAACGTTCATCACTAATTATTATAAATTATTTTTATTTATTAATCTGTTATTAATGTTAAATACAATTTTGATTTTGGTGTTAAACACTTATTTTATTATTTTAATGATATTCTACTATACTGGTATTTATTCAAGTACATTTGAGCCTGGTGCTGGCATGACATAGAGTGGTCAATTTAGCGGTGCGATTCTCCGTTCGTCCTAATGTCTCCACACAGTCCAGATCCGACAACTGTTAGCGAAATTTAGATAGGCGTTTAGTGGACCGTGATTCGCATCGTAAAGTGACCACATCCTTCGTTCCTGCGTCTATTCATTTATCCGTAGATACGATCTCGAACCGTTCCTACACCCACCAAATAGGTACATCAAGATATAATCCAGGCGATATTTATAAATGACGACGAGGCTGCGCCACTTCGACCTTAATGACATAAAATTAATTGAATAAAAAACTGCCTTTTTTCATCCATTGCTCATTTTTTATTTATTAGTTATTTCTGCAGGGTTGTTATGCAGTTAGAAGAAGTACTCCGAAAATAATCATATTGTCGACTGGCAAAGACGTAATTTAAATTAAAGACCAATTATTTCCATATAATACGTTCTTGTTAACCCAATTTCGAACTTCCCGTTCGATTCAATAATAAAATTACATTCAGCGCGGAATCGAACTACTCAGGTGTGCATCGTTGACTCGTTCTTTTTTTTGTCACCAGGTAGTTTTCTCCTATAATTGCCGCATAATGTGCCCAGTTCATTAGCAATTCGCCCGGTTTTACGACGGCGTTTACGACGACGAACATTTCTTTCCGATTTATTTTTCTCGCCATTATGTTCAATTAATGGTGCACAATTATCGATAATAAAGTGGAATCGTGTTTTTACAGTTGCCCGGCTAAAGGCTGGGGTGTATTACCCGGTGAATGATTGACGAGGTATGAATTGCTCGGCGACTGACGTGTTCTCTCCCGAAGGTTAATTGCTTCGAGATCACAGCACTGCACACACAAAGCTTGGCAAATAGATAACTGGATATTTTTTTTATTCGTCGCAGTAACATCAGTAACAACCAGGATTGTATGTATATCGTTATATGCAGTCGTAGCTAGAGAAATCACAATTAAAAATTAAATATTTTTTAAGATATTTCATAAAAGAATTTATTTACGTTTTTCTTTTTGTGTCACACATCTTAAAAATGACAGAGATATTACCTTGAAAGTACATATTAATCTGATTTGGTTGGCCAAAGAAATGGCACATTCACACTTATTGGAAATTGGTAGTAAGAATTAATTCTTAGATGGATTTAAACTATTTTATATAATAACTCACTTTCAGTGGAAAGAAAGAAAGTACACTTTAGGGAAGGAGGAAAGAATAATTAAAAGGAAACGTCAAAGTTTAAATATTGCTGACATCGTCAAAAAGTTAAGGTGCCCCCAAAAAGTAGTTTATAAACAAATATGAAACATACTAAATAGAAAATAAATGAAATCTTGTCTTCTAGCAATTAAAAAATTAATTAATTGAATCAAACAGTATCAGTATAGTATAACCAAACTGAAAGAACTAAACTTATAGAGACGTATTTCATTAAAGAAACCATTGTTCCTATTTTGTTTTAAAAATTGCTATATTGAATTAATAAAACAAATGAAATGCTACGAAACAAAACACCGATGTGGATAAAAATTGTTTCAAGTTTCAAATTAAATTTGAAGTAAGGATAATAGTGGTAAAGTCTTAGAAAAATAAAAAACTATAAACTCAGATGAGTTCAAATATCATTAAACTGTAATTAATTAACTATTAGATGAAGGCTTTATGTAAAGAATTTCATTAAAGACTGAGACAAGTGGATTCCACATAAATTGAGTTTAACAAACAAAATTTGATAATAGTCGATGGTCAACCATGGATTGAAGCTGGTAAACACAGTGGATCAGTATTCTTTGGTGGATTACTCGTGGAATTTTACATATATGATCAATGCAACTGTCTACTGCTCAAAATTAACTAAGTAACTAAACTTACTCAAAGAATAGCTACTTTAAACAACAGAAAAGGCGTCCTGCTTGTTCATGACAACTCCCATCAAGATGTAATCCTTTCAATATCTCAACGATATAAGTGGAATCTTAGATTGAAGATTGGGGTGATTCCAACATGAGGGTACTTAGCTAAATTATATGTTGGTAACACAAGAGTACTAACCAGTCACGAAAGCCCCAACCTTAACATTTGACAACAACCAAATTATCCAGTTAGTTATTCCCGTAACAAAATTACTTACACCCAATCACCCGTAAACAGATATTACCCGCTGCACCACCGTGCAGCAAAACAGTCGAACTGATTACGGCCCTTGACTGCCGTGATTAGGATTCAGCAGTGGACCGGCCGTGAAGCTTATTCTTCTATGTAAAGTAATTTGTCCCTGCGAATTTATAGAAAACTGCGACACGTGTTACTGGACGGCCGTGTGTCTCGCATTCCTAATGTCCGGATTCCGTGCGCCGCGAAGCTGAGCGAATTCGCCGTTGCGGACGCCCGTATTAAAAAATTAAACGTTTTAACGTCATCGAGTGCGCAAATCATGCGGCCGTTTATTTAACGGATTAACACGTAAACAACATGCAAGATCACGGAATGCATAAAGTAATTTCGTTGAAAAATCATTAAAATAAATATTGTGTTTCTCGTACACAATAAGAAATAAATAGGTGTTTATTAATAGAAGCCAATATTGTTCAATTTTATTACCAACATTAGCCGTTTTACTTCAAGCCAAATTTATGGTAAATTAGTGTTTCAAGTACAAGATGTTATGGCCTTTATTAAAACGTGATTTATTAATTCATAAATTTCGCAGTTTTTTCTCATTAGTGAATTTTTAATGGCGTATTCACCTGTTTTAAATGTCCACACATACACATAAAATGCTGCTACAAAATACACATAATTTACGGATGAAATTTTACCAAAGCACAAAAAATGGAATATGTTTCATTTTCACTATTTTCAGTCAAAATCAATAATATTTTAGGAAACATAAGAAACTTGATACTTTTGGTCTTAGTGAGAGTTAATTTAATTGAGAGTTATGTACGAAACAGAACTTGTTACGTCAACTACAACGAATTTAGATCTCACACTTACACGGCATCCTTTGGCGTACCGCAGGGGTCTAACTTGGGATCCCTATTATTACATTTATTCATCAATGACTTTTTGAGTTCGTTTTTATGCTGTAGTCTGGCCTACGTTGATGACCTGAAGCTATATTATCAACCTCCAGCTAAATGTAAAGAAATGCTTTATTGTAAGTTACACCAAACGTAAATTGATAGTCAAGCAGCATTTTTCTCACCAAATCAAGACATAGAACCAATGTTATACTAAGAAGACCAGTTTTCTAAATGTGCAAGAATGCTAACAAATATTGTGATGATATTTTTAATTAAGACGTATTATATTATAAAGATACATATTTATTTCCTGTTGTGTCTATTTAAAGTTAATTCTGTTGGACACAAATAAAATTTATTATTATTATTAATATTATTATAATCGGAATATTTTAAATAACAACAACAAAAAACTAAATATTTTGTATACAAACAATGTACTATATACTAAAATAGAAAAATTTATTTACAAAATTATTGGAGTGGAGTTAATTTCTTGGAACAGTGTATTTAAAATTCATAGAATTCAAAATTTATAAATTTATTTATTTTGGTTATACTCATCTTATAGTCTACTAAAACGTTTTAATTAACTAAAATATGGGAATTGATTCTTGTTTATCGTACCAATAAAAAACTATGAGGTCAGAGTTCAAGCAGTTAAGATATGGAAATATTTTGAATCCAGATGAATGGTAAATTTCTAATATTTATGTCTACCATGATTAAATAATTTCTTTTCCTACTAAATATTAATAAATATTCATTTTTAACCAATTATGTATATTTAATTTAATTTAAGTATTTAACTGGATAATCAGACTTTAAAAGAATCGATTTAATCGAGTGTTATTATTGAAACAATTGACAAAAATTGAGGATGAATAGAAACACATAGTAAAACTCCCTCCTAAACATCCTAGATTACTTGTAATAGTTCTGAAGGGCCAAATATAACATTAAGGTTAGTTAATAACATCCAGAATCTCCTAAATCCACACTCAATACCCAAACCAAACGCCGGAATCATAAATACTGGTTCGCAAAGTCCATCGCAGTATTAGCTATGGAACAGGTGCACGTGTTTATGCGGTGCAAACGCCGCGATCAGTTATTACCGTCTATGCAAGACGTCGGGGAGATGAACGTCTCACGCTGGATGTGCATATCCATGGGGTCCGTTCCCATGAACCTGCTCCGGACTGCCCTCTGACCCCGCACACTCGGAACCCGGGCTGCAACATCTCGGTGTGCCCGTGCAAAAACAAAACGCAAACCTCGCGCGCACACTTGATTATTATTGCATGGGATTCCGGCTGTGATGTTACCATCTCGGAGGGCACGAGATGCATAGTTAAATTGTGGAATATTGCCGCGTTCCTGGAGATTCCCGTTTCAGTTCGTTAGCGTTATTAGTCGGATTGTCGCGGATACGGGATAATTGTCGGGAAGCACGAATTATTGCATTTTTAGCTGTGACATTCTGTTAAACAACGGTGGAATTGTTTAAGCTGGAGTAGGACAAATGAAGGAGTTTAAGCGGAATGTGTGATGATCAGTTTTAAATTTTAATTTTAATCTAAGTCCACCTAATCTACCCAAAAATGTAATTAATATACTAATGATCTAATGAAGTAATTCAATTTCCTAAACCCAAAATATGGGTAAGTTTAACCTGCCCAAAAATGTAACAAATGGAGTAATTCAATTCCCAAAGACCAAAATATGGATAATTTTGTCTCAATTATAGAAACTGTCAAAGTGGTACCCAAAGTTCTTTCAGCTTTTATTATAACCAAAAAGGAAGTTGTGTATATCTAAAGGATCTACCTAAGATCTTACAGCTTCCTTTACGTCTTCTCCCACCATATATTCTAGCCAAAAGTGTATTTAGATGGAAGAAATATACGTGAATAAGTTTTAAGCGTTAAGCTTTCCATGATCTTCCACCCCTTTCATCAAATAACTGCCTCATCTTACAGTCCTCCCAGAATTGTAATCATCCAAAGAGTCGCCAAAAAATTAATTGAGGCCCACAGAAAGGAATTTATAAAGCAGTAAAATGGTAATCAAAAAGCATCTGGTCAGTTTCGTTTAGTTTTGCAAAAGCCACGGAATTGCTGTGGTTCTTCAGCAGCTAGGAAACGTTTAGGTTCTGATTTGCATTTAATGAAACACGTAAATTCCAGCGAAATTAAGTCGCGCCCCCCTCTACCCTCGCAAAACGAATAGGTAATAACATAATGGTTCACAAAGAGCTCGGGCAACAGTGCCCCGGTAATATGATTAAAACACAACGGCGGTCTTCTATCAAACGGTAGCGAAATTGTAAAGAAACCGCATCGCCAGGCGCAATGCATACAGGCATTAACATAACTCGCTACAACATAAAACTGTCCAACTCTTTTCATTATTATGCAAGCAACAATTGAAACACGGACCGGCCGTGTGTGTGTGTAAGTCTTTCGCCATGAGAAATCAACTGTTCTAAATGAATAAATGAGTGGAAATGTGTAAATGTATTGTTCTTCTGGCTTTTTACGCTGCTGCCCTCTTAAATTTATGCAATATGGGAACGCCGGCTTTTGTTTTATTGCATCCGAAATGCATTGTTCCGCAATTTCGTATGGAAATGTTCGCTAATCAGTAAACGTGTTTCCAAACTTTTAGAGAAACACCAGCTCTGGCCGTACCAATAATTTAAAACTTTTTAGATAATCAACATGCTTCCGATCATGCACCGTTCAATTGGAAATTCTTCGAATACATTATTTTAAACATATGGAAATGTGATAAGTTTTAAAACGAATTGCCAAGTACCAAACTTTTTGTTCAGATCACACAGAAACCTTATTTAAATCATTTCAACTAATTATTAGATATTTTTTAAATCAAAAAATTGGTATATACAGGGTTTTCCTCTTTCCATCATAATTCCTCTTCAGTATTTATAACTTAAGAGTAAATAATTGATCATTCATACTAATGAAAATAAATTAACTTTGACGCCCTATATCCCAACAATTATGAACTTTTGTTGTAAAGAAAATCGAGTGAATAAGTATTTTAACAAAGTATTCCTAAAAATATATATTTGGATATTGAAACGATGAAACACACACGAACGCAAAATTGTTACTAGTATTACACAAAATGTAAAATTCGAAAAATAAACACAGAACATATTTATCTATCCTTGAACCTGCTGTTTTCCACCAACAACTACAACAAAGCACATATGGAAACATAAATAGATGTAAAAGTCACATTTTTGCATGCATTTGTCAGCTTTTAATGCAAAAATCCATAAAGTAATGCAAGTTGATTTTCTTAGGTACAAGAAGGACATATCACGCGATATTTTACATTTAAAACCCACATCCCCGCTAAATGCCGGCCCTAACTTTTAATCCAAAGACTTTTATATCGTGGTTAATGAGACGCCCACTATTTACGACAAAAACTCTTTCATATACCTAAATAGTTTTTTCATTGTTTAAAATTTCCATACACTATCTTGTTATTACAATACAGGTTTAATTAATTTTAAAAATCAGTGATTAACAATTATTTTAGATTTATTATCATGTATTTAATCATTTTTAGACTTTACCAAAGCTTTTGAGGCCATTTTATGACCAACTAATTTTAAATGAGTTGAAACACTCCTCAACAATTGTTTATTACTATAATTCAAACTATTTACATTATTCAATTGTAAGAATATCTACCTTAAATAACTTATAGTTTTATATAATTATCGGAACCTTTTTTGTGAGAAAGAAATTTGACACTATATTAATAATATTAATAAGTTTTTTGTTAATTCGTTAATACTTAGCTAATAATTATTTAATGATTTTGTATATTTTCAGGAGGACAACCAATTAAGTACATTGTTTTAAATAATAATCAGAGTTCGTGCCACTTGTCTCCACTCAAGATAATCAACTGTAAAATCAACAAAATCGATAAAAAGATTGAACAATTTATCAACCGACAAATTGGAACGTGTGAAACGCATAATAAATGAAACAATTGTATAACTAAAACTGCGAGAACTGATTGAAATGTTTCATTTTCATTTAATACATAATTCTGAATGATTAAAATAATAATTATCGACTAATTTATTGATCAGCAAATCAAAACAACTGTAACAATGCGATTTTCAAAATAGTTCCTTTCCATTTCATATAAAATTGATGTTAAAATTATATGATTTTTGTTTTATCATTATTCAAACTGATTAGATTTGCGTATTCACATGAAATTGATTGATTTATCAAACAAAAATTGGAATAATTTGAATAGTAATTGACATAAAATTATATATAATTAATTAATTTTTACAATTAATTTAATAAATTCCAAGTTAAATCAATGTAAAATTATTTTAAATAATTTGTTTTTACTTAAAAGTCTGCCATGGATCTCAATAGTTTTGCTGATTAATTATTAAACTCACAATTAACTGATCAATTTATTACATGTCAAATACACTTAATAAGAGAACAATTAGAATCATCTGGAAATGTTTGTTTTATTATTAGTCAAAAACAGATCTCAATTAAGAAATTTACAGTTTATCGATTGACACATTACATTGTCTTATTAACCCCGCTCAAATATATTTTTTGTTTCATTAAAAAAATGATAATAATGCTTAATGATTCATGAAAATATTACAGTTAGTTAAATAATTCTTAGATCGATCAACTGAATGAGTTAAAACTGCTATTAAAATAATTATTAATTATTGTTACATTCTAAAATTTGCCTTCATGCAATTAATGATTGATCTCAATAAAAATTTTGCAGTTCATCGACCATTTATTGAAGGTCATCCTAAAATACGACTATTAAAACAATTGTAGATCTCCATTTTATAATAATTTATTTTTGTTTCAATTATTTTTTGCACAATTAAGACTCACTTTAATTAAATAAATTACAATAAATTGACCAGTTAATTAATCGACAAATTGGAGCGATTAAAACGCCATTCGAATAATTGTTCGATTCCTTTTAAAAATATGTCACTTTCGTTTCATTAATTAATTTGTATTTATAAATTCATTTGGAAATAAACTCAACCAGAAAATTTACAATTAAACCAATTATTTATTTAATTTAAATGTTATGTATCTCACATTTAATAAAAATTCTAACAATTAGATAATATTAACAATTTTGATTGATTGAAACAACTGTTAGAAAACCATTTTTAAATATTTATTTCACTCAAAAATGTATAATAACTATTGATTGATGCCAATCAAATGTGATTAATAAATTATTTCAAGTTTTATATACAAAAATTTACAATAATATAATTTACCAATGTTAAAATTTTGTACACTTGTTTCGTTCAAAAATTAATATAATAACACAACTGGAGTTTGACGTCAGTCAGAAAATTTTCAATAAAACATTTTATGTTTGTTGTATTTCGTGCACTTTATGTGTGCAGCCCTCTCACGAGTGGCGGTTATCGACAGAAATTTACTATCCGAACAATCCAGTTTATCGGAATAAAGCGCCAGTGCTTCAATCTTAGATTCGCCGGCTCCCAAATTACATTATCATCGGGCCCATTACCGCCGCCGGTGCGGATTCGCGGGGGGCCGGGGTTTTATCGCGGGTATGAAAGGGTGGCGGCGCACTTGCGAATTAAATTAATACGAGTAATTGGGCGCCGTTCGATTTGCGGCGACACCAAACAATTGATGTGGAGATGAAAGAACGGGAGACAAAGTCAGTTTTTGTCTGATAAAAGCGACATTCGATGTCAAATATTTTGATAAGGCTGCGACGTGAAGTAATAATTAATGGGTTCGTTCAATTTTAATGGTGTTTGCTTATATTTCATTCTGAATTTATCGACACATATTTGATAGTTGTTATATTAATCGACTCGGTCGTGATTGTATTTGTTTTTTTATAAATTCAATAAATAAAACCAACTTGTTTACTACTTAATGTAGCACGTAAAAAATAAGATCGTCAAAGAAACAAATTAGAATTCTGTCCTTGAGAGAACCAAATATTTCAATTATTATTTTTTAACAATGTGGTATTACATTTTTTACTTATTTTCAGGTTGTACAAATTTATATTTATTAAAAGTTTCCCAAAATTATTTAATATTTTCAGTAAAATTAAAAATTTAACAACATTCAAATCAACAACATTTAATTTACATTTATTTTTTTTTCAATATATTTTGATTTTCTCTTGAAAAAACAAATGTTTTATCATATTTTTATTTATAAATTTGTGTTGTGTTTTTTTCAGCATATTTTGATTTATCAAGATTTTCTCTGTCATTTTATTTTTAAGGGAATCAAACATATTATTTATTTATTTCCTACATTGTAGTATAATTTTCATTTAACTTGTCATACTTGACAAAACCAAATATTTTTTCTTTACAACCTTGTCTTGTAATTTATTTATTTCCTACACTGTATTATAATTTTCATTTAAGTTGTACTTGACAAATATTTTTCTATTTTTTCTTTACAACATCGTCTTGTAATTTTTAGTTAATTTTTTTAGTATATATTAATTTATCTAAATTTTCTTTGAATTATTTAATAGTTTAAATAAAATTAAAGATTTTTTAATTGGCAGAAACAAATGATTTATTGTATTTTTAATTAGTAAATTGACTTATAATTTTCATTTAATTTTTTCAGCATATTTTGATTTATCATTTTAGATTTGGGAGAAACAAATGTTTTATCTTATTTTTATTAAAAAGATTGTGTTATAATTTTCAGTCATATTTTTTTAGTTCATTTACATTTAACTATTTCAACTTTATAGAAAACAATTTTTTTCTGTTATTTATATTTTATATATAATAAATAATTATATATTGAAAAATTATATTAAATAATAATCATTTATATATTCAAATAATAAATAAATGTAGTTGAAATTTAGATATGATTTATGTCATATAAAGAATGATTTAATACTACTTAAGAGATAATATGACCACTGTCGGACTGTCGGACACACATTGAACGGTCACACAGCAACATTTCATCGTCAACTGCGTTTCAACAATTCAATTTATATTCCGACATTCGGCTGCGAGGCCCAAATTAATATAATCGTGTTATTTGCCATTGCAAATTAAAGGTAATCGAATTCTGTTCTGTTTAGGATTAGGCGGACCAGGTAAATTGGAGCTAAACTGGAACCGTTTCATCACCGACCGTCATGTTCTTTGTCCACGCGGATAAATTTAAATCAACCGTTTTAACAATTACTGCATGTTACTAAGTGATCTTCGGATCGCGACAGGGAATCTCCTCTTATCAGTTATTTACATTAAAAACTAGACAACAACTGTTTGCTCAACAATCCTTATCTGCCATCGTGGCACCGTGCTTTAAACACGGCATTGTGATGCCACGGAGCGTTAACACAAAACACGAGAGCGATGTGCAAAGTCATTCTGTCCAACAACTCGGAATAATGAAACGCACGATGGTGTTGATGGTACTGGTTTTAAAGGCCTCCATTTCTACGTTTGGAGGAGTACCGGTCAATAGAAAAACCATAAAGGTGTTAACGTTAAATGAAATAGTTGTAGTTGATCAACGGCATGTCGGATTTGAAAGGTGGAAACTTGGAAGACACAGGTGCAACGCTTTTATGTTGATAGAATCAAGTCTTTTGAAGGTCACTAATATATTTGATGGATGAATGTTGGTGGTCGCACTACCTAATGTACAGTAAAAGCAAGACGATATTTATTCATCAAACGTGTTATTTACTTGTTAATTATACGACGTTCATAAATTAATTAACTATAATTAAGAAGCAATTGTACTGAAGTTATTGTTTTGCGACATTGTAAACTATTATTACACGCTACGTATATAAATGTAAATGGGCTGTATTTGATTTTACAGCCTAATAAATATAATAGATCTTGAGCTGTATACTTGTAATTCATACTAGTTAAACGTAAATTAACCTTAAAAGTAAATAGTAAAAGATCACTTGCAATTGTTATTCCATTCATTTTATCTAACAAGTGTTAGTGACATTTTAGAAAGTTATTTGTAGTAGACAAACATGTTCAAGGAATTATTTTGTTATATTTTGCCATAAAAGAATAATTAAAACTACAAAGATGTTCATTTTTCACACATATACAAAGAAAGATAAAATTAATTAAAATAATTTAACATAGATTTCTTCAGAACTTTCTTCAAGTTTGGAGAAACCCTGTGTACTTAATTATATATTATAAATTTATAAATTAGTATTTTGGACATTTATGTAAAACATATTCAATTTGTTATATGTAATGTTCCCATTAATTAAATTTTCTATCAAATATACTATACAGGGTGAGTGATACACTTAACATATTCATTAAAGCTGAAAAAAATATTGATTTGAAATTGTTGTGGCAATTTTACATGATTTCAGTTATTTTTTCAATTAATTTTAAACAAAATTTCATTTCCGGTTTGCCGGATGTTACATCCACTTTATTTTTAATAAATAAGTTGGTGAATCATCCTGTATAACTATTAATTTGGCGACAAGTGAGTGCCATCTCAGATGTGTCATGGCAATTTATTTAAATATCAAAAATTTTATATCTTAAATACAGAATTTAATAATGAATGTTGTATGACATCCTGTATATAGAATTGTTTATGTGAATTATAAAGTTATTTGCCCAAAAATAATTTTCAATAATAAATAAATGTTTCATTCCAGAATTAAAAAGTTTACTTTGAAATTAAAATTTTATTAAAGAATTCTTTGAAGCAATAAATACAAAACATTTTAATCTATGAAACACTTAATTTTCTTTTTTAAAACCATTAACTTCTTTAAAAACAGGTAAGCACACTTAATTAAAGTTTATCTGAAGCAGGAGAATTATAAGATTATGAAATAAATAAAGAAACTTTAATTTAACTCGAATGTATTTATAAATTTACTATATTTTACAAGTGTTTACAAAACCTGTAAATTGTGTAATTAAATTAGATTTTATTACACATATTTACATTTTAACTAAATATTTAAAAACAGCAAAATAATCTTAATTAAATTTATAATAACTATAAGTTAATTAAATGAGTATAAATATTTCAATTTGACTCGTAAATATTAAAAATTTATTAGATATTACGAATTTTTAGAAAAAATAACTATAAATTTTGTAATTAAGTTTACTAAAAGCACAATTTTTTATTCATTTTATGACATATGTTTAAATAAATATTTGACCTGTTTTACTTTAAGACTAACATTCATAAATCATATAACTTTTTTAAAATTATTAACTTCTATAAAAACACCTAAGTACATTTGATTAAATTTAATCTGAGGTAGAATTTGAGACAATGAATGAATAAATATTTTAATTTAACACGCAAATATTTAAAAATTTACTAAATTTTACAATGTTTTATAAAAACAAACTGTAATTTTAATTAAAATTATTAAAAGTAGAATTTTGTATTCATTTTATTATGATATACAGGTTTAAATTTCAAATAAATATTTGATTTCCTATTTTACTTTGGAACTTTAAAACTTTATTTAAAAACTGTGAAATAAATATAAATATTTAAATTTAAGTCGTAAATATTTAAAATTTTATTATATTTTACAAAATTTTACAAAAACTAACTATAAATTTTATAAATAAATTTACTAAAAACACAATTTTTTATTCATTTTATAAGTTTAAATGTTAAATAAATATTTGACTTCCTGTTTTACTTTAAGACTAAAATTTTATTATTAGTAGTAATCTTAGCTAATCTATAAATCACTTCTTTTTTTAAAATCATTAACTTCTTTAAAACCACCTAAGTACATTTGATTAAATTTAATCTGAAGAAGAATTTGAAAGGCAATGAATATTTAAAAGTTTGCTAGATTTTGCAATGTTTTACAAAAACTAATTATAAATTTTGTTATTACATAGGTCATAAGTTTAAATTTTAAATAAATATTTGATTTCCTGTTTTAATTTAATATATAAATTTTATTTAAAAACTATTAAATTTAACTTGTAAATATTTAAAAATTTACTAGATTTTAAAGCTTTTTACAAAAACTAACAATAAAATTTTGGAATTAAGAATACAAAAGCCGATTTTGATAATTATTTTATTACGTAGTTGTAAATTTCAAATAAATATTTGATTTTCAGTCTAATAAATGTAACAGGTCCTGTTCTGCCAACTTGTATTTCTTATTAGATTAATGTTAAGCAACACAGCAATTAGCCCATTAATTTATTTTAACAGTCCTACATCAGTGTGACATTTCAGAAAGTTATTCATAATCGACCAAGCAGTTTATTGTTCAGCATGCATCGGAAAGAAATGGTAGAGACGTCATCCGAGATGGCTCAAGCATTCATCCCGTCGTCCCGATGCAAAGCCACAATCCCGTCACGAGGACGATCGGCGACAGAAGGGACGAGGGGGCTGATGCGCCGCGAAATTAATACGCGACTGCATTTCAAACCGTTAATCGCCGCCGTCCCCGGGGCACTTGGATGCGGAGTCTGGATCGGGCCGCGTCTCGTTCTGCGGCATGTGATTTAGTATCCGTTAAAACGCAAAAGGATGAGATATGAGCGATTAGAGTCAGTAACAGGGACCCGGGGGTCGGTCCGCAACACGTGACCCCGTCTCACGCGCTCCGACCCCCCCTATTTATGGAGCGACGCGTAGCGTTCGCCCCGCAGGGGGGGCTCGTCGGGGCGGCTGCGTTGCGTGGTCTGCACGTCTTTCTATTAAATGGAAACCTTTCGATTTGCTTGTTTGATTGGTTCGCGATGGGCTATTTGTATCGGGTTTCGCGAGACGTCTAATGACGGGGTGGGTCGCGACGACTTCGGGGGTATGTTTTCGAGTACGAAGACCGTCAACATGAAAAGGGTGGAAAACGATATTATAACGGAAGGCAGCGAGATGGGTTATTTATTCTCAATTTGGATGCTGAATTTTAAAATTATTTGCTTCTTTGATGTCAAATATGATACTGATACATATTACATTAATTTTCTAATGACATTAAAATGTAAATAGGTGTAATTAATTATGAAACGATGTGCTTTAATTTTAGAAAATTGATTTAACAAAATTTAATTCATCATATAAATAATTAATCGTTAAATATGTGTAATACACCCATTTATATTGTATTGTGTATACAGTGTGGGAAGACTTCGTCAACTTCACTTTAAACCAGTAAAATATTAAAAAAATATATTTTTATTTATTATTGAAAAAGAAAGAATAGAAAGAAAAAATAGAAATATAATATCTTCATTACATTTTTATAGCATAGAATTTTTATTATCTATTATTACATACTATTATATATATTAGTAAAGTATAAAAAATTATAATCTGGGTGTTATAATCTTAAATCTCTCACACTGTATAATTTCAAAAAGCAAATGGTAAATAGGTTTGTGATACATACTTACATACAATAATGTCAATTTTTTTGCAACTCACCTGAAACAAAATATATTTATGTATAAAGCTCATATTGTTTACAATTAAAATTACAATAAAAATGAATAAAATTTATGTTTAGTTTAAAAAAAAATCAATTGAAAATATTTAATTCTGTGTGTAATATTAATAAAAATATTTATAAAATCGATTTTATTATTTTTTATATGTATATTTAAAAAACATTAATTGATTTTGTTTAGTATTAATAAAAGTATATATAAACTCTATTTTAATACCTTTTATGTGCACATTTAAAAAAAAATTCAATTGATTAAGTGTAATATTAACAAAATTATATATAAAATCTATTTAAATAGATATTTTAGAAATAAAACATATATATTTTGTAAAAATATAAATAATTTAGTATGCAAAAAAATAGAATTTGTTTAATATTAATAAAATTATGCCTAAAATATAATTTTATTAATATAATTTAACTTAAGAAATATAATTAATTTACTGTAATATTAATAAAATTATCTATAAAAAAAACTAAATATTATCATGTTTTTCTAACTGATATTTTATCAATATTTTGTAATGTGTAGTTTACAAGAATTATCTTTTTACAAAATATCAAAAATAAAGTATTCTTAGTGATTTTATTTTATTTTTGAAGATAAATCATATTTATTTAAATCATAATTAAAACCATTTTCTGATGTTAATTTTTATTTTAATTATTGGAAGATAATTTGTATTTAATTCAAATTTTGTTAAAAAATAATTATAATATAAAACTTATGTTTAATTTTTAAAATAAAAAACAAAAAATAAGAGAATTTGCTAGTTACATACAATCACACAAATGGTGAAAAATGTTGGTAAAAATTTAAACCTTTTAATTCATTACGTAAAATATGTTTAAACATCAGTCACTGCCATTTTGTTTAAAAAATAGTGAAATGACCATAGTTTATAAAATATT
The DNA here is from genome assembly GCF_024364675.1 of Aethina tumida. Lineage (NCBI taxonomy): Eukaryota > Metazoa > Arthropoda > Insecta > Coleoptera > Nitidulidae > Aethina > Aethina tumida. The sequence goes on from NC_065439.1 coordinate 27,235,701, forward strand.
ACATTCTGGGAATACGTGTTTTCATTGTTTCAAATTAAAAAAATGTTAAACCCACATACATAAAAATAATTCATGGGTAAATGTAAAACAGGCTATTACATAAATTTTAAAATTAATAAATTGTAAAATCCACGTTTATTAAATTAAAAATTATAAAATTTTAATTTTTTACACTAAATCCATACTTAACATCTTAATTTTAATTAACCTTATATTCAAATTTACTGATTTATACAATGAAATTAGAATTACCAATTACCAGAAAGGGATAAAGTTTTAATTTTCATTATAACTTATAATTTAAAAGTTGTATATTATTCATAATTTTAAAGTTATAATATGTAGAAGAGAGAATGTAGAATATTATAATGTAATTATACATACAGTATGAAATAATATTTTATATAGTAAAACAAATACAACACATTTCATAATCCAATAATAATCTCCGAATAAATAGGGCAAATCCCAAATTCAATAAATAATATTTATTATTATTATTTTTACATCTAGCGTTTTTTAATAAAATAATTAAAGAATGTAACACATAATTTTAATGAAATAAATTAGTTTTACCACAATACTAAAAAAAAAAACATTGTCTAAAAAAGTGTTTCCTTAAATAAGACATTTACGAAATTGGTATATTAATTCAAAAATATGTACACAAAATTCATGACTAACTTAACTATGAAAATCAATTAACTGAAATGGTTGAGTCAAATTGTGATTTTTAATTAAGCCACACGTGACTATCGAAACCGCCAAAACAAAACCCATTTCCTCCCCCCTAAATGATTTTTATCGCGTCGCGCAACGACTTCACAAATTATGACAACCCTCGAGCATCAATTAATGTCCCGACACGGCGACCGACTCGTTTTGTACGGCACACGACCACGTGGGGATTTAATGGAGCAAACGCAGGTTCCCCATAGTGTGTACGGTGTTAAATGTTCCCGCGTCTAATTGATGCACTCGCCGATTATCCCCTCAGACGCGGAAAAACTGCGAACTGTTGCAGTCGACACTATCGACATTCCAAAAGTCCGTAATCAATGGACTTGTCCGTCCGTTACCGAAGCGGAGCTTGGATCGGATCGTGACACGCGAAAATAACAAGAAAAAAACAAATGCGCTCCATTCCAGTCCAATAACACCAACTGGTTGACTAATTACACCCAATCTGGTCTAATCAACTTAATCTGGAAGACGTTTAAAGTTCAAATGGTGCTCTCCGTTTTAATAACACTAGTTCGGAGTGAACTTTCTCTCTGCTGAACACGAAAAACATTTTTTTACATTTGAGCCGTTCACGTAACGTGGTAAATTTATGGTTTCAACGTTCGCAGTGAACGACAATCCTGATTAAGAAAGATAAATTATGTTTCGTTGAAATGGTGATTAAATTACTCATCCAACGGTGTTAAATTCACTTCGATCAGATGATACAATGTTAAATTACAGCCCATTAAATATCAAACTACATATATTTTTTGATAATTTTCAGCCTTTTTTTTCAACAGGAAATATGAATTAAAAATTTATTGTTAAAAATATTCTTCCATAATAATTTTTAATTTCTAAAAAATTTAAAATATACACATATATATTTTTCTTTTTTGGTCATAGTATATCTTTCTTGAAATATATTTCAAAATTAAATTGAAATAAAACGTAATAAAACATTTTAAAATTTAAAAAAATAGTGATATTAATTATATATTGTTATAATTATAATATAAACTATATTTAGCTTCATAAAACGAAAAAGAATATAATAGTTTCCAATTTTTATTTCTATAATTATTGGCAATTATAATTTATTATTTAATAATTTTTAATTTATAATAAATTTTTACTTAAAATATTAAGAGATTTTTTGTAGATAATTATAATTTTCTTTTTAAATTGATTAACAATTTACTTGAAAATGAGAAAAAAACAATGTACAAATTGAAATCATCAGAGAAATATAAATGTAATTTAAAAATTTATTATGAAATACATCTATCCATACAAATTTTTAATTTTTAAGAAATATAATATATATATATATATATATATATATATATATATATATTTACTTTTTTGGTTATATGGTATATTGGTATATTTTTCTTGAAATATATTTCAATAATGTACTAATAAAAAAAATAAATTGAAAACAAACAATATAAAAATTGAAATAAAACATAATAGAACATTTTAAATTTTAAAAATTTTAATTATATTAATTATATATCATAATTATATTATAAATTATATTTAATTCATGGACTAAATGAAAAAATAAGTCTCCATTTTTTATTTTTATAATTATTGGTAATAATTAACAATTTACTTGAAAATGAGAAAAAATAAACAATGTACAAATTAAAATTATCATAATTTTTCATTAATTTTAAAGAAAAACATTTAAATTTTAAAACGATTGTAATTTAAAAATTTATTATGAAAACCATACAAATGTTTAATTTTTAAGAAATATAAAAATATATATTTTTTTACTTGTTTGGTCATAATATTAATTAAAAAAATTAAATTGAAAACACCATAACATCATAATTATAATATAAATTAATTTAGCTCATGAATGAAATGAAAAAGAAAATAGCAGAATCCATTTTTTTATGTTTATAATTGTTGGTAATAATTAACAATTTACTTGAAAATGAGAAAAAATAAACAATATACAAATTAAGAAAAACATTTAAATTTTAAAACGATTATAATTTCAAAATTTATTATGAATACATTCATCTATATAAATTTTTAATTTTTAAGTAATATAAAAAGTTTTTTTACTGTTTGGTAATAATATTAATAAAAAAATTAAATTGAAAACAAATAATATAAAAATTGAAATAAAATATAATGGAGCATTTTATATATAAAAAATAAATGAAATGAAATAAAATAGAAAAATGGTAGTTTCCATTTTTAATTTTTTGTAATTGTTAATATAATTTTTTATTTTAATAATACATTTTTACTAAAAATATTAATTTATTTTTGTATAAAAATAGTGTAATTAAATAACAATAAAAAATATATATGAAAATAAATATTTATTAATTTTATTTCTAAATATCATGTAGACTCAATTTTATTCAAAAACAATAAAAAATTTTAACATATTCAAATTTAATATAAATTTAAATTCCTCAAAAATTTTGTAAATATTTTAATTGATTAATTAATATAAATTGTATCGTTTTTCTTGTAAATTTTATATTAGTTTATATGTTGTATAATAAATTTATTGTGTATTTTTTTAATCCAATATAATCAATAAAGCTAAATTGTAAAAAATAAAAAAAATGGTTCACTACAAAAAATTTAAAAAGCAATTGGTTCATTTAGCTTGAATTTCAATCATAGTATATTTTTGTATTTATTAAAAAATTTAGTTTTGATTTGATTTGATTATTAAAATATATTTTTTTATAGAATAAAATGTGTGGTCAATATTTAGAGACAACATAAAAACGGAAAAAAATATTATTAAAATAGATTTTTAATTATATGTTGACTAATTTTATGATTAACAAGAGAAAAGAAGTGTACAATTTATAAGTAACATTTTCCTAAATTAAAAATTTAAACAAACAAATAGACTAAAATATTTTATTTATTTTAAGTTTAGTACAGTACGAACCAAAGACCAAGAAACGATACGGTACTAATGGCCCACCCAAATAAGGCCCGTAAAGGGGCGTGCGATCAGGTGAAATGTAAATAATCAATTTATAACTCACGACGTTCGTTTTATGACCCGGCGAGCGATTTGCAGATTCGCGTAATAAAATTCGCCACGAACAAATGAATGGGATCACACACGGACCGACCACCATGCATAATTAATAAATCACGCAGATCGATGAACGATCGTCGTCGCGATTGAGACGTACGAACGCCGTCGTCGGCGTGCCCGCAAACCCGGTCACCACTGTCGATTGACAACGCGCGGGGGCGGCTAATTGACCCGGCGACCAACGGAACGCATAAAAGTCCGGCCGCCGATCTACGTGGAAACTGGATCAAATTGTGAGTGTGCCGGTGAGGTGAATCATTGACCTGCCACCACATGAAACATGGTTAAGATGGTCAGTGTTAAGCGCGTTCGATTTATATGTTTATTCAAATTTTATGGAAAGTGAACGGAACCTGCTCCTTATAGACCGAAACGTGCACGTCCGATGGGACAAAGAACTGTTACGGACAAGACTTTGTTCGTCGCTTATGAGCGTATTCGCCTGCTGAAATTTTAATTTTCTGGACCTATTTCATTTTAATCACGTTTTTAATTTATTTTTTATTTTATGTCAAATTATTAGTTTATCCTCCAGATGAATGCCAAAGGCGTGGGTTTCTTTTAATCGATATTTTAATTGAAATCATGTACTTTTTTATTTATAATTCGATTTTAGGAAATGATATGAATGAAAGTGTATTATTTTTTACAGAAAACAATCTGGAAAACTTGATTTTTATTAAAAAAAGTTGATAATAATTAAATATTATGTCACGAAATTTTTCAAAATAGGTACAAAATTGTATATTTATTTTTTTAATTACACACATGAAAAAATTTATTCTCCAGGTGAACACCAGAAGTATGAGGTTTATTTTAATTCATATTTTAATTGAAATGAATGTACTTTTTATTTATAATTAGATTTTAGGGAATAATGTAAAAAATGTACTATTATTATAGGAAAATATCTGGAGAACATGATTTTTACAAAAAAAATGGATAATAATTAAATATTATGTCACGAAATTTTTCAAAATAGGTACAAAAATGTATATTTATTTTTTTTTAATTACACACATGAAAAAAATTATCCTCCAGGTGAACACGAGAAGTATGAGGTTTATTTTAATTCATATTTTAATTGAAATGAATGTACTTTTTATTTATAATTAGATTTTAGGGAATAATGTAAAAAATGTACTATAATTACAGGAAAAAATCTGGAAAACTTGATTTTTACAAAAAAATTGATAATAATTAACTATTATGACATGAAATTTCTCAAAATAGGTACAAAAATGTATAATTATTTTTTTAATACACACATGAAAAAAAATTTATGTATGAAATAAATGTATTTTTTATTTATAATCCGATTTAGGGAAAATAGCCAAATAAGAGAATAGAAACAGCTGAATTTGCACGTCCGCCATATGTATTAAGGGTAAAAAAGCACATGAAGAAAGATTATTGATTGATTGATCATCAAATGTTTAGTTTACATCTGAATACTCCTTTTTGATCAAAATTGTGACAAAAATAAAATTTTTTGTATATTTTTTAACTTTTTTGGTACATAAACAAGTAAATTCATCATGTGTAAGATTGTGCAAGACTTTCAAAACTGAGTATATTTATAATTATGTTAAGTAATAATAATATACACATTATATTAAGTAATGTTTTTAATTTTTTATCTATAAAAAATATGTATAAAAAGGATGAATTTTAAACATAGAACAATATACAATATTTGTCCAACTCCACAAATATTTAACGTCGACGGCAGAACTTTATTAATTTATTAGCTGCACATTAAATTTATAAAGTTAACAAATATTATTAAAATATTGACTTGCGCTAGAACACTAACCAAACAGAAGGCAAAACAATTATCTTTCACATCGACTTAAATACATTAGTTCTACACATTTTATACATGGCATAATAAAGTTACTTTTGTATAAAAAGCCCGTGGCAGCCTAAATATCGAGTCACGCGAATAATATTCGTGCCAAAGCGAATTTTTGTACGTTCCAGTAATATTTAAATTATCGATTCCCGCCGGATAACGTGGATTAATTAAGGAATAAATTTTACAACAAACTATAAACAATGAAATTCGTTACTTCTGTGCACGGTGTTGATTTATTATTTGGGCCGACACCAAATATTGACACAATCGCGTCAATTCAAACATGACAATGCGACCGTGTATTATCGCACCCGCGCCCTTCCGAATTTAAAACTAAAACCGGATTATATCGAACTTCGCATTTTATTTGTAATTAATTTTTTTAACGGCAAACTTTTTCCATTATCCACTCGGAAGTGCGCCCGGTTCGAGTGTAGTTTTTATTAGTTTAAAAGTTTGATTACGGCCGGTATCATGCGAATGATACGCCCGCATTTTAATCGGGCACTAAATGCTTTATCTTGCCGAATCGATAGGGCGAGGGGGGGACCGACGAACAAAACCCGACGGGCCGACTCACACATCGATGCACTTGGACAAACATCACTAAAAAATTTAAACGAAACAAATAAATAAATCGAGTCAATAACGAGGGCAGTGCCGTGCTTGAATCGGTGCGAGTCCACAACGGGAACTGCCAAATGCGGAAATGAATCGATTCATTTGCCATAATCAGATTAAAAGAAAACGGTTTCATTTTTCTCTTTCAATTATTAAAAAAATGGAAAAATTAATTAAAGAATTTTTTATTATCTATAACCATTTATAAAAACCATATTTTTATTTTAAAAATAATTTTATCGAATGTTCAATGTTAAAATATTTTTGTTATTTTAACTGTATAATAAAATATGAAAGAATTTTATTAAAAAATATAAAAAATATTAAATATATTTATAACTTAAATTGATTGAACTTTTTGTGTTAGTGACTAAAATTAGAAATTAAACCAACGATATTTTTTATAATTTTCTAATCAAAATAATTGAAGTTTGTATTAAAAAGTAATTTTAAAGGATTTCGGAATTATACACATCATGACAAATAAATTGAATTATTTTTTTGTTTTAGAGACTAAAATTAAAGATTAAAACAATAATAACCGTGTTAAAATAATAAAGATATTTATTTAAAATATATATTTAATAATAATAATTTTTTATCAACTTTTTATGTGACAAAAATTAGAAATTAAATCAACAATATTTCTTGTAATTTAATTTTCTATTCAGAATGATCAAATTCTAAATAATATTAAATGTTATTAACCAAGTTTTTGTTAAAGAATATCAGAAGTGATTCAAATCATGCCAAATAAATTGACTAAATTTTTTGTTTTAGTAACTAAAGTCAAAAATTAAGGCAATAATATGTATGTTAATCTCTAAAAAATATCAAAGATTTGCATTAAAATATATTTTAAACAATATTAAACGTTGTTTTTTTTCAACTTCTTATTAAAAAATTAGAAATTTAATATAATTCTAAAGAATATATTAAATATTATTAACCAACATCTTATTAAGAAATTTCTAAACTGGTTTGAATAATGCCAAATGAACTCAACTTTTTGTTGTAGTGATTAAAATTAAAAATTAAAGCAACAATATCAATATTAATATAATTATCTCTACAAAATAAATAAATAATTTTAATTTAATATTTTTTTTTTTCAACTTTTTACTAAAATATAAGAAAAATTGGTAAAATTGGCAATTAAATTAACAACAATTTTTATAATTTTCTTTTCTTTTCAAAATGACCAATTTTATATTAAAAAATAATTTCAAACAATGTTAAATGTCATATAACCAACTTTTTATTAAGGAATTTGGAAATTGATTCTAATCATGCCAAATAAATTGACTTATTTTTTTGTTTTAGTGACTAAAATAAAAAATTAAAGCAACAATATCTGTATTAATATAACTGTCGCTAAAAAACAGCAAAGATTTATATTAAAAATATATACCAACTAAATTGACTGAGTTTTTTGTGGTACTGACAAAAATTAGAAATTAAATCAACTATATTTTGTTTTCTGTTAAAAATGATAAAGTCTGTATTAAAAATTAATTCTAAAGAATATTGAATGTTATTACTCAACATTTTATTAAGGAAAATTGGAAATTTATCCGAATTATATCAAATAAATTGACATTTTTTTGCCTTAATGGCTAAAATTAAAAATTAAAGCAAAATATTTATCTCTAAAAAAAAACAAAGATTTTTAATAAAAATATATTTTAAACGATATTAATTTTTGTTTTTTTCAACTTCTTATTAAAAAATTAGAACATTAATTCCATTAAAACCAAATAAATTGCCTGAATTTTATAAGTTAATGACTAAGAATTAAATTAATCAAAAATCAATATTTTTTATAATACAATTTTCTATTCAAAATGACCAAGTTTGTATTAAAAAATAATTCTAAAGTTCATATCATATAAATAAATAAATAAAATAAATTGACACATTTTTTGTTTAAAAAAAAAAAAATAAAAATCAAAGTAAAAAAATATCTATGGTAATATTTCTTTATTTAAAATTTATTAAAACAAATTAAATGTTTTTTATCCAAATTCTATTAAAGATAAATCGAATAAATTTTGTATGAGAAGACAAGAATCTTCTGTAAAGTACAAGAATAGGTTTCACAACGAATGGAATGGCTAATCCACAGTGATGGGCAACATTTAAATACGTTAAAACACAGTGGTGGCTCACAATGCGTTTCAGTTACAGTTGGCAACGACAATAAATGCAGGACGGAATTTAAAGTGACTGCAAACGTCCGACGTTGTTTACAAATTTGTCCAACGAAACACTGCAGAACGGCGTTTGTGTTTAAAAAACTTTGTAACAATGATGATACATCGCACGAGTGAACTTTTACAAACGTCCATTAAATTTATTGTGGAATTTAATGTCCGCGACTGAAGTTCTCGAAGACATCCGCCAAACTTGCTGCTGTTAATCTGAATTTCAGCTCGAACATTTTTCTGGCCGGCGAAAGTAAATGTTTTATTATTATTTTTATACGATTCAATTATGAGAAATAACGATGCTTTTATTATCCATGTCATCAGCGGAGGAAGTCCGTATCGTAAAATCTCGATTCGCCTGTTTTTCTACTGCCGAACGGAGCATAAAACGGAGAGAGTGGGAGAGCGGGAGAGCGGCTTTTACTGCCATACTGTATGGCTCATACACCGTTTTCGATTTTATTATCAGAAACAATCAAAGAATGAGAATTTAGAACAGAGTATAAAATGATTACAATGCATCCTACTTTTTCCCTTTTATGCTTGTCTATTTTCAAATTTCACCATTCACAATTCACTGAAATTTATAGGTTTCTATTAACAGATTTAATTAAAATTAATAAATTATTAACTTATAATTAAATTAAATAATATTTTAATAATAAAATTAAACATATCTATCTGAAGTATATAGTTACAATACATGTATTGAATTAATGTATATTTTATAATATGATATGATCATTTTGAATAAAAAATATTGTTCATTTAATTTTAGTCACTAACACAAATATTTTCAACAATTTATTTGGTATGAATGGTTTTAATTTTCTAATACTTTAACAAGAAGACAAAAAAAAACATTTAATTTCTTAATATTCTTTAAAATTATTTTTTAATGAAAACATGATCATTTTGAATATAAATATAAATTGTAAAAAATATTGTTTATTTAATTTTTAATTTTAGTCTCTAAAACAATAAATTTCAACAATTTATATAGTATGAATAGTATTAATTTTCTATTTCTTTAACAAGACGAAAAAATACCATTTAAAATTGTTTACATTAATTTTTTAATATAAATATTTGTTATATTTTATAGATAATTACAAAAACGATATTTTTGCTTAAATTTTTAATTTAAGTCATTAAAAGAAATAATTGAGTCTACACATATTTGGGATGATTCGAATCAATTTTTTTATTTCTTAACAAAAAGTTGGATAAATAAAATGTAATATTCTTTAAAATTATTTTTTAATGAATTCGTCATTATTCATCACATCATTCTGAATATAAAAATAATTTGTAAAAAATATTGTTTATTTAATTTTTTAATTTTAGTCACAGCACCAAAAATTTCAACAGTTTATTTGGCTTGAATGGAATTAATTTTCAAATTCGTTAATATGAAGTTTAAAAATGACACATTTTGTTAATTTTAAATTTATTTAGGAAAACAAAATATTATTAATATTTTTTTATATATAAACACCTATTTATAATAAAATTTATGTATTAATTTATTTTTCTCGTTCAGAAAATATTAATAATAATCAATTACTATTAGTATTTTATAAATTTGGAAAAAATAGTCTTATATTAAAATTTACAATCATTTATTGATTTTCAAAATTAATATTTATCAAAACATTAGTTTAATAATATATTAGATAAACAATCTTTATTAGTTTAATATTAATTTTGCTTTATTATTCTATAATGAAAACTAAAATTGTTAAAGTTATTTAAGTTTATCTCCATTGTGAAAAATATATTAATATAATAATAAATTATAATATTCTACTAAAATGAATAAATTAATTGAATAGTATATATATGACCTTATCATTATAAAATTATATAATTAGTGAATTTTGATAATCAGCCTTATTATGAATTCTATCAATTATCATAAATAATATTTAATATCAAATCAAATGAGTGACATTTAATGGAAAATAATTTATACATATTTATGAAATTTTTAATGATCCTTACTATTATTTAGTGTATTTGTTAATTAGAATTTGATGAAGATTTTCTTTAATATTATTTTTTGATAAATATACACGATTTAATAAGTTAAAAATTAATTAATAATAATATTCTAAAGTACTTTTTATAAATTTAAACGTTTAATTTTGGTTATGTCCCTACAAAAAATTATTTACTAAAAATATACTTATATTGTTTGACAGTATTTAAATAGTATATTAAATTGAAATTAATTTATATTTTATAATCGGCCTCATTATGAATTACCTTTTTCGTTAAAATACCATAAATTATAATCATTATTAAATATCCACAATTTCATTTATTTATTGTTATATAAAATTAATTTAATAATTATTTTATTTATAATATTATACATACAAATTTATTCTCCATCATTAAATTAATTTGTACTTGTTCACTGAAATTTCAGAATTACATCTTTTACAGTGAATTATTTATATTATATTTATACAGTATGGTCCATTTAAGGTACCGAAGAAACGTTTTTAACTATAATTTGATTTTCATAATAACTAAGAGATTAATTAATATTAGGAGTAAATTAATTTTTGAGCCATTATTTAACAGAATATAGTAATAGACCACACTGTATATGTATTTATTAAAATTTCTAGATTTAGCCTATGAAAATTAACTTTTCATACTTTCTGAAAGTAATAATAAGAGCAGGGTTGTTATTAATGTTAATATTAGAGAATACCATGTATTATTTTAACGAGTGCCAACGATTTTCATGGAAACAAGTTAAAAATTTGACCATAACCATAAAAACTACCAAACATTCGGGCAGTCACGAGTGTTTTCGACCACGACTAAAATAATGTTACAGGAGCAACAAAACAAAGATGGGCAATGCGGCCGATAAAGTGATTAGCGAAATCAACACTTGTTATTATGGCCGGCTATTAGTGTCTCGCGGGCAGTTGATATTATAATAAAGGTGTAATTTACGTTTCACCGTTTGTTGTGTTTGTAAAACGGGTAAATAGGTGGATTTCGGTGCGGCGGCCGCTGAATATAGTTTCAAAAAAGGCACCGGAGCCAGGGCTGGTGCAGTGTTACAATGTAATTTATGTTTGTGCGGGCCACTTTCGTATTGTTATGTATTATTTAAGCTGTTTTGTCCTGAAATTATTGCTGGAAACACATACACAAATTTAATTATTTGCCGTGTCGGTTCTGCGGTTTCAGTTGTAATTTATATGGTTACATCACCCGAACCGCCGCCGCCGCCGCCGCTTTTGTTGCCTGCTACATTTCAAATTATTGATAGCGATTTGATAACTGGCTTCATACACCTATCGTAAAATAGTTGTGAGCAGTTGAATTTTAAGCGTTGACAATAAGAATGTTTTGTTTAATGTGTGGTATGTAGTTTGTAACTGAAGAGTCGTATTATGTATGATGATCAACAGGTAACTTATATTAAAACGTATTTGCTCACACAATATGGTGTTAGTTTAAAGTGTTTGTGTTCGTGAATTTCTAAATAAATATCCTTAAAGCCGTATTATCTATCTATCAATATTTAGAGAAAGGCTCCATGTTGATCTTACTAATGTCAAAAATACCTTGAAATTATCATAATAGGAGAAAATATTACACAACAATGGAATTAACTTAGTATCATGGTTAATTAACTTCATAGTAGTGAATTTTTTATTCAGAACTTGATATTATTGATTAATAGCTCAAAAATATGAAGATTAAAACCTAAATTTATTATTTAACCCAGTAACTAACTAGGACAGAAGAATTTGTTTATCTGATACATCAATTCTTTTCAGGTTTTACTGTATAGTGTTTCAGTCATATGTTTAACAGTATTATGTTGTAACATATTTATTTTTTCTTTTGGAAATTTTTTAAGAATGTTAAATTTAGTGAAGAATTTAGTTTTTTCATTAGAATCACCCTAATCAAACTTTCCCCATTTTTTGACAATTCAATCAATTCTTCTCAATTTTACTGTACAGGATGATTGATACACTGGTTTTACATATTTTTCCTTTTAACAAAAAATAATGAAGAAAATTTTCAATTTTAAGACAAATATTTTTTTTGTGAAATTTAGTGTATATACATTTATTGAAAAATGTTAAATTATGTGGGAAATTTAACTTTTTCATTAAAATTGGCTTAGTAAAATTTTTTCCATTTTTTGACTGTTAAAAAATTAATCAGTTTTTCTCAATTTTTACATAGGTTCACACAGTGCTGTGTAAAAATATTGAAGAAAATGTTCAATTTTAAGATAAATTTGTTGGTAACAATATTAATAAATTTAAAAAAATAAATAAATTAAGAGGGAAATTTAAATTTTCCATTAAAATTGGCTTAGTAAAATGTTTTCTATTTTTTTATTGTTAAAAAATCAATTTTTCTCAGGGTGTTTTACTCATACGTTTTACCTATGGTATACAATATTTTTTGTATGAAACATATATTTTAAGAATGTTAAATTAAGCTTTTCCTTTAAAACTGGCTTGATAAATTTTTTCCATTTTTTGTCTGTTAAAATCAATTTGTCTCAAAAAGGAAAAATTTTTAACGAAAAAAAATGAAGAAAATTTTCATTTTAAGAAAAATTTGTTGGTTTACAATTTTTTTTTTTTTTTTGTTGTGAAGCTTTTTACGTATCTATTTTTTAAGAATGTTAAATACATTGCAGAATTTAGTTTTTTTTTTTCATTAAAATTTTCTTAATAAAATATTTACCAATTTTTGTCTGTTATGCACATTTTTTCATTTAACAAAAAAAAAATAACGAAAATTTTCAATTTTAAGCAAAATTTGTTGACATGAAATATTATTTTTTTCTAAAACTTGGTATGTATCAATTTTTTTAAAATGTTAAATTCAATGGAGATTTTAGTTTTTACATTAAAAATGCCCTAGTATTTTTTTCCATTTATTTAAATCAAGTTGGTTTAAAAGGTCAGTTCATTTAGCATCAGGAAATAATCATTTGTTTTCAATGGCATCATCCGTTTACAGAATCTATTCAAACTTATCTATATATCCCTTTTTTATATCATTTATATAAATTTATAACATTATCATAAAAGGAATGTCATTCAAATTAAATGTGTTTTGTGTATTTACTCAATGAAATTTTTTTACTTTTAATCTTATTCATATATTCTATATATCCCTTTTTTATATCATTTATATAAATTTATAACATTATCATAAAAAGAATGTCATTCAAATTAAACGTGTTTCGTGTATTTACTCAATGAAATTGGTTACGAATTTCTAAACAGCCCACAGGAATCCCGTAAACAGCCTAACAACTTCCAAACATAAAACAACATCAAGCCAAATCAGTTCAGCACTGATTTCGCGGATGAGTTCGAAAGTGATATTTATATTCAACAACCCAATCCCCCTAAAAACCATGATACGTCACCTGACGAAACCCGAAACCGTTGACCGCAGCCAAGACGCCCGCACTAAGGGATGCGACCCCATCGCATGTCGGATTGATCGCACCCTTATCACCCGTTGTCGCGTGAATGTGTGCGAGTGTGTGCGTGGGAAACGCCGGACTACGGCCCGCGCGAAAATCAATAAGTTCCACGCGACGGCGATCGCTGCCCACCAAGACGTGGTGGCCGCACACGAAGACGGTGTCCAACCACGTGAATCGTGTGTACTGCAGACGGAACGTAATTCGAGTCGCAATTGGGATTGCGCTGCTGTGCCGGTTGTGTTGCCGGAGAAGAGATTAGGGAGCACAAATTGCAGTGAATTAAACTTAAATTAGATATGTTTCGTACGACTTGCGTACGTAAATATGGTCATGAAAAAATTGTAATTATCATTAATGACATTTTGTAACATTATTTGTATATTATCTAAAATATGGACCATTTTTGGTATTTATTTATAACATTAAAATAACAGAATATTTCAATTTTTAAAGAAAAGAAATTTTTCTTTTCTTTGACGTTTCAAATTTTTCGTATGTGTAAATAATTTATAAATCGATTTGACTATCTACCATTATTTAAATCGTTAATAACATAATAATTTTCATATTTTAAGATATTTCTTAAAAAATAATAATGAAACATATAAATTAGGTCAAAATTTTGAAACTAAAACAATTTCTATAATTTTCTATTCAAAAATCGTACAAAAAATAATATATAATTTATAGTAAAAAGTAATATTTATTTGTTGAAATTTTAATATATAAAGTTAGAAATTTGTTATAAGATGAAAATAATTGTAACACAACTAATTTGATCAAAATTCAATTTTAAAACTTGGGTGTCAACAAGTAATTTTACGTATATGGCAAAGCATAACATTTACTTTACAATTTTTATCATTGTAGCGCAGTGGCAAATAGTAATAACAATTACTGATGTTTTATCACTCACTGTTTTAATTTTAGAAATGTAATTGTATTATTATAAAATAATAAATATCTATTAAATTAAACATTTTTAATATTACCAAATATTAAACCTTTTACACCTTTTTTACATTTCAAAATCAAATTGTAACAACATACATGTTGGTAAATATTTATATTCTGACATATTTTGCTTGTTTCACTGCGTAAAAACATTTAAAACATATATTTATTAAAATGTTACAACACTATTTTAATTACAAACAATAATTGCAATTAAAATAACATTAAGCACATAATTATTTTGCGTTAGAATTGCACGTCCTGTAGTGCAGCAGATTGTGTACATTTCTATTAACAATAAGTAATATTTATTTACAATAAAATATCAGTGCTTCAATTTGGTCGATCGACTAAGTAATAATATTTTATTAATAATAAATTTACAACAGCACTGAAACGGATTATCAATTAAATAATTTAAACACAGAATAAACAAACTAAATTTTCATGTTAAAATTTGATTTTCTGATAATATAAATATTTATTTAAGAATATTTTATTACAGTTTAGTTATAATGAATATCATAATAAACATATTTTTATATATTTATTTTTCTTTATTTACTATTTCTTAAATAGTAATGGTTTGAATAATAGTGAAGAAAGTCATATTCACTAAAATATTAATTTTATTAGAAATATTATACAAAATAACATATCAAATTATAAAACTATCTAATGCAAATTTTTTAATTCTTGCTTTTATAATAATACATCGATCTAGTACTAATAATAGTTCAAGTATTTATTTAAGAATGTTTAGTCATAATGAATATCATAATAGACATATGTTTATATATTTATTTATCTTTATTAGTTTACTTTTTTTAAATAGTAATGGCTTGAATAATAATGAAGAAAGTTATATTCACTAAAATTAATTAATTTTATTAGAAGTATTACATAAAATAACATATCTAATTATAAAACTACCTAATGCAAATTTTCTAATTGTTGCTTTTTATAATAATACGTCGTTCTAGTAGAAATAATATTGAATTTTATTAAGTTTTTGTAAATATAAATATAATTTATTAAAATTCATATACTTTTCCTACATAATTGTTACCAAAATGATTAATTTAATAATACAAATTGTGATCCTGTTTATTTCCAATTATCTTCTAACCTATATGGAATAGAATTGTAATTGTTTTTACAAAAAAATTCAATTTCAATACTGTTTTCAAACGATATTTTGTAGTTTCATTTTTTTATATCGTAATTATGTACAAATATTCAGTGTAAAACCGGTACAAAATAGCTAATTATTGTACAAATTGTAAATTTGTTGCTGTTTATCTTGTAATCTAACACAAAATTATAATTTTTTTTTTCACACAATGGGAAATAGGAAATAAACAGCAAAACTTTTACAACCTTGAACAAGAACCACGAACAAAAAACCGGCCCCGTAAACAGTGACATTAAATATAGGAAGCAATTAATTTGCGTGCAATTTACCTAATCAGACCGCAAGATTTTACTCTACACACATGACATCGATAAATACGAGTGTGCAGTCCACACACACACACACACCAGCGAATTAAAACGTGGGGGGACAAAAACGCATCGTGTTTACGGCCAGTGCGAAACAATTCCAAAATGAAAAGCTTTTAATTACGCCGCTCGGACCAACGCCGCCGGGCCCCGCAAAGGCGAAACCGACGACGACGACGACGCATCGCGAAACTATTAAATTAAATTCTATTAATTGCCGACGTAACGACAAGTTGTAAAAGTTATTTTCGTTGCGTTTAATTAACACTAACTTTCGCATTTTTATTTTTTGCTTTGTTTGTTGTACGCGTCCATCGTCCGGCCTCGTACGCCGGGTCCGCAACTCGCTCCTCGTATTTTATTTATATGCGAATAAATCTGATTAATTAATTTGTTGTGTCACTTGGTTTATTATTGCGGCGGGCCGTGTGTCTTTGGCGATTTATCGCCGCGGAAATTTATACGAACTGGGGCCCCAGTTGACAAACCAGGTAGAAAAATTGTTTCGGGTCACACTTTGTTATTAATATTTGTAAATAAAACCGAATTAAACGGTCAGAGGATTATACAACCCACACGCACTGTAGGCAATGTACTCGGTAAATAAAATTGTAGGTATTTACCCGAATGTTTTCAAGTCAAAGTGAGGCAGAAAAAAACAAACGAAACCAGAAAAAACGCTTAAACTAACCCATTTACCCACATAGGCAACCCTCTCACTTTTTGGATGTATGTTTATAATATGTTTGGATACCTACACACATCTAAATACGGCTCTTCTGTTACTAAATTATTTATTTTTTATTGTACCATGTAATATTAATATTAAAATAATTGAGTAGAATGATTATTTCAAATAACTATTTATGTTTTTCTTATTTTACCGTTAAAAATCTTTAAAACTAACATTTTTATGAGTTAAATTAGACATAGATCACTGAGAGACATAAGAAAACAGGGGAATCCCAGACAAAACCCTAAAAAAGACCAATGGAAATATGGATGGGTACCCACACGTATCTAATTACTGCCCTTATGTTGTTGAAAAACCCCACACGTTGTAGTATTTAAGAATTAGAAAGGAATAAAACACTGCACATAAACACTATTAAGTTAATTTGGCTGAATTATACAACATTAACCGCTAAAATTTATTGTAATAACAAACAATATTCAACACTCTCACACACACACTGCGGTTGTATTTATTTAAACAAATTTGTTAATTTATGAATCGTCGACTTTTCCATGTTAATATGGAAACAATCAGTTATTGAGGTAGTAATTTATATGAGAGTGTTACACATTTTAATAAACATTATTAATAAATGCATATTTATTAGAATGAAGTGGCAACATTGTTTTAAAATCAGTTTTATTGTAAATATTGTTTTAGCATATGAATAGTTCATTTTTAATTAATAAGTAATTGTTTTGAGCTATAAACGGCTTAACGGTACAAATAAAATATCTTAATAATACTCCTGTTTAAACTGGTTATTAGTTAAATTATTATAAAAACTACTACACATTTTAAAAGTAAACCAATATAAATAAATAAATAAATAGCTTAAATGAAATATTGGATAATTATTAAAATCAAATAAAAATAAAAAATTATCAAAACATACATGAACTAAAACACCTAATGAAATTAAAATAAATAAATTTTATTATCAAATATATTTTATAATTTTTAATTAAATTAGACGCTTTAAAGCAGTGACAGCCATTACGAAATTCATGGCCTACTCTAAAAATATGATCCAATCAAACATACCTGTAATTTTGACTGATATTACTAAAGTTCTGCGACAAAATCACTCAAATCAGTCGGAGGAATCATTAAACAGCATACGATGTATTTATACGACGAATACAATAAAAAAATCCGCGAAAATTGATGAAAAATCGAAGGAGTATCAGAGACGCGTCTGTTCCCAACAAAATCTGTCAAAAATGCACTTGGTAACGAACGCGTCGACCAATCAGAATGCAGGATATTGATGTTGTGATTCCTGGAAACGACGCTGGCTTCAACTATTTCGTTTATTTGCATTTATTTTCGAGTACACCTATAAAATAACATTGTCTAATTCAAAATTACACTTAATCACATTAATTAGTCCATATTGATCGAAAAGTTTTAAAAATATTTATTAATTTAATTAAGTATTAATTTTGGGGTTCCCGATATCCGCCATAATAAATTCACAGTCAACTACAAAAATATCTAATAATATTACAAATCTGCAATTCTTTATATTTATTGGTGTGTTATGTAGATAAACAGTTTAAAAAGTAGTGTTTTGTTTAGTGTAATAGTATTAAAATGTAAAGTAACCTAATAAGTCTCGTTTCATCATATTTCCTGCGGTCAAATCACCCAAATCAGTCAGAAGAAAACACACAACACAACCCGACACATTTATGAATATACAAAACCATTAAAATGATCGAAAAACCGAGTAAAAATCGCGGACGCGTCTCCTTGTCGTCAAAATTAAAATGCCTTAAAACTGCAGTAATTCGCTTGTTTGCCGTCGACCAATAGTAACGCACAGAACCGGTTCTTATGATTCCTGGAAGCGACACGGGCACATTTGACCTATTTTATGTATTTGAATATCACTTAAAAATATTAATAAAAAACAATGAATGTTTTGAAAACATATTTACATTACTGTACCTATGATCGATTTGGAATTAATTTAACTTTTCTTATTAGATTAAATATAGTTTTCGGTTTATGCGGTTGGCGCCCTGACAAATTCAGGGTGGCCAACTGTACTAATTCGTGCTTATTTTATTTAGTGATGCATTGGGACGCTCAGCTTAAAAGACAAAAATGTAAGTTTATTTTAGAACAATATAAACAATAACGTTGTGTAACAAAATGAAATTAATTCCTAAACCAATCTAATACACAGTTTCAGTGAAACATACCTGGAATTATCATTATTATTTTTTAAAAATATTTTTTAATTTAATTATGATTTTTGGGGTTCGCAATATCCGCCATAATAAATTCACAGCCAACTATAAAAATATGTGGTTACCAATTTACAATTCATTATATTTATTGGAGTGTTATGTAGATAAACTGTTTAAAAAGTAATGTTTTGTTTAGTATAATAGTATTAAAATGTAAACTAACCTAATAAGTCACGTTTCATTATATTTTCTGCCGTGAAATTACCCAAATCAGACGGAAGAACATACACAACGCAAACCGACACATTTATGAATAAACAAACCGTTAAAACTATCGAAAAACAGAGTAAAAATCGCGGACGCGTCTCCTTGTCGTCAAAATTAAAATGCGTTAAAACTGCAGTAATTCGCTTGTT
Organism: Aethina tumida; assembly: GCF_024364675.1. Lineage (NCBI taxonomy): Eukaryota > Metazoa > Arthropoda > Insecta > Coleoptera > Nitidulidae > Aethina > Aethina tumida. Next base: position 27,255,511 of record NC_065439.1, read on the forward strand.
TGCCGTCGACCAATAGTAACGCATAGAACCGGTTCTTGTGATTCCTGGAAGCGACACGGGCACATTTGACCTATTTTATGCATTTGAATTTCACTTAAAAATATTAATAAAAACCAATGAATGTTTTGAAAACATATTTACATTACTGTACATATGATTAAGTTGGAATTAATTTAAATTTTCTTATTAGATTAAATATAGTTTTCGGTTTATGCAGTTGGCGCCCTGTAAAATTCAGGGTGGACAACTGTACTAATGCGTGCTTATTTTGTTTACTGGTGTTGAGACGCTCAGCTTAAAAGACAAAAATGTAAGTTTATTTTAGTACAATTGAAACAATACGTTCTGTAACAAAATGAAATTAATTCCTAAACCAATGTAATACACAGTTTCAGTGAAACATACCTGAAATTATCATTATTATTTTTTAAAAATATTTTTTAATTTAATTATGATTTTTGGGGTTCGCAATATCCGCCATAATAAATTCACAGCCCACTATAAAAATATGTGGTTACCAATTTACAATTCATTATATTTATTGGAGTGTCATGTAGATAAACTTTTTAAAAAGTAATATTTTGTTTAGTATAATAGTATTAAAATGTAAACTAACCTAATAAGTCACGTTTCATTATACTTCCTGCCGTGAAATTACCCAAATCAGTCAGAAGAAAACACACAACACAACCCGACACATTTATGAATATACAAAATCATTAAAATGATCGAAAAACCGAGTAAAAATCGCGGACGCGTCTCCTTGTCGTCAAAATTAAAATGCGTTAAAACTGCAGTAATTCGCTTGTTTGCTGTCGACCAATAGTAACGCACAGAACCGGTTCTTGTGATTCCTGGAAGCGACACGGGCACATTTGACCTATTTTATGTATTTGAATTTCACTTAAAAATATTAATAAAAACCAATGCATGTTTTGAAAACATATTTACATTACTGTACATATGATTGAGTTCGAATTAATTTCAATTTTCTTATTAGATGAAATATAGTTTTTGGTTTATGCAGTTGGCGCCCTGACAAATTCAGGGCGGCCAACTGTACTAATACGTGCTTATTTTGTTTAGTGGTGTTGAGACGCTCAGCTAATAAGGCAAAAATGTAAGTATATTTTAGTTCAATAGAAACAATATCGTTGTGTAACAAAATGAAATTAATTCCTAAACCAATTTAATACACAGTTTCAATGAAACATGGAATCTGGATCTGGAATTATCATTATTATTATATGTAAAATCCGCCTTACACTCACACATATCACTTAGATGAAAATGTAACACTACAAAAAACATTTAGAAAATTATAGGAATAAAATAATCTGAGAAAATTGACGATAAAACTAAGTCAAAATAACGGACGGATTCTACTCCATGAAAATTACATTAATTCACTTATCCTCCGTCGCGTAACAGATATATTGTGTGTTCCTGGAACCCACAGGTGATTGACCTGTTTAATATATTTGTTTTGTTGTTTTTAAATAACTTTCAAGCATTAAACTAAATAATTTAAGGAAAAAAGAATAGTCTTATTAGAATTGTTTTGAACTAAATACAAATATTAAATATACAGGGTGATTCATCTAACTTATTTATTAGAAGATTATGGAGAAGGGAAAAAAGCATTGATTTAATTTTTTATTACAATTATAACCTGATTTAAACTATTTTTCTAATTTATTTTAAATAAAATATAATTTCTGGTTTAGCGTGACGTCAATTTTGATATTTTTAATAGAACACCTTTGAAATTTAAAATTTAAATTATACATGTAATTACAAATAAAATCCTATACCTAAATCCAATAATTTTTGAGCTATTAATTTTTTAAAATTAAATTTTTTACAGATTAATTGAAATAAAATGTCTGTAAAGTCACAAGTTTGTGTTGAAAAATTTATTTTTGGCTTACACATTAAGCAAGAACCATCCTATAAAGATGCATTATTAGTACTCCCAAATTTTATACAGAACGTTCATTATTTACCCATTTTATTTTATAATGATTAAACAACACAAAGGTTTTAATTGTACTTTTAAAGTTAAAAGTGAAATATTTTTCGAAACTAATTAAATCATAAATATAAACACAATTAGGAGAACAATCTGCAAATAGAAAATAATTGACAAGAAATATACAAAAAGTAATTAGTCTTGTGAGCTGGATTCCAATAAGAATGTTTCTGAAAGAATTCCAACTAATTGAATTTCAGTTTGAGATAAATAATAAAACAGTGAACGACATGTTCGTCCCCTCTTAAATTAACATTGTTAACTTGATAAACACCAACGTTTAAATTGCAATAGTGGAAATTCATCGAAAACGGCCAGAATGCCCCCTTTAGTTTCCGAAAGTTTGCAAAACTAATTAAGAAGTTAAAAATGCAAGCGGTAAATTTTAAACTTTCCATTCAAAATATCGTGCTTTATTCTTTTAGGCGATTTACACGAACCGTGAAATTTATGCAGGACTTTATTTGAGTTAATCCGTCTGCCGCAATCCCTGTTTTAATTTTATTTGAACTCGAATCTTTGATATTTTCAGCCGGGATCAAGTTCAAGACTCCCATTTTCATAATCCGCGGCTGTAAAAATATTTTCGAATTGCGTCATTTAAATAAACCAGTTTTATTATCTCCACTTACAATGGCCCACGATCCGATGTGTAAATGTGTTTGATTAATTGTGCCAATTAAAATAAACAACGTACTGATGTAATTGTTGGAAATTCGAGTGGCGATTTATTTAGACAACGGCGCTTTGTTGGTTCTTAAGAACAGCTCCAGTTTTATTTCGTACCAAATCCTCTGTATATGGAACACGAAACTAAACGAGGAGCAGTGAAACAAATACGTCCGATTTCCGTGTATATTCGTTGTCGGACAAAAGAGTTCCTCCACAATGCAGTTTTTCAAATTATAACTGCTTTACAGAGCGTGGCGCACACAACAGCACGAACATTTTGTAACTACGTACACCAGTTATTATTCACGCATGGCCCCGCTCACAAAATGTCATCTTGTCATTTTTTTCTATTATTTAACGTTTGTTTCTTCGAGTAAGCGGATTGTTTTTGGTAAATTGGCCGTGAAAAGAAACCAATTTTAACTGTAAAAATGCCTATTTTGTATATCAACATGATGACATAACGCCGACATGCAAAACCGGCACGACTTAATTTTGCGTTTTGTTTAACTAAAATAATTGGTTGTTTGTCTTGAATATATAAAGAAAAAAACAGCTCGTGCCAGCAGGATAAAAATAGAGAAGAATGTTGGTGAGGCAACACTTCCAACTTCCCAAAATAGGAGGAAATTATTATTTTATGGTACATTAACGTTTTACGATCTAATACTATTTTAGACAAAGACTAAACATTAATAGCCAAGAGAATTATCAGTAAAAAAAGATTAACTATGTTGAACTTTGATTTATCTCTTAGTTCTCCACTCATTCTTAGTCATTTTTCTAATTTAGCTTTGATGGTATGAACAGAGGAATATTTGTCAACAGAAACATTTAAAACACTTGTATCAAACAAGCAATTAACATTACTAACAATTAACAAAATTGGTCTAGTAAATCTTTGGATACTGATCTAAATGAACCCCAATAAAATTCTAAAGACTTGTTTATTACAAATTGTTATTAATTTTCGAGATATTATAAGAAGAAAGACATAATTATATAGATATCCAGAAATTTAAATATAGTCTGCTAAAATTTATGGGACGTTAACCTTAATAATCTAATCATATTTTATCATTATTTATCATATTTCAAACTTCGGAGCAACCAATTTAGACAAAAATTTATAAATAAATATGTGTTATATTTAAAAGTATTGTAGGTGAAGATTGGATATGGAAAATATTGTGCAGAAAGTTTATAGCTACTTTAAAAAGATACATTTATTAAAAAAAAGAACAAAAACTTGAAAAATTATGTTATTTATAGCATATATTCATCAAACTTTTGGATTTTGAAGAATATAAGATGTAGTTCTATTCGAAGTCTCTTGATAAACCCATGATTATTTACGTTTTGGTTAAGGAAGATAAAAATAAGTAACAGCAACATAATAAAGAAACATCTCAACATACTAAAGGTAGTAGAAAATATTATTTTATGGTATATTAAAGTTTAATGATTTTATCCTATTTTAGACACAAATTGGGAATAAATTAAAATGGGGATTGTCAGTGAAAAGTAGTTTAAAATAGCTGCGGATTAGTTATTTTTAAACAGTTCTTTTTGAATAGTTTCTTAGATATATTTCCAAGAAATGTAACCTTCGTTATACAAGAACCTAGTAAAGAAACAATTCAACTTCAAAAACAAATATTAATGTATAGTACATTAAAATTTAACTGATATAATCATATTATAGATACAGATTGAAGATAAAATGAGAATTATTAGTGAAATCAAGTTAAAATAGATCAAGAATACTAATTTTTAAACTGATTTTGCAGAACTTCTTAGATATAATAGAGACAAATATTATTTTATAGTACTTTAATGTTTAATGGTCTAATCTTAGTTTAAATTTAGACTGAACATAAATTAAAAAGGGAATTATCAGTGAGAAGTGATTAAAATAGTTCAAGATTCAACTTCCTACAAGGAGAGAAAAATATTATATGGCACATTAACTCTTAATGGTCTCATTTTTATTTTAAATATAGACTGAGAATAAAATCAGTGAAAAGTAATTAAGGTAGCTCAAGATTAGTTAGTTATTTTTAAACAGGGATTTTGAAGAATTTCACAGAGTATTATAAGAAATCTTCTTTCTTCATTCTTTATAAAATAAGAACAGCAAATAAACTCTTTAACTTTCTGAAAATAGAAGAAAATAGTATTTTATAGTTACATTTAATGATTTAATCTTATTTTAAACATACACAGAAAATAGATTAAAATAAAAATTATCAGTCATCATTGATTAAAACAGTCCAGTTATTTTTAAATTGTTATTTTGAAGAATTTCGTGTATTTGCAAGAAATGTTCATTTATTCTTTAAGAAATAAGTACAGCAAATAAACTCTAACTTTCTGAAGAAAGAAGAAAATAGTATTTTATAGTAACATTTAATGATAATCCTATTTTAGACATACACTGAAGATGTATGGAAATTAGCAGTCAAAATTGATTAAAACAGTCCAGTTATTTTTAAATTGTTACTTTGAAAAATATCTTAGATGTATTTCAAGAAACTTTCATTTATTCTTGATTATAATCCTCATTTTTAAAGCACTGGTAAATACTTTCAAATCTTACTTCTATGACACATTTAAAGGAAGCCCGATAACTTAGTAATACATTGGTTTGCCAACTAATTAATATGACTAATACCAAAAACAGTTAATGAAGATATTAAAGACTTTAATAAGTGCTTCGACCCTTTCTAGAGAAAATCCAATCAGCCAGAATTTTCAACCTGATACCAAAACTTCAATACATAATTTTATTTCAAATGGCATCAAAATATGTCGTTAAAATGAACAAAATATAAACAAATACCATAAGAAATTATTGATTTTAATTAGAATAGAACAGTTAAGTAGTTATGGCAATAAACCAAAATAAAATCTTTTCAAAACAGAAGCATTTAATAATTATGACGAATCAATAAGCCAAAATGTTTATTGGAAACTTTCAATTGACCAAATATTAATGAATGCGACTAATTAGGGAACAGTTTCCCGTTCGTGCTACAACGTAATAAGCAAGGCGAAAGCATCGATCCGCGATAAAAATTGTTTTGGCGCAATTAAGGCGAAATAAAAAGGCATTTTGCACCAGCCGTCCCGATTAAAATATTTCAATGCAACGGGCCGGAGTAATTGCAGAACTGCCAGGCTTTAATCTTCAAACGGTCGTGATGCTATCGCTAAATAAATATGACAGAGAAACGCATTGGAATTGTTGGTAAGCAAGTAGACTTAATAACCATTATTGTCGTCGACGTTTCAGATAAAGTCCATTCATAAAATTGTGCACGGTCTTTGTGCGTCGAGGTTTTGCTTTCTGCTTCCGATGTTGACGGTTCGAGTTATTAGCCGGAAACGATTTTTTGGGGGCAGGTGCAGTTTATTTTTGAATATTTCACTCAGGTCAACCTAAATCAACAACGTTTTGTTTGAACGTTCCACAAAGGCGGAATTAATTCGATCGTTTTGGTAAAGAACATGTGTTATCAATAAGAAAATAAAACGGGGAAGTGTCAGTGTGAAAATGGGGGTTTATAAAGAGCCAGTGTCAATATTGAAATTTATTGGTTGGAAGTGGCGAAAATGCACAATACTTCTATTGTTCGCCTCTTGCTTTCCTCCTTTCTTCCTCGATCTGGTTATTTGCAGCTTCGTGTGTCCGTTTGGGGACCTGATTAAAACGATCGTGGCGATTTTTATACGTTCAAAGTGGCCACCATTGTTGCCAATTGGTTGATGGTATTTTATCAAGTTTAGAACTAATCATCTTTGTTGTGCCAACGCATGGCGTTCTATTTTAGGTCCGGCAAGTTTATTAGCCTCCTGTCTGTTTACCTAGCCGGTTAAAATGGCAATAATTATAGGACGGCGGCGGTTATAATAATACGGTGACAGCATGGGAAGTATTCAAGTGTTTTAAAATGTACATCAATCCCATTTCAATGAAATAATCGATTCCGTATTCGTACTTGTTGAAATTCAATTTGTGCTACGTGTAGGTGCTTACTGAAATAATTATAAACCATTATTTTGTTATTCATTGTACATAATATAATACTTTTCGAAATCAATAATAAATTGTTTATTGTTGTTTGATAAATACGTTTAAATCCAATATGAAACCAATCACTGAAGTACATTTAACAACCCATCAAATTTACTGAATACTTTCAGTTAATCTAATATGGTTTCCACATAAAACAATTACAATCAAGGTTGGTGGAAATCCCATTACTGCATTACGCAAAACTGAAAATATAAAAATAGCAATTTTCATCAGAACATTATCAGCAAACTGTCGAACATTTCAACTTAAAAAAACGGGTCACAACGGTCCACCGTTCAGTTCGCATTTGTGCCAGATAAATGTATCTTCAATGCGTCATCGGCAGTGAGAAATGTTCAATAGGATAAGTGTATGTGATCCTGGAAAATCGCTGTAGTGACTCCCGAGGACTCTAGTTTTATGGCCGTATACAAAACACTATTTATCAATTTTATTGCTTGAACACACTTGACAACTGCATTTTACTAGTTCAGTTGAAACAATGCATCCCGCCGTCAGCTTCAGGCCGTTTTTAAAGCGATATATGGAGGCGGACTCACACAGAACTTCTATCAAATTTCTAATAGAAATATTTTTTTTTTTATTTTACGACGTGTTGCCTCTTATAAGTAATGGAAATTTATTTGCTGCTTGTTCTATAAATTAACAATGATTTTTTTATTACATGTTTTCTAAGTATTTTTATTTACAAAAGCGTTATTTATGTATGACTTAATGTCTGAACTTGTCAACACTGTAATGTTTCATTTCATAGAAGTTGGAGAACAAACAGGTAGTTAATCTTGAATTTATCTTAATAACTAAAACGTTTTTAAGAACTTTCTGTTCTGTTGCTGCGATTATTTAGCATTGTCTGAGTTTTTTAACAATGCAATTTCGTAGAAAAGTGAGAAACTAAGTAATTTAAATTCGTATTTTTTTAAATTTAAATTGTTACTGTTATGCAATAAAGAATCTAAAACTGATCTAATGACGTAACTAGAACATAAAAGAGTAATAAAAGAAATAAGCTGAGAAAAAAGTGTTAATTTTAAAATGATTACAAAAAATTAGCCTTAGCCAATAAAATATAAAAAATACGAAACTGAATAAATATAATATTTTTAGTTTGGCTTTATTTTTCATAAGTTTGTTTTTGAAGTTTGTGAAAACTTCTTTATTTTTTTTTTTTTTCAAATGAATAAATGTATTTTAAACCAGACAAGTTTCTAAAGAATTCTGATAATGTTGTGAATATAAATTAGGAAACAAGAAAGGTTGTCAAAACAAATCCATATTTAATGCGTATGTTTTTAATTTATATCCAAACTGAATTAATTTAGAGTAGTGTTTTAATAAATATAAAAACTTTTTAAAGTCAAAAATACACATAGAAAAATATAAGCCAAATCTCCTGCAAATAAAAACAACAAAATAAAAATAAAAAAATATTTATTGTTTATTATTTAAATAGAATTTATATTAATTATTTGTTATTAATAACATAAATTCAATTAAAATGTCAATAATAAAAACAAGAATAAAAATTTTTCACCTTTTTTATAATAATTATTTTTAAATATAGTTTATATCAATTAATAATGAATGCAAACAAAATGTCAAAAATAAATAACAATAAAATTTATTGATTATTATTATTCCTTTTTTAAATAAAAATGTATATTAATTTTTATTATTAATAAATTCAATTAAAATGTCAAAAATAAGTAACAATAATATTTATTCATTATTTTTATAAGTCATTTTAATTAGTTTATATTAATTATTAATTATTAATGAATTTAATTAAAATGCAATATACCAAGAACAAGAATAATATTTATTCATTTTTATTTTTTCCTTTTAAACAAAATGTATATTATTTATTTATTGTTAAAAAATTCAAATAAAAAATCAAAAATAATTAACAAAAATAATTGTGTATTATTTTTATAAAAATTATTTTTAAATATAGTTTATATTATTTTTTAATGAATTCAACTAAAATGTCAAAAATAAGTAACAATATTTATTCATTTTTATTATTCCTTTTAAATAAAATGTATAATTATTTATTATTAATAAACTCAATTAAAATGTCAAAAATACGTAATAATAATAAATAATTATTTATTATTTTTATATTAATTCATTTTAAATATATTTTATATTAATTAATTATCAATTCAATTAAAATACGCAACAATATTATATATAATTATTCGTTATTATTATTATTTATTATTATTATTCATTTTAAATAAAATATATCATTATTTATTATTACTAAATTTTACTACATACATAAATTCAAAATAGATAAAATAATAAGAAATTACTGTTTATCATTTAAATATACAATATAAGCTAAAGTTAAAACATAATTATTATTGATGACAATATAAAGAAATTGTTATATTATACATAACAAAATAATTTTTGTGGAAATAGAAACAATTATACGGATGAAAGTAATTTTTTTACTTTCAGTTTATTCTTATTAATCGTGAAGTGTTGAAATTAAAAGCTGCAGTTGAAATAAGTAAAAAAAAAGAACGGTGGAAACAAAGCGACAATTTTTCAAATCCATAAACCATGAAAGCGATAAATCCTGACGGTACAAAGTGCACGAGGGCAGCCAGTCAATCGAAGGGGGCCTTAAAAACACGTGTGCCTTTTTATTTTTAATGCGCCACATGTTCGTCAAAAACGACAGAGCAAAAGTATTCGATGGTCATTACGGCGTATCGAATTACGAGGAACATTTGACATAATACATCATTAATTTCGTTTCTGACATGGCACAATAAAGACATATTGTACTTCACGCCGAGATACTCCCAGAAATTGGTTTCCGTCCCAAGCGTCGCCACACAACGCCCGACCAAATCTTATTTGCGTCACGACTTCGAAACCTGTGTAATCATTTATTTTATTTAGGCTAGGTTAGTTTGTCTTCTGGGCGAGATATTTTGGAAAAGCGCTCTCGAAATAAATCGTTTAAAAATACTGATAAACTCGGTTACTCGGAATTGAGATATGGGATTTGTGGCATCTTTTGATGCAACCACAATAAAAACCGATTAGCTTTCAAAACAGTGGGTTATTAAATTAAATCATTCGAAATGTTGTTTGATTTGTTCGTAAACTAGTTCTTGGACGTGTTATTTTTAATTATCACTTGCATCTGTTGAAGGAGTTTCGTCAGAACATCATAATTAAGTTGGTAAACTTTTGCTTTTAAATTACTGAAAAGTTCTAGGCATAGATGTGGGTCATTCACTCACTTGACACTTCATTTCGGTTATTTATAGCCACTCAAGTCTATCTATTTTTGTCAAATTTTAAGAATAACCTATCGACTATCGATTTTTGGCCCAATGTTCTAGAAAACAATCACCATTAACAAATAACTGTTTGTTAGTTAGATTATTAGCATCAATCTAAGCTTTACTTTACATAAAAACATCTGTCCATTCATTTTTCTAAGCCCGTACAAAAACAAAATTCCTCGATCCAATTCATTAATCTTTTTTAAAAATAAAAAATTACCTCAGTCCCCCATAAGACAAATAAGACGCTTTCCCGAGAGAATTATGCATTCGTAATTAAACGGGAAACTTTAGCAAACGTTAATAGTTTCGAGGACACGTTTTTTTCGTCGAAAAGTGCACACAAGACTGCCAAACAGAACGGTCGAACGATTATGTTAAACAACACGGGCAAATATTTATTCGACTCGTAAAGTTATGCAAACTGAAAACTACTCATCGTAGTTGCGGTACAGTTAACAGTTTTTCAAGCTTCGTGCACGCCGAATGGAAGAAAAAATTACAGTGTTTTCTTAAAGACGTTGTTGTGCAATTTATGGTCGAGGTATTTTTACAGGCCACAGCTTTGATAACCACTTATCGGTTGGATTGGCTGATTAGCTGCTCTAATGAAAACTTTCTACTTCGCATTGTGGCGGTTTTGTCGTTGCATTCGGTTATTTAACTGTGTCTTGTCTTCAACGGTACTGTTACAATTAGTTTTCCAGGAGAAAGGAGAATAATTCACGCACGCTTTTGTTTAAATCGGGATCTAGTTTCTGAGGTATTCGTTTAAAACGTTTGGTTACGTAAATAGCACAAATTTTAATATAAAATTTAATAAATATAATATTTTTTGGGACCCTGAAAATTTAAAATTTGTAAGAAAGAGTAATAAATGAAATAAAAAAAATCTAGAAGCTTAAAAAAAGTGTTAATATTACAGCCTTTATCTGTGTCATTAAAATAAAGAAAATTGAATACAACTTACACTTTATTATATCGAATTGTTTTAAATTAAAAATATTTTAACGCATAAACGCATAAATAATAAAAATACCAAATCTAAACTTAATAAATATAATATAATTTACTTTTCCATTTAATAAATATAATACTTTTAGGTATCCTGAAAATTAATAATTCAGTATAGCCCGTTTAAAATGGAAACACCCTATATGAATATATGTAAGTTTGAGATGAGATTCATTAAAATCAAATTCTGGACAAAAAGTTAGACATATTAAATGGTTAACTCTGTACCTGAAATTTTAATTTAATTTAAAAATAAATAAAAGATAATTAATTAAGTATCTTATAACACTGATAAAAAACAAATAAATCATTAAGTTTTTTATAATATTTCGTTTAAATATAAATGAAAGTTTGTTTCTTTATAATACAAACATAATTTATATTTTATAACAATGTGTACCATTTTAAATTATGAGTCAGATGCTTTACAACTGTCACAACACAATTTAGCATATATATAATGAATGCAAAATTGCTAGTTTTCCTTTTTAATAATTGATTTTATTTATAATTCAGTTTGTAAATTATTAATTTATTTAATAAGCTATTTATTGATCAATACATATAGCTAAGTAAACGTATACTTATTAAAAATATCATTTTAAATGTACATTGGTTATTTAATCTTTGATTTATCAAAAAACAATAAAAAAATAAAATTATTAGACTTGATTTTTACTAAATCAGAATTCCGTTCATTTTATAAAGTATTAAAAACACTTCCTAAGTAAAAGTTTGCTTATTAAAAATGGTATAATTTTAAATATACATTTTCAACATATTTTTTGGATATTTACACTTTGGTTTATCAAAAAAATAATAAAAACAAATAATAATTTTATTTTGCTTGATTTTAGTAAATCAGAATTTCGTTCATTTTAAGTATTAAAAATACTTAAAAGTATAATATTTAAAACATTTTCTAATGTAAATATGTTATTAAAATTGGTAATCCTTTAAGAGAAGCTGATCAAAAGAGCAGGTTATTACACTTTACTAAAATAAGGTTATCAGAATGGGAAAAAATTCAATCAAACATATCTACATAAATTATTTTGGTCAAAATTTACTAAATCCATCTACACATTTGCTCAGAATGGTACAATGTTATCAATGTGCAAATAAACATTTGTAACGTTTATCTCGAATTTCAACATATTTGAATTAAAGTACCTTTTCCAAATAGAATTTTAATTGATTTAGTAACAATTTGCATTAAACAACATTAGAGATTTTTTTTGATATTTATTTAATATTTATACAGCCATTATTTGATCTGAAGTACATCCCCAAATTAGAAACTTTATCGATTTACAAATCAATTTGTTTTAAACAACATTCAAGATTTTTTGTAACGTATATTCCATATTTAAACAGTCTTTATATCTTCTCCAATTAGAAGTTTAATCGATATACTAATCGTTTATTTCAACTGAAGTATCTTCTCAATTAGAAGTTTAATCGATTTACTATTCCATTTGTATTAAGCAACATTTTTTAACGTTTATTTCATATTTAAACAGCCTTTATTTCCACTGCATTATCTCCTCTAATTAGAAGCTTAATAGATGCAAATTAATTTGTATTAAAGAAGATTTATATTATATTATATTTAATATAATATATTAAAGAAGATTTATAATATAAAAAAAAGTCTTTATTTGAACTAAAGTATCTTTTCCAATTAGAAGCTTAATCGATTTATTAATCAATTTGTATTAGAAAACATCTAAAAGAAATTTTTTAAAATAATATATTTAGGCAACCTTTATTTAATCTGATGTACCTTTTCCAATTAGAAGCTTAATTAATTTACTGATTGGCAATTTCTATCTAACATTTAAACAATCTTCATTTGTATTAAAGACGTACTTCGTACCAATTAAGAGATCGATTTCACTGATCAATTTGCATTAAATATCTCCCAACGTCAGCCAATTGTAAAAACACCCTTAACAACCAACTTATCTGCAGATAACCAAAGAAATTATCTCCAGCATCGTTCCCCAGCGCCAGTTGTTACAATTGCAAAAACGAACGTTGCCATACACGTAAATGGATCGCGGTGAAAGTCGTCTTCTGAAGGGTCAAATCTGGTCACGCGGTTCAATTTTCTACGTTGCCCCCTACCACCCAGTTCAGGTGTGGAGTCAAGGGCAAACGCTAAAATCACCGGTGCAAGCCTTCGCTTCCTTTTAACCACTCGAAACGTTATTGTTTTGGTACATTGCGATGGTAGATGGAAAGTGGAACGACCGGTGATTTAGTGATTTAGTGATTTAGCCGGTGCCGCATCTGAGGTGACGATGTTGCTAATGCAATTTTAATTAATACGAAGCCGAAACTAATTACTGTCAATCAAAATTAGCGCGACGTCGTTTTTGCCCGGCAATGCTCGGGGGTCTTTTTACTTAAATCACCTGTGTTTATGATAATAATGCCATTTCGGCTAATTAGCTGTAATTTACTCGTTCACTTTTTGCACGAAGTCACTTCTCCGGACTACCGACGACCTACCGGTTTTATTAATTCCGAAATTAGCTCCTCTTTATCGCCTAACAAGATTAAACATAATGCCTGGCAGTTTATCAACAATAATTATGTACATTCTTCACGACATTTTTGTGCTTTATCTTAAGTAAGTAATTATAAGCTGCGAGGAATGATTTAAAGTTTACGTCTTCCTTTTCCTTTGAGGCTGCAGTGATATGGAATAGGCAAATAGCTGCCATTTATAAAAATTGAGATAAGTGACTTAAACAATAGTTTGCAAACTAGTTTATGGGAAAACCTGATAAATTTAAGTTATTATAATTTGAGTCATGTTACTGAGAGAAGGTTTTCAATTGATTTGCTTGTCCAATTAAAGTTCCAATTAAAAATTTACTAGCTAGGTCACCAGCTTCAATTTCTTATGTAAATATTTGCTGTTGAATTTTGGAAATGATGTTAATTAAGGTTTATTTTCAATTATTTATCTTCAGTACAAACTACATGCACATATATTTATTTTATTGTGTGTTAAAACAATAACGTCCTGATGTCATTCAAATGTAAATCGAAAAATGAGATAAATGAAAATGTTTATAAAAGTCTATTAAATTGATAAATCAATAAATGTATATTTTAGTGAGTAATGAAAATGTTCGGCCCAACTAAAATTTCCTTTTGTTAAAACTATAAATATCTGTATATTAATTTTTATATAACCATCAAACCAAATGGAAATTATGTGGTATTTCAATTCGGTTTCCCTATCGTAAAATATTTAATTTCATAAAAAAACCCAGAGATATGAATGTAAATATTTGTCATTATTCTCTGTGATAGTACCAATATAGCTGTGGTAACAAGAGAGTAAATTAAATCAGTTTTTGATTGGGAAAGTACAATTCAAGGACTTGGTGGTACGACACCATTTGTTAAAACCACAAATATTTACCTAACATAGGTATGCATTCATTTTTATATATGGAAAGTTCAATTGGATTAAAGAGGAAACCTTGAATCGTTAGAATTCTAAAAATTCAAAATAAAACGAATCAAAAAAGTCGATTTCCCCGCACCATCGTCGACGAAAGGGCCGCGTTCGGTACGTGCCGGTGGGTCGTCTGCATTTTCACTTCCGGACCGGCTTGGGTGAGGTCGGGTTCGCGGACCGTGCGCCCTCCGGGCCCTCGTGCACTTCTCCACTTTGTTCTCGCTCGTTCATGCGTCTTCCTCTCGATTTTTTCGCGTCCGTTCCGCCGCCCACCTCCTCTCACCCTACTTAAGACCTTTCCTGCATTCGACCGCGGCGCAATTACGGCCATGCAACCACGGCGACCGGGTTCCAGGGACCGTCAACGTCGGTTCACGTCTTATAATGGGTTTTATCTCTTCGGCGCAATGCACCACATGACTTTGCCGTATCGTCTTTGTCCACTTCGCTGGGCAATCGGGCCCCCCTTCGCCTGCGCCTCGGGGGAAGCCACCTACGACTCCGGGACCGTCGCGGAACGGCGGCGGAAGCGGGCTCTTAATCGAGTTGCTCTCGAGATAAGGTTGATACGCGGCGCAGGAATGCGGTGACACCATGTGGAAATCCACCGGGCGTTTCCTTGATTGGAGAACGATTCGAGAGAAAAGTTAATCACTGAAAAGTACTGTGACATTCCTTAATTACGCTTAATAAGACTGGTACGTGCATGGCTCGTTTTATGTCTTAATAACAAGGCTAAATCAGCGGGAACGCAAATAACCAGCTGCATGGCTTAGATAAATATGGTTTGATAGGATGAGAGCGGAAATTATAAGCTACCTTTTATAGGCTCTGAAACAATGCGAACGAAAATAAGTCAATTAGTTACTTTTTTTTTCAATTAAAAATTTTATTTGAATACTAAATATTATCCTTGTCCTATGTCTACATGTCCAAAAGTAAGCAGCATTTTTATGCTAATTAACATAAGTACATCTTACTTTTTTATAATTGAATGCTTCTTCCTACTGATGAGTTAATGTATCTTTTATCTGTTGTGTGTAATTTGTTTTTAATTACTTTTTTCCATTAAAAATGTACCGTACTGTATCATTAAATGGTTTTATTAAAAATTACCTTCACATACGAATACGAGGACATTAAATATGTATGAAACTTATCTGCTAAGGTTTTTGAACTGCATGCCAAAAATAGATATTGATATATATATATTATTCCTTAAAAATTTGTTTTAAATCATTTATTATCAGAATTTCAATAATTGGCAAAAAGTAGAGCAACTTTAAAAATATATAAATTCCTACCGCCCTGTATATGGAAATCTCGTGTATTAAAAATAATTGTGTGAGCTACAAATCAAAAAACTAAATATTCGAGCTGCAAAAAGTAGAGGAGCTTTTAACTAAATGTCACTAATCTACAAAATCCACAATAATTTTTAATTTTTAGTTTCATTGTATACACTAAAATAAACTAAGTTAATATGGTACCTCGTTGAAAGAAATTATTTTCCCAATTTACCACAATTTACAAGATTTGGTGATGTGGGAAGAAAAAATAAAACTGGACGACCAAGAAAAACCATAAACAAATTTTATTCCAAAAAAGATCTTTTCCTGAGTTCCAGCAAAATAAAAGATCTACATGAGACACAACTTGGAATTCATGTTTCTTCAAGAACTGTAAGAGATATATTAATAAGTAATTAAAATTCTAATTACAAATTAATTGTAGTAATAAAACTTTAAGTACCAAAAGTTTCTCTACTTTTTTCCAGCCCAAAACAAATTATCATCAGTAAAATTATTTTTTTTTTTTATTGTTTAACTACGTAATTGTTAAATTTATAAAGAGAAGTTAATTTTAAATATATTTTTTTACGTAATAATCAGGACAAAAATTATTTGAATTTTAAACAGTTGCTCCACTTTCTGCAAATACTGTATATTTTTCCATACTGCTGTATGTATGTCTTGAAAATTGTTTGAACTCTTTTAAATCACTACAAAGATCCAAAGAAATATCTACACATTTATCAATAGAATTTTAATAATTCAGGAGCATTTTATTAAACAAATTTTCTTATATTCTTCCATAATTATGATGGCCACAAAAGAAGATGTTTATTAACGATGACTTCACAGCAAACAAATGGAAAAGAAAACGTATTAAATCAACATATTGTTTCACCAGCTACCTAATTATTAAACAATATTTATCTAAAAGTTCGACAGAACCAATCCCATCTTTAGCACAAATCCGTTAATAATAATCCTAACCCACATTCCGGGACCACGTGAGTTAGCACCGGACCCGAAACACCGCCGGTACAAATTACCAGATGCGGTATTTACCTTAACCAACACGCATTTTATTACCACATCCCACTTTAATTTTATCGCCGGAAGCTTTATCTCTAACTTGGATTAATCCGTGTTTGTGGACGGCGTTCTAAGGGGGCCCTGCCTCCGTCCCGATATGTGCTCCATCCGCCTCTTCAGTTTGCTTTATACCTGGCAGGAAGACAAACAAAGTGGACAAAGAGCAAGTATGCAAACCGTCGGACCCGTCCGCTCTATCGCGCCCAGAATAAATACAGACGATATTGGTGTTAAATTAAGGACACCCATCTCGTGTCGCACAACCACGTTTTTAAGTGACTTGAATTGAATCGTTTATTAGAGAATCATTTGGTGTGACGGTTCATAAATAAATTTTATCTGGAAGATATATGGGAGATATGTGTAAGCATTTATCTAACCAGTTAAATGGTCTGTTGACATATGTACAGCTTCTATCTTCTTCTATCTTTATCGGTTCAAAATCGTACACGATGTTTTTTAAAACTAAACTTTAATAGGGTACACCCTCGAGATTATTACTTTATTGTTTGCTCACTACTTGATTACCAAACTTTGATATTGTTTGTTGTATATAGAAGCTATAAAAAATGGGGCCTCGTAAAACATAAAATAATAAAATTTGTGTGTGTGTGTGTCTATCGTAAATGTCTTTTTATTACTTGGAAATTTACAAGGTATTTAAAGTGTAAAAACATTGCATCAATAATTTACCACTTCCTTTAAGACAAATATTTGTTTTAATTAATGTTATTAGAACGCACCGAACAAATTTTTAGCAACACTTTTTCAACATTTAGATTCACTTTGGTTTAAGCAATAGTACTCAAATGATAACAGAGAACTTAAATTGTATCAAGTCCTCCTCAACGTGTAATCTGATGTAACAACATTTTAATACATATAAGTCACAGAAATAATTTTTAAGTACTTTATAGTGATAATGTTAGTGAATAAATAATCAAAAATACTTGTTATACTTATTAAAATACTTAACTTTAACTTAAAAACATTTACTATTACACCACTGTAATTAACATTAGTATCAAGTTTAAAAACCTGAAACTCAATATACTTATTAAAATTGTTATAAAAACATTTTGTCTCATAGACAGAAACATCTAGTATTACACCATTGTAATTGATGTTAATGTTATAATGTATATAAAGGTGTCACGTGACACATTTGAATGAAGTTGAGTTATATAGAATCTATAGTCAAGATTAAAAAACTGTGACTCAATATACTTATTAAAAACATTTTTTTATATAAATAGACACATCTGGTATAATACTATAGTAGGTATCATTAATGTTTATTGTATATATGAAGGTGTCACGTGATAATTTTTAATGAGACCCTGTTATATAGAATGTACAGTCAGAATTCTAAAAACTGAGACTCAATATGCTTATTAAAATACTTATAAAACTTTGTGCCTAATAAACAGAAACGTTTGGTATTACACCATGGTACGTAACATTAGAGTTTATTGTGTATATGAAGGTGTCACGTGACACATTTGAATAAAATCGAGTTATATCGAATCTATAGTCAATATTAAAAACTGAGACGCAATTTACTTATTAAATACTTATAAAAAACATTTAGTATAACATCATAGTAGGTAACACAAGTGTTTATTGTATGTATGAAGGTGTCATGTGATAATTTTTAATGAGATCATGTTATATAGAATTTACAGTCAAAATTAAAAAAACTGAGACTCGATATACTTATTAAAATACTTATAAAAAACATTTTTTCTTATAAAATAGAAACATTTGGTATCACACAATGGTACTTAGGGTTTATTGTCTATATGAAGATGGCACGTGGTAATTTTGAGTAAGATTCATATTTGAATACATATTTAACAGTTTATCACTGCTGTTTTTGCACCTTCATCTTTGAAACTGGAAACGTTTTTAATTTAGAAAATCGACTTTAAACATGAAAAATTAAGTTTCAAACCATAAATAAATTGAAAATCCAAAGGATTATTATGACCCATAATAAATTCAAATTAAAAAAAAATGTTAAAACTAATTAAAATAATTAAAGTAATTATCTAAAGTATGTACTTAAGAGAATTTAAAACGATTATTAAAATTAAGCTTAACTCAATATTGTGATATGTCAAGTATGATTCTGCGCAGTAGCACGAATTGCAATAATGCAGATTGGACACTATTAATCATCCAAATTCAACTTTTTTGATTATAAAGTAAGATTGTTTCATGTTGTGACTAAATTTAAAGGGCAAATAGTAACTCTTAAAGTGAATTCTCTTTTCATGTTCTGTTAAAGATGACACTGAACCTGACTACTACAATCTCTAGGATGCAGTTTCTATTAAACAATTATCTAGGCTATTAGTCTATTAACGTCTTCTACTCTACACTCTAGGGAGTTAAAGAAAAGCTAACATCGACTAGTTGATACCAGAAAAGTCCAACTATTGGAACCATTTAAAAGTTTAGTTTGGCTATTATAATTTGGTTTCTACAATTTGAAAATGTCGATAGATAGATAAATAGTTAGAAGTGAGTTAATTTGGTCACATCAAGGTTAATAGAAAAATGCAAGACATCGTTTCTAAAATTTTTATTTAGTCAACACAAAAAGTGTACAAAAAATTTGCAAAACAATACATTCAAAAATTGTCCAACAAGAGGAACATCACACGAGATCACATTTGTTTACAATCGGGGGAAAATAGCGAAAAGGATGACGCAGCGCCATCTTTAACAGACCGGTCGAACGAAAAACAATTGCCCTTTAAACGTTATCACGCAGAATCATTGCGCAATTGTTTTTGAAAGTTGAAAAAGAATATTTGCTGGATGTGTATGGGGAAAAAATGGGGAAGAGGAGCACGTGGATTCGTGTGTGGTGTGTTTGGCGCGCACTGACGTCGATGCGGTCCGTCGCGACGGATATCCCATCTCCTCGTCACTGTTTACACTCGGTGCACGGCACAAGGGTAGCACTGATAACGTCGTGGGTAGGTAAGAGAGGTCAGGTTGGTTGGGTAAGCTTACCTGGACTGGTTTGCCAACTGAGGCCGCCGATAAACATTTTCCTAAAACAAAAAGAAAAAATGGAAATGATGGCATGTCGATGGTTTTGCGCTAGGTGGGGGTGGAGGGGGTTGCCGGCTCACATGTGTGCGACGACTACATGTGACCTGGTGCACGTCGGCGGCGGCCGGCCGTCACTGGCGTGCGGGGCTAGTGGCAGGATTAGCAGGAACTCACCCGGGGTCGTTGGGCACCTCTGCTGGCGAACCGCTGGCTACGATCTCCTGACTCTGGGACTCCATCACACCAAGCGAACAAACGACTCTGCTGTTACTGCTTACTACGGACTAAACTAAAGGTAAATAGTGAACCGGGTTGAGTGGTTGCGATTACCCGGCGTTCGCCCACACTGCGACACTATCAACACGATACTGACTGGCCGAGAGCGGCTCGAGTTCGGTCGCGTTCGGCCGCGATGCTCGTGCAGTTCGTCGCGGCTGCGCCGACCGTCACCACCGATCAGACAAACAATCGACGTGATTGGGTGCAATCCGTGCATCGCCAGTGTGACGCAACGGAACGCAGCGCCCCGACCCCAAGCAGGAGCGCCTTCGCCTTCTTCTCCTGCGGCCCACGCTCCACGTTGATGACGATGCTCCTGCACCAGGAAATTACGCAGCCACGACCGGCCAGGATATAGGCCACTGGGACGGCTCGTACTCCGGCACTTTGCACTCGCTCGTCCGCTCACTCACGGAACGATTTGCTGCAATTTGGTGCACTAGTGCACTACCGACTCCCCAATACGTGTTTACCGATTTATGTACTTTATGTACGTCCGCTACGGAATATGGAACGTACTAAACTACTACCACTAAAAGCTGACGTTAAGTACACGACGTGACATTGATGAAGTGATGATGAAGTGTCAAAAACTTAATTCCCACCTTAACTTATAGGGGGGAAAAGTCTATGATCATAGACACCAGAATGTGGAATAAAATAAATTATCGTAAAAATGCTGGATTGGCTCCAATTTGGAGAGATAAGCTACTGACACAGCAATAAAAAATCTGGTAAAGGCTCATTTCCATAATCTTACTGATATATGAAAATTTATGAATAACTTTTTCTTTCTTTGACAGTATCCTAATGACACTCTGAAGTAGGCTTTATTAAACATCTGACTTTCATGCTACGATATTGAAAATCGTCTAATCGGACACCATCACCAATGCTCATTTAGTGAACATCTCTGTAACCCTGATTCTATATTAATCAATCATAAAATCATATTTTTATTATTAATTTATTCATTCTTATCTTAACCAAACCATGAAATGAAGTGTCAGTTATCTGACAATTGTAAATAATGACTTAACTCATTAATGAGTGTCGTAAAACAGACAACATTAAACTTGTGGTCTTATTGGTGAATGTATTAAACCCTATATTAACTATTTTTTAGATCTATTAATTTCTCTCTTACTGTATATCAGAGTAAGTTAAAAGTCTTTTTAGAAATTCTTGTAATTTTTTGCTGTTTTTGAATTTGTTCCTTCATATCTGAAAATTAATATTTATATTATATTTTAGAAAAAACAATTTTATGTAATATGGAATGAATTTAAAAGATAAGCTCATAGTAAGTCAAAATTACTATATACTATACGGGTTTTTCTGACATATGAATAATAAGTTGAAGAAAATATTTTATTAAGATAGAGTAAATAATTCATGGGGCACAAAGATAATATAAGTTGAAAAAAGTATATTAATAGTGTGGAGTAAATAATTCATGAGACTTAAATATGATAAAAATTGAAGAACATATTTTAACAAGGTAGAGAAAATAATTTGTGAGACTCAAATATGATAAAACATGAAGAAAATATTTTAACAGAATAGAGTAAATTATTTATGGTGCTCAAATATAATGTAGATTGAAATAAATATTTTAATAGAGTGGAGTAAATAATTCCTGAGACTCAAATATGATAAAAAATGAAGAAAATATTTTAACAGGGTACAGTAAATAATTAGTGGAAGTCAAATATAATGTATGTTGAAAAAAATATATTAGTAGGGTGGAATAAATAAGTCGTGGGACTCAAATGTGATAAAAGTTGAACAACATATTTTAACAGGGTGAAGTTATAATCCGTGAGGCTCAAATATAATGAAAGATGAAGAAAATATTTTAACTGGTTAGGATAAATAATTCATGAGACACAAATATGATAATACTTGAAGAAAATATTTTAACAGAGTAGAGTAAATAATTCGTGAGGCTCAAATATAATGTACCTACATTATAAAATATAATAATAGAGTGGAGTAAATAATTCCTGAGACTCAAATATGATAAAATTGGAACAAAATATTTTAAAAGGATAGAGTAAATAATTCTGGGCCACAAATATAATGTAGGTTGAAATAAATATTTCAATAGAGTGAAGTAAATAATTCCTGAGACTCGAATATGATAAAAGTTGAAGAAAATATTTTAACAGTTTTGAGTAAATAATTCTTTCACAACTTTCATAATACTTTAACAATGTAGAGTGAATAATTCGTAAAGTTGAAATATAATGTAGGTTGAAAAAAATATATTAATAGGATGGAGTAAATAATTCTTGAGACTCAAATGTGATAAAAGTTGAACAAAATATTTTAACAAGGTAGAGTAAATAATTTTGGAGCACAAATATTTTAATTAAGTGAAATAAATAATATATTTATTCAAATATTTCTTTCAAAATGTATCAATTTTCACTTTTTTTAACTATCTTCGTAAATATTTCTTTTTACAATTTCTTAAACTGCTAAAAAACCTGAATAAATTTGAATAAAACGATAAAGTGCGTTAGAGAGTTAGATCAAAAGGAGGATTTTATATTACCACATTTTGCCTATAATATTTTGTTTATATTTTCATTTTCTTGAAATTTTCATATAGGTCAAATTATATTCAGCTGTTTCAACTTTTTATGTATCTAGTACCTAATTCTAATTAATTAAAGTGTAATTAAGGCAATAGTTTTAAAAATACGTACTTTATAATTAACGCCCAAATACCAACTTTGTTATTTCAAATGTCAGTACACAAATTGTGCTAAAACAAATGCCAAATTTAAATTGTTCAGACATCACAAAAGGCTTCATTACCATTTCACTAAACTGACTGTAAAGTCAAACATTTTAAAATGATACTAAAATTAAAATCGATATGTTCAACCTCTTGTAACTTCTATTTGATATACCATTGATTACTTTGTCCATTATTTGCATTTTAATCGACAGTTATTTAAAATTTAAAAATAGAGTTTTGATAATGACATAAATAATTTTAAAAATCAACACGTCAGTTGATTTATACGTCGTTCTGTACAAAGAATTCTTTTTTGTATGAACTCTAATCTCTTTTTCTTTCTGTGTAGACATTAAAAGTAATTTTCAGTAAAGAGTAGCAGATTATGTTATCCGCAAAACGTTCTCTTGAGGCTTTTGTGTGTATTACATTTCATTCGTGGATGCATTCGCTTACACGTACAATCTAAAATCCGTCCGAAACTTCTCTTTTGGCTAGTCCCGTCCTAAATTGCAGATTGGGTTTCAGAGAGCAAGTTTAGCCATTGCTGAGATTTGATATTCCACATTAAATAATGTTTCTGCCATGTATGAAACTCAATATTTTTCAGGAAGCAATACGAAACTGCTTACATCATTTTGTCGTGACAATATTGAAGGGAATTCAGAATATACTACTAACATCTAGTTATAAAATATTTTTCCCTATTTTATTACATCGTTGAAATGCTAAAGTGTAGTACAGATTCAAAATAGTCAAATTATCCTAAAATAAATTTACTCTCCCATCTATCATCTCTTCAAGCTTTCACCAGTTAATTAGCAGTCAATTAAAGTCATCAGAAAATATAAACTATACAAGAGACATGACGTTATAATTAAGTCCCACTATTAAATAAAAATATATAACTTAATTAATGTGGCAAATTTAAAAATTTTAATGATGTATGAAATGCGTGAACCGTGTAAATAAAACACAAGAGCCATTAAGGTTCCCTTCTTACCTATTCCTAAGAGCATTTTTTCTGCCCACTCACCAACACGGTCGATTATGATGTTCCTGCTGCCGACACAAGGAAATTACAAATGTAGGCCACTGGGCTATCTATGTTGTCTCTTCGTTTGTTCGCATATACGCAAACATATGATGCGTGTGTGCAAACCAAGACTTGACCAGCAGGATTCGCATATTATACCCACAGTTCGCATTCCTGCTGAGTGTTCTGCATACACTTCGCTTAATGAAGGTGTCAATTTATGCAAATATATGCACGTAACATATACATTAACTGATTTATTTATTTTGTTTGCATTGTTTCCATTAATTTAATCTTATAAAATGTATTTGTAGTGTGTAGGTATAAAATTTGTGTACATACATTTTAATGGAGGTGTTAATTTATTCATACAATTAAATTATACACGTTAAAACTGAGATTTATTTAGAATTATGTTGTTTTATGTTCCTAAGAATTCACGTAATAATTTATATGTAAATTCAAATTTAAATTATGTTTTCTTATTTTTTATGACAAAAATAAAATTATTTAATTTAAATAAACCAGGCTCATAAGTACTGAATAAGTAACTTTTTACAACCCCTTATCCAAATGTATCGTTTAAAAAAATATTTTGTCTCCTGAGTAAATGATTTAAATGTGCCAAACTACTTAAAATAATAATATAAAATGGGCTTGGCCTTAAGTCGAGTTATGACCTCTTGTCATGTAACCACCAAGTCGTGAAATGTGTTTGAGGTCGTTATCAAGTTAAAAAATTATCTGCAAAAGCATAATTTCCTCCAAGGTGGGTTTAGGTAATATTCTTGTATCTACCTGAACGATACATACTATATATAAATTGAACAAGTTACCAAAGCCGTGAGATAACACGTTTCCACCTCCGTTTTTGACTGTAGGGTATAGTAACATATAATATTACATCACTCGTCACTAGAAAACTTTTCGCCTTTATGTTCTTTCTCTTGATCAACCACGTGTCGATACAATTTTAAACTCATCAGAAGCTTTTTAATAATTCAACACACAATCGCTCTGTCGCTTTAGAATTGAACGTTGCTTTTGGTCTTTTTATGGTATTCTCCGATCAAATTTCGCACGACCCTTCTTAATTTACACAAATTTAAATCAAACAAAACTCTACAGTAGGAGCAAACCACTTTAAATGGATATTTTACGAATGCTTTTTTCACGCCAAAAAAATTAAATCAGACAGTATTGTTTGTATTCTACAGAAGGGTTTCTTTAAAAGCATTATGTACAATCATGTTTTGAAATTGAAATTGTTTATTTTAGTACTTTTTTATGTAATTTGTGTTTATTGCACAATCCTTTAAGGTGTGGCACATTTAAGAACACCTATATCTATAAATTCAAATTTTAAATGGGATGTGATATAAATTTGTTAGTTTTTAAATGAATTTAGAAGAATATTCTCTAAAGACAAACCTTAAATGTATATTTTTTAATAATTGTATAATAAAATTACGCACTAAATAATGCTTTTTATTCTTCGAATTAAAGAAGTAACAATTAATTGTTAAATTAAATAAAGTGGGATTTTTATTTATACCGTTCCCAACTACACATTTTTTCTGGAGGACAACGTGCTATATTTATACACATTAAAATATAGGTCAATTATTTTTCACCAGATCTACCAAAAAAAGTTCAAGCATATTAAATATACAAACACTTTCAAATATTTTTTTAGAAATTGAAAAAATATTATTAATTATTAAGGATAAGAAAATTGGATTTATTGAGTGTAACTAAATAATAATTAAATTAATATAAATAAATTGCAATTCGATAATTTATTTGTGGGTGTAAATTATGAATATATAATACGAACACTGACTAAAACTATGTTATGTTTTATAATCTTAAGAGAAGGATCAGTTAATGAATTAACTATCTACTCATTGGTATCAATTCAAAAGACTAATAAATAATTATTTTTAATATCAAAATTACCATTATTTGTTGTAGTTTTCACATTAACATTTAACTAATCTTAATTAAAATGTAGTTCTTTTAATTAAAAATGTGACAATTAATATGTTATCAAACTTAAATAATCTCGAAATTTTCTCCAATCTTTCCCCAAATATGGAAACAGACATTTTTATTAAAACTTAAATTATTGAATATAATATTGATAATAAATACTATTTTTTTTTCAACAGATAATCTCAGAGAGACAACATTCAGCCTTATGTGAACTTCTCCAGGTAAGTCTAAAGTAACTAATTTATCAACCCTTACGCTGGGTTAAGGGCTAAAAATCATAATTTTGGTGAATTTTTTGGGGAATTTATTATTAGTACGTATGAATGATGGGAATAAAATAAATAAAACAAAACAGACAATTACAAATACTTTATTTTACTGATTTGTTTTGGTAACTTATAATATTGTACTTGTACATATATCAGTTGACTCAACAATTTACATCAATATCCTCCGTTGTAAGAGCAAATTAATATTTCGAAACGAAACCTAGTGATAGTCTTCTGTTGGCCATCCATTCAACATATTTTCTGATATGTTTTGACGAAACACTGATCCAATTTTTAACAGAAGACTCTAATTAGATTAAATAAATCGTGTGTTCTAAATGGTAATGTCACTAAAATGGTACAAAAACTTCTATGTGGAGTATTACTGTCGAGCACTACTTTGATGTGATGTAGATAGACATATATATCAATTTTCCTTAAGCACAATATCAGAAGAATTTCTATTTATATAACAATTATAACATTTTCATAATCTTATATATACAAAACTTAAGTAAAGCCGGAATTTTTAACACCAACTCACCTCATTAACAAGCATTTCTGTGGAGAAAACTCGTGATGAGTGACCAATTTTGGTGTTAACAATTCATATTAACATGGAAATAATACTGTTTGAAAAAAGGAGAAACATTTGGAAGATTAAGTAGGTAAGAGGTAAGGTATGTGCATAACACCCGTAAATGAACATTAAAAACTGTGTTTTCCATTCTAATAAAGCTGTGATGCTAGTAGTATTCTCCAAATAAAGCACTTTCCTAACATCTATAGATATACACAATAATTTTTTAATAATTATTTTCAAGTTATACAATGAAGACTAGAGTCTGGATACTCTTTTATTCCTATAACTATAGACCTAAAGCAATTTAGTTTAGGTTTAGTGTTCGCCGTTATTATTTACAAAAATGAAAATTATAAAATTTACATTTATTGCATGCTACATATATAATAAGTTGTTGCTTTTTTTGCCTCAAAGCACAAACAGTAACTATTGTAACATACGTATATATGACTTTTAGAATAACTCAAGAATACAAACCCTTTTTTTCATTATCAGTCAGGGCGGTTTTAGACATTCTACTATATACACAATTATACATAACATCTTAATAATAAAATTAAAAACAGTCTTTAAAACATACTTTTGAGAGAATACACATTTAGTCAAAAGTATGTTTTATCCCTGAACAAAACACATACAAAAATAAATTCAGAAAAGAAGCAATATGCAATGAGGAACCGTTGTTGTGCATCTATGTACGAATTTTTCATTAAATATGGCAAATGTTTCGTATAAAATACTTTTTATTTTATAAATAAAGCTAAGATACTTTTGACTAGACAATTAGTTTATGTTTACAATATATGATCACTGCAAAAATCCATCGCAACACCCAGTTTTTCAATTTTTTTATATACCCCTTATAATCGCTTGTTGTCGCTTCAAATTATATTCTCAAAACTCGATACATCGTATATATTTATATACCTATTATATTATACAAGTACTTTGGACAGTTTTGATTTTAAACAGTTCTGCCGAAAGTTTGTGCGATCAATGTTAATCAACTCGGCTACTAACGATACTTTTTGTTCGTTTTAATTTGTTGGGGGCAGTTGTCTAAAACCAAAAATATCGATCGATAATTATGTATTATAATACAAGTTGCTACATATTTTTACAGCTGAAAGCAATTCAAATTATAATCAATACAACAGTAGAATTATCTTGAAAAATGCTGAAAACAATGGAAAAAACTTATAAATCAGTCTTGCAATTGCGTTTTATTTTGTTGAAAGTCTTCCATCCTGAGGCTCGACACCCAAACCATCCACAACTCCATAGTACTACAAATCAGTAAAATAAAATTGAGCCTACTCGTGGACGGTTCTTGTTATTGCCGAGCCTCAACACGAATCAACATGCATATACATACAGAAATCTACATTTTTTTATATATATAGTGGGTATACACGGATGATACAGTTGACGTTCGTGGCTCATTAAAATTAGATACGAGCACGAGTCGTCTTATAGTCGAGAGTATAATTGACCCTAGAACGCGAAATTCAGGCGTACGATTCGCTGAGGTGGTCGAAGAAGTAGTCGAAACTCTGGTTGATGTTACGGGTGGGATCCGGCCCCGTTACGTTGCCGTTCAGCGCCGAGGCACGGTACTGTTCGCTGAACGACAACAGTATGTCGCGGATCTTTGCAATGATCTCCTCTACTCAGGCATTTGACTCCTAAAAGAAAGATAATGAAACTAGGTTTTATACTGTTTAAAGCTCATTGTTTGTTCATTGCAGTCGTGTAAGTTTAAATGATAAACGAGGAAAAATAAATTTGTTAGTAATTGCTCAATGGACGAATTGTTAGTGACTTTGGTGGACGCTCAGTCCACAGTGACTAGAACTTAAAGCAATTATTCAACATAGAGCACTCCCAGCAACGTTTTTGATACAAATTGGACATTTAACTTGCCTTTAAATTCTCAAAATAATGCATAATTTGGTCATAATCCATATCCAGCTGTAAGTCATCAAGACCAGGAAGATCTTGAGTGGTGGTCAACTCTGTGCCATTGTCAGTCGCACTAAACATTGGGTTTCCTACAATAGTCGCTCTCTTTACCTCAGCACTGTTTCTGTCTGAAAGTAATATCATAATAAGATGGCACAAATTTGGAATAGTCTTAACTCACTGTTTGCGTTTGGGGATTTTGGATACTGCACGAACTGGATTTTGGACTCGTCCGCCTCCGTTTTCTTGTTCTGATCTTCATGTGGGTCGTCGTCGAACTCGAAGACACTTCTGAGGTTGTTGTCACCGTCTTTTATGATGTCACTTGGCGGTCTTGGGAAGTCTGATGCTTTGTTGTAATCAATTGATGGCGGCCTGTAAATCCCTTTCTCCTGACTTCTACAAAAGACCATGAGCAAATGTGCATATTAAGTATTTAATACTTCCAACCTGTTTCTGTGGTGGTGCTTCCTTGGAGGTGTGGACTCAATGGATGAGTTAGCGGTGATTCCAATATTACGATGCGGTGGTACCGGTGGTCTGTAGTCTTCTGCTTCGATCTCGACTACAGTGGACTTGGCTCTTGGTTCCACGGATACCTGTGGTTGACATAAAGCTCCATGGGGCGGCAATGGGGGTGGTGGAGTCGGTTTATTCCTGAAAATGAGCATAATACCACTAATAAAAATGTACCTTTTATTGCATTACAGGAATCTTTAGGAATGTAAAAAGAAATCTAGATATAGGTATGTAGGTTTCAGTTTACATTGACACAATTTTGTTTCACGTACCAAACTTGCAGCTCGTCATTATCATTAGTATTAGTAGTATTAACGCCACCACCGTTAGGTTTGCTCTTACAATAAGTACTGCTGTCGATCTGACGACCACCATTGTTGTTGTTCGAAGTACTGGCTTCGTGTTGTTGCAGAGCAGACTTAGATGGTAGCTCAATGTGGTTAGGGTTACTGAAACTCGTTGCCAAACAATCATCTGGGTCTACATAATTCAAATTCAACGGGTTTGCTGTAATGCGCATCTCGTTTGCGTTGTTGTTGGCCACAGTGGAATTACTGAAAAATAACGTTGAAGTTATGTGGTACTTTTGTGAGAATCAAATATTATTTACCGATTAGAGCTTTCCATTGTAGCTCTGCCCAACCAAACCCAATCATGAGCATTAGTAGTGGTTTCTCTTGGTTTTCTGGTTTCTTTGGCGTATGAAAGACTGCCAGGATTAACTGGTGAAGCCCTCACTCCTGCAGTTACACCAGGTTCTATGTTTTTGAATTTGGAGGCATACACCACACAAGAAATAACAAAAACCTAAAGACACACATTGATTAATTACTTGTAAAACTATTTTTGAGGAGAATTACCATGATGGCGCAACAAAATGCTGCCAGGAGGACGTACATGCTGATCTCTAACGGTGTCATATGTGCATAAGAATGGTTCCTTCCATTCCTCTTCCCTCCTTGATATTGTCTGGCTTGCACGTTGGGTTCCACTGAGTTTTCATCTTGAATGGGATTACCTAAATGTTCAAAAACCAGTTATCTTTACCCACAATTTATAGAACGCCTATCTTACC
The DNA here is from genome assembly GCF_024364675.1 of Aethina tumida. Classification (NCBI taxonomy): domain Eukaryota; kingdom Metazoa; phylum Arthropoda; class Insecta; order Coleoptera; family Nitidulidae; genus Aethina; species Aethina tumida. Next base: position 27,286,034 of record NC_065439.1, read on the forward strand.
CTTCAAGATATCCTGAAGATCTAAATAACTCTTCGATCCTCCGTAACTGCCTCCATCGTTTTGAAGTATGTCCGGCCTGTGTGATATATCACTGCTGCTGTAATCCACCACAATTGAAGCTGCGGCCGTGGCTAATGGGCCTGCAGCTTTGCCCTTCGGTCTTCCACTTAAACGACACTCTTCAGCGAGGAGAAGGGTCACTTGTAGAAGGTCACCGTTACCTTCACCTAAAAAATCGATGTTGGAGATTTGAATTGTACGATTCCGTGACAATGTACATGAACTTTTTTTATTTTTATAAAAGACACAATTCACTGCCATTACTTCGAATATAATTAGTCCATAAATGTAATAGCGTTTTGTTGTAAAAGGAATAAAGTGATTTCTTAAGTTATGTGGTGTTGGCACGGAAATAATAAAGATTTTTATCCTTAATAAAATTCAAAAGGTTTAAATTAACAGTTACATACCAACGGCAATAACTCTTGGATGATGAGAAGCCACCATTGGAGCAAAAGCAACGACATCAGGGTCCAAGCTTTCAACTACCAAATGGTAATCGGTATCCGAAATATCCCTTAATGGAGTTTTACTTCCGTCTGAGAATTCCAATTCTATATCCAACAGCCCTTCCTAAAATTTAAGAAGATGTAAATGATGTATTTGTTGAGTGAATATCTTGTACTCACTTGATATTGTGCTGTCAATTTTCTGGTCACACTTGTTTCAGCTATATATCCATTTTCAATGGAACTATCTGGTGAGATATTTAGTTGGAGTCCTGATACAACTTGTACTGACAACCTGGAGAGTCCAACCTTGTCATTTCCCACCCTTATTTCCTTTGCTCCATATACTCTACTTGTTATGGGGGACAACACCTGAATTTCTGTCCTACCAGTGCTTCTTCCTGAAATTAATCAGTTAACATTAGTTTGGCAAATATTTAATTGTTTTTGAACATGCCTTGTAAGATCCTGCCATGAAGACTAGCAATCCTGGGATCACTAACTCTCAGCCAGGGCAATACTAAGTCGGTAACTCTGAGCCAAGTCCTTCTGTTGATCAGGTAACTGATACGACCAGACTCGTGGTCTGTTGCCATAAAATGGGCGTATACATCAACTGGTGTTTGTTGATACCTCAATCTACAAATAGGCTTCTCCACAACATTGCCCATGTCATCAGAGTTGGCACCCCAAGAATTTCCATAAGATCTCTTTTTCCTTTTGGTTTTGGTTACACTGAAATAATATAAGTATTGTTAGGAAAATAATCTAAATATAAATATTAGCAAAGTACCTGGGATGAAAGTCTGGAACCCTCCAGGATTTAAGTTGGGAAAGTCGCGTGTCACCCACTTGCAGATCCAAAGGAAATTCGGGCATCCACACTGTGAAACGTGCCAATCCGGTGTACGTTCCATATTTGACCAAAACTGATCCATTAACTGAACCACGAACTTCGCTGCCATCGACATAAACTGATCCACACGATGATGACACCTAGACAAATATTTTTTGTTAGAAAATAATTCAGGGAACTTAGTAGAGAAATTAGTAATCATGGCGCAGTAATTGTTTAAATGCATGCGCCGTTTATGATTACTCTAATACAATTATTTTCGCAGCCATTCAGGTAAAATAAACCGGTATAAATTATTCCATTCACCTACATGTTCTAACGTGTATGTTTAATGGGTCTCTCAGGCTGTCACATACAGGTTGAATACAAACGTCTCGAGTACAATTCACACCCGGCCTTTATTGCACATTCCCGCTTTAATTAAACGATCTTTTCCTCGGTGTAATTAAGAATTGTGCCGGAATTAGCCCGAGATTTGCACAGTCACGAGTCGACTTAATGGGAATGAGCGACTTGGGACACATCTCGAATGTGTTTAGATGATGTGTTAGGTGGAGGTAACGTTGCGAAAGACCTAATAAGTTGCAATACGGGCTTTTATTCACCTCATACTTTCATAAGGCGTTGTTACTTTATTATGACTATTTTATTTAATTATTTCTCGTGAATAACTCTTAAAATAAGTATTTTCCAGTAAATGATCTTCAACTAGAATCGGCACAAACCAAATGTAGTTTTTTATTTGAGTAATCAAATCCTGCCTACATAATTAAATGGATGTTAAACAAAATGAATTACCCCTCTTGTATACAACGATTTAACATTAGTACAAAATGTTTAGAAATCCGACAAATTGGCTTTACAAGGCTGAAATTACATTGGACGCAACATACAAACTTCGGTTAGATAATTTAACCTTTGCGATGGTCATTTGTCCAAAACCCAAATGAAAACGTCATGTCCCGTATTTACGGCCCTGATATCTGTTAAATGCAAGATTTATACAGTTTCGAACTAGCTCGGACGCATATATCATTCAGCCGACGTCAACTATTGAAATTAATCTTGGCATTTGTGTTTAGTGAACAATTTCTTTGACGGCAAATCCATAATAATGTTACCTTTAAAACGCTGTCGTCCTCGGAATGACAAGAAGCTTGGTATGTAACATCTGCTGCTTTGCCGGCTTGCGAAACTATGAAAACTTTCATCGCCTGCGAAACTTGCTGTCCTGTTAGCACCGCAGTGTTCAACACTTCCCAGTTCTGAAACAAAAATGTCAATTAGTATAATACTATTAAGGTTGTTAAATTTAATATATTCTATTAAGTGTCATATTAACCGAAAGTGATAAATACTCAAAATACTATAATAATTCTATTATTAAATAATATTTCACCTCATTGGTACGTTCTTCAGACGTCCTAATTATAAAACTAAGAGCTTATTCGTAATAGTTATATTATGAGCCATTCTGAGAGGGTCTATTTGAGTCGTTACGAAGATATTTATATGGGAGATTTTGAGGCCGTTTACTGGAAAACAATGGACCTTCCTGGTAGGTTCTTTGGACGTCCTACATATAAAACTAAAAGCCTCCTTATATTAAATTTAGTTACTGAGTGTATCACTTTTCCTGGTACGTTCTTTGGACGTCCTAGGGATGTCCTCAGAATATATAAGGGATTAAATAAAAATAAATGTATTAAAGTAGTAATGAGAGACCTAAGTAGATAAAATATGTACAAAAATACAAATACTAGAGGATAAATATAAAAAAGTATTTCTTTAAATAAAATATGGATTAAACACGTTTAACAGTAACTGTGTAACCATGTTTTATGGGATGTAATTACAATGAAGTCTGCAGTAACATCATTTAACATTACACTTAAATAATGGACACATTTCATTCTCCTCCATTTACGTCTAAATTTGTTCGCCGAGCTCCAACAGCTTGACGCTAACTCATCACGGCCCTTTTTTCGTCACCGTTTAATATCATAAATCGCAACTAAATTGTCCCAAGGAGTTTTGTCTTATTGTGTCCGTTACACTGTCTTTCCCTAATTGTCGAACATAAACATTTTATTGGCTGTTACGGCGGCGACATCGTTGCCGCAGGATCCCGCGTCGTAAAAAATAACCGGGGATTACGTCCTTTGTTCGGGCACACTTTAATTCACCGTCCGGATTTAAATTTACATCAGTTTACTTAATTAACGGCAGTTTTCATTATCTGCCGACGTACGAAATGGAAGTAAAAAAATAATTGAACTTCTCGGCACACACTCGGCCGATTACCGGCGGCCATAAATTCCACGTGTTTACGATACGATAATAAAACCGGAAGCGAGGAGCAACACGGTCCGGGTCTGATAAAAAAACAACGTAAGTAAAAAGTACGCCGAGTAAAGTTTTAAACCGGGCCGGGGCAACAAGAGATTTCCATTCCGTACATAATGCGAATCCTGTATGAGTTAATTCCGGAAGTTTCGGCGTGGAATTTTAACTCTCGGGTCCAACGGGTACGCGGCGGAGTCGTGAAAGTTGCGAAAAAGTTTGCTTTGCTTTTTGCCCGCCGCGCCCACGGGCTGCGGTGATATTTGATCGATGTTAATTGCGTTTTAATTTTTTATAAGCTTGGTTTTTTTGGCGTATAATTGGCCCGTGATTAATATTAATTAAAATACTAATGGATCCGCAGATAATCACCAAGTGATAATTATATCAGGATAGATCAAGAGTTTCTCCCTAAAATTGTCTAAAAAACATGTTCATTATCAGCATTTGATTAATTCGATACTTATCAAGACAGATTACATTAATAACAATTAGAGAATAATTAGGATTAGGAATAAATAGAAGTTTGAACACATTACAAATTAAAATTATCAACAATTGATAAACATTCTGATACTTATCAATGTAAAATATTTATAAGAAATATTTAATATAAAAAATAATAGTTTGAGAAAATCAAAAAATGATAATTATTACAAATTAGTAATCAATAATAATCGATAATTATCAAAATAAAATATGGTACCTAATAGAACTAAGTTTTGATAGATGTAGTAAAATTTAACAATTATTTAAATTATTTTTTATCCTGCACCTTTGTTAACACTGTAAATTCTATTTAACATAAACAAAATAATAGTTTGAGTACCTCAAAAAATGATAATTATCAAAAATTGATAACCATTCTGATAATTATCAAAGAAAAGCATGGTATATAATATAAGAGAATTTCAAATACTGTTTTAATAGATGATCTAAAGTAATAGTCTGTTTTTTATTAATGAGGATGATTATAATATGTAATTAACAAAGTTTAACAATTATATAAATTATTTTTTATCTCATACCTTCGTTAACAATGTAAAATCTTGTTAACATAAACAAAATAATAGTTTGAATACCTCAAAAAATGATAATTATCAAAAATTGATAACCATTCTGATAATTATCAAAGAAGAGTATGGTATATAGTATAAGAGAGTTTCAAATATTGTTTTAATAGATGATCTAAAGTAGTAATCTGTTTTTATTAATGAGGATGATTCTTATGTGTAATTAACAAAGTTTAAGAATTATTTAAATTATTTTTTATCTCGTACCTTCGTTAACAATGTAAAAACTTGTTAACATAATAAAATAATAATTTGAGTAACTCAAAAAATGATAATTATCAAAAATTGATAACCATTCTGATAATTATCAAAGAAGAGTATGGTATATAATATAAGAGAGTTTCAAATATTGTTTTAATAGATGATCTAAAGTAGTAATCTGTTTTTATTAATGAGGATGATTCTTATGTGTAATTAACAAAGTTTAAGAATTATTTAAATTATTTTTTATGTCGTACCTTCGTTAACAATGTAAAAACTTGTTAACATAAACAAAATAATAGTTTGAGTAACTCAAAAAATGATAAATATCAAAAATTGATAACCATTCTGATAATTGTCAAAGAAGAGTATGGTATATAGTATAAGAGAGTTTCAAATATTGTTTTAATAGATGATCTAAAGTAATAGTCTGTTTTTTATTAATGAGGATGATTATTATCTGTAATTAACAAAGTTTGAGAATTATTTAAATTATTTTTTATCTCGTACCTTCGTTAACAATGTAAAATCTTGTTAACATAAACAAAATAATAGTTCGAGTACCTCAAAAAATGACAATTATCAAAAATTGATAATTATTTTGACAATTATCAAAGAAGAATATGATACATAATATAAGAGAATTTCAAATATTGTTTTAATAGATGATCTAAAGTAGTAATCTGTTTTTATTAATGAGGATGATTCTTATGTGTAATTAACAAAGTTTAAGAATTATTTAAATTATTTTTTATCTCGTACCTTCGTTAACAATGTAAAAACTTGTTAACATAAACAAAATAATAGTTTGAGTAACTCAAAAAATGATAAATATCAAAAATTGATAACCATTCTGATAATTATCAAAAAAGAATATGGTATATAATAGAAGAGAGTTTCCAACATTGTTTTAATTGATGTTCTAAAGTAATAATCTGTTTTTTATTAATAAGGATTATTATTATTAGGAATTAACGAAATTTAACAGTTATTTAAATTATTTTTTATCTCGTATCTTCGTTAACAATGTAAAACCTTGTTAACATAAACAAAATAATAGTTCGAGTACCTCAAAAAATGACAATTATCAAAAATTGATAATTATTTTGACAATTATCAAAGAAGAATATGATACATAATATAAGAGAATTTCAAATATTGTTTTAATAGATGATCTAAAGTAATAGTCTGTTTTTTATTAATGAGGATGATTATTATCTCTAATTAACAAAATTTAACAATTATTTGAATTATTTTTTATCTCGTACCTTTATTAACGCTACAAAATCTATTTAACACAAACAAAATAATAGTTTGAGTATCTCGAAAAATGATAATTATCAAAAAAATGATAACCATTCTGATAATTATCAAAAAAGAATATGGTATATAATAGAAGAGAGTTTCCAACATTGTTTTAATTGATGTTCTAAAGTAATAATCTGTTTTTTATTAATAAGGATTATTATTATTAGGAATTAACGAAATTTAACAGTTATTTAAATTATTTTTTATTTCGTATCTTCGTTAACAATGTAAAACCTTGTTAACATAAACAAAATAATAGTTCGAGTACCTCAAAAAATGATAATTATCAAAAATTGATAATCATTCTGACAATTATCAAAGAAGAGTATGGTATATAAAAGAAGAGAGTTTGTGTTTCATTAATTAATTATTTGTAATTAACAAAATGTAACGATTATTTATATTATTTTTATCTTGTACGTTCATTAACTATGCAAAATCTCTTTAATAAGTTAATAAGTTAAATGAACATTGATTATTTAAGAAAATGATCATTAAAAAAATTAACGATTATAAACTAGAATATAATATCTAATACCTCAAAATATTATTTAACAATAACAATGAAGATAATTATAATTTGTAATAATTATAGTAATTATTATCTTAACTATTTTATCAACATAACCAATGTACACAATACTTCAAAGATTGATAATTATGATTGTCCAGATAATTATCAAATGAGGATATATTACTAATATAAGTTGTACAGTTATGTCTATTTAACAAAGTTTTATTAAGGCCGAATTTTGATATACGACACAAATTGGTTAATTTCGCGTGTGATGTCTGGATGTAACTTATAAGCAGGCGGCAACATCCCCCACGATTATTTATTCAGTTGCGGCTTAATCGCGCCAACCCCGAAACTCCATCAAACTTGCTAAATTGTTTGCCATTGATTTCGCGCCGGAACATATTTGCTGTGCCGTAATTGCTTGTCGTGGGTCTTAATTAAGTGGGGTCAGGTCCTGTTTAACGGCGGATAATTTGTTAATGACACTTTCTCTGCTGCGGTCTTCCGAAAACCGCTCGTTCGCCGATCTAACAGGTCCAAAGTGTGCGGATACTTTCCAACCTAAATTGTGGCGGTCCAACGGGCCGGAGTGCCTGGCACATATTCGTTAATGTGCTCAAATATAACTGTTAATTAAGTTCGGCGGAATTGTTGGGTAAATTGCGTCTAAACGTCGTGCGGTGCATTAGCTTTGGCGACAAACAAAAGCAATTAAATTGTGCAATTATTGACATTGCGGACGGGGCAATGCGAGCCATTCATGTGTGGATCTGTTAATGTTTTATAACTAAATAAACCACAAACCGTCAACAATTTAGTACGCAATCAAACCGTTCAATTCAAATAGTTTGGGTAAATTGCGACCACTTATTTGAACACAATTATTGGTACAGGTTACTCAAATAGAGGAGCTTTTCGGCACTACTAACAGAAGAAGAGTATAAAGATAAACACGTCCACCCCCTACTTTAAGGTGCTCAAATTAGTCTCTCTAGAGACTGATATGAAAAACTAATAAATATTTATAACATACGAAAGATAGAACAAAGTTAACTTTTTTCGACACTAAGTTTATCGATTTTTATTGTGTTTTTGAATATTGAATATGTTACAATCAATTTAAGGGATACAGGAACAATAATATAATAATAAAAAATGTGGTAGATACTTTTGAAGTCCAAATAGAGTTGTAATTCTTGACTAAAATGTCCTTTAATTTGACAAATTACTAAGAAAAATTGATTTTTCTGCTGCCGATAGTTTTATTAAAAATAATCCAATATAGAATTATTTAGCCAACATGGCCACGATATCGGTTCCAGATCCACTTCTGAGACCAGGTGTGACGCAACCAATTGCGAGGAAATTAGCACCAAAACAAAACGAACGACAATGATTACTTTCCAATATTCGACGTGGAAGTGGACGTGAGACCGTTTTGTGGCCGGCCTCATTTACATAGAGAATATGTGGCTTATTGATTCGGGACAGGAACAATAACGAGGCACGTCCTTTGGGACGGCACGTCGTGTTTTTCGTGCCGTGGAAAACACAACGCGGCCCCGTCCCGAAATCGAATTACGGCAGTTCGAATTGCACACCGTGCCGAACCGGTCGTTATCAGGTCGCTGTCGATGGTTAAAACCCCGAGAATGAAATCAAATCAATGTTCACGATATCAGCGGTGTATGTGTTGTCGATCACGAATGATGGAATATATCTGTGTTTTCTTTTCAATATTTTTATTTTTCTTTCAGGTATTTCTATTGGAAATTCTTTTGCATACATGTTTTTTAATATTAATAGGAAGCTGTTTTATTATTTTAATGTAAAATTTTATTTTATACATTTAAAAAAATTTGAAAGCGTTTGAAAAATTGAAGGGTCATAGTTTTTCATCTAATAAATCAGAATTTTTTGTTGGTTTTTATATTCTACTACTATAGTTGGTTTTTTCTTTTCTTGTAGCTTCAGCTAGTTATTTATATACAAGTTTGTACAATTAACTTTTAAGAAAGTGGTAAATTTTGACATATAAAACACTAGAAAAGTAAATTTTAGCCTTGAAATCACTTCGGAGCTGAAATGTCAACTATAGCTGGTTTTTTAATTTTCTTGTAGCTTCAGGAAATCATTTATAAACAAGTTTGTACAAGTAACTTTTAAGAAAGTGATAAATTTTGACATATAAAACATTAGAAAAGTAAATTTCAGCTTTGCAATCACTTCTGAACTAAAATGTCTACTATAGTTGGTTTTTTAATTTTCTTGTAGCTTCAGCTAATCATTTATAAACAAGTTTGTACAAGTAACTTTCAAGAAAGTGGTAAATTTTGACATATAAAACACTAGAAAAGTAAATTTCAGCCTTGCAATCACTTCTGAGCTGAAATGTCTACTATAGCTGGTTTTTTAATTTTCTTGTAGCTTCAGGTAACCATTTATAAACAAGTTTGTACAAGTAACTTTTAAAAAAGTGGTAAATTTTGACATATAAAACACTAGAAAAGTAAATTTTAGCCCTGCAATCACTCCTGAGCTGAAATGTCTAGTTTAGCTGTTTTTTTTTGTAGCTTAAGATAATCATTTATAAACAAGTTTGTACATGTAACTTTTAAAAGGTGCTAAATTTTGAGATATAAAATACTAGAAAAGTAAATTTCGGCCTTGCAATCACTTCTGAGCTAAAATATCTACTATAGCTGGTTTTTTAATTTTCTTGAAGCTTCAGCTAATCATTTATAAACAAGTTTGTACAAGTAACTCATAAGAAAGTGATAAATTTCTACATATAAAACACTAGAAAAGTAAACTTCAGTCTTGTCAAAAATATCAAAGCTTCTCCATATTTTAGTCACAATAAAAACTGAAACAACAATATGTGACTATAAATTTAAATGACACATAAAGGAGAAATGAAAATTACACTACTTCTGCATATTATGGAGGTTTAAAACCTTGTTGGATTTTACAATGAAATAATGTAACATATCAGAACTTAATAGTTGCAAGTTGAATGGCATACAATATAATTCGATGGGATTTAATCAGGATATCTTGCCGGAGTCCAGATTCAAAGCCATTTCGATGGCTTCCCTGGGGCAACATCCGCATTTCTCGAAACTTTGCGGATTACAATACAAAACACTGGTCGAAATTCAAAGCCATTGACCTGAAATTAATCTAGTATAGTACACGGCTAGGCCGGATTTACTCGATATAAATCTTCCCGATAGTGGACGGGCCATGAAATGATCTGCACGTTGCCGTTCCTGTCTCCCATTATGCTCGCATTATTTCGACATTGATTGGTCCAACGCAACGTAATTGTTGGAATTTTCAATTGGACGCTGTTACCGGTGGATAAAAATAGATTTAATTTAAATGTCGTATAAGTTTACGAGTGTTGTTAAAACAAGAGCATAAAATAAAATTTTAAGAGCTGGTTTTCGCTTTAACCCCATTATTTAGACTAACAAATGGCCCATTATAAAATCCACGTTATCAGCGTTAAAAAGGATACCTCTGGAGTAGCGTAAAGTGCGATAAAACCAGCCAAAAGCGAAAGTCAAGATAAACCCTAATCCGTGAAAATTGTTCAATGAATATAAGCAATTACAGTTTTATGAAAAAAAGTGTCTCGTCGCCGAAGAGACGATAAAATGAAATACATCAATAAACCAAGATTAACAATTCAGTGCCGGAGCGAATGGAGACAGTTTAATACATGATCCAATAAATCTAAAACGCTGTTAGAAGCACTATAAATAGGATTTGTTTATGATTTATATCGTTTAGGCACGGCATGACGTAACTTGTTGTTTATTATGACAAACTCTTTCATTTATCGAATTATGTGAACTTACAACTGTTTATCATTGCCCATAGAAATATATTCAGATCATAGTAGTTGAGTTCATTCATTAATCTGAACGAAATCCTTGGCCGAAGAATTATTATCTGCAATAAAATATAACCGATGATTTATGGGTCTGTTCGAATGTTTTATTCATGCTTCAGCTAGGAAATTATAGTAACTTGCTCAAAATTTCAGACTATTATAAGAATATCAATTTTCTTTAATAATTAATTGTGTCAGATTCATATAAAATATCTAAATGATGCAAATCTATTTTAGTACACTGTCTATAATAAATGAAAATGATGTAAGTGGGACACACATTTTAGATGAGGTTTTAGTGGTGCCTTACTAACTTGCAACTTAAATAATTAATTTCTCTCTTCCATAAGTTTTCAATGAAGTTTAGATCGATACATTGAGGTAGCCACTTCATTAATTAAACATTAATTTTTTCACTTAAAAGTCACTGCCTCAAATATTTTCAAGTGTGCTACGGGTCATTATATTATTGAAAATAAAGTTTTAGTGGCATATTTTTATCTGAATACGGTACCATGTTGTTCTTCAATATTTCTTTATACATAAAACAATCCATGATACCCTCTATTCAAAGGGCAGGACCCATTCCAAATCCCTGAAAGCAGCCCCATACCATTACCGACCTGTCGTCGTGTTTAACAGTGAATATGATAAACTTTGAGTTCAACTTTTTATGAATAGGTCGCCTTACATATAAAATCTCATCACTTCTAACCAGATTAAACTTGACTTAATCACTCCAGATCGTTCGTTTCCAATCATTTAAAGTCCAGTGTAAAAGAGAACTGGTAAACTCAGCTCTGACTCATCTATTCTTCTCTGACAGTAGTAGTTTTATAGTCTGGCCTTCTTCATGAAGACTCCCTTGTAGTAATCTATTTCTTACAGTTATTGAAGAAACATGAATACCAAGTTGTGTCTCAAAGTAGACCTTTTATTTTGCTGGAACTTAGGAAAGAATCTTTTTTGGAGTAGGATAAAATTTGTTTATCCTGAATCCCATTAGTTTTTCTTGTTAATAAGTTAAATAATATATCTATTCTGATGTCATGTGAAAAGATATTCATGAGCTGCAACTAAATGTATTTCTAATCAATTTCAAGAGTATTGCCATTTCATAATAAACTCAGAAGAAAAACACCAATAAGTGCACCACCACATCAAACTAAACACATCGAAATAAACAAAATTTCATATTTATCTTGATTTTAATGTCACCTGAACCAAGTAATATAAGTTGTTACATAAATTTCCAGACGGGCGTGATGGATATGCCGCTCGTTACTCGTATGAGGAAATTAACGGTCGCCTAATGTGAAAAATATCGACTCGCTGGAAAGTTATCGGTCTAGATCCAGTTTCACGAACAGCGATATGACAAATGGTCTTTCGAAGAGTCGTGCTTTAGACGGTATCCGCAAAAAGTTTTTGGGCGAAGTCGACGGAGCCTGAAGTATTATTGATTATCCGGAAATGATGTGTAAACACATTCAGAACAAACATATCGTTTGCTCCACCGAAACGATTCAATTTACCATGAAAACGCCCTATCTGGGTAATATTGCGTGAAACGACGCTGCCTGATGCGTCCGCAGTCGCGCTTCAAAATTTAAGCGTTCAATCCGGGCGGCGCAATTAATTCAACCCCCACGGCCTGGCAATATTCGCAAAACATTGGACGCATCTAGGTAAATTGATGAATCAAACAATAACTCATCGTCAACGCGGGCGCCAACCCAAAAATAAATAAAAAACCGGCGACAATATCGGACCGAAACCCGGAGCCCCTCCGAAAGCCGGCTTTTTTGCTAATTAACGGACCGTCAGACACAAAATGAATACTAACGAGTGTGCCGGCGCACCGGTTCAGTTTTGCCGTGTTTTCGAGTTAAATCCGCAAAGTTTCCGGAGTGCATTACGCTTCGACTTCGGCGGGGTGGCACCCGGAACGGCGTACCGGTGACGCTTTTGATCACACGTGTGCGGTCCATCTTTTCGCGAAACGCGGATGACAAAAATGTAACGTGCTTTATAATTCACGGCCTCCCGAGCACTTACCTCTGATGTGGCGCATCTGCCAGACGCTCCGCCGCTTTTCGGGAACAATGGCTCGGCGGAGCGACAAATGCAGCTTTTGAATTTGATGGGAATAATGGAGAGCGCGTCCTTTATCTAAGGCTTTTCGATGAATTCGCTTTTTGTACTTTAACACTTTTCTGGCTCTATTATTATAATATTAGTTTTTGTCGATGGAAAGTGGAAGATTCATTGTGAAAAGCTTATTTCACCTTCACTTAATTAAAATATGAATTCTGCGGGTTCATATTTGAAGACCTTTAAGCAAAAAATACTTTTTTACTATTAAAGAAAATTCTAAAGAAAAATTCATGATTTATTTTAATATTTCTTTCATAGAATCTGTCTAGACACTTTACTTAATTAAATTTTATATACCTACATAAATTGATCTGATACTATTGTAAAATATTTACTTATTATTATTATTATTATTAAATGATTTAACATTGAAAGGCAACATAATATTATTATAATTAAAATATTATAATTTATACTAAATAAGCATACATTTCATAAAATATCAAACTGTTTCAGATAATTTTTCAGTTGATATTTATTTTAACAAACATATATATTATAATAAATATGTAATAATCAATGGTAATTTAAAAAATAAACTAACTAATAATTTGTCTAATACATTCATAATTAATTTATTCAAAAATAGTTGAATATTTAGAATTATTATGAGTAGATAATTTAATATTCATTTTTCAATGTTTATTATTATTATTTACTTAAATATTTTCTATAAGATATTTTAATTATCTATTATTTATTAAATATTACAATTTACATATTAATTCTTCTAATTTTAATATCTATAAAATAAATCTGAAAAAGAAGATCTCTAAAAAAATTTATAATACTACAAATTATATTTTTTATAATAGTTTTAGAGATTTATTATTATTATAATTTAAATTTATACAATATGAAATATTTTATAGTATCAAAATTTATACGTTTTAAAATAATTATTTATAATTAATATAGTAATTTATATAATTATGATTAGAAAATTTTATATCTGTCTACTGTGTTATATACTTAAATATTTTCCTTAGGAAATTATCATTTTATACAATTTACATATCGTATTTTTCTTTGATAAAAAATATTATTAAATACTTAAATATTAAAGAAAATTCATGATTTCTTTTAAATTTTTCTTTCATAGAATCTGTCTAGACACTTTACTTAATTAAATTTTATATACCTACATAAATTGATCTGACACTATTGTAATATATTTGACTTATTATTATTTATTTTTATTAGTCAATGAATTATTGATTGAGAATAGAAATTAAGGTTTAATGAAATTCATAATTATATATTCTTTAACAAAAAGGTATATTTATTAAGAAAAATTTTAGTTATAAAAAATTCAATATAATTGAATTTCAGGTGAAATCATCTAAACTTTTATAAACTTTTAATTATCGACGTTTATTAACAAAGAAGTTTTGATTTTGTTACTAATATTATTATTATATTATTTATGACAACAATATCTACAAAATTTACTTTATATTAATTATTATACATTTATGTATAACTGTTTTTAAGCTTTTAATCTGGCCTATCTAATCACCTGGCCTAAATACTATCGAGAAATTATGGCGCGATGTGAAGATAGCACTGAGGGGTAAAAGTGTCACTAATAAAGAAGCCTTCTGGTTCCTGGTTGAGGAAACTTGAAATTCAATTCCCCAAGAAACGTGCCAAAAGTTGATACTCATTGCCTCGTAGATGTTTGGCAAATAGAGACTTAGAAACAAAGTATTAAATATATTAAACATTTTGGCAATTTTGAAATAGTTTATTTTTTCACAAGAAAATTTAAATAACTTTATAAATCAATTATTTTTCTTTTTTTTTTTTGGTAATATTTTTTTAATTTTCACTGTATATTAAAATAATTTTAGTTTTTAATTTTAAATTTAACTTTAGTATTTGAGACCTCCCCGTATTTGAAAAGTAAAGACGTACTTTGAGACTAATTAATCTTACAAAGCCTAAAATCTCTCGTATTTTTTACTATCCTTTTATTACGACGTTTCAAACTAACCGTATATGTAACACACTTACTAAACATTTACAGCTTTTACAAGTTTAAAAGCATAAAGTCGCAACCGACAAAAAGAAAATTTTCCAGGGCACTGTAAAATGGCGGGAGAAACGTAAAACGTAAAAATAAGGTCGTTGGAAAATTGGTTGTTAAAAGGGAGTAAATGTGAGTGCTAAAATTTAATTTAATATGTCATATGTCTGCAGTGCCTAGAGGTGTTATTAGAAAAAAACAAAATATGGGTATGTTAAAATTCTAGTTTATAGCCTAAGAAATTTTACATTTAAATTTACCTTTATCGAGTTCAGAGTATCAAATTTCATTGAAGCATTTTAATCTGCAAATTAATTGGTAATAAAACAAGACGGGAACAAACTATACTCAAAACGGTAGCATCAATAAATTAGTAATTTTCCTACAAACAATTTGGTATGCGGATTTATATCATGCACTAAAAGTTTTCAGGCGAGTTGAATAAACTATCGATTTGATTCTAACGTATGGTTTATGCATGCAGTTTATACAGACCATTAAAATATTACTAAAACACTGGGTCGAGTCAACTACATAAATATTATATCACTGTTTTGCCATCGAATGATGTGTACTTAAATAATTTATTGTTGTCATAGGCTCTAAATTTAGATATTAGTTAATAAGATTCCAGCAACTTTTGTCAACAATTTTACGATCACATCGCTCTTGCAGATAATAAATACCACTAACAAAACTTAAACTATTTATTACATTAAATTAATTTACAAAATTTACATACTTTAATCGAAGTGAACGCGTTCGACACAGTTGGTGTCGAATATCAGTTCGCCTTTACCCAATATCTCGTCCCCTAGAATGTCATCGATTCTGTCGAAGCAAGAACACTCCAATGGATTATTCGAAATGATCACCGATTTGGTGGAATTCCTCATCTCCTCTGCCACGGCGTCACCAATACAACTAATTTTATTATTGGAGAAGTTCAATTTGCTGTGTGGCTTTGCATTGAAGAAAATCGAGTCAATATCCCTGAGCTTGTTGTTTTTAAGACGTAAATCCACAGCTGTCACGTAAAGCAATGACGAGGCACTGAATTGGTCTAGCCTGTTGTTGTTGAGATTGATATTCAGAAGTCTCCCGTGTGTGGGTTTGAGGTCGACGAAGGCATTGTCGGTAATTTGATGGATTTGGTTAAAACTCAGGTCGATCACTCTTATATTAGGACATCCACTGAACACGTTACTTACGAAGCTGCTCAAATAGTTCCTGTCCAGATAAACGGCTTCTAACTGATTAAAATTTTCAAACGTGCCTTCTTCTATGAAGTCGATCCTGTTGTTAGACAGGTACAGTATTTTAAGACTGTCGAGGTTGTTAAAGGATCCCTTCCTTATTTTCTCTAATTTGTTCACTGATAAATAAATTTTATTCAGTTTGGGCACGTCTAGGAAGGCATCAACGTCAATACTCTGCAAATTGGCGCCAATCAATGAAAGGGTCTCCAATCTGGGCATCCTCCTGATCATCCCTTCGCAAAGTCTAGTAACGTTAGCCCTCGTAACGTCCACTTCTCTGAACGAATCCAAAGTGTTAAAATTAACATTCCGTCGCGAAAACGCTCTGCTAGAACGGTCACGGTGAACCCACACATCCACCGACGCCAAAGCCGTTTTGTTGCACAGTTCGCAGTGTACGGCGCCCAAAAAAACCAATAAGAAAAAATAAAACAAAAGTTTCGGATACATTTCGGCAGATACTTGTAAAACGACTGGCGAATCTAATGGGTCTATTAGCATATATTCGTGGCACATATCGAACGTTGATAACACTTTGACCCGTTATGTAGAGCAAGTTTAGGCGGCTTCAGGGTCCGTGAAATTGTTTGTGATTGCGTTGAATAATCGGAATGTGTTGTTTTTGGCGATTTTATCGTGTCAATGGCATTATTCAGTTCCAATTAAACAGCTAAACTCCATTTAAAACCAAAGAATCACCAATATTTGTGACTTCTTCTGTTCTTCATTCTTATACTCAGCTTCTTCATGTATAATTTATTCATGGTGACAGCAGAATTATATGATCCTCTAATTCTAAAATAGGTATTTTACTACAAAGTTTTAATATTACTTTGATTGTATACATGTTAAAAGTTAGAGTAAACGTGTTCCATTTTGCTTGT
The DNA here is from genome assembly GCF_024364675.1 of Aethina tumida. Taxonomy (NCBI): domain Eukaryota; kingdom Metazoa; phylum Arthropoda; class Insecta; order Coleoptera; family Nitidulidae; genus Aethina; species Aethina tumida. The sequence goes on from NC_065439.1 coordinate 27,303,074, forward strand.
TTCTAACTAACTTTGCTTTGTTCCTTATCATTTCTTTGCAGAGCAACAGTAATTCCCTCAACATGGAAAATGACAATCTAGAAAGATTCGTCGTTGTATAAACTCAGTATATTCCCGAATGTCGCCCGGTTCATAATTAATGGCCCAAACTTTTCGAATAAACTAATAAACCCTCGTCGTTCTTTGTTACAAACAACAAACTGATGGTTGTAATAATGATGAAATGTACGAATCCCACAAAAACATGTCACACATAAATGCCTGGAATCGTGGTTAAATATTGTAACATCTTTTTCTCCGACACTATATTTCCATCTTGTAAAAGCGTAAAGAAAACCTATTAGTCCAACCTTAATTCGGCCGTAGATTTATCACCCAAGCCATTTACCCACTTAGTGTCTGACAAAAAGGAAAAATATACTGCTCACTTCTCCCACGGGAGATCGGCACTATTAATTTATTCAGCAGGACCGAAACCAAAGGAGACTTAATCAAACAGGGAACGAAACTGTTGTACGGTTTTATTCGCCACAGTAGCAATTTGTATTTCCAGCATCATAATCAAAAGATAAATCTGAGTCTAATTGCGAACGTTACTGATGAATTTCTATGAAGCCCGGCTTCAAAATCAAGACTTGGCCGGCGGTTTTTGAGGGGGGTCGTGGTTATCGAAGGGACGCGACGGGGAGGATCAAAGAATTTCATTAGGGGCTTTCAGGACGACATCAGACCGGTGCTGGTGTTAATCCGGTCCCTCGTAATCGCTTTCCAACTTTTAGCATAACACGGCTCTAATAAACAGGCACTTGCCAAATTGCCACGTTCACGTAGCCGACACTCCAGACAATATTGTTGTTGCGACCCTGTTTGTTCTTTCTCGCACCCGTTGTTTCGTCGAAAAATTGAATAAGACGGGAGCTTTCTGGCGTAGTGACTTAAATGAACGCGTCCGTTGTTCAGGTTTATATTGAAACTGTTTTGTTGTCAAACACAGAGTAAAAAAGGGGTGTCAGCTCAGGAAAAGTTAACTTAATTCTCTTGCTTTTCTGTTAAACGTGCTTAATGTTGATAAGTAAGCGTGGCAACTTATAAATATGCGTATAAAAACTTTAACATTAATATATATTTTAATTCTGGTAATAAAATGTTAGATGACGTAATCAAATTAATAAAATTTCAATAAATAACAAAAACTTTAACGTTGTTTAACATAACAATTTTTTATTTAATATAAATTTATCGTTATTTATTTTCTAATGAAAGTATTTCGATATATGAGTTTAATTTAAATATTATCCACATCAAATTTCAAACAATTTTTATTCATTTAATTTATAATAAACTGCAACATATTGACTGTGAATTTTATTTATTCATTTAATATTAAATCAAATGAATATATGTGAAAGTATAAATGTATAAATTTAAATTAAATTTGAAAAGCTATAATTGATTTAACATTGAAAGGCAACATAATATTATTATAATTTAAATATTATAATTTATACTAAATAAGCATACTTTTCATAAAATATCAAACTGTTTCAAATAATTTTTCAGTAGGTATTTACTTTAACAAACATTTATATTATAATAAATATGAAATAATCAAGGGTAATTTAAAAAATAAACTAACCGATAATTTGTCTAATACATACATAATTAATTTATTCAAAAATCTGACATTTCTATAAAATTTTATAGTACCAAAAATTATATTTTTTATAATAATTTTAAAGATTTATAATTATTATAGTTTAAATTTATGCAATTATAATTGAAAATATTACATTTTATGTTTATAAAATACATCTCAAAAAGATTTCTAAAAAAAATTTATAATACCAAAATTATGATTAGAAAATGTTACATTTACCTACAGTACTTAAATATTTTCTTGAAATTGTCATTTTGTATAATTTACATATTTATTTTTTTAATTTTAATTTTTATAAAATAAATGTGAAAAAGAAGATTTATACAAAATTTGTACTATAAAAAATTATATTTATTCTAATAATTTAGAGATTTATAATTATTATAGTTTCAATTTATACATTTATAATTAGAAAATTTTACATTTACCTACAGTATTTATTAATATTTTATATACTTAAATATTTTCTTGAAGAAATTTTATTTTATACATTTTACATATTTATTCTTCTAATTTTAATTTTTATAAAATAAATCAGAAAAATATTTCCAAAAAATTTGGTATTGCCAAAAAATAAATATTTATAATTATTATGATTGAAATTTATACAGTTATGATCAGAAAATGTTATATTTACACACAGAATTTTCTTACAGACTCATTCATCTAAACGATATTTTAAATAATAAGTAATAGGAAGAGTCTAAAGGATCAAAAGGTTTTTTTAAAGACATCTTTTACTTAATAATTAATATATTAAAATTTGAATAACATTTTGGTACACTAGCCTACGCAGTATTAAAAAAATATATATATTAAAGCTTTTTTTAAGATACAAAAAAGTAATCTTATTTCTGTTTTGTTCAGATTCGACAAGAAGGAAGCCGAGTAAAATCACCACATAAAAATATTCCGTATTCTCGAGCAACGAGTGAAATAACACACTTACATGGAATACGAGATGCTAACTTAGAAGTCTATATTCACAGATCATCCAGGAAACTACTTACTTGGAAAACGTAACCCCAGCAACAATATTTCCTGTAAGTAGCATGAGCTTGAATTTTTTAGAAAAATAAGCAGTCGAACTTGACAGTGCATGCGAAATTTAACATCTGGTTCCGACGAAATTGTATAACCGAGGAATTTTGAAATATCGCCCGTCGATACTGCCTATGCCATTGGCCCAGAAGAATATATAAACAGCGTGCCGTCCTGCATATTTCATTCTAAATTTTATTTATGACCAGATGTTATAGCTCTTTAACCATCTCCTCGGCATATTTCAGCTGCAATTACATCTAAAATAATCCCTGTCTCCGAGTTGTGTTAGTTCAATTACTAATTACGTTTTAATTAAACTTCAGCCCCAACTCTAGACTAAATATTTAATTTATTCCCCATTTGAAATTTTAAAAACTAATTGCATTTTCGGCATAAATACATTATGTTCTTGACGGGATAAATACATAATTTGTTTAAATTAATTCAATGCCCGCAATTATTTTAATTAAACCGGAACCTCCATTTGCTACGTTTCGTTTTTAAATGTGAATCGGGTCGAGCGTCTGAAACGTTAATGAAGCGCTTCCCGTGAAATGTAGAAAATCAGCACGGCGTTTCGTTGGGCAAAAAAAAAATTGAAAACCTGGCAAATATAAACTTCGCTTCCTGCAAGTGGAGCCGGCGCAAATAGCCTTCGAAACAAAGGAACAATTAAACGAAAAAGAGCAAGTCTTCAAAACTCCCTCGTTCAAAGTTAAATAGCGCAACTTAAAAGTGCTGAAATGATGAGTGAGTTTTATATAAAAGGCCGGTGGAATAAATGAAGTCACTTGTTTTTTTCTTGTTTAATTGGGACTGAGTTATTGGTAGGTAGTTATAAAACTTGGAGGCAAAGTTACGTAGCTATCCGGAGATTTGGGATATATGCTTTTCAAGTTATAATTGGATTTTCCTTTCGGTTTGTGCATATGTCTTCGTAATCTAATTTCAGATGCATAAATACTAAATTGCGAAGACGCATGAGTTTGTCAGATAATTTTAAACAAAAATTGAAATGCCTAAACATAGGCAACACAACAACTAGAGAGTTGTTGGCATTTTATCATTACGTTACCTTAAAATTGAAAACAGGTCAAAGTTTATCGAAGCCGATGTGTGTCAGGAAAATTAGCTAATACACGTTTAACATCAACTCGTAATGCATCTAAAAGTTTTGTGGCTCGTTCTCTGCTCTTTGAACGTCGTGAATTGTGAATGGTGTAAAACATCTTTGACATCAGTGGACGCCTGGGTTCACAGGCACTATGTCACCAGAGGAGAGACTTTCAGGAACGTCAATTTTAACAATTTGTGTGATTACCAGAGAATTGATGTAGTCAAGGCCAATATAACTCATCTCTGTGAAGGCATAATAAAGAAGATGTCACTTTTGGAGTCCCTGTCTTTGATTGGTGTGAATTTGGAAGTTATTTGCTTCAACGCTTTTATGGACGTGCCACGACTAAAGGAGTTGTCCTTGTCAGTCAACAAATTAGAAGTCATAAGAAAGGGACATTTCAGCAACATCCCCAAGTTAAAAATTTTATATCTGTCCAAAAACAGGATTGATTTCATCGAAGAAGGGGCATTCGAAAATTTTCAAGAACTAGAGGCCGTCCACCTCGACAGAAACTACTTAAGCACTCTAAATGGTAACATATTTAACGGTTGCCCCAAAATACGTCTGGTGGACTTCAGGTCGAATCAAATCCACCACATAACCGACACTTCATTCGAGGACCTACGTCCGCAACACAACAAATTCCTGCACATTTCCCTCAAAAACAACAATATTGAAAAGTTCACCGCCTCGTCTCTGACATATTTACCTCCGGTTGAGCTGCACTTAGAAAGGAATTGGCTTATGGAAGTCGATTCAATCTTTAGCAGTGCAAAGCCTTTCAGCAGATTGCACTTGTCCAATAATAAAATAACTTGTGTGAGTGACCTGACGGCGGAGGAAATGAGAAATTCTACCAAGTTGGTGGTACTGACGAATAATCCGCTGGATTGCGCTTGCACGAGAAGAATTGATGACATATTAGGGGATGAAATATTCGGAATGGGTGAATTACTTTTTGACGATGCTTGTGCACGTGGATATTTTCATTAATTTATTTTAATGTTTTGTGTTTTAAAATTATATATATAATTACGATTTTATTAACTGTTTTAATTTAATGTTTCAATTCAAATAATATTTAAACCCATGACACAAATTTATCATCGGAATAATTGGTAATTTATAATATAAAAATGTATGACAATTTTAATTAATGACATAGAAAATACATTATTAAAAATATGAAATTTATGAAGTTATTTATACCATAAAAAGTTATTTCGAGTTCACATATGTTTTACAGTTTTAATTTTAAACTTATTTTAATGTACCCGAACTAGTTAAAAATTTTAAAATTTGTTGGCTCTGTAAAAGGTTAAATATTAACATTCGCAGCATACAAATATAAATTTTCACAAGAGGTTTGTACATATTAATATTTATATATTCATATTTGCACCTATTTTCAGCTGAACATAAATTCAAATAAAAACACTCGTAACTTTATTTACGAATTCCCTAATTTAAATAGAGCCGAAATTTGTGAATGTATAGGAAATAAATATAAAGTTTTTATGGAATAATAAAAACATTATTTATTTATCTTTTAATATTTGATATGTTAATTGTTCAAGCTTGAACGATATTTGCAGAATTATACTAATATACAGGAATGCAGTTACTTTTGTAATTTATTTAATGTAGCAGAAATTATTCCATCGATAAACTGACCAAACTAGAAAAATTCATCGCATCGTTACTGACATACTTACCCTCAATTGAACCGCATTTAGAAACAAATTGGCTAGTGCAAAATCGATTCAATTTTTAACAGATCTCAAAGGCTTACAGCGAACTGTTCTTGTCGAATAATAAAATTACTTGTGTGAGTGGCTGAGGAAATGAGAAATTCTACAAAATTGGTAATGCTAACGAACAAAATCCGATAAGATTGCCCCTTGCATAAAAAGAGTTGATGACATATTAGGGTAGGAAGTGTTTGGAATAGGTAAATTGAATTTTGATGATTTGTTGATGTTGAAGTGTTAATTTTCATTGATTTACTTTAAAGTATAATGTTTAAAAATTATCATTTTATTGAGTATTTTAATTTAATTTCATGTCTTCATCGTCATTTTAGAATAGTTTTTATTTCATTATATTAATTGATTTTTAACTGTGATTATATTTATTAATTTTTTTTGATGATTACTGTTTTAGAATAAGGAATAATAATTATAATTTTATTGATTAATTTAACCTAATTTAAGTATTTGTTTTTTAGAATTCATATGATTATTAATTTACGATAATTGTAGTTTTAGTTTAAAGATATTAATTGATTCTTAATGATTATTGGTAATTACATTTATTAATTTACCTTAGTATTATTTTTAAATATTTTTTTAATTAAGAATTAATATTTTACAAAATTTATTCATATTTGACAGATGAGTAGTTAATTTAGGTTAATTACATTTTCTTAACTTAAAATGACTAATAAATTATTAGTAAATAATAATAATAAATAATTAAAAAATGTAATGATTAAATTTGTATAATTTGTGGATCATGGATATTAATTGTCACAATTAGACCATGTAAATTTTGGACAAAAAATTTGTAATAAACTTACTTAATTAATTTAATTATGGACTGAAATTTAAAAACAATATGAACTAGAGTTTTTTAAGTAATATTTTAAATAAATAAATTTTATTTACATATTTATCTTCAGAATATGCATTTGTTGATTTAAAAATTTATTACAAATTTAATTTAATTTCTGTTATAATTTAAATTTATTTCTATATACTGACATTCAGTAAAAAATTCGTATGTAATTTTGGTTTTAAATTTTTTGTTATAAATTATTAAATATATTATAGTATACTATAATTTTATCCCTCTAAAAAAATATATAATAAATAAGATGTTCTTAAAGTTTTATAAATATTAAACAAAAGAAGAAATGTGCAAGTAGAGAAATTTAATTATAAATTTAACGTTAGTGCAAAGTAATATAACTAAATTAATCCCTCAGTTTGCAAAGAAATATTATTTTAATAACGCCGACTGTGAATAGTTACACTTCAATTAAAAGTCACTATTTAAACATTCCCTGAAAATCCCCAGAGATATTAAATATTCCAGTATATAAAATATTTCACTAGATAATAAATTCAAAATATTTGTCCTACAACAGACCAAAATTTTAATACACTCAGAGTGTGCAGATGTATCCTACATTAACATAAAAATAAAAACGTGAGACACGGATACAGTAAAATAATAACATGTGTAGTATTGTTGCAAGCCATGCAGAAATTTCGGTTTTATTTCACCCGTTTCCGACGCGGTCTTTTCATTTTCCCGTTTCCGGGCTGTTTCGTCGATATATAACCGGAATACACTCCAATACGATACCCCAAAGCATCAGAAAAAACGGCTCGAAGAAACCTCGAAGGTGTATGACGCAATTTCGCCGATTTTTTACACAATCGGGAAATTAAAACGGGGCCCGATAATTGAGTAATTTCGTTAAGAGCATTGTGAAGCGTTCCGATCTAATTAAACGATCCATTACGGGAACCGTTGACTCGCAGCCGTCACCTGCCCCGTCTGGAACTTTTGCCGTAACGACGGAGAGTTGCTCAAAGAAAAACTGTCTCTAATTACTTGGCGCAACACAATAGCTCGTTTAACAAATGAAGTTTTGCCGGTCCGCAAAAAAAAACGATGTTTAATTACGACAAAGCGAATTGTCTGGCCGGGAAGACTCATAATTAAGGGCGGTCGAGCTCTGCGTTCGGCACGCCACCGAGGAAATATTAGCGGAGCGTCAAAGGCGGTAAGTTAAGTTGTGCTAAAACGCGTGAATATTTCACGAAAATGTTTCTTGTGAGGCTCGTACAATTCGGGTACACAAACCGGGGGAGAGGATAATCATTTTTACTCTTATTACAACGTCCTACCTTGCTAATTGGCACCACGGCTTGTATGTCGTCCTTCTGCACTTCGAATCGGGTGGTGGACTTTCTCCCTTCTTGTCGATGTATATCCACGTTTTCCGTCTCTTCGAGGTGGGGCTCGAATCTGGCGTTCCACACGATTTTCACCCCGTCGTCGGCTGCGTCTTCGGTTATCTCGATTAACCAGGTGAATAATTCAGTTACACTGAAACAAAGAAGGTTTCATTACAGACACAATCAACTCAACTTTAGTCAGGCACAAAAAAAAAATAATAATAGTTAATTGAATTTTTTTAATGAGGATTATAAATCTACAAACATGAAGAAAATATTGTAGAAATGTTTTTTATTAAACAATTATGATAAATATAAATTTTAAATTTATTCATAAATTATGTCCAAAATCCTCTTTTTTCTATAACTTCTATGAAAAAAATTAATATAAATCTAAAAATAATTGAGAATTTTGAGTATGTATTTTTATTAACAAGTGTTTATTCTTTAGAAAATCTAAATTTATAAAATATGTTTTTTTTATAATTTTTATGAAACAAAATTGTAAAAATCTGAAAATTTTCAAGATTAAATTAATTGAACATTTTGAATATATATTTATATTTACAGCTATTTAATTGATTGAAGTTAAAAAATTGATGTGTAGAAATATGGGAAACATTAATTAGATAATCTACATTTTTTTATAAAATATATTATAAATTGTAAAGTAAAGATTATTTCAATATTTTTAACATACTTTTTTATGTAAAAACATAAAAAATATTAATTGAAATCATACTTTCTTTAGAAAATCTAAATTTATTTATAAAATATGTCATAAATTCTCTTTTTTAAAATTTTTTGGGAACAAAATTGTTAAAAGCTAAAAATATTTTTAAAGTTAAGATTAACTGAACATTTTGAATATATTTTTTATTAACAAATATTTAATTAATATGAATTAAAATATTTATTATGTATAAAAATATGAGGAACATTAATTGGGACTATACTTTCTTAAAAAATTTAGAATTGTATATAAACATTTGTTATGAATACTTTTTCATAATTCTTGTGAAGTAAAATCTGTTAACATATTTTAATTAATCTCTTTTTTTTAATTTTTTGGGAATAAAATTGTAAAAATCTAAAAATATTGTTTAAGTTAAAATGAATATTTTGAATATATTTTTTATTAACAAATATTTAATTAATATGATTAAAATATTTATTATGTATAAAAATATAAACATTAATTGAGACTATACTTTCTTTAAAAAATGTTATGAATATTTTTATGACTTTTATAAAATAAAATTGAAAAAATCTGGAAATGTTTTTGAAATTTAAATTAATTGAATATTTTTAATATTTTTTATGTAAACACATGTAAAATATTAATTAGAATCATATTTTTTTTAGAAAATTTAAATTTATTTTTAAAATATATCATACATTTTCTTTTCTAAAATTTTTTGGGAACAAAATTGTAAAAATTTAAAAATATTTTTTAAGTTAGGATCAATAGAATATTTTGAATATGTTTTTTACAAACAAATATGAAATAAAATATTCAATATATATATAAATATGAGGAACATTAATTTGGACTATACTTTCTTCTAAAAATTTAGATTTATAAATATTTTTTAGGTTGAGAATAATTGAATATTTTGAATATATTTTTTATAAACAAATATTTAATTAACATGAATTAAAATATTTATTATGTATAAAAATGAGTAAAATTAATTTGGACTATACTTTCTTTAAAAAAATTAAATTTATTAATAAACTATGTTACTATGTCCTTTTTCATAATTTTTATGAAATAAAATTGTAAAAACCTGAAAATATTTTTGAAGTTTAGATTAATTGAACATTTTTAATATTTTTTTTATGTAAAAATATGTAAAATATTAGTTGGAATCATACTTTTTTAGAAAATCTAAATTTATTTATAAAATATGTCACAAATTCTCTTTTTTAAATTTTTTTTGGGAACAGAATTGTTAAAATCTAAAAATATTTTTTAGGTTGAGAATAACTGAATATTTTGAATATATTTTTTATTAACAAATATTTAATTATTACAAATTAAAATAAAATATTAAAATATTTATAATGAGGAACATTAACTAGGACTATACTTTCTTTAAAAAATTTAGATTTATACATAAACATTTGTCATGAATATTCCTTTTTCATAATTTTTATGAAATAAAATTCCAAAAATGTTTTTTTGATTTAGATTAATTGAATATATTTTTATTAAGAAGTAATTAATTAATATGAGTTAAAATATTTATTATATAATATGTAAAAATATGAAAAACACTCAATGCAACCATTTTTATTTATTACTTAAATATAATATACAATATTAAATATATATCTTAGTAGTTGATAATAATAATAATAAGGATGATAATAAAATATGGTAAAGTGCACATTTCGCAGTCGAGCTTAAAACCAGTTCAAATTTTGGTGAATGCACAATCATACCATTATTATAAATGCGGCGCATCCACCAAAATTTTAAATGTGTAGACGTAATCACGCCATCTATAGAGATTCATCAAATATAAAATACATACATACATATTCATATAAATGGAGAAACTTACATAATTTAGGCATTCGCCATTTTCAAAGAAATCTCAAAGTACACAAGCAGGCTTCCGACAAAATGAACTTTAACCCCAATCTCGAGAGCCGTCCTTTTCGCCGCATCTACATAACTTCTATTTTTTTTTTTTCGAGCTTTTCAAAGCATATCTGGAGGTTCTTCCTGCCGCTGTTTGTACGGCAATTTAATATGTGGTTTAGCCGACTGAAAATATGTTTATCCAGCCGACTTGGGGAAACAAAGGGAGGACGACCGGGCACGTTCTATCGACGGAAGGTGAACGAGCCAACGAGTGATAAACCCGGCGTGCAATCGCGATGCGGGGGTGAGAGGCCGTCGCTCACCGTGCAATCATTGACTCGCGCCCGAGATGGCGTGTAAAATAATAAAATCCGCATTTAAATTTCAATCCCCGGGGCGTTATCTTAACGCGATTGTTTCCAGCTTGTGCACGGGAACCGGGATGGACCCGGTGTTCGGGCGGCGATAAGGGTGGCACTTACGACTAGTCTTATGTTTCTTTTTATTTTATGGGACGCGAAATTGTTATGTTGCAAATGCGGTTTGCATTTTACAGCCATCCACTCGTGTATGCGGTAAAGAGTTTTATTACTTTCTAGGTAGTACACTGTTTACTTATATTTATGTTGCTTCTATTGTAAATTTTATTGGTTTTCACATTTATATCCATATGTTTATTTTAGAAATTTCATTTTAAATAATATTGTATATAAAACATTTACTCATTGAAATATATTCAAGATATTCAATCCATTTAAACCTTATTTTCAATTTTGATTCATGAAAACAATCTCTATTATATTTTATAAATAAACTCAGATTTTCAATACACCAAAGACATCAGAAATAAAGATGATCCTGAAAATCTGAGTCTGATTCGATCAAATCTGGCCATTGTAGAATTATTTGAAATTTGAAAAAAGTCAATTTTTTAGTCACTTTCCAAAATTTGCCTCTCAGCTTCTATATAACTTACAGATTCAGTTCAAACAACATTCTTCTCTGTGAAACCTCTACTTTCAATAAAAAATAGATATTGGCGTTAAACTCATTTCGGGCTTAGCTAGAAGCTTCCAACTAAACTATTAGCAAAATTGTACCTGTTTTCAAAATGCTCTCAGATTTACATCTTTCAAACTTTAGAGTTAAATATAACTGCTCATATTTCTGATGATATCTGTCCATTTTTTCTTTAACTGTCTAGATTTGATTATTATATATTATCCATATTATATATTTTTAATATTTAAAAAATACAATAAAATATTGTTATTCATTTCAAATTTTAAAGAAAATGTGGTCCCAAATAATGTATCTCATACTTCTACACACAAAAATAATTTGACTCATTTTGATTAAATACTAATAATATAGATCTTCTATTTCTATAGATATCTAGAATCTATAGATAAATCTGTAGATATACTCTATAGATAGATTCTCATATATTTACATACAATAAATAATTTAACTCATTTTAATTAGATACTAATAACATAGATCTTCAATTAATCTAAACTTAAAAATTAATTTCAGTTCCTTATATTTTTGTTTCTTAAATATTAAAATAATGCATAATAATGACTTTATTTTAGACTAAACTGTGTATATTTATAACGCATATTTTAAATAAACTGTTATTACCAAAGTTTATAAAGAGATTAAATAAATTATTAAACTTTGAAAACGCGAATAACATATTTACATAAATTTATGATTTCACATGAAACTTACAAATTTTCTTTTAGTTAAAATTCATTTTAAACTAAAATAGTATTTCAAGTTTAAAACTTTGCATAAATTCGTTATAAAGTTTATAATATGATTATAATTAAATAGAAAACTTTTCTGTTAGAAATTTACATTAAATTAAAAATCCTCATCTAGTTAAATGCCTCGTTTATTTACCATTACATATAACTTTCTGATAAGTGATCGAGAATTAGTTCGACTTAATTTTTCCATGCGAACTTCATTAAGTCCAAAGAGCAACAGTCAAAGAACGTTGCTACAAAGACGAACAAAAACTGGGCATAAAGTGGAAAATCCGGAGGCCTGAAGGCTTCAGCACCGTAAAGCTGGAAAACACGAGGTTATGAAACAGATGTCCGCCCGTTACGGATTACCCTTTATTGCCGGCGTTCCAAGGCGTTAAACCGAATCATATTAATAAAACAACATGAATGAAACGCTTTAGATGTGGGTCAGGTCTCAGGCCTGCGTGTAGCACGCACCCAATAAAAAAATATACTCGGAATATTGCACGTTTATTGCCAGTTTTTTAAAAATTATGCCATCAGATTTTCTGTTTATACTAAAATCATTATCTACTGCGTACAAAGCCACACGAGACTCAAAGCTTTATAACAAAACAGACACAGAGACTCCGTGCTACAACACTGAACAACATACATGTTGTTGAATTACAAACGAAACGGTAAATTAAAATTGCCAATTAAAAAATGTGGCCAAAAACCGAATTGAAATGTATCTGATGCAACGTACGTACGAATAATCGGCGAATCATGAACGGGGATGGTTAATAAATATTGACCAGTGCCCGAACTCCGATTCGTTTATCGGCTTGTCAGGCTCCGGGGTGGCAAACTCACCCCCGCGACTCGAATTGCAGCCGTAATCAAATTAATGAACGTCAGTCGATTTCGAATGAAAAATAGACGGACGTCCTTTCGGATGACGTGATCTCTAATAACCGAGGGGAATGCCATTTTATTAAGGTCCGCAAACTCGAAGGGATCGATTAGGAAATTCCTTAATTTACTCGAAAAAATTGCCGTCATCTTTTACTAACTGCAAGATGTGATGGAGCAATCGTGGTGATTGATACACTGCACTGCACATTTCAACGTCAACTTTTATTTGATTAAAGTTTTGATTAATTGTGGGAAAGATTAAAGCGATGAAAGATTGTAAAGAAATAAAAAAATGTTTAATAAAACGGGTCTGTTATATTTTATAACTTTATAACTTAAATGAATATATCGTACTGCTACCATTAATAAAAATAATCATTCTAGCTAATTAATAATATATTTATTGTGCTTATTAACTCAATTTTCAATTCTTCAATGTAAAACTAAGAATTCAATTTTATTTGTGTCAGTTTAAATAATAACAATAATGATAATCATTGATATAATTAATTAAGAGTATCATTAATTAATGATTTAAACTGCAATTCAAATAAAAATTAACAATTGTAAGTACAGTAACAGAAAAAAATAACGAAAATAAGTACAAAATAATATAAAATTGTTGATTAGTTTTATAAATTATAAGGTATAAAATATTTTTTAATGTCCAGTCTAATCGAGAATTGTTTCAGGAATCCAAAAATGTAAAAATATACAGACTGTTCAATTTAAAAATTAGAAAACGGAGCCATTTCCGGTGAAACTGGAAGTGACCGAAAAGTGAAAAATACGTGAAAACTCCTTTATCCATACCATTTACCAATACCAGATCTCATTTTGATATACCGAGTGTCCTAGAAGTTATGCCTTATCTAATGGATTCATTACCATTAATCATTGGTGTCATTTTCATTAATTAATGATATAAACTACAATTCAAATGAAAATAAACACTGTAAAAGAAGAAAATAACGAAAATAAGTAGAGAATAATATAAAATTATTGATTAGTATTATAAATTATAAGAAGCTTTTACCTAAAGGTTAATTGCAATTAAAATTGTAAAACCAGAATGAAAAACTATCAGTGTTGGCTTTAAATCACATTAAAAAATTAATTATAATGCCAATTAACACAAAATATGCAATGAATTAGTCATAAATAAATTTGAGATAAAAGCTATTAAAAGATAATCGTTTTTAAAAGCTGCGAAACTAAATCATCCTTCGTTAAATTCAACAGGCAGAAAACTGGGCAATTTGAAACCCGGAAAGCAATATCCATTTAGAAATCGACGGAAATCGCAAACGGGCCCGTAATCAAATTAATAAACTCCATGTCGATTGGAAATCGAACATCGATGCACCAATCTACGGCCGGCAGTAATATCGTGAAATAAACGGGCGATTTCTCCCGAAATCGAACGTAGGCGACGTTTTTAAAAGTCCCCCGGAATGGCGGATCATATCTCAAGGCGGGCGACGCCGTCGCCTCCCCAACCCGACGTACGCCCAGCGACAGGACAATGCAGGGGAGACGTGCGACGAATTTTTATGACGGCCTGCCATCCCGGAATCCGGACACCGTCGCAGCCCGACGATCTTAAATCTATTTTCAATGTCGCACGAATAATCCTCGTTGTCATTAGCGAAATGGAGGTGATTCCACGAATTGCACGAGTGTCGTGGAGCCTTTTACGATTATCGTCGGAGGAATGGCCGCCATCAGCGTGCAATTTAAACACGTACTTCGGCTGAAATAATCTTGTTTTCATAATAATTTAAAAGGCGGCTTTTAAAAAGTCTTCAGGTGAATCGGTGTTTTATTATGTAGGCGGTAATGCACAAGTTAAGTAACGGCTCCTTTGATCCTTTTGTTATGTAAGAAAGGCTGGCTTCAAAATTTATTCTGGCTGACATTTAAATTCTTCGTTGGCGATCAAACGTTAAAAAAAACTTTCCCTTATTCTCTTAGCGTTTTACACCAATTAAATGAGTTTTCAAGTAGAACTTTTCCAATTGGAAATCAATACGTTGATATGTTTAATAGCTTTGCGAATACGGTATTTAAAGTTTTCTCATTACTAATGGATTTTTCATTATAAATATTAGTACAAGAAACAATTAATATTAAACTGAAATATTCGCAATTCTGTTTTAGAAGTTAATATAAATTTACTGAAGTTTTAGGTGTTTACAAGTAGAGAGGATTTATCTAGAATATTAATGTTTACTTGTCAAACAGTTCCATATAAATATTGAAGATGTAGTTTGCTGATTACATTTAACTTTTCACCATAACTCAGCTACAGTAAATTTCAATTTCTGGATAGTGACTTTTGTAGTTTATAATCTACGTGGACGACATACATACGGTAGGAAAAACGATTGACCTATCTGAATTTAGAGAGAGACATTATGTATGACAGAGACAGTAGAAGTCTGTCCTATAGTGGGAGACTTACTATCTCTATTGTACATGATGTCTATTTCGGGATTCAGATGGATCAAACTCTTTTTGTACTGTATGTTATAATCTTATTATTTAAACGACTCTTGTAAATTGGACTGATTAAATTAAACGTATTTTAAGAAGATATCGAATAAAGGGAAATTGAACAGGGCTTAATACATGTTACTCCTGAAAATAAATAATAAAATCCTGTTTATATTTCTCAACCAATACAGCTCATAAATTGACTCAACTTTCCTAGACCAAGTTATTCTTGAATAGTTAATAAAACCAAAAAGCCTTAACTTATAACAAATACTGTTTGGATTTTTAAAAGCCCGACGTAAATAAATACAATTTAGAAAACAGTCACCGCCAAAAATTACATCTGGCCGTAATCCACGATACGCCCGATATTAATAATGAGATTAAGCCGGCGCCGAAAATTGGATGTATAATAAAAATGGGGACTCTTCCGAGGAATTATCAAGTTCTCTCGTGTCGGGCTTTACGCCGTTCATTTTCGTCGTTTCGTTTCTTTTCTTTCGGAGCCCGCATTGCCCTCCGAGGATTACCTCCGTTGTGGTGTTGCGGCCTGGCTACAGGATAAACTCCTACCACAACTATAAATACTTATATAGCGGTAAACTTTTACCGACACGGTTCTCTTGGCACCCTCCCACCCGTCCTTTAAATTATCTGGAAAAGATTGGTTATTGTCATGTGTCACTGGGATATTTCACCGTCGATATTTCAATTTTGTAAATGTTTCGACACTTCAATTTCACAAGGAAAGCACCAGAAAATTTCCTATTTTTAATTTTAATATATTGAATGTATTGAATATAATAATTTTAGTTTTAAAATTGCTCTTTACAATTGAATAAAGATTTATTCAAAAAGTAAAGGATCATTACTTGTTTCATCATTTTTCTAATGTCTATAATTATGAAAAATTTCTTCCTTAAACATTATTTTTGCAATCAAATATTGTGTAGACACTTCCTGAGTACGAAATAGTTTTAAAGTAAACATTTCATGAAGTATAATTTCATGGAAGCCTTATTGCTCAAAGGTTGAAGTACAGGACTCCTGCAATCACCCTTTTACGTAATTGTCGTTTAAAATAAATATCCTGAAGTGACACATTAATTTTTTAAAACCTGAATTGGAGCTGCATAAAAGCAAACATTGATTATAGTGATGAAACGTTGCTGAAATAGGTTAATTTAAGGTGCACACACATTTGACATCAAACAATCGGAAGAATTACCCGAAACAGCGTTTGAATAGCTTCATTTCGCCAGTTGCGAAATCCGAGTTGCAATTTCGCATATTTACATTAAAATGTATACGTTTCGTCTGCACATATTTCTGACTGGAATAAAATATTGTGAATTTACATTTGGTTACAAGTGCTCGGCTTAAATCTAACCATTGCACGGACTTCCTGAATGCTGATTATCTTCTGTCGGAAATGCATAAAATTGCCGATTTCAGAAGTTAAACATACCGGAGGAATATTTAAATTTGTAACGTGCGGAATTGGAATTATGAGAGAATTACCTACGCTTGCTGTAAAGTTGGTTTTGATCTGCATTATTTTAATGGGAAGAGCTGGAAAACTATAATTTTACAGTATAAAATTAAGCAACATCTCGAACAAAATCTCCGGGGATTATATTTGGAAATGAACCAGTCATTAAACTTCGATAAATAAACTATTAGAAAGAGGTTTCATGCCATGAATTTCGTCAAAATTTGGATAAATTTGGCCTGGTAACAAAATTAGGAGTTAGTCAATTGTTATATACCACAAAAATGGTTGATAAATACAACTATCTTCTTGTAGACAATAAGTGAAAGCTGATAACAGCATTTAAAAAAGTCTTAACCCAACAAATAGTTGATGATTGTATGATGGGCTTAGGCGTAGACTTTTTCTTATTGGATACCTTCCAAGAGGTTAATCAATCAATAGAAAAGGACAAAACCAGGCTACATTTCTCATTAGAGATTCAATAAAAGCTTCAAAAGTTCTACCCCATAAATCATATATTCCAAATTTTCCATGAGTCTATTATTTTTTTCTCAACTGATTTTATTATTATTCACTTTCATGAACTTTTCTGGTGGCACGATTTTGCTTGTAAAAATTATTCCTCTGGCTAAAACACTTTTACCTTAGATAATTATTACTAGATAGGTTGATTCCTCTACGTGTGAGATAGATTTCGGCATTAAGGTATTTTAATGTGCCATTCAATTATCATAACTAGCGCCGGTTAAACTCAAAGCCTGCCAATTATAACTAAAATTTCAAACCGATTCGCTACAACGGGATTGAGCTTCCATTCCATGCCATTTGCTAATTCGAGGAATGTTAATGTGCGTTCGAAAATTGAATTTCACTGCCTGGGATTATATCTAACCCGCTTTTTGTACACTGTTCAAATATTATTGGTGAAAATTTAATATTTCATTTTAGGCGTGAATTTGTTTTTGTTGTGTTTGTAAGGAAAATTGTTTAATTGGTTTTTATTTGATATTTTTGCAATGGATTGTGTCAAATTGGAATTGATATAACCATCATATATAGTAATATGTCACTTTTTTAACATTGTATTACATTATTTTGATTTTCTTGTCTTAATATTCTAACTAAAAAATAGAGATATCCTCATAAAAATAATAAAATACTTAAATAAAATTTTTTTTTTTTTTTAAATATTCTGGAGGTTCATAAATACCATTATACTTAATTAATAATTAATAATTAACAACTAATTGTTAAAAAATCTAGAAGCCATTATGAAATATGGCATCATGTATTGGGATCAGCAACTTCTTAATATCGAGAATCAATTTTAATTTGAATTATGTTAATTACTTCATAATTTATTGTCTGATTACAAATGACATAACAAACAGCGAAGGCGCCCACTTGAAAGACTTTACAAGCGAAGCCATTCGGAGCACTCAGCCAAAACACGTGGGATAATCCGTAAATACGAATCCGATGGGAAACGTGATGCCAATTTAAGCACCAGACTATGTTTGTACTCACTCGCCGGCGTGGGCGTCCTCGTCCGCGTCCGGGGGCTCCCTCCTGACTAGGGTCACCGTGGCTCCGGTGTGTCTGGGGTTGATGTCGACAGAGATGTTCCAGGCGGTCGCCGCCGCGCCGACCGACGCCTCCAACAGACGGACGCCGCTCTTGACTCGAGCCCTGCAACAAAACGCATACGCTACAATTGGGAACGGAGTTGCACGGTTTATATTGCCTGGCAACAGAGGATCTCGTAAAAATCCCCAGTTTACGGACCCCGCGTAGTTTATTTCATGTGTTTCCATCTTAGATTTATGTGGGGTATTTATATTCTACCAATTTTGTAGCGGACTGGCATTTGCTTAATTTGTTTGGTTCTACAAAGTAGTTTCCATAAAAAATACGAGTAAATAATTGAATCCCAAACCCAGTAAATAAATAGCAGACTGTTGAAGGGTAAAAATAATTGGGAGGAAGAGGAAACCCCTCTTACACAGGTCATTGGAGACAATTCGACGACGTCGAATAAGATGGGAGATTAGGAATAAACCTCACAAGTTCCTGAAATTGTCACTTAGGGTATTAATCCCGATTAACAAGGAAGATTGCGATGGAAGACCGAAGTCAAATTCGAATGTGGGATTTGACGGAATTATAATTACTTTGAATCCGCCGGTTTGACAAGTTTAATGACCATCCCCCTAAAGTTTATGATCCCGATTTAAAGTGGGTCGTAATAACACATGCATAAGTTGAGTTTGCTTTAATTTATTATTTAAACCAATGGGTATTTTTAGCCCGGAATGCCGCTTAATTTATTGATCTCTTTCGTTATTCGCACGATACATAAATAGTTAATTGTATGCCGCAGTGTAATCCAGATTCTGTAAACGCAACGTTTGTTAAATAAATCCATCAACGTCTGTCCCTCGAATTCGTTGCCTCATCCATTCTTACCCATTAATTTAAGTACACGGGCTGAATCCAATGCAAATGAAGATGGATAAATGTAAAATGGTTTAAAACATGAATGCCCGGTTGTGGAAACGTCAATCAAAGTTGATGGTCCGTTTACTGCTCATCAAAGCTTTAATCAAAGTACTATTGATAACGCTTTTTGAAATCATTTATAGTTGATGAGAAGTTGAGGATTCAGTGTCAATTTTACCTAACTATTCTGTAATCTTATCTTTAATAATCTATTTAGAACCAAAATCTCTTAAGAATAAATTTTGCTTGACCTGTTGTTTCAAGGAAGTAAACCATAATCTAGAACAAAAATATCTTAGGAATTCAGTATTTTTTCTAGATCAGTTATCACAAAGAAGTAAACCACAATTTTATAAATTGATTAAATGTTTTTATCGTCAAATAACAATGCAAATTAGGTAAAACTATTTGAGATAACTTAATGTCCATCTAGAACAAAAATCTTTTGAGATTTAAAGTAAAATTTGCTAGATCAATTGTCACAAGGAAGTAAACCACAATTTTATAAATTGTTTAAATGTTTTTATCGTCAAATAGCAAAGTAAATTAGACAAAACTATTTGAGATAACTTAATGTCAATCTAGAACAAAAAACTTTTGGGATTTAAAATAAATTTTGTTAGATCAATTGTCACAAGAAAGTAAACCACAATTTTATAAATTGATTAAATGTTTTTATCGTCTAATGGCAATGCAAATTAGGCAAAAATATTTGAGATGCATTAAAGTCAATCTACAACAAAAATTTCTTGTGAATTAAAGTAAATATTGCTAGATCAATTGTCACAAGGAAGTAAACCACAATTTTATAAATTAATTAAATGTTTTTTTATCATCAAATGTCAATGCATATTAGTCAAGACTATTTAGATAAGTTAATGTCAATCTAAAACTAAAATCTTATCATATGTTTCACTAAAAAAAAGAAGAAACTATTTATGATAGTTTAATGTCAATTTATATTAAAAATCTTTAGTAATTCAAAGTAAATGTCGCCAATTGTATTTAGGAGGAAAACCATAATTTTGTATCTTGATTAAAAGGAAACAATTTGGAAAATAATGGATCTTAGAAATTCCAAAGGAATTTGAATAGTCGGACTTAATGGCTTTGGTCATGACGGATTAAATTGAAACAAACCTCACAATAAAGCATCCTTCTAACAAGTGAGATATCAGTTGGGACAAACTTTGGACCAGTTGATGATGGTCTGCTAAACTACACCCAAACGTACTTTTCGAGAACTGCAAATTACAGGTGTGGAAACGGGAATGGTTGTACCGAAGGGCGAACGATATAAAACCACTAATAAGAAAACGCTAAATTAATTTTCTTAACAGCTGCCGGAGGGTTATATTTTACGGGAATAGTTCTACGAGGTTTTCGGTACGCCGTTCTCTCGCCAACGTCAATTCATCGTGGAGTTGGAAACTTTAAAACTAATCCAAGCCGCGCGCCCTCTGTCGCCCCGCTCCAAGCTGCCGGGAAAGCTGCGGAAAAAACAACCGAACCAGTTCCCGGTTTCTGAAGTAATAAGTTTGTGCCCCCCACGTTCCGACACTCCGTTCCAAAATACCGCGTGCTTTATTGCCCTGCAAATAATCCTATTCTTTCACGTACGCCAGCCATTCCGGAGCTGCAACACGACATTTTTACATTTTCACCCAGTCGATTTTATTCGAGTTAAATAAACCGCCACGTGATTTACGATGGGAGATGGGAAGCTGGTCGTGAAGGGACACATGGGGGTAGTAAAATCACAGAAATAATAAAAAAGGTAACAGACGCCGGCCTATTTACGAGGATTTAGTACTGCTGGCGCAATTAGAGAACTGGGCCAACGTGCACTTGGATTTTCATTTCATTCTTTTGTCATATTTATCATTCCCATCAATTTCCTAATTTCCAGGGGATAATCCCGAAGACGGGAGGTAACTTAATCCGAGGC
Organism: Aethina tumida; assembly: GCF_024364675.1. Lineage (NCBI taxonomy): Eukaryota > Metazoa > Arthropoda > Insecta > Coleoptera > Nitidulidae > Aethina > Aethina tumida. The sequence goes on from NC_065439.1 coordinate 27,324,548, forward strand.
ATCGGTTCCTAAATGGAACATCCTGGCTGTTCGATGAATTTTTAACGACGTCGAAACGGTTTATCGGCACCGGGAAGTGTTTGTTGTCAGGGCGTCGTCCCGGACTGGAATTAGCGCAATCCCACGAATAATTCACAATTCCAACAGTTTACGGCAACTTAATTATTTCGTGTAGTTCTCACGTCCGCGTAATGGAAACTATCCGAACCCGTCTCGGGGCTGGCTGGGGCTGGGGGAGCGGCACCACTTCAAGAATTGTTAATTAAGATGGCGGTCGGAAAATAGACGCCATTCGTAAACGTCTCGCTGTAAACAACGTTGCGGTTTCGAATGTCCGCAATTTATACCCCGGCAAACTGCTAGAATTTTTAGATGGGCGTTTCGACCGAATATAATCACGTCCGGTGGTGTCTTGAGAATTTATCAGGGTGGCGATTTAAAACGAACACCAAGCATACAAAAACTGCACCATTCGGTATAACGAGGGCAATTTAGAGTCGACTGGGGTGCGCTCCCTATTAATTAACACTTAATTTAAATTAGGCATAGTCAAAATCACTGTATTCCCCCCCTTCTTGAGACGTTGCAACGCCGCGTAATTTTATTTACCACTATTTAATTGCCTATAACAATTTTATGATGCCCTGTAGCAAACAACTCGTCCTCTTAATTATGCCACATCACGGATCGACTTCTTGACACGACGACGTTTGATGGACCTGCCTCTGAATATCACCCCCCTTAAAGTGAAGACTATACCAGCCCTTAAAAAATGCATGAAATAGAGGAGGTTTAGAAGGAGCTATGATATTCAATAAAAACTGAGTCGTTATCGCCAATTTAACGCCATCGATGGGAGGAAACGACAGTTAGAAACGGCAAAAACACTTCCCGCCTCGTAATTGTCGGGAAAGTAAAAACTAATTCAATAATCTCCGCTAGGTCCCCCGAAAAACTGCGTCGATAGTCGACCGAACGGAAATCATCCTCGCACACTCCAACGAATCGCATTCGAATCCCCATAATTACATAAAAACCACCGTCCTGGCAAAGCTTCCAGTCGTAAATTATCCAGAAATCCAGGTTATCGCGTGATACAAGAACGGGAACACAATATAACGCCAGTCTAATTTACACCGTTGTTTTCACGATCCCCGCATAAATTCGCCAACCCCCCCACGACTTTCCCATTAGTTTCGCATCTCGGGGCCAAATTAATAAGCTGATTATACCGTGGGCTCCCGCCGACGTTGCATTGCGCAAGGAGGAAGACTGCGGCAGTCAGACCGGAACAAATAACCCTATCGGAAATTAATTAACTTCGACATTCGTCTTGCTTTGTGGATTGCAATAAGCAAAGTCGGATGAACCGCAATTCGGTTAATTAAAAATTCTATTAGCCAGAATGTTATGCGCCAAACTATGCCAGTGCACATTAATTTCGAAGAAAATCTAATATTGAAAGGCCTAAACATGCTTTAATTTTGGCATGGTAAAATGCTGCAAGAGCTGCCAACAAAGTTAATTTATTGTTGACTGTTCTTAAGAAATCACCTAGAAACCTTGAACTTTTTCTAATATTATTTTCTAATTCTTCAAGACAATTCTGTTGGCAATAAATATATAATATATTTTAATTAGGAATATAAAATATTAAATAGCACTGGGTAAACTGATTTTTTTTTTATTATATTTCTTCTAAAAAAAATTATATTAATATTATTAGCTCTATAAACTGTGAGTTAGTATTATCAAAAGCTATCAAACAATTAACAAAATAAACAATTATTATGTAAAAAACCGGTAGTTTTTTAATCAATTTTAATATAATTTTTTAAACAAAACTCTGTTATTATTTAAAATTAAAATACTTTTTAATTATGAATTTTGAATAGTAATATAGTATTAATTTCCATTTAATGAAGCTCATACTAACTAGTTTGCTTCAGTAATTTAACAAGGTATTTTTAATTAACTCACCAGTCAAATTAACGTCTCTAAATAATTAATAATCAGTTGAGCCCATAATTATGTAGAGTTATTTCTGATGTTAATTGACTACAAATGTGTGTGCCATAATTAATTAAATAAAGTTAACCAAATAAATTAAAAAATAAATAAATTAAATTATTAATATTTTATGGAAATTAAGAAATTATTAGTAAATATATAAAAATAACTAATTAATTAAAAAAAAAGAAACTTTAACAACAAATAAATAAATAAATAAATAAAATTAACTAATGGAATTAAAAATAATAAAAATATTAATTTAAATATATATTTTTTTCAAAAAATTAACACAAGAAAAATTAAATTTTGCCAATTTAATTAATAAAATTTAATTAATTAATCAAATTAGTTAATATAAATTTATAATATATAAAAAGCTGAAAGTAAAAAAAAATAAATTAATTTAATTAAAAAAATTGTTAATATAATCAAAAAATTAAATTTACAAAATTTAAAAAATAAAGTTAACCAAATAAATTAAAATATAAATTAATAAAATTATTAATATAAATTTATACAAATTAAGAAATAATTAGTAAAAATTTAAAAATAACTAATTTATTAAAAATAAAATAAAATTTAGCAATTATTTATTAATAAATAAATAAAATTAACTAATTAAATTAACAAAAAATAAAGATATTAATTTAAATATATAAATTTTTTTAAAAATTGATGCAAGACAATTTAAGGTTTGCATAAATTAAGCATAAAAATTAAAATGAACCAAATAAATAAATAAAATAATAATCGAATTATCATTAATTTAAATTAAAATCCAGTAAATTACATTAATTAACATAAATTGATAATATATATAAGCTAAAAATATGATAAATAAATAAATATATATATATATATATATATATATATATATATATATATATATATATATATGTATATATGTATATATTAATAAATAAAAATAAAATTAATAAATAAAAAATAAAATTTATTAAAAAATTAATATTCTAATTATTCTTGTTGCTTACGTGACCATTTCTTTGTACTTTTGTACATTTTAATGATACTATTACAGTCTCATAATTTTATTTTATTAATCCTGTAATTCAGCTGAAATTAAATATTTAACTACATACCTTCATTATGAAATTAATTATTTGTTAAAACAACAAATATCAAAATAAATGGAAATGGAATTAATGAAGCAAATTTAAATGTTTTATGCCACATACAAATATTAAATTAAAATTAAAACAGTAATATTTCCTAATAAATGAAACACATAACAAAACGTTAACATGCAAACTATCTTTAAAATACCGATATTCAATTGTATTGATAGTACAAGTTAAATTGGTTGTGCATTAATTAAACCAGAGCAGAATTATTATTCCGAAACTCGATGAAGTTATAATCACCTATCGATTATTCGAACATCCACTATTCACCATCGGGAATCAGAGGTGAACTTTGAACAAACACAAATCACGGACGCTGTATAAGTAGCGAAATACCTTGGCGACAATTGCTAAATTTTATGTGAGTCCAAGGAATGTCTCCTTGTCCTTTCGTCTGATGAAATTAAACGGGCGACCAAATAAAAGATCGTCCCGTTTCATTAGAAGCAATAGAAAAATTCCTCGTCTCCTCCACAAGTTGACGTCCACCTTCGTCCAGGATTAATTACCCACACCATAATGAATTGGAAACAAAAATAATTTTACGATTGAATTATCGTCGCCAAATACATTTTTAGGCCCTGATTTACGACGTAAGCCAATAAAACGGCAACATTGAACGTGTTACGTCCTCTCTTTTGTGCAATTTCTGAATTCTGTTCCGAGTCCCATTGTGTCCGCCACTCCAATCGATACGGATCTAATCTATGGTGCGCCATAAAAATAAAGTCCAATATTTACTCTGACCGTCGCTCATAATGATTCGATCGCGTGCAAAAGAAATCTTGGCTAATTCCGCTGAATTGAAATATTTATTGTTGTTTTTGTGTTGTTGCTTTTGAAGGTGAATGGACAAGGGCTTTATTACAATCATTGTTTCACTGTATTGTCTGGTGCAGTTAATGGTTGAAATCCCCCTTTGGTTTCGTTGTTCTGAACCAGGTACTTTGTAAAAGACAGCACTCTATTTACATTCAATAACAAGACAGAAAGCAACACAACTTTGGAGGAGTAATATTCCGATAATATATATTATACGTCTGTTCACCAACAAATCCCTTTTATGTTTATTGATCAAAGGCAAGACCATCGAAAAGTAAATTTCGAGACATAACGACGCTCCAACGCTCCTCTTTATGATAAAGGTAACAATTTCCATACATTTCGAACGACGCCATCGAGATGGAATCTATTTAATGTAATATTAAACACGCTTGAAATAATTAGACGGCTTTTCCAATTGCAATTACCAATGGAATAGATAAATGATTATTGACAATTCACAAACTTAATGAACAATTCGCATTAAACCCTCAGTTTTAGTCTCCATTATACACTAGAACTTGCATCATCCAACGTTATCTTCGGATTGCCAAACGCAACAGACACGGAGTCGCATATCATTACAGCGACGAACGAAGAACAAATATTATTCAGAGCAGACGCATTAATCAAACAGAAATTTCATTGCGAACAACAGACGACTTAACATTAATTACCCTCAGTTTATTTACAAGGAATTCTCTCGGCGACGTTTTCCTAAAACGAGATGGATGATCGCAGTGAAGAAAACGTCATGTGTGACCCATTTTGCCACGACGGACGTTTGGAATGGAAATGAGCAATGGGACAGGGGGAGATTTACAGCCTTTAGGCACCGGCTCGTCTATATTTTAATTAAACGGCACAAAGTGCGGGTTATTTATGTTAGGAAAATGTTATTTTTACAGAAAGCAGCATTTAATTTATGTAGATGGCTTTTATAAAAGTACCAACAACAACAGAATGAACAATTACAGTATTACATTCTGTGGTTCAACTATCATATTTGTTTAAAACGTAATTTATTTACATATTTTTGATGTATAATAAAAATCAAATAATATCAAGAATAAATTAGGACAGATTAATATTACAGTGTCGGGAAAACCTCAATAAATTTTAATTTCAATAATGAATTAAATTATTTTCTTAAAACTCGAAATTTTAATATTAAAGAATAAAAGATAGATTTGATTAATTACCATTTAATAAGATTTTCCATATTTATTCGGACAATATATTTATTATTCATTTTATTTTATTTTTTACAGTATAACTGGCGAATTTTAATTTTTTTAATTGATTACCAATAATATTATAATTTAATCATAGAAGCTTATTTATTCAAATTTTATAAATAAATTTAAATTTAAGCTCGTTTAAGTTAGGTAAATTAATAATTTAATTTCTTAAAAAAATTTAACAAATTAAAAACCCATTTAAATATGAAATATATATTTAAAAAAAAATATTATTTATTTTTTAATTTTTAAATTTAAATTAACAATTTTATTTTTAGTTAAATTTTTCCTAATTTTTTTTAATTGTTAACTATTTACTATTCTAATTTAATTGATACATTTTAATTATTCAAGTTTATGTATTTTATAATAAATTCAAGTTTTTATTAAAATTTTTTAAATTTAATTCAATTATTAATAAATTTTTAGATTCAAGTTTTAATTATTATTTTTCTATTTAATTACTTCATTTCATTTTATTTTTTAAATTTTAATTATTTAAGTTTATTTATTAAATAAATTATATAAATATTTATTTTTTTTTAAATTTGCTTGGTCGATTTTAATTTATATTATAAATAATATTAATTTAAATTATAATTAATATTATATAAATTAAAAATCTTTTTTAAAAAAATGTTAATTATTTCAGATTAATTTTTTTTTCTTAAATAACTGTAATAATATTACATAAATTAAAAAATTTATTATATTTTTTATTTAATTAGTTAACTTTATTTATTTATTTATTTATATATTGTTAAAAATACTTAAATATATTTTGATATAAAAAATAATCTTATTGTATAAAATTAATTAATTATACAAATTAATTACTTTTAATAAGTCAATTATTTTTTCAATTCATCAAAACTATAATAAACTCATGAAAACGTATGTTGCATTTTGAAAATTACTTATTTAAAAGATCTCAAATTGCTTAAAATATGTTATATTATATTTTTAAAGCTCCGATTTAATACAGACAATATTGTTGAGAATTATTACAAAATTTAAATATAACGTTGCACATAAAATGTTTTTGAAACGAATTTAATTTTAGCTCTTCAGGCACTTCAACTAAAACATATGAAACATTAATTTCGCGCTCTGATGAAATCTGTTGATTCTTTTACAAAGTCAACTCAGACAACCCGAAAGAAATGCGACTTTTATTGTAAACTAGGTAAAACACATTTGAAACAATGTTTCGGCCGTGGAGACTGTTCTCTCCATTTGGACGCGTTCTTTTTGTTTACTTCGCTCTCAACTACGAAGTCCAATAAAAGTTGTCAAAAATGGCAGTAAAAAGTTACACTTTTAATATGTTACAATTTGTGATGTATTATTTGCCGTAAAACTTTTATCGTCACACGACGAGTAATATAACTAAGTTTAAATTAAAGTTGCCGTTTTTATGATTACGAGGGATTCAAGTCATCATCTTGTGCAAGTAAAACAATTTGATGGAATTTACGTACCTTATGACGATTGCTGTTAATAGTTTAGCCTTCTGTCGGTCAATGAAAACTGGGATGTGCATCCTGGACATGGGAAACAAGGGTGGATGTGGCACCAACATCATTATAGCATCTGTTAGTTTGAACTCCTTGTAAGCACCTTTTGCTGGTACTAAAGGTATAGTACCCAGCACAACAGAAGGTTGGACCTGCATTTTTGGATGGCAACCTTCACCCTCATCCGGCCATGGCTCAAGAACTGAGTAAGCAACTTGCACTAGACGTGGTGGAGTCTTTGTGAACTTCCCTGGATTGCCATCTTTGTCCGGCGATGGTAAGGGAGGCCACCAATCTGACGGAATGGTAACCTGTGGATGAACAAAAGCGATTGTCCTCTTCTGAACAGAAAAAAACTTCTTTAAAATTACCTGTGCCAAACAGACACCATCTTCTCCATCCGGACTGCAGGCAGCATGTAACGGGGACCTGGTCCCCATGGTGGCGTGAAGTACGATGCAGACCCTTTGGTGGTGTCTGGCCAGGAGCATTTGTCTCCGACCTCCCGGATCTGTGCCCGTGTGGAACAGGACTCTTAAAACTGGCGAATCTCTCGGCACCTCACTTCGGACGATGTGAGCTGACATGTCCAAGTGATGGGTGGCTTGGTCTTGAAGGTCTATTGCAGGTCCTTTAAGAAAATTATTCGAGTGCTGATTTTGTTTCTCAATTCCGGTGTATGGTACTGTTTTTTGAAATATCTATTTTTCATAAACCTTGTTTAAATGTCAAGTTATTTATTTGTTTGACTTATCAGAGATATATTTACCTTGAATGACCTACTTCAAAAATTTTTGCGATGTTAATATTCTAAACATGTAAATATAAATACGGTGGATTTTATTATTCAAAGAGTACAAGAACAGCTACATGTAAAGCCATTTAATCCGGAATAAAACCTCACGTACAGGCAAGTCTGCTAAGACAAGTCAATATTGAGAAAATACATAAAAAATCGTTAAGATGAGGAAAGGTCTTATATTTTCGTTGGTATTAAAATGAATTTTATAGATGTGTAAATCGTTTTACATAATTGAGAAAGATTGGCTAACTGTAGTTTCTTGAAAGACACGATTTGGCTAGCACGAGTTTTAAATTGAATCCGTTTAATTTACAAAATAAACAAACATGGGGCCAATAATAAACATTTCAAATTTATATTTTGAGTGCGTAACCGATTACCAATAGGCGATCAGATTAAACGCATTCACGTGATCACTTGTTGAAATCACAATTATTTATTCACCGTTTCCTGACCCTTTTCATGCGGCAATAAATCTATAAATGTGAGATACAACAAGTGTGCATTCCATTATAAATATTTGTTTCTGACAGCGTGCAGTTAAAAGTTGATTTTTATAGCTTCATAAATCTAATTTTATGCTGGAACTCGATCCGCAGCACTGATTTACACCAATAAACCGTAACTCACCGGAAGTGTTAAGGGGTAGCGGATCGGGTACGACGTATCGGGCCGGTACCGTTTGTTTGGTGCTGAACGGTCCGTAAGTCGCCCTAACGGAAATCGGTTGGGAGCTCTGGAATACCGTGAATCGATCTATCGACAGCGGCAGTCCGGAATTCGTGGCGCCGGACAAATCCGGCTGCGTTATTAAGTTCTGGCGCGGTGTCTGCTTCAAGAAGAAGCCCCCGTCCTTGTTCTCGAAGTGAACGTTCACACATGATGAAGAATCTGCAACAAACACGAATGTTGATTAAATACGTTATTGGATTCATTAGTTGCGGGGTTAATTGGTGGAAGCGGGGAATGGAGGAAAGATGTATAACTAAATTAATAAGCGAGAGGCCGGAATTGAGGTGAAGTACAAAAGCTCTTCAGCTTTCAAAATAATAAAATTATGGGATATTAACGAGGATGAGTCATTAACTTCAGCCTTGAGGATAATTACAAATGTACTAGGCTTTTTTGTAATCTACCCAAAACATACAAAAAATTTAATTTAATGTTGTTCTGTCTTAATTAATTTTTAATGCCATACTACATTATGATCCAGAATGACCGACTGAGAGAAGCTGTTTTCTTGTTTTCTGAAATATCATTTGATTAATAGGCATTAACAACCCCAATTTTAAAAAGATATTGGTCAAAATTGTACTGCCTCTGATGTCTGTGATAGCTTAGAGAATATTCACCTGTCTTAAAAATTCAAAATAATATTTTGACTTTTTAAGACAGGTAGCAACAACCTTGCCTTTTTTGAAGAGTAATTGACAGTTAAGTAATTGGCAACTCTCTACTTAATAATTCCTGATAAAAAAATCTAAGAAACAATAACACCTTGATAAGAAAAAAGCTACTATTGCGCAAAATTCTACTCTCTTTGATGTCATAATTGATGGCTTCTAGAAAATTTAGCTCTTTAAAAATTATATTTTGACTTTTTTAAGATAGGTAGCAACAACCTTGATTTTTTTTGAAGAGTAATTGACAGTTAAGTAATTGGCAACTCCCTACTTAGTAATCCCTGATTAAAGAATCTAAGAAACAATAACACCTTGATGAGGAAAAAGCTACTATTGCTCAAAATTCTACTCTTCTTGATGTCATAGTTGATGGCTTCTAGAAAATTTAGCTCTTTAAAAATTATATTTTGCATTTTTAAGACTGGTAGCAACAACTTTGCCTTTTTTGAAGAGTAATTGACTGTTAAGTAATTAGCAACTCTCTACTTAGTAATTCCTGATTAAAAAAATCTAAGAAACAGTAACACCTTGATGAGGAAAAAGCTTCTATTGCTCAAAATTCTATTCTCTTTGATGTCATAATTGATGGCTTATAGAAAATTTAGCTCTTTAAAAATTATATTTTGACTTTTTAAGACTGGTAGCAACAACATTACTTTTTCTGAAGAGTAATTGACAGTTAAGTAATTAGCAACTCTCTACTTAGTAATTCCTGACTAAAAAATCTGAGAAACAGTAACAACATGTTGAGGAAAAAGTCACTATTGCTCAAAATTCCCCTTTGATGTCATAATTGATGGCTTCAAGAAAATTCAGCTCTTTACATATTATTTTTTGACTTTTTAGGGCAGTTAGCAACAACTTTGCCTTTTTTGAAGAGTATTGCTCAAAATTCTACTTTCTTTGATATCATCGTTGATGACTTCTAGAACATTCAGCACTTTGAAAATAATATTTCGATTTTTTAAGACAGGTACCAACAATCTTGCCTGTTTAGAAGAGTAATTGGCAATTATCGTTCAGGCATAAAATTACACATTTTTCAATCTGAATCAAGAATCAATTTGCTTCCAGTTATCAGAATTTAGAGTTATCGAATTTTGACTTATGGAGGTTTAGTAACATTTATATATAAAAATTTGGCTGTACATTAACATTATAATTAGTTTAATACATTCAGTATAATTAAAATGAAATGGTTTTCAAATAAATGAACATTTACCATAAATGTATAATAACGGTATTAGTGTAATACAGATGATAAATACAATGATTAATGGATTAAATTTTCCCAATCCAAATGAAAATATGAATATGTATCAGTGTAATAGGATTCCATGATATAAATTTTTAAAAAGAGCAAATTAAAAATTTCAGGCTGACGTACATAACACATGCGTTGAAATCCTTGTGAGTGTAACAACATACATAATATATCCAAAATTAACATCGCATCGTTTCCCGCGACTCAGGTATTAATAGTTTAATGGTTCATCTTTATATTTTAGCCGCATTAGGTTCCAATTTCACGGTACATAATTCGCGATAATGCATTAATGTTAGGTAGTTATAGGCATCGGCATTTCCTGATGATATACCGCCTTGCTCTCCCGACTACCTGTACCCGGGGTTTTATTGCAATTTACAACTCGATAATATTGTAACGGCGAAATAGTGTTCCGCCGACCGAATACGCCGTTACCCCGATAACAGCCCCGAGACCGTGTGCAGTTCGGAAATTTCCTGCATTAGCCGCCGAATTATTTAGCCGGCACCTGGGAACGCCTCGGTCGTGGCACAAATGCCGATTTATGGCGTGTCACGACCTCCGTCACAGACGCTGCGGAAAACCGCGGATATGAGTTTCCAGGCGGGAAAATTCTCCGCTCCGATATCAATTTGAGGAAAGTGTTTTAATTAATCAGCCGCACACGGCGTTAAAGGACGAAAGCCTTTTATAAACAGACGAAATGAGTTTCTGGTTGTGGCGGTGACAAAAATGATAAACACTCCCGGGTGTTATGGGATTTAATGGGAGGATGAAAAGATTACGATATGATATATCACACGTTCGAACTCGGTTAACAGTAAATCGTGGAATTTATTGTGTGTACGGACCAGATTAGATATGTGTAATTTTTCATGCAGCACACGCACCGACCAAGATAGGTTTGCAGTGTTTCAGTCCCGATTCATAAATTTAAATGCTGAAAATTAAATGTGGGATCACTAAGTGCTTTATGGGGTCAAAGAAAATATCGTGTTTTACGTTCATAAATTAAAAAGTCCAACTTAGAAGTGGTGGTTTTTTTGAATTTTTAACTTTTATTATTGTATATTTCTTTTATGGCATGATAATGTGACATTTTCCAATATATTCTCATATTCTCTAGACCTCTGGATTTGCTATCTTGATTCCAGACAAAAATATTGTTTCAGTTTCCGTTCGATAGGTTGTTCTTGAAACAACTAGTTTTTTCAGGATATATATGACATTTAAATTCATAACTTATATTTATCTCAACAGGAAATCTACTCAAAAGATAAATAGTCTTTTCTTCTTTCTATCTCGATTTTTTTATTTGGTCTTTCTTAAGTGTGGGGTGAAATTTTTCTAATGCATATTAAAATTATGAAAATGTTACCTTTTTTAATTAATTCCTAAACTATTCAGCAATAAGGCTCATCGATTATTTGTATGCAGGTTAAATTTAAATTGCAGCTAGCGATTTCCCAACAATTGGCTTAGTAAATTAGCCCGATTGTCTATTAAGATAACAATAATGCTCATCTGAAACCGGCGCATTCGCCATTTTCATCCATTCACGTAACCTACTTAAACCGTGCAATTTATGTATTCCTGCGGAGAATTCGAGAAACGTATTAGCCGAAGCATGCGAAAACAAGTTAACATTTCTCTATGTTCACGCTCCCAAGATCAAACGAACAAGATAGACACGCAACCGAATACCTGCAGGATTTTTCTCCTCACATTTTACTTGAACGTGCTAATTAAGTCATTGGCGAAAGTTGACAAGTTCTAGGAAAAAATTCGAAGTTCTAATATCATAATTATGGTCTAATTTTGACATTTTTTTCCAGTTGTTAGTGAATAATTTGTAATATATATTACGTATGCACTGTCACAAATCACACGGTTCACGTTGCATGTAGGTGCGTCAAATTTAACAAATAGATTCATATATTACATGCCGTTTTGTTCTACCGTTGGCCGAGTTGTAAAACAATATATTGTTACGTACGTGCGGTGGAGCGTAAATAACACACGAAAAAGTAATTATACACGTGATAAATTCTAAAATGTGAAGTATGAAAGCGTTTAATTTAATTTAGCTTATTATTCGCGAAGCGCAGGAAACCAGCGTTTGTTAGTTAATTTGTTAATAGGTATTTGTTGATGAGTTTCTGCGTTTTTTCAGCAATATTTATTAATTAAGCCGCTGAAAATGTATAATTTTTCACAAAAATTAAGCTTCCAGAAATCCAGTTTTGACACTCTTTCAGCTGAAAGCACCACACCCATTTTTATCAGTATAAAAATTTAAATTAAATATACAAATTTTCACAAAACTGTAATAAAACAGTGACAATTGGAGCAATTTTTATTAAACTGTTACTTACAATGATTTATTCAATTTTGAACACTATCGTAAACTGATTGTAAATTGTAGAAAATTGTTTATATTTTTTGTTTTACATTGATTGAAAATATTTTTAAACATTTGTACTGTTTTCTGAAATTAAATGTACAAATTTTCACAAAACTGTAATAAAAGAGTAACAACTGAAGCAATATTTATTAAACTGTTACTTACAATGATTTATTCAATTTTGAACAACTTTGTAAACTGATTATAAATTGTAGAAATTTGCTTATAATTTTTTGTTTTACAGTGATTGAAAATGTTTTTACACATTTGTACTGTTTTCTGAAATTAAATATACAAATTTTCACAAAACTGTAATAACAGAGTGACAACTGAAGCAATATTTATTAAACTGTTATTTACAATGATTTATTCAATTTTGAATAACTTTGTAAACTGATTGTAAGTTGTAGAAAATTGTTTATAATTTTTTAAATTAAATATACAAATTTTCACAAAACTGTAATAAAAGAGTGACAACTGAAGCAATATTTATTAAACTGTTACTTACAATGATTTATTCAATTTTGAACAATATTGTAAACTGACTGTAAATTGTAGAAAATTGTTTATAATTTTTTGTTTTACAGTGATTGAAAATGTTTTTAAACATTTGTACTGTTTTCTGAAATTAAATATACAAATTTTCACAAAACTGTAATAAAAGAGTGACAACTGGAGCAATATTTATTAAACTGTTACTTACAATGATTTATTCAATTTTGAACAACATTGTAATCTGATTGTAAATTGTACAAAATTGTTTATAATTTTTTGTTTTAATGATTGAAAATGTTTTTAAACATTTGTACTGTTTTCTGAAATTAAATATACAAATTTTAACAAAACTGTAATAATAGAGTGACAACTGAAGCAATATTTATTAAACTGTTACTTACAATGATTTATTCAATTTTGAACAACATTGTAAACTGATTGGAAATTGTAGAAAATTGTTTATAATTTTTTGTTTTACAGTGATTGAGAATGATTTTAAACATTTGTACTGTTTTCTAAAATATTTATTAATCAAATCAGTAAATTTTTTTTAATTTTTCAGAAATTTAGTATCTAAAGATTCAAATTTTGACACTCTTTCAGCTGAATATGTACAAATTTAGAAAATTTACTTTATAATTATAAATGGAATCTTTTCGTGTGTAAATAATTTTAATTGATTTAAAAAAATAATATTTCATAATTAACCTTTGCTTAAACATCAGAGGAATTTTAAAACTCATTGGCATTGTGCTTCGCTTGACGTCTGCAAACGAAGAGCTTCCAGCCTTGTACCGAACACGAAGTTAATTAACTTTGTGGTTACATTTAATTATCGTAGAAAACAATATTTGCCAGTTAATAATTTCGTCGAGGCAGCACGTGACTTTACGTCCAACCACATTCGGCGTTTGCGGAAGATCCCAACGTTGCAGTTAGTCCGGTCGCCGGTACGTGACAGATCGGCCATATGCATCATTCTCATGTAAATGAGCATAAAATGGACGCTCCCATGTCGCGCAATTAGCCGGTTTTGTTAATTAAAGTGGCGCGCCGTCCCGCATCCGTCGACGGAACGCGGGGCTTACCCGGCCGTTGTGATGATTGTGATGGAAATGCCGGAATTATGCATGGACTTCGTTTAGTCGGCGGACCCGTGAAAATTTCGCGTGCTCCCGTCGTGGGGTGATTGTGCGGCGGCAAATTGCGGCCGGCACCGGCTTTTTAATTTCGCCACCATTGACTTCGTGATTTCGGGGTGCGACGCCCGTCGCCGCCGCCGGAATTTTAACCGGACAAATTGACGTAATTTGATCGGACGGCACAACACACACGACCTTTAATGACACGAATTAATGACGTGGTTCGAACATAATTATGCGTTTGAAGCTGTGCACTGCGAACGCGTATTTCAGCAAGTGTCTTTATCATTCGGTTTAATATTGATGGACGTAATGGTATAATGGACATGAATCCATTATTGATGAGTTCGTGTAATTTCCAACTTGATCTTGCAACGGAACTGACACGTTTCTCAGATTTATCGTTTGATGATGGTTACATCAAAATCCACTGCAGATACTTTTTGAATTGACGTATTCACTAAACTAATTTACAAAATACTAAGCAAAATTTGATTATTTCAATATTTTTAAACTTTAATTTCAAAAATTTACCTTATTTTGGATATGTAAAAATATAATAAAACAAAAAGGGTTTATTTATACAAAATATGTAGGCAAAAATAAATTGTTTCAAATGTCCTTCATCAAGAATAAGGCTCTGGTTATCTTGAACTCATCAAACTGACAAAAAAGTAGAGTTATCAGAAATGTATATGTAAAGGATTTTGTTTGCAATCCTGAGTAAATCCTCAAATCATTATTTTCCCTAGAACATTCCTCATGTTGCATCACTAACAAAACATTACTTGAGGGAATTCCAAAGTCCGAACGACACAATCCCGATGCCGTTCCCAATGCGAGTAACGTCTAACCTAATTTTTCCGGAGCACCGGCCCATTAAATCCCCTACATTTCCGAATGTAAAACACCCCCAGGAAGTTGTTTATGTGTGTGTGTGTGACACCGTCTCCGCGTTAAATTCAAGCGGGCATAATTCACCGCACTAATTTTCTTGTGTACCTCGTTAATCCCGTTCCGGTATTTATAGCTTAATTTATGGACGGATCATTCGAGACGCGGGAACAAATTCTGTGTTAAATTTTTAAGAGGTACCGTCCATTAAGGTTAAAAATAATTTAAGCTTAATTATGTAGATGTTGTTGAGGCGTCGAACACAAGAAAGGGAAATCTAATAAAGTAAAAATGTGTGGAAATGAGAAATACTCGAAAAATGCATTATTTGATTAAAAGTTCAGGGATGCCTCGTCGAATCGGAATTGAAACACGAGGTCTGGTGAAAAAAGTTGCGAATGCAGAATAATAAATTGGAGGATTATCGGAATTTGAGGCGGTTTTCATGACTGGAATGGAAATTCTCGGCACATTAATTCCGCTGTTTGCACAAGATGAAATTGATGGCCATTTATCGACCCCTGAGAACAGATTTTTTTTTGGTATAACCGAATTTGATCAAGTTTTTTATCGTGGTAAAGTGATGTGTAAGTAATAAGCAACTGGAATTAGAAAGATATATCGTAGGTCTAATCCATTTCAAATTGGCTGATCCATTCTCGTTTATACTTTGATGAAACTGAAATGTATTTTCCCAAGACTAATTTTTTTGTGTGTACAAATCGATTTCAATAAAATTACTTTTAAAGCAGCTGAAATAACACATTTATTTAGGTATATCTCCTAATTTTTTATGGTATTGTTGTTGGGGACTGAAAGGCTCATTTTTAATAATTTTAATAAAGACATTGTGTCCGTTCTTCACGTCAAAAGTGAAATGTAATACACAGCAATAAAATATAAGCAATATTAGTCAGTGTCCACGTAGATTGTTAATGATACTCTTCCCCGCTACCAAACCAGACCGTCAATCCCACATTCTGAACTTGTAAACGTAAAATTTCGAAAGATTCACTAATAAATTAAGCCATCAGGGCCTTGTTTCCCGTTACGGAAACTCATTACCAGCCTACGGAAAGTGGAGAGAATGGGAGATAAAAAAAAGTTATAAATCTGTAACAGCTTCTCTGTATGCACCTATGCACTTCGACGTCGTAAATATAAAACAAACTTTCTAGGAGGTGTGTTTTCATTCAAACCAGACAGACCATTGATATGGGAACGGGGAAATTTATGAGTCCCTTTTGTGTATGCATCGAGTTTTGTGTCTTGAGGTGTTGTAAATCAACTGTATCGAAAACTGAAGGTTGTAACGAAATCGTTATTAGAAAATTAAAGTAGTAAAATTAATGACTGGATATATTTTTATGTTCACGAATATAAATCAATATCCGAATGGGAAGTATAAAATAAATTGTTGTGCCTAAACTGATTCAACAATTATTGAATATAATTAAAAAGATTTATCTTTGTTACACAGAATTTAAATTTACGTATAGCTTAATAGTTACATTAATGTTAATTCCATCGAATAACGGACAAAATTGGAAATTGCAGTCCATTATTAATAATCAATCAGCTTATTTCATTGAACAAACATTGACATAAAATAATTCAACTCGGCGACGTACAAAGATATTCGTTTAATTTGATGTGAATTATTTATTATATTGTGCCTGTAATTAACATTTAAATTAAGTTTTTTAATTATTTAATAAGAATAAAAAGAATTATTTATTTTAATGTTACATGATAGTAAAAACAATTAAATGGAAACAAATTCAAACTAAAAATTGACATGAGGGTTTAATATTTAAAACTCTGATAAACAAAGACAGATTTTTTAGATTTTTAGAATTCTATAAAACAACTTAATTAAAAATATTTCATGAAAATGAAATTTATATAACAGATAAGAAAATTAAGTATATTTTATTTTCTGTTAATGTAAAATATTCATATTTTTTTCTACTATAAACATAAATTAAATTTAAAACAATATAAATCTGAATAAAAACACTGTTTGTTATATAATTAAGTAAATGTCAGAATAAAACACTGTTATTTTAGACTTTTTTCAGTAGAGTAAATTATTCA
Source organism: Aethina tumida (assembly GCF_024364675.1). NCBI lineage: Eukaryota > Metazoa > Arthropoda > Insecta > Coleoptera > Nitidulidae > Aethina > Aethina tumida. The sequence continues at coordinate 27,341,787 of NC_065439.1, forward strand.
TTTTCTTTAAAAATAGACGTATTTCCGTAAAAAAAAAGAAGGGAAAAAGGGACTTAAAAATAATTTCATATATTTTCTCTTCCAAATTAGAAACAATGATTAATATTTTAAGTTTTTTACAATAGATTCTGCTTAAAACAATTTTTCTTTAAAAAACCTGAAAATGGATACATTTCATAATAAAGAAACATAAAATAATTTCATATATTTTCTATTATAAATAAGCATAAATCAAATTTGAAATAATGATTATTAATTTAAATTTTGCTTAAATTTGCTTAAAACAATATTTCTTCGAAAGCTGAAAATGGGGATATTTCACGAAAAAGAACTATTATCTAACTATAACAAATAATTAAATAAATTAGAAGCAATGTTATTATTTCAGATTTTTTTACAATAGATTTTGATTAAAATTATCCTTCGTTCAAAAAACTGAAATTAGATATATTTCAAGATAAAAATGTGTATAATAAATAAAAAAATAATATATTTTTTGTTGAAACAGAAAAAAATATATTTTTTTCTACTATAATTAAGCATAAATCAGATAAGGAAAAAAATTTATTAGTATGGTTTTTTAACAGTAACTATAGCTATTAATTTTTTTATATTGTTTCTAATAAATTATTAAATATAAAAAAATATACTTCCATAATAGGGACTATTTACAATAAATAAAATTTCAAATAGAAAATAATAATTAATTCATTAATTCGAATAATACTAAATTTAATGGGTATGTAAATTAGTGCACCATAACCATGCATTGAACTAATTATTTTTATATGTTTAACCAATTAAATGGCAAATTAGTAATTAGTAAATTAGTATTTGATATCTTAAACAAAAAAAAAACATAATAAATGTATTTGGAGCACATGTAAAACATGTTTGGTAGACAAATTCCCCTTTAAATAACATCTTGTAACCAACATCGAGCAATTTTGTTTACGCATATTAATGGCACCAGGATTTGTGGACCCGTTTATTTTCAGCACAGGAAATCTTTAGGTGCATGAGCTTCTAATTGTGCCCGTTCCAGTTTCCCCGAAATAACATTACTGCCTACTTAGTATGTTTTACTAATTCCACCGTCTTATATATCGAGTTTTATTCGAATTTCATTATAAACAACACATCATAAATCACCGGCACGATTTTTACTTTACTTGTTTTGAAATGTAAAAGTTATTTTTGAAAACCTGCATTGCACACACCGGAACGAAATTTATGAATTCAAACAAGGCTGAATTTAAACGTGATGGTATAATATTTAAAATAACGCAATGCATATTTTTGCCGCCGTTAAAAGTTATGAATTTTAATGCAATTTTGATTTAACCGTGAGAAAGTAATTTTTCAACACTGTAATAAATATGCACCGCATGCTATGACAATGGTAATAAATTTTATATAACAAACGCAAAACAAGAAATTTATTATTTAAACTAATAAACCTACTTCCGACCATATTTACATCAGCATATATGAAAACGATAATTGATAAATGAATAATAAATTATTATAAATTGCGGTTTGCAGCAAAAATTTATTAAACGATACAACAATGTCTCTATATGTATCGAATAATGAATATAATATAAAATTAATGGTTAATATATCTGAATTGTGTTCCAAAAATTGTAAATTGCGTTTTGGTAGCTATGATTAATTTTAATTTTCAATCCCCTGGTGATTATAAAACATTAAATGTTAATTGGGGATTATTTTTTGTGGTCCAATGTGGATTTACTAAACTAAGTTTGGCCTAATAATCACCAACATTAATTTTACATATGATCAATAATCATAAAATTTAATTAATTGGTGATTATATGAATTTACAACGACTACATTAAAACTTTTTATTCATTTTTAATAATAATAAAATACTTAATATTAATAATTTTATTAATTTTTGTTAAAATGTTTATAGTTCTTATCAATTAATCAATCTAATTTAATACAATTATCAAAGAATATTATAAATAAATAAGTTCAGTTAATAATTAATAATCTCAAAAATAAAAAACCTAAATCTTTCCAAAATTATCTTAGATTATTAATATTATTTAAGATAATAATAACAAAGCTTACACAAGTACTCCATTATTTGCCATCTGACAATCAGTTGGTCAAAACAGAATTTAGAGTGCCACCCCCAATAGAAAAATTACACCTCCCTCTTCGAAATCATCATCCCATCGAGGAGATGAAGCAGCATCCCAGCGGTGACCCACTCCAATGAACGAGCAATGCTTGTTGTAATTAGTTGGCATTCTCCGTCGATCGCAGCCGATCGGCGCTAAGCACCAGCTGTTCCAACTGTTCCATGGGGTCCTCGTCGCCGACGGGGGGTAATTAATTCGTGCCGGCTATTCCTCTTTACAATGACGATATTTCAATTGTACAAAACAAATAATTAAAAGGGGAGACAGGCCGGACAACGCGATGCGATCTGTCTTAAGGATTAATTAAAACTTAATGGGCGAAGCTGATTGCGAATTTTCCTGTTTGACGGGAATTGGGCCAGTTTAATTCCCCAAGGAAATTGCTCAGTTGGGAAATAATTTACAAAAGCACTCATCATAAACGTTAAACTCAGTTATTGACACCATTTTTTGTTTTAATCATTTTAAATTAACATTGTTCGTATGTCCAAGTTGTGATGATGGGCTCTCAGACATGTATTGGTTCCGGAGAATTGTGCAAACTATTAACGTCACATTTTTTATGTACCTGTCAGTCCCGAAAGCTGTCAACAAGAGATCTCCATCCAGTGAATTCCTTTTCCCTTCAATATTCTCCATTTGTCAATAAAATTGTTGACCTGCTAAGTTATATAAATATTGTCTCCCATATGGAACTGAGCCACTCTAAAAACTGGATTGTTAAAGTCACTGACTTTATGATGTTTAAGATCTTAAAACGTCAAATGATGAATATGAGACTGAATGGGGACCTGAAGAAGTTACGAGTAGATCTTATTTCACTTAATTAAACAAAATTTATTGAACAAAGACGGCAATAATGAATTCGAAGTGGAAGACGAAAGAAAGCAGGCGACGGCGGAGTCAACAAAGCTTTATGTCCACCGTACGAACGACCTGACTGACTCCAACTTGTACAGGTTAATTAGATAACAAATATTATTACAAGATTCCTCCTGTCTGAATTAACCAAGCTAATTCCACGTACATCTGTTAATTAGAATTCCTCCAACCCACACGCACAATTAAAAACCCAACCCGAATCAAAAGTAACGACGCATTGTAAAAATAATTTAGGTAAAAATCCCGAGGGAGTACATGCAGAAAGCGCCTCATTACACTCAGTTTTTGCAAAAACTTCCCGACGACGACGGCAACGAACGTAAAACCCATGCACACAGTGCCAACTTCGGGAGTTTACCTCCGTCTTTACGGCACTCGAGCAGTTTTACATTCCGCGATACAAGGAGGAAAATGTGTTTCATTTCGACTGCAGCCCGGGACGGATCTATTACGCTGCACAACCGGCCATTGTTAGTTCTAACGGTCCCATTAAATGGGCTTTAAAACACTACGAAATGGTATCTATGCATAGAACACACGCTGATCTCCGTACCGAAGATTAGAGTTGTTTGTTCTGCGTTTACGGTTTAATTATACCTGGAGAAGTTTTAAAAGTGCCATTGCGGGAGTTTGTTGCGGGTGAATTTATATTTACCGCTTTGGCGATTTGGAATTTCAGACGATACGGGTACGAAGTTGAGACGGGGGGATATTTATTGCTTTAATGAAGTCCGGCGGTGTTCCGGCGAGGCTTTTCGACTGTTTAAAACTTTGTTGTCTTATTTCGAGTTCGGGGGAAGTTATTAGGCGTGTAAATTTTAGCATATTTTTTCCGTAATAGCGTTTATTCAATAATTATGCAAAATTAATAGTTTAATTAAACACCAACTGACCATAAAATGGTCTAAGAATTATTAACGGTGCAATTAATTTAGAATATTTTTATTTAACGAAATCATTTAATAGGAAAGTGAATGAACTAATATAAAAGGGCATTTCCAATTAACTAATTATGCATATACATTAATTTTGCCACGCAATTTTGAATAATAAACTTCACGTCCACCCAGTGCACTAATTAAGATAATTTATGCAATTTAACACAAATGAAGTAAAAATGGTTGTTTATTATATATAATATAGATTACCATAAAATTTACATAAAATACACAAACTAAATAAGAAGAACAAAACATATTTTTCTTTCTATAAAATAGTGGTTTTATAACATCGTCTAAAAATTACTTTAGAAAAATTATTTTATATTAATTTTTATTCTGATTTATTTAAATTGTTCAACATACTAAATAAATTATTATTATTTTTATGTAATATGTATGACATTAATAGAACTATAAATATTTTGTTTTTAATAATTAATGAAAATGTTCAGGAAATAAATATTAATAAACTATTCAACATTTTTAAATATCTACAATTAAACAAAAATTTTAATTAAGTTAAATATTTAATATGATATAAACGACTCAGTAATAAAATGGTTTTAAAAATAAAACATTAATTCCATCAGAGGATTAAAGAATTTATTATAGAACTGATTGAAATTATTTTTTATGAATACACATTTTGATTTAATTATATTTATTCAATGATTCTTATAAATAAAATAAATGCATCCCCTCAATTTTCGAACTGATAAATTGAACATTCAAATTTTGATAAAGACTGATATGCGTATATTTTTAATTCAATGGTTTATTTTGATGAAATAGGGAATTATTTATATATTTTGTACTAAAAAATTAAAAAACGAATGAAAATTGTGAATATTAATGTTTTGATCACATTTCTCAGATATTTTTAATATTCTATTCCATTTCTAAGTTGAAAACTTCTCAGTGAGAAGAATAAATAAATTAATTAACATGAAATAAACGTCTCATATTAATAAAAATGATAATATAACTTTTATTATATGAGAAATCTGAATTTTCAAACTGATAGACTGAATATTGAAACTGAAACTTTGACAAAAAATGGCACAAAAATACGATAATATTTATATTGTTTAATTTAATATTTGATTTTGATGAAATTGACAATTATTTTTATATTTTATAATAAAAAAAATAGAAAATTAATAAAAACGATTGTGTCAATTAATGTTTTAACTCATTTTTCTGACATATTCTAAATAAATATTTAAGTTTTCACACACTTGTATAAAAAAGAAATATATTATATAAATTAGTATACTTAATTTAAAAATTCATTTAACATGTATATTAAACACTTTTTAATAAAAAATAAAAATAATTGCCATAATGTATTTAATTTAATTTATTCTGGTATTTTGAAATCATGTTAATTAAATGATAATATATGACAAATTGAAATACTGTTATTTCTAATTGTTATCAAAATATTTATTTCAAAAATTAAACATTTTAATGAACAATATTATTTTTATCCTGATCAACATAATTTTATAAATCATAATATTTTAAGTCAATAATTATGAATGTAGTTGGAATTGCATATATAATCATATCATATCAAAAATATTGATATATTAAAAAGAAATCGATTAGTTAAACACCCAATATTTTTCATAGAACGAAAAAAAATCTGAATGTGTATCCGAGAGCCAACACTAGAAAATATGGCAAACATATTTCTGGCACTAAATCACATTTTATGGATGCCGAATTCGAACCGTAGGACTGAAACGAGAATATATCGTCCAGAAAGTACAATAAAGGCGATAATGCGCAGCTTTATGCGATATCCCGATTCAGAGATGCAAAAACCTGAATACACGTCCGTGAAACACATACGAACTCTTTGCATAACAACCTTGAATGAACCACGATCAAAACTTGACAAAGGTAAGGCAAATTTAATAATGACAACGACCAACATCGATCGTTATGATTATCACAATTTGAGACAGGGAGAGTTCTGGTTTCCGCTCATAATTTTTCACGTTAATCCGTGTGGACGTCCAAGAGCACTTCACGCGGCCATTGTTTCGAACACGCCTGATTATCCTTGCCGGTCTGCTCCGGTCCGTTCCCTCTTTGTTGTCCGGCACGTCATATTTTATAACCCTAATAAAGGTCGCAACTAGTGACAAATTGAATCTCCGCGAGTACGAGTGCCGCTTGCACTCCCTGCTAACTCAATTTATATGGTTCTCTGGCCGTTAATGAAACAGGTTAATGGCCAAGCCGCTGTATTAATATTAAAGTATGAGAATATGGGCATTTAAATGTGGCTAAATATCACGGGGATTATGTAAAAGGTTAAATTATTACGGTTGGCTATTCAAGAGAAACTTTTCGATGTGATTATTCAGATGTTACGCTCATTTTTGAATTTGATTCACCTCTCTTCTAAAATATGTTGATATTACGGAATGTTCTGCCAGGCTTGAGTCGTTTTCGATTACGTTCACACGTGTCACCCCGCCATTGAAAATTGAAATGTAAGTCACATTTACTGTGTCGATATTTTTTATCTTATTTTTATTGCCCGATATAGGTAAATGTAAACATTAACCAAAAAGATAATTAGAAATATGACACTCAATTTTCAAACTAATAAATTGAATATTGAAACTGAAACTGAATTATTTGAACGAAATGGATTTAATAAATCTGAATGATCTAATTATTTAAATATTAAAACTCGTTTCAGTCTTTGGGCGTGACTTTTAATTAATAAGCTTTCATTAAATTGAGCTTCATGAACTTTAGTTAAATATTAAGCTTTAGAAAAAGGTGTATAAAATAAGCTGCTAATGTGTCAAAAGTTGAGCTGTTTTATGACTATAAAATGCCGGAAGCGCTAACTAAAACACATGACCATGTTGTAGAAGTAAGTCTGGTGATTTAATGATAACTATTTTACTCTTTTTTAGGTAATAAAAATATTATTTATGACTGTTTGAATTTTAGTCGAGTCCATTTAACTCACTACCAATTAATTTTCTTATTTTTAGAGACTCAACTGTAAAATAAAAATAATATATTAAAAAGAGTTTAATCAATAATTCATGAAACTGAAATTTAAAGTTATGAAATTTAATTCATCAGTATTTGCCATACTTTGAAACTATGTCATACAACATGGCAGTGGTTAGACACGGAATGTGCTCAGCAAATTTATTGAGATAGTTTGAATTTTGAATTATTACGCCGTCCTAGTAAAGGGCAAACCTCTGATATATTAATAGTTCAACTCTACCATTTACCACAGCCAAACGAAATAATATTCAGGAAACATGTTTTCCAGATTTGATAGACTGAAACCTCCGATCCTCACATTGTTTCGCGTGAAAGCTTTTCATGCAGGTCGTATTAAATTTTTTTCTCCGCCATTCAATCAACCAAAACGACAGCCCGGCTGCCACACGAGAATTCCAGCAGTCACAAAGAACGCGACGAATTAAATTTGATATTTTTTCCCATTCACCGTGTCAGAATTGCCAATGGCGGGAACAGAACTACACATACAAAAAAAAAAACAACGACGCCCGCCTATTATTGTAGTTTCATAACTTCTGGCGTTCTGTTTGAACTGAATAAATGCAATTGTGCCGGCTTCGTAAATTAAGTTATTCAAAGCACTTTTTTCCCCATCACAAAAAAGCTCTTGCAGGACTTTTTTCAGGGATTAACTGATTAAACCGACTTTAATCTGCTCGGCTTTTTGGTACAATTGCAGTGTTAACGTTATTGAAAACGTTTCAGCGGACAATAACAAAATTATGAGAATCCAGTGCAATACTGTGTGCATTATAAAATCCGCTTGGGCCGTTAACGGCTGAATAATCAGCCGGATTTTACTGCCGCAGCAGTTATGGACTGCTAAACGATGTTCCAGGGGAGATTTTATTGTTTTCGGACATGCTACGCCCGTTTATCGTTTCACGCTAATGAGATGTTCAGAAAGAGGTCAATGTTTCCCGGTGATGGACAGGTTTAAATTATTTCACGGCATCCGATTGTCCGACTTTCGCGAAAGCTCCACCTAATCCGTGAGCAAAATTGTCGTTTATTAATTTCCAGGGCATGATTCCGGTTAACGTCTATACGCCTGAAAACGTCCCGGGATCCTTTATAATTTGATATTGATCCCGTAAAGGCCTACGCAATATAAGGAAATTTGTATTCAAGAAGACACGGTGCAGGAAAAAAGGATAATGATCATAAATATATCATAAAAATTAAATTCCGTAGGCAACGAGCGCCATTCGGGGACACTTTACCGAAAACCAATTTACTTTCGTTAAATGGGCTTAATGTTATGAGTAAACAGTTATAAATTATGCTCCTGCTGAGTGGCTATAAAAGGACGTTCAAAGTTCGTGTGTTCGATGAAATTGTGCCGGTTTTATCGGGAGCATAATTTGTTAGTACACATCCAAAGCAACTACGTACATAGCAAATAATAACTTTGCTATTTCCACCCGTGATATGTTTCCATTTTCACTTCATTAAAATAATAATAAGTTAACACTGCATTGATGGAGTGGTGCTGTTGCAGCCCGTCAAAGTTCTTGCCGCTTTCATTTACATTCTTGTTTGATAATCTTGTAAAACTTAAAGCAAACTGGCTTCAAGTTTGCCTTTAGCAGGATTTAGAATTACGAAATTCCTCAAAATATTTACCTTTCAAGTGTGCTTTCAAAAACAGACACCTCTTGGCCAAAACTTGTGTATTACAATTTTTTAACTTTGAAACATTAACACCATGTAACCCAACCTAGACATATTTTTTTGGATCAACAATTACGTTTGATTTATGTGTTCCCATGATATCAAATGTTGCTATTTGATATCAGCAAACATGCCATTAATTCACATGACAACATTACACCTTATATTGTTTCAAATGTGGACAATTTAGAAGGCGTATTATTTTATGTGCGTAAACACGTTTATTATGCTTATTTATCGGCTTTCAGCCAACCAGGATTAAGGTATTCATGGGCTTTAAACGGCTCATATGTCAATTTAATGTTTTGTTTAATGGGATTGATCGCTCTAAAAATATGCGTAATCTGATACCCTAAAACAACATAAAACAATTAAATTAGTTCTGGCTTGAATGAAACGAAAATTTTCACTATTGTATGTCAAGACAGCTTAAAGCCTTAGAATCAAGAGCTAAATTTAACCAAGACTCTTTTAAAAATGGGAATTATTCTTGAAATTTTTATCTGTGATTAATTTTTCCTTTTTTTGATTATATTTAATCATTTTTTAACAAAATTTTCACATTGTTATAATAGAAAATATATTTTTTTCAGTCTTATTCCCAATTTTAGTTAGATGTCTCCAAGACTTAATTTTATATATTATAAACTTAACTTATATAAATAGATTAAAATTTACCCTTTTACAATTATGAAATAGAAAAAAGAACACAGGTGTGAGCTTTCAAGTGCAGCTTTAGGTTTAATAATAAAGATTTCTTCAAAGTTGAGGAAGATTCGTGAAATTTTTATTTGCGAATAATCTTTTTCTCTTTTTCATTAAATTTAATTAATTATTTAGCCACAATTTTACATAGTTTTAAAGGAAAATATATTATTCAGTCATCTTCTAAATTTTGTTTCAGCCTGATATTCATTACAAGAGTGTCTCCGTAAGTTTATTTTATATATTTATAAACTCAAATTATATAAATAAATCAAAATTTAACACATTACAACTCAAAAACAAAAAAAGGAAGACATATTAGAGCTTTAGATTCAAGCGTCAGGTTTAATGATAAAAGCTTTCTCAATATTGAGAAATAAATTAAAATGAAATGTACGTGAAGATTATCTTTGGCTTTCTAATTACAAATTTAGCTAAAAAAATGTTTAGACTTGTATAAAATAGAAATATGATCAGTTTCAGCTCCAAAAAGGGATGAAGGAAAAGCTTTTGAGTTAAATATTAGAATTAAACATGAAACATGCCACAGAAGCAGCAAAAATTCATAAAATTTGTTTATGTAAATATTTAGATTTACAATATTTTTTAACCAAAAATTTTATATTGCTTTAAAGGGACACAAAACATTTTTAACCACCCGTTAATCATCTCGATGAGTGGGTGTGATTGTAAACTGAAATTATATAAAACTTTTGCGTAAACAATTTATATTCCAAAAGATAAAATAACCAAACATCCACTAATATGTGTCACATTTGTTTACCCGCCAATGTAAATATTCGTGTGAACTACTAGTTAATGGGATCATGAACTTTTAATTCAATTCAAACCCACAAGACAACCAATAATTTGCGCGGACAGTTCGGAAGAATCCATCGATCCAGTTCGAAATAATGGATACACCAATTATATATTTAGTGGGCGTCGGGAGTATCTGAAAGCAAATCCATGTTTGGCCGTGGAAGGGTGGAAGTTTCCAATTTCCAGTTTCGCAACTCTTCAAAACTTGCATAAAAACCGCAGAACAAAGTTTTGCGAATGTGCCGCGAACTGTCAGACATGAACTATTAATAGAAAATCATGTCCCACCCCGTTATTTAGCTACCCCGAACTAATTATAAAGCTACATCTATGCGGGACTCGTAAAATTTTAATCACACACTGCCGCACCGCAAAAACTAATCGGCACAAACAGAATTTGGATGTCGTGGCCCATTAAAAAAGCAAACGGGCGAAATGGCAAAACGAAAACACACTAGGTGGTGATATTCATGCGTCAGACGGGGGAATTAGCACATCAGAATGAAATATTCAAAACACCGGAGCTTATGCAGATAAACATAGATATCAGGAAGTCGGATGCACAGTTGTTTTTATATGCCACCTCAGTGTAAAATAATTCACATGTTGACGCCAAAAATGTACGTTGTATGATACCTTTTTTTCAATTCCGTCTGTCTAAAATCCATTTCCATCATTGTCCTTTTTCGTTTATTTATAACAAAATTTATTGGCAATGGTGACAAGTTAATTGAAATTGTTTTCAAATTTATTTGATAATTATAAATAATTTTTCTAATTGGCTGCAGTACTTTAATCGATTTAATTATTAAATTCTTTTGGTCGTAAATTTTAATCAACATTTTCAGGTTTTTTAATGTCGATGTACTATTATTTTAAAAATCATTTTAATAAAAAAATACATTTTTATTGAATATTAATTAAAAAATATATACAAAATGAAAAATAAATAATTTTATTAAATTAAACGACAAAATAAAATCTTTGATATTCATAACACATAATATAAAAAATAAAGTAAATAAAGAAAGTAAATAGAAATTCAAATTTAACAAAATTTAGTTATTAATATTTAAAAAATAGTAATTTAACTTTAAGAAAAAAAATAATAAATTTAAAAATAATAATAAAATATTAAAACTATATATAAAATTTGTAATTTAAATTATTAAAATAAAAAAAATTAAATTTAAAAAACTAAATTTATAATTTATGTTTAAATATTAAATAAATAAATTTGGTAAGTTAAATTAATATTTAAAAAAATAGTAATTTAACTGTAAGTAACTGTAAGAAATTTAAAAAATCAAATTTAATATGATGAATTTAAAAAAAATAATAATAAAACATTAAAAAAATAACACAAAATTAGTAATTTAAATTTATAAAATTAAAAAAATCGAATTTAAAAAAATAAATTTCAGCAATTTATCTTTATAAATTATATAGGTTCAAGAAATTTAAAAATTTAAATTGAATATGATGAATTAAAAAAAAAATTAATAAATCATTAAAAGAACATAAATTTAACAAATTATGTTAAAAAAAATAGTATGATGAATTTAAAAAACATAAAAAACAAATAGGTAATTTAAATTTATAAAATTAAAAAAATTAAATTAAAAAAAAAATAAATTTAATTAGTTAATCTTTATATTATTAAGTAAAATGAATGTTTAAAAAAATAAAAATTTCTTAAATTTAAAAAATTAAATTTAATATGATGAACTTAAAAAAATAAAATCAGTAAATTAAAGTAAGATATATAAAAATATTAAATTCAATTTAAATTTCTGAATTTAAAAAAATAAATTTATTATATCATTAATGAAAATTACTTCTTGAAACTAATTAATTCTATTATCAAATTAAATCGTCAATTATTTTAGAAATTAAATATTTTATCACTGTTTCTAGGAAACAAATTTATAATATAAATTGAATATAATGTTAACTTTTAAATGTAAACTCTTCAAAATGGTTTCGTTTTATTTGACCAAATTAGACATTAAAACAAGAATTAAAAACAAAACAATAATAGTTTGAAATCCAATTTAAAATCACTTTGTGAGAAATATACAAATAGTTTATGTTTATTCATGTTACAAAATCTATACAGGAAAATGTTGGAATTCAGCCAAGTATAAATTAATACCATATATGAAATTTAAAATTATGTTTAATAATTCGTTGTATGTAGAACTCCTATAAACATTCAGTTAATGAACGAAAGAACATTATTTGATTAGTTCAGAAAATATAATTCAACGGAATGCAGTTATGCGACCGGATTATGAAAACACAAACACAACGACGGGGATTCCGTAATAACGCTCTCGTGAGAACCTTATAATGTGCATTTCACGGCTTATTCAATCGAATACTTTAATTTAATCAATGATTGAATGCTGTTAGTGCGGATGCAGAATTTATGTGTACAATGCACTCAAAGTTATAATTGCACTTTATGCGAATTTCATATTCGCATACGCGGTGGATCCATTAACATTTATTCATTACGCCCCAACAAAAGTTACAACTTCGCATAAACACTGACCCACCGAACAGATACTTTTCCCAGAAACTACGACGCCATAATTCGGAGCTCACTTAATTTCCATTTGGTTAAATTAAAGCGCATTATAATTTATCAGATTAACAAAATTACAGAAAAGCTGATGAGCGTTTAGTTTCAGCGCGGATGCGAATTTAATTAACTTTTCTTTCTCCGTGCTTTTTTTCCTTAAGGCCGACCCATCCAGATGAAACCGTTCTGTTTATGTTTTCGCAGTGGCTCGTCTCATTAAGAGGTCGAAACCTCGTCGACTTAAATGTACTTCTTCCAATTAAAGGGAAAACTTTTCAGGCCAAAGAAACTGTTGAATTTTAATTATAATTATACGGAATTTGCATTTCTTCGTACCGACTGGCGAGGCTGGCTGTAATAAGATGAGTTTCGCGAATCAATACCCGTTCCAACTAACCCCGCGGAAGGGCAGGGAGTATTTTTGATCTGGCAATCGGAGTTGCACAAACTTTGGGGAATTGGAACGGCCGAGTTAAGTGGCCGGCGAAGTGCCGCTTAACATAAATATAAACCGGAATGGAGGAGAATCAAAACAAAAGCAAACGACACCGAACCATGCCAAGTGGATGTCGGAGTTCTGGCCGATCAATATTTCGACAACGGACTAAGAAAATGTTATAGTTTGGACGACACACGCAGATACACGTACACACACATGTTATGGGCATTGTCGCTTGAATAGAGGAATGTCTGAATGCTTATTGAATACGTATATGGGCTCTATCCGAGTTGTTTCTTTTGTTGGCCCGATGACAGCTCGGTGAATGTATGCACACGTGCTGGCACTACACTGATTTCGATTTCAGGTTTCGGAGTTGTTGGGAGCTTTGTTTCAAGTTTTAATTGAAAATGCTTTACAGATTTCAAATATTTATCGCCACAGTCAAAAACAATTTTGAAATTTAAAAAACCACAATAATTTAAAACAAATAATACTATTTGTAGACTGTAAAAATTATTTATTAATTACATTTTTGTTTTAACAGGGTTGTTTGTTATCTTCACTAAGGTAAGATTATTTTAAAAACCTCTCGAAGTTTCTGAAATTGCCCCTCAATTATAAATTTAACGAAAATAGAAAATATTTATGGTAGGAACGTTCGTTATTAAACATTTATTAGGTTTATTTTTACCATTTCGTTCGTCAAAATTATTCAGTTAGTTCTTTTCGTTTAATTTGTTTGTACCTTTTGTTTTACTTAGATAAATATACAACAGATTGTTTTATTTTAGGATATTAAAAGTGTTTATAAATGTTTTGAAACTCACTTCAATTACGGAGTTGTAAAACAATATAATAATTTTTAACTTTAATTAATTAACTTATATTTAACAACTTTGCTAATTGTAAGCTATACAAATATTGTTTTGTTTCATTAATTAACGAAATCTTTAACGAGATTCATGTTTTATAATAAAAGGAACAAAAGCTTTTGGAACTCTTAGCAATTATTTAAAAATTTTAAAATTGAATGGAATTTCAGAAATTTCTATATCATTTTTTATAAACCATAAACAGTTAAAAAAATATTTTTTGTGTTAAAAATATAAATTTCTTCCCCATATTTTATAAACTATCAACATTTTATCATTTTTTGAGAAATTGACCAGAAGATGATTTTTTTGAATTTTAAAAATATCTTTCTGAAAAAAAAACTAAAATTAGTAATTTAAGATTAATAAAATTAAATTAAAAAAAATAACAAATTTAATTAAAAAAAAATAAATTTAATAAGTTTATTTTGTTATTTATGTTATTATTTGTTAATATTCGTTGTTAATTATGTCATAAATTTAACACTTTTTGAGAAATTGACCAGGAGGTGGTTTTTTGACTTCTTTCTTTCTCACATTAACATTAAAAAAAAACAAAATTAGTAATTTAAACTTATAAAATAAATAAAAATAAATTAAAAATATAACAAATTCAGTTTTAAAAAAATAAATTTAATAAGTTTATGTTGTTATTTATGTTTAAAAAAAATAAATTTAATAAGTTTAGACTTTTAAAAATTCTTTTCTCATTTTTTATAAACCCCTGCAAGTTTATAATTTATTGAGAAATTAAGCACTAAAAAATATTTTTTAAGTTTTATAAATTTTTCTCTCATACTCATAGTTTACTAATTATTGAAAATTTAAACAATAAATAATTTTTAAGTTTTTATAAATTACTGTCTTTTTTTAAATCAAACCATAAACTTTCTCTTCCACTTTAATAAACAATTTACATTTTTTTTCTTGAGAAATTCTTGAACAGAATATGTTTTTTCGAGTTTTTTTTTAATTCCCCCATTTTTTAAAACCATAAACATATACATATAAACAGTTTACCATTTTTTTTTTTTTTTTTGAGGAATTAACCAGGTGTTTTTTTGACTTTTTCCATTTATTGAGGAATTAAGCAATAAATAATTTTTTGTTTGCCACTTTTTTTGAGAAATTAATCAGAAGGTGGTTTTTTGAGTTTGAAAAATGTCCTACTCATTTCTTATAAACTACATTTTCCCTCATTTTCTCATTTTTTTAACACCACAAATAGTTTATCATTCTTTGAGAAATTTACCAGAAAAAAGATTTTTGAGTTTCATTTCTTGTAATAGTTTACTATTTACTACGAAATTAAGCTGTAAGTAAGTTTTGATTGAGTTTTTATAAATTACTCTCCCACAAACCAACATCGGTTTACCATTCTTTGAGAAAAAAATAATAGTTTTTTGGGTTTTAGAAATTTTTTATCATTACTTTTTTTAATATATTTTCCAGTTAAACTATTAACAAATAACGTTAAAAGACAGTATCACTTGTCATCTTCAAGAAGCTACTTAATGGATGTTAAGATGGTAGTAGATAAAATTAGAAACGAAAATGTGGACCGTACATCTCTTTAATAGTGGAGCCCATTAATGAAGGTGTCCAGAAACGCCGAACGGACATTTGAACGCCCCACTTTATCAATCCCCCATTAACATTTCACATCACGTACACCTTGCACTGCGATATCTGAACGAAAGACGGAGATTTTCACGTAGTGCAAACTGTCATGGACCACTCGGTTCGGCGTGGTTAGTTGTTAAGTGGATGCAATTTACTGCACACGTAATATAAGGGTTTTGCGTTGCGCCCTTGATCCCATAAGTTGTTTGCTCCGCAGTGGATTATTATGCACTCTGTGTATGTATTGCATTTGTTCGAATGGCTGGCACAAGTCGGGGAAAACAAGGCGAGAATAGCTTTTGATTGAGCACGAAGTGCATGATTGTGTGTAGTTGTTAAAGCATTGTTGACGTAATGAACTGAAACAATGGGAGATCTGAACAGGTAATGCATCATATGTGAGTTACCAGTACGTAGGTATGTCCTAATTGTAAGTACCTTTCATGTTTATGGAAAATAACACGCTTGTTCGAAGACTTCGTTTTGCTGGGGTATAAAAAGACCAATACATTCGAGTTCAAGCTTCATTCAAAGCAATCACTCAAATCTGGTCATGATCTTGAACGATTTCAGTTTCTGGAGATTTGGAGTCATTTATACTGTGATATACTTCACGATATACATCTTCATGTCTGTATTAAAATAATAATAAAATTCATAATTCAAGACATCACTTTAGAAGAATTGAAAACTGTTTATTTTGGGTAAAATAATAAATAATTACATGGTATAACTGTAGATAATGTGAAATAAATGACGCTTTTATTTCACTATTCTAACAATTTGTCAGAAATCATTTATAACATTTTATTCTACAACAAATAGACAACTAAATAAACAACATATTTCAATTTCACAAAAAAATAAATAATGTACAGAATAGATAGGTCGATTTAAAATGGAATAGACTCTAGCAAAAAGATCAGAATATAAGATTAGAAATATTTAATTAACCAAGCAGGCATAGACCCAGGAAACCATATATATTCCATAGGAAATAATAAATATTTAATGTGATAGATTCGACTCTAAACAAACAAACATTTAGTTGAATAGAACAAATCGATTTGCTCATGAAACCGAAACAAACACGACAATAGCAAAAACACCACGGATTAAAACTTAATGACCCCTCAAAATATATCATGATACCCCCGGGCCACTTTTTTAATTATGTTTCGCACACAACACACGAGACTTGACTTCCGTGTTGGCTGCATGGGGGCACAAGTAGTTATGATCCATTGTTACAAACACCAGTGGCAAAATAATCATTCATCATCCGATTGAAAAAATAAGTGACAAAGCAATATTAGGGTGACTGACGGGCAAGTGAGTCATCCCATTTAAGGGTGGCGAAATTACTTCGGCTTAGCTAGATAATCTATGCACGATGCATTATTGTTGCACCCTTTTTCCGGCGGGATCTTCGGATTAAAATTGTTTTATGGTGATGCAGTAAATTTCGGGCAATAAATCTTCTACACATGTTTAAGATGTACTAATATTTGCCCAATTAAAATACCGTCAACGGAAGGATTTATTTCCAATTTCAAAGTACACATTAATTTAATTAATGTTTGGAGAACGAGTTTCAATGCACTTGTTAATTTAATTTAAATATGAACTATTAATTTAATTTTTATGTTAGTTTAAATTGTTAATTATTATTTTTCAAGCTATTAAAAATTATTTTTGAATTTTATAAATTTTAATTTATTATTAATTTAATTGCTGGTATTTAATTTTTTAAGCTTATTGTTTTAAATTTATTACATATATATTAAATTTGTTATATAAGCAAGAAAAATTAAAATTAACAATTTATGTTAGGAAAAATTAAAATTTGTCATTTAAATTCATAAAATAATAATTTTAAAAGTTAAATTAAATTAAAAAAATGCAATAATAATCAATTTAAATTTATAAAACTTAAATAACCAAAAAATTTAAAAATTAATAAGTAATTAAAATTTTTAATTTAAATTTATAGAAATTAAGAAATTATTATTAAAAAATTAAAAATAACTAATTAATTAAAAAAATTGAAATATAATTAGCCATAAATAAATAAATAATGAAAATCAACTAATTAAAATAAAAATATTAATTTAAATATACATATTTTTTTAAATTGATGCAAGAATAATTAAAATTCGACAATTAAATTCATAAAAATTTAAAAATTAATCATAAAAATTATAATGAACCAAATAAATAAAAAAAAATAATAATAGAATTATGATATTAATTTCAATTAAATTTTAATACATATTTAAATTCAACCTTTAATTTAATTTTTTTTAAGATTTGTAAATTGCAATTAAAAGATTAACAATTTTATTTGTTAATTAAATTGATTAATTTTAATTTTTTTAATATTATGTCCATAAATTTAAACAATTTTTAGTTTATTTTTTATATTTTATAAATTTATACTAATTAATGTTTTTATTTATTGGAATTTAATTGAAACTAATCATAATTCTATTATTCTTATTTATTTATTTGGTTCATTATAATTTTTTATGATTCATTTTTAAATTTATGAATTTAATTGTCAAATTTTAATTATTCTTGCATCAATTTAAAAGAAATATGTATACTTAAATTAATATTTTTAATTTTTTTTTATTTTAATTAGTTGATTTTCATTATTTATTTATTTATGGCTAAATTTTAATTTTATTTTTATTTTTTTTTTTTAAATTAATATTAACAATTTTATTTATTTATTTAATTTATTTGCTTAATCTTTTTTTTTTAATTTTATAAATTTAAATTGATTATTGCATTTTTTTTTTCAATTTAATTAAAGTTAAAATTATTTTATGAAGTGTCAAATTTTAATTTTTCCTAACTTAAATTGTTAATTTTAATTTTTCTTGCTCAATTTTTGAATTTTACAAATTTAAATTAGCAACTTCAAGCGAACTAAACCTGCACAAAACTCAATTAAACAACACAAAGAATTTTTAACAAAACGGCTTCTTTTCCCGAACACGCCGAAGCGCTTTTCCCATTGCTCTTTCATTAACTCCCCGACCGAAAATTAGAAATTACAGCGTTAATTTGAATATGCAAACCGTTTGCCCCCGGAAAACGTGGCATTCCCAGGCATCCAGAGGAACGACAGCCGGGCGCACACAGCGCGAATTAGCCAAAAACATGACACATATTAAGTGTCTAAAACGAAAACTTAATTAAAACATTTCGGGATTAAGCAATTACCATATTTGAATAATAAGGCGGCGAAATTCCGGTTCATCGCTTTTGAGGAAAACTTTTGCGGGCTGTTCACCGAGAAATCGCACTTGATGCGGTGGTCATGATTTCGGAAAATTTACATATTAACCTAATTAACGGCCGAAAATTCAATGTGTTTGCCCAACTTTTCAAAGGCGCACTTCGCAAAACAAATAAATAATGCGTCGGGCGTCCATTTAAAAACAATCATTTTGATGGTAATTCGTTGCAATCTACGAATTAAATTTTATGGAAACGAATCCTTTACATCAAATCCGTATTAATTTAAACGCCGTATTCAAATTTGTAGGACACGAATTAAATTAAAAACGTTACACGTAATACAAAATCAATATGGATAAAACACTTTTGTATTTTTTTGTTTTTTTAATCGTGGATATTATTTATTGGAGCGTCAGTGAAGTGTAATAAAATACGAAAATAAATATTCCATTAAAAAGGGCTTTAATTTTTCATGAATATTTCACCCCCTAAATCACAGCTTCCAATTAATCATTTAATACTAATAATACTCGTATTTTATAAAATATTCGATTGTATTTGTAACAGTAGATGCAGCAACAAAATTTATTTGTTAATTCCCTTAACGGGTTCGTGACTCTTTCAACAAATCTTATCTAGCTCGTCTAGCTTGTTCATTATTTCAATTCATTCCCATTGGATTGAAAGTGGGTGAGAAAGGCTTACAACTAAAAATAGTCTCTCCTACATAGTCGTTTTCAATGATATGTATTGCACTTAAGCATATGTGTTTGAAATTTACATAAAAATGACGCCAGACAAAACCTGTCTAACAAAGCAGAAGATGAACAAAGTAATTACGAAAATCTAACTAGATATTACTGGAAGGTACATTTTAATGAGATCGTTATAAAAGAATTTATAATTAACACGCATATCGACACAATAAATTACACACTACCTAATTTAACGCACTCGAAAAGTCAAGTGCTACACATGGCTTTTTGTGGCTTGAGCACCTACTAAGCTGAACAAAGAACTTTAACTAAAACACTGCTGGTGAAATTAATGGACTGGGATTTATTAGCATTTTCATCGACGTATCAATTTTTTGCGTTTAAAAGTTTCAAGTGCCCCTCATAGTTCTAAATGAGGTCGTGCAATAAATCACCGCCTTGCTAGTTTGACGGACACTCCTTTTTATCAATTATTCGTCAGGGAGTTGAAAGTTTCGGTGTATGGTGCTTTGAGAACCTAACATTTTACACACCCTAATGGTGGTTGACGTATTTTTAGATTGGGGATGACGGCGAGGGTTTGACTTGCTGGAAGAGAGAAAGTTGGGTCACAAAGGAAGTTCATATTACTTCGAATTAATTAATTAATCAATAACAATTATATTCGTAATTATATCATTTTTATAAATTTATATACATCAGTGTAATTTATTGGAATTTAATTTAATTTTTTAAATTCTATTATTATTTTATATTCATATTTTTGGTTTATTTAATTTATTATTATTTTTTTTTTTTGCTTAATTTTTTAAATTTTAAGTTTTCTTGCAAAAAAAACTATATATTCTAATTAATATTTTTTATTTTCTTTTAATTCAATTAATTAATTTTGACTATTACATTTATTAATTTATTTATTTATTGATAAATTTAATTTATTTAAATTAATTAGTTATTTTTAATTTTTTAATAATAATAATTTCATAATTTCTATAAATTTATATTAATAATTTTATTTATTTACTTTTTTTAATTTATATGTTTAACTTGATATTTTAAATCTTCTAAATTTCAATTTATTTTTGATTTAATTGCTATTTTTTAAGCTTATATATATACATTTATTATTTTTTTATTTAGTTTTTTGAATTTTATGAATTTAATTGGAAAATTATAATTTTTCTTACATTAATATTTAAATTAATGTTTTTTTTAATTAGTTAATTTTAATTATTATATTTATTAATTCATTTCTTTATTGCTATTTTTTAATTAATTAGTTATTTTTATGTCATAAATGTTATATTAATCAATACAATTTATTGGAATTTAATGTATATATTTTTTATTTATTTTTTGGTTCATTTTATTATTTTTTTGCATAATTTTTTAAATTTTATGAATGTAATTGGCAAATTTTAATTTTTCTTGCATCAATTCTAAAAATTATATATTTTTATTTTTTTTTTAATTTAATTAGTTCATTTGAATTATTATATTTATTAATTTATTTATTTATTGCTAATTTTTTTAATTAATTGGTTATTTTTAATTTTTTTAATAATAATTTCTTAATCTCTATAAGTTTATATCAATAATTTTATTTATTTAATTTTTTTTAATTTATTTGTTTAACTTTATATCTTAAATTTAGTAAATTTTAATTTATTTTTTATTTAATTTAAATTTTAATTTTTTAATGTTAAATTATATGTTTATTTTAATGAATTTATTATTATCTTTTTAATTAAATTGGTTAATTTTAATTTTTTAATATTAATTTTCTTAATGTACTTAAATTTAATATATTTTTTATATCTTATAAATTGGTATTAATTAATGTAATTTATTGGAATTTAAATTAATAATAATTTTATTATTATTTTTTATTTATTTATTTAATTCTTTATAATTTTTTATGATCAATTTTTTAAATTTTATGATTTAATTGGCAAATTTTAATTATTCGAATATTACTCTGAGTTAATTAATTAACCAAAAACAACTATATTCATGATATTTAATATTTAAGTCATTAAGTAAATTGAAGAGAAAAGCCACATCAAAGAAAAGAATTTACGATTGAATGCAAATAAAAATGGAGCGAAAACAAACAAATAAGTAATTTGGGTAAAGTAAAGCCGAGATATAAAGAAACAATAAAGACCGCAACGGATTCAAGCGATACGAAAGAGACCTAAAAATTCCCTCACGCAGATAAATAAAGAGGTGCCCATTGTGAACGTTTAATTAAAACCTCATTTAATATACTGTTCGTCGAGCTTTCGAAGTCATACAATTCCATTTTAATATTTTTTCTGGTGTTAGTTTTCAAAGGAGTTGTGATCTTGACTTTTATGTACAAAAACTAAAAAGTTCTCGGGTAATAAACGGATGACAGACCGACCAAAAAGTCGTCGAGTCTCTTGTAATTAGCTCTTAGCAATGTGGGAGAGTCTGCAAGAGCTTGTTTATGTTACACAGTGCGGTTTATTTGCTTTCTCGGGCAAACGTATGCCACAACACATGAATGAACCATAATAACTGCAGTCAGTTATTAAGACCACAAATTGCCCTGCATATTTGCACGATCTGGTCATTCCTAACTAAAGTTCCGAAATTTTGTCAATAACCATGTTTCCACATTACATCCAACTTCCTGTATTCGCATCATGGTCTCAATATTAACAATACCGGCGGCGCCAACAATGAATATTAATTACGAGTAACACCGGGACAACAGTTACCCAAATACATTAAAAATAAACCTTGCCCTCGGAAGTGCATGGGAATGGATCTTTCATAGTTAAAACGGCATCGTGACACGATAGTTAATGGCGGCAATGGAAGTTTCCCGACTCGCTGATATAAAATACGCCATTTCCTCAACAGACTGATGTCGCAATTAGTCGCTTTCATCCAGTAATTCGAGAAGTGATGGGGGGAACGGCAATACTCGTAAGGGTTTACCGCCGTCTCCTCTAATTTATCGTATAAAATTGCTTTTTGTCCGGCCAGACACGTAACCATGGCTCTTATTGATTAATTGCCCATTGCGAATTATTTGCTCAGCTAAACATGCCCGCCGCACTTATTCCAAATGGGTTTGCGGTGTTCTTAAGGTCCATTTTATGTGACCGCTGCCGTCGCGTCTGTTACACTAAATTCCCACATGTGGGCATCGTAAAACTTCGACGATGGATTTGATTAACGTCGGACGAATTGTGTGAATTTTAATAGAGCGATGTCGTAGGCTACACCGTCTCAAGTCCGTTTTGTTGGATCTGAAGCACACCTACAACTCTTGAAGTGGATAATTTGAATAATAATAAATTTTATTTATGTCCACCAGAATTATCTTTAAATAGACACGCCAACAAATAAATGTATGTGTATTTATAATACAATACATCTTAATTAAAAATATCATTGTTAGCATTCCTACACATTTGGACAACTGGGCTTTTTAGTAGAACATTGGTTCTATGTCTTGGTATGGTGAGAGAAACGCTGCTTCTTGAATTAAGTCTTGGAAAGTTAAATTCAATGTTGGGTAGTATATATGAATAATCAATTTTGCCATGTAATATATGGACAAGAAATTTTGCTGACGTGTTTTCTCTTCTTACTAGCAGTGAGTCCCTAGAATGTCCTTGCAGCAGTAGATGGTAATCGGTGTTACGAGCAGGGTATACATTGTTCTTACGAAAGCTCAACTACTTAAGGTATCGTCGTTGAATAGATTTCAGACTAATTTGATGGCAAGTGTAAATGGGATTCCGGACAATACTGCAATACTCCAATTTGCTTCGTACTAGTGCTCAAAATAGAGTCCGTAATGCAGTTTGAAAATTTAGTGATTTGCAGTTTCGTAAGACAAATCCCAAGATCTTGGAAGCTGATGTAGAAACTTCCATTATTTGCGGCACAAAAGATAATTCGTTGTCAAATAAAACGTCCAGATTTTTTCAGCAATCCTTCCTCATCAGCACATATCCATTTATGTTATATGAAAGTTTGACTGACAATTTACGTTTGATGTAACTTACAATAAAGCATTTCTTTACATTTAGGTGGAGGTTGTTACTCTGACGTCATGACACCAAAGTGTCAATATCACTTTGTAGAGTAAGGGCTTGTACAATACTGTCGACTTAATAATATAGCTTCAGATCATCAGCCTAAGCTAGACTACAACATAAAAACAAACTCAACAAGTCATTGATGAATAAAATGAATAATAGAGGTCTCAAGTTAGACCCCTGTGGTACGCCAGAGGATGCAGTGTAAGTGTGAGATCTAAATCCGTTGTAGTTGACGTAACAAATTCTGTTTGGCATATAACTTACATTAATAAGACCAAAAGAATCAAGGTTTTTCAACAGTATTCCATGGTCAATGGTATCGAATGTACGTAAAAAATCTATATAAATTGACTTGTATCACGAGTCATACATATCAAATTTGTGATGGTAGACCTGCCTAACATAAAATCGTGCTGATTAGAAGAAATTTTATAACAAACACTTTGATAAATGATAGAATATAACACCTGCTCACATATTTTAGAAAAATTATTTAATAGAGATAGGTCTGTAATTATTAAAAACACCTTTTTTGAATAATGTGGTAATTTTGTCAGTTTTCCATATAGATGGGAAGATATTAGTTTTCAGGGACAAATTGAAAATAATTTTTAATAGTTTCAAAAATGTAAATTTGCAATCCTTGATCAATAATGCTGGTATCTGATCACCTCCTGCAGTTTTTTTGTTTGTCAACTTGTCGATACTATTTAGTATGTCAGACTCATTCACTTCATTGAGCTGTACACATTGATGATTAGAAAACGCAGATTCAGCGATGATTAGACAAGACATTAAATATCCACGATATTTTGAAGACTAATAATGCCTTTTTTTGGTAAACCTAATTCCAGAAAGACTCAATCAATGCCAGTTGCAGCCTCAGAGAGACGAGGATAATGCTCATAGGATTTTTCAGTCATAAACTTTACAATCTTTCGTATCCTACTAAATTCTTCCTAAAAATATCTTAATCTTCCACTTTTTGTGATAATATTAGTCGGTACAGATGTATCAAATATACCATAAAGCATTCTATAAAATTCTATGATACAATCTTCAAAATTGGCATCATTGTATAGGAACAAATAGTTGGCCTTTCTAAAATTATAGTGGTTGTCAATTATATATTATCTAGGTTTTTTTTGTACGCAGTTTAAATATGTGATCAATAATGTCATCAGCCTGAATAT
The DNA here is from genome assembly GCF_024364675.1 of Aethina tumida. NCBI lineage: Eukaryota > Metazoa > Arthropoda > Insecta > Coleoptera > Nitidulidae > Aethina > Aethina tumida. Next base: position 27,366,821 of record NC_065439.1, read on the forward strand.
TTAGAGAAGCTAATACTCTTAGAGAAAAGTGGTGAGCTATAGATCAATAATTTATTCGTTCAATGATTTTAACTGCGCCAAGGAGGGAGGAAGCTGTACAAGATGGAGATGATCAAGCAAGCACTGATTAAAAAATGTACGAAATACAAAAAACTACGAGTAAGCCAAGCCTCCACGCTTATTTACCATTTCCTATTAGACTTGCAACAGCGGGGCTTCGCATTAGCCCCAGCAATTCCCCGCACGTCATGTACAATTGAACGCGGCGCCGTCCTTTCTTTCCCTCCCGCATCTCGAATCGCTGCATCGCGAAACATTGAATGCGACCGTCACAGACGCGGGCCGCGACCCCTCCGCGTTGTCGCAGGGCTCGCATAATTGAAAAACACATTTCCATCGTGCCGCCGCCGCCATAGTCTGGCCCGCGCCTGTTTTATGGAATTCAATTTTCCTGATACGCCAATGAATATTTCATCCCCGTTTTTTTCCGGTCCAATTTCATGGTAACGTCGCATCGGACCCGAATCACGTCAAGTCATCCGCGTTGGGAGACGGAACGGTGCACGGTGCAGAACAATAAATTGCCAGACGATTTCGTTTATTCGCCGCGATAACAATACGGCTACCGGTCGCCCGGTTTAATGTGGCAGCATGAACAACGAAAAAGCGGAAAATGTCGATCAAAAAGCAATTTCGTTCGGTCCCGAATTGTTTCGGAGTGATTTTTGAGACTGGTAGGATAATGGAGTCGTCAGACTTCGGGATTCCCTCGCCGTGTTTTCACAACAAAGACATTCCGGTGGGATCGAGATTTTTAAAATTACTTTTAATTACCTGTGGGAGCTTTCTAAAATTCAAATTAGATTTCGATCTAGTTTATTTTTAACTTAAGACATGTGGTAACTGAGTGTTGTAGATGAGAAGTGATAACTCTTTTAAGGAGGCCTATTTTTTTCAATGAATGGATTGTACAGATTTATTACAATTGACTCGAGTGTTAAACTGTCTGGAATCTTTATTAATTGTAGTCCCAATCCTCAAAGTCAATGTCCTCAAATTTTGAATACAATGTGAATATATTAGCTTCGATTTTATTGTCGGTAATAAAATATTTGTCTTATTTAAATAAGAGGTTTCGAAACTGTATGACTGAAATTATTAATATTAACATCTACGAAATGGTAGTTAAACACACCAGTTGAAATGTTTGGAATCTTGATTGATAAAATCTTGAAATTTTAAATATTTAATCATGTTTATTTTTGTTGAACTTACGTGTCAAGGAATTTATGAATAACTCACCTGTAAAAATAATCCAGTATTAGACAATATAATAAAAGAATAAAACATAAAAACACAATTTTCTAGATACTAATTGCTTATTTATTTTGTTAAAATGTAAATATTTAAATCTTAATTCTGCATGCTCTAAAAATGTTTATGGAATAAATAGATGATACAGAAAATACCCAAAAAATATGTTTATTAATAATTATAAAGCTGATAAAATTAAACAAAATTTATAAACATTTTGTATATATACGAAAGAGTTAGTTTGGAACGAGACTATTTGAAGCAAATTACTCAACAAATCGTTCATATTTTTCAATTTATTAATATAAATAAAAAATAAATATTTCCCTTATATTAGATAGTTGAGCGCCAAATGGTAAGTATGAATTTGCTCATGAAACGACGCATGTCAGTCAGAAAGTTACGTAACGAAAGGTGGTGTGTATTTTGTTCAACCATGGATCGTCTGAGCCTGTAGACAGACTGCAGGTCAACACACAACTTGTGTATGGTACAAGTTTAGATAAATAATATGTTACAAGTTGAAAATAAAAGGAAACGAGATCCAACATTCCTTCCTTCCGAAAAATGTATACTGGTTGAAATTATTTCTAACCATATAGATGTCATCGAGGGTAAAAAGAGTCAAAGAAAAAATCTAACAGAGGAGTGGCAAAAAATATCAGACGAATTCAATGCAGCATTTTCTCTGTTACATAGAGACCGACAGGTACTAAGAAATTTGTGGGAAAATTTAAAGAAAAGAACAAAGATACCCTTAGAATCCCACAATCAAAAGATGGTTGCCACAGATGTGTTTAAATTATTCTAATAAGAACATTATTATGTCAATTTTTGTTCAGGTGGTCCACTTATAAAGCTGGAAACAAATTCAACTCTTGAAAGAATTATCGAAGTTTTAAGAACAAAAGACATAAACCTTAACACAAACCGCAAAGTTACATCAACGGATGTGAGAAAAACTAAAGAGAATTCAGCACCACCAGTTCCATCAGAGACTAATAAAAAAATCAGTGATAGAAGAATATCTTGTTCTGTAACTGTGGATGAAGACAATGTGAATACTTCATAAGTAACTACTGAAGACACAATTGAAGAACATCAAATAAATATGAAAATATTGCATTTGCGAGAACTACAGGAACAAGAAAAACTTAATCAGGAGAAGGAGAAAACCGAACAGGAAAACTAAGAACTATGGTTCTTCGAGAAGAATTACGAAAGATTAAAAAGACCTGATAATATATTTAGTTAATTTTAGTAATCATATTTTATAACAATAAATTATCTATTTATATCACATCTTTGCCTGATTTTATTATTTGGCCCTCAGTCAATAAAACATTTTTTTTTAAATACTAAAATACCTTAATCTTAATTGAACTACACCATAAAGATATATAAAATCATATTTTAATAAAAATACTCGGGAAAAGTTAGTTTAATATATCCATAAAAATGTCTATTCTAGTGTAACATGGGCACTATCAGTTAATTTTTTATAGAGAGGGTCGTCTTGTTATAGTTATATCATGTTATTTCAAATATGATGAGTAGTTACAGAGTTAAGAGCAATTCATATTCATATTGTTTTAAATAAACTTATATCATATAATGATATATGTATAATATATTATATATGGATGGTCAACATTTTAGATCTTGTTCCATTCAAATATTATCAAAGGAGTACTTCACATTCAAAGCACCTACGAATAATTTAACATGAAAACTAACATTTTAGAAATTCATAATAGTTAATGCGTACGTTTCAGAATAAACAAATAACCCCGTAAATATTTCACATATAATGGCACGAAAACATGTTTCAAAGCCGCAGCATAATGGGCTTCAAACGATTCAACATATTTGTTTAGGTCCATTATAATTCGTAACTCGTTTAATAAACCACTAGATGAATACCACTTCGGGATTGACATCCGACTCTCGGCTCGCTTATTTCTATTAATAACCGTCAAGAAGCAAGTTGGATTACTTTCAGGGCCTGAAAACGCCACTGACCCCCCTTTGATGTCGCCGAAATAATTACTGAAATGCGGCGCCCAACGCACATGTGCAGGGTCGGGGCGACTATAAATAAGCCCACTATCGTGATTCAATTTTCGAACGTTTTACAGTGCTATTGCACGGAGTACGTCTGATTTTATTTATATACCCGGCTCGTTCGACGCTGAATGAGATGTGGAGGCGATAAGAGGACAAATCGTAATTGCGGGAAGTGCTGAAATTATCGGTGGATTGTACGTTCATTCGATGCCGATGGTTTTTTTTGTATTTGGCAATTTTGTTATGTAAATTCGGGTCGTCGCTGATTAATAGTCGAGGGCGAAATATTTGCCAAGAAAATATGCGTTATCATCGTCGACACAATGGGGCGACTGTAGTTTTCCATTAGGGGCCTGACAACAGACTTCAAATTACATAAAACATACATAATACTTTATAGCTACCCTGGATATATGCTGTAGAATGGGAGCGATCGATACCACCGACTAGATTATATCTGGGGTCACTCCGTTAACCAAATATTTTAGGAACAACCTACTAGTTTGGAACTAGATTTCCATGGAAGAACGAACAAGTTGTTACAGAATATTTAGACAACAGAACCTCTATTCCCCTTAAAATCGACCGGCTCATTGTGGTCATGATATAATATTTTGCTGGAAATGTAATACGTTGTTTCATCGGCAATTTCATTAGGCAAAATTCATTTTTTCAGCTGAAAAAAAATTTTCGGGTAATTTACGGGCATTTTTCTCTTTGGAAAATATATCAAACTTGAAAATTGAGTTGGAAATGGGAACTTCCATTGAACAAAACTCGACTTATGGAGTTTTAATTATTCAGGTTATTAACATGTTGTCTTGATTATTTAGTCACCAGGTACGATACCCAGTTACTTTATGACCAAAAACACATTTTTGTATTAAAGAACCATCGTTCCACCAACTGTCAGCATTTTACAGGAAGAGAACGACGTTAACAAAGTATTTCAGGAAAAAGTCACCACCATTCACCATGAAACATTCGCCCCACAAAAACATGTCAAAACATCACATCATTAAAAAAAAGGATCAAACGAAACTGTGATAAATGTGTTTGCGTAACCTGCTCAAAAGCAGCTCAATAATTATTCATCTGCAAGACCCGAAAGGTGTATTAAACATAACAAATGGATCGCCTCAACAAGCTGTCACAGCGAAAGAAAAATCCCCCTCGAAATAAATCCGGCGGAAAACATTTACGCCTCGCATAAAATATCAGTCGTCCCAATTTCAGCGAGGACCCGTACGAAAGCGAATCCGGCCATCGTGAACAAATATTTGTATACTCGAGTTGTGTGCATGAATTTCTGGTCGGAGTTTCGGACCGTCGAAGCCGCTCCATTTGTTACACGTGTGTACGATTGGATTAACATACAAGTGGCCGTCGCAAGAAAATTGGTTTCCGCCGCATGTTATCGAAGACTCGCTGATTTTTACAACGGAACGATTTTCGTGAAATTTCCCGGTAAATTTAAATCATTATGTATGGGTGCATAGATGAAATAACCAGCCGAAAACAGACGAGGAAAGGGAAACGAACCGTGTCAAAGTTGGGTGGAAGATATGAGCAATTAAGCTCTGGAAAATTGGGGTAGAAAGACGTCGTGAAGGAGGGTGCTTTATTATACCTAAAGATTAGAAAATGCAAGCAGCAAAATGGTAATGCAAAAAAGATGAGTTTTATACGACACGATTCGGAGCAATTTACTCAACGAAAATGACGTCTGAAATGATCCTTTCTCTCTCACATTATCAAAAGTATTCATTAGACCTACAAAGTGTGAACAAACAGATTACACTTTTTAACTTAACTAATATAAAAACGAAAACCACTGAGAATAAATGATATCAATAAATAATAAATATTTCCTTTAAATGGAAAGTTGGGCGCCAATTGACAATCAGGAATTTGTTTATGGAATAACAATTGTCAGTTCCATCAAAATATAAAATCTTGATCAGCACTAACCGATTGATTTCAAAAGAAATAATATAAAATCGAAAATCACTGAGAATAAATGATATAAATAAATGATAAATATGTCCTTTAATTAGAAAGTTGGGCGCCAATTGGCAATCAGGAATTAGCTTATGGAGTAACAATTATCAGTTCTACCAAAATATAAAATTTTGATTAGAACTAACCGGTTAATTTCAAAAGAAATAATATAAAAACGAAAATCTCTGAGAATAAATGATGTTTAAAAATGCAAAAAGCATTTTAAATAATGAGATTTTCGAATTTAATATTTTGATATTTGTCTTGAAGAATAAGTTTAAACGTTATTCGTAAATGCAATAAAACGTCAGGTGTCATGACCTGGATTAACAAATCTTTCCCAAGATAAGTTGATTTTATGACGTGGCACAAATTCTGACTGAAGTTTATTAGTTTAGTGTTCTTACCATTATAAAACCCTCCACCTTATATTTTCATATTTATTTCAAGCTTTGCTTGTTCAGTATTTGCTTAGTGTTTTTACTAATATTAACTGGATTTTAACATACAGTTTTAGTTCCACTGTTGAGTGTTAGATCAAATATTGTATAATTAAGGAATTGTCCTCTTTAAAATCATTCTCCTATTAGCAGTCGATTGACCAGTCGTTTGAGACTCGGGTTAATAAAACTGGTTAGGATGGATCTGGATCCGGTTTAGCGAGTGTGCGTGCCAAAACCAAAACGGTGATTAGACTGTAGTTCAGACTCTGAACTGACCTGAAAGCGTAAAACGCCAGTCAAGTAGTCTGCAAGATAACGAAAGGTGGTGTGTTTTGTTCAACCATGGATCGTCTGAGTCTGTAGATAGACATTAGCTCAACACACAACTTAGTGTTATTAGTTTTACAAAACATGTGTACGGTACAAATTTAGATAATTAATATGTCACAAATTGAAAAGAAAAGGAAACGAGATCCAACATTCCATCCTTCCGAAAAACGTATACTCGTTGAAATTATTTCAAACCATATAGATGCCATCGAGGGTAAAAAGAGTCAAAGAAAAAATCTAACAGAGGAGTGGCAAAAAATATCAGACGAATTCAACGCAGAATCTTCTCTATTACATAGAGACCGGCAGGTACTAAGAAATTTGTGGGAAAATTTAAAGAAAAGAACAAAGATAGCTCTAGAATCACACAATCAAAAGATGGTTGCTACAGGTATGTTTAAATTATTTTAATTTAAATACATTTTTATGTCAATTTTTGTTCAGGTGGTCCACTCATAAAGCTGGAAACAAATTCAACTCTTGAAAGAATTATCGAAGTTTTAAGAACAAAAGATATAAACCTTAACACAAACCGCAAAGTTACATCAATAGATGTGACAAAAACTAAAGAGAATCCAATACCACCAGTTCCATCAGAGACAAATCAAAAAATCAATGATAGAAGAATATCTTGTTCTGTAACTGTGGATAAAGACAATGTGAATCCTTCAGAAATAACTACTGAAGAGACAATCGAAGAACATCAAATAAATATGAAAATATTGCATTTGCGAGAACTACAGGAACAAGAAAAACTTAATCAGGAGAAGGAGAAAACCGAACAGGAAAAACTAAGAACTATGATTCTTCGAGAAGAATTACGGAAGATTAAGGAGACCTGATAATATATTTTGTTAATTTAATTAATAAATTATCTATTTATATAACGTTTCTGCCTGATTTTAAAATTTTGCTCTTAGTCAGCAAAGCATTTTTTTACAAAGATTAGGACATCTAATCTCAAGATTACAGGAGCCAGCAACTAAGGGGATTTAATTTGTATTAACCCTTTGATCCATGGATCACTTGATTAGATCAGTCAATCCAATTAATTATATTAATTTATTAAACGTTTCATTCAGGTAATTAAATTCAAATAGCTGAATGAAATAAGACATTACTCGAATAAGTACTAAGAGCTTACCGGGAACCAAACTCAGCCTAATCCAGCTTTGATCTTTGCGATTGACCTTGAGTTCGTTGTTTGAAATAAACTTAATTCTTTCCGAAGATACGTTTCCATTAAGAGGCATCAAAAAGATCATCTTGGAAAACATTGAAATAGGTTTCAAACCAGATACTTTCAATTTGTATAATTAAGTACAGTATCATCACATTCTTGAAACCAAAAATAGCAATGAGTACGACCTTATTGACACTAAGAATTTCGCACATACAAGTTTAATAGCAGCCGCTAGCCGCGTTTCAGTAATTAAAACCGCCACTTCAAAGCATGTGCTAGCAGACTTTTAACTTTTCACTGCGACACAATTTCAGCGTAGTCCCGTGAGCTTTATGTGTTTAATGCCGTCGGATATTAAGTATAAAAGCGAAACAATAGGTCCTTTTTCGTAATCGATTAGATGGGAAGCGGTTCGTTATTTTCAATCCCCTTAACGTAAAGTAACGTTGACAGGTTCAGTTTCTCGCTTTGGTGTCGAGGTATAAATTAGTTTTTATGTGGAAATGGGGAAAATTCAAATGTCAGCTTTATGAACAGAAAAATGTCTCATTTCTCCGTGCAGTAGTATGATAAAGTTACATGTTACATGAGCTCTTAGGAATGACATTTTAAATGATGAGCTTTTAGAAGGTGCATTTTAAATTATGAGCTTTTAGGAATTGGTTCGGAGAATTGAGCATAGAGTGGAAGAAGCGTGCTCCTCTTCAAAAGCAATAAAATTATGTCCCATTTCACATCTGAATTTTAATCAAAAGCTTTGTTAGATTGTAACCTTTCAGAAACTACATTTGTGACTTACGAAATTGTATGTAAAACATGTTTTGAACAGTTTAACCAATAAAATTGCACATGTCCATTTTAGTCAGCAATTCCCATTCATCTAATCGAATCCAAATTATCAGTTTTATTGCCGTAATTAAAATGCTGCACATTTATCAGCATTAGATATCTAATTGAATTGATTGCCCGTGCATGTTGCAATATAGAATAAATTATACATAAATCATATTAGTATTCCAAAACCGCAACATACGATTTCTCAGGGCATTACACAACAGCCGGCGTTTCAGCGTAAGCTCCGAATTAACCTATCTTATCTGGCTTTGGTATCTCCAAACACAAAAAAAATATGATGAATGGTGTGTCACAGTAGATTTAATAAACATCCCTTCATGACACTGATCTTTGTCACTGTTTCGTGCACTTCCAAAATTAAATTCCTGTGTGATTTTTCAAATTGTGATAAATCAAGTTATTTTTATAAGTTGGGAACGTGTCTAGAACTAATTTATGGTGGTAATTTTGGACGCATAGGGGTCGAGGAGGACGAGGCCTACATCTGTTATTTACTTCCTATATTAACTTGGTGCAGTGTGTGAAAAAAGCATTTGGTGCCCCATATGACCCTCATGAAAAATTATTATTGTTTGACTTCGTGTATTTGTCTTTGGGGTAAATATTAATATCTATTTCAAAGTAAAAATTGGTAACATATTGTGCCTCTGATTGAATACAATAGTTTAATTTGAAATACATGGCAGAAACTTGCAAGCTGTGATTTGGAGGCAAATTTATAATTTCTGAGTAGAAATCCCACCCCAGTCTGGGGCTGATGATAAATGTAACATAACTGTGATAAACGTTCTCCAAAACTAATATCGTAATGGTGGAACAGCTGAAAAACACAGACGAAGTTAAGACCCCATCATTTTTGTCAGAGAAGCTGGATTATGTTATTCTGGAAAACAAGGTAATTTCATTAAGTAAAATATTGAATTTTCTCACACTGTTTTACATAAACTTTCTACTTATTATATTCATATTGTCAAAACATGTCAAAAATGGTTCAGCATTTGCTATTTTCACTCATGTATGTTCTTTAAAGAAAAATAAAGTCAGGTCATTTATAGTACCCCTGCAGCTGTTTGTGTTTATTTTATGCCCCTTTTTCTGTTTAAAATCTTATTTAATTGTAACCAATTTAAGAATGGCTCTCTGGCAATACAAGCAAATGAATTGCTTCGTGTTGTACACAAATAAAATATTCAGCTAGGCATAATGACTGGATTGAAGTGTCACAATCATTTTTGATCGCATAGTATATTAAATTTAATAATTCTAAACAGCTTTAATTTATCATATCTAATTATAATAATTAAACTTTTAATGCACCAATATTTAAAATAAATATTTTATGATAAATTTTGAAACTTAAAGATATTAATTTGCCCAAATAAGAATAATTAACTAATTTTACTAAGATTCTTTTAAGATAAATGACTGGATTCAAGTGTCATAATCATTTTTGACCATACAGTAACATAGTATGTTAAATTTAATAATTCTGATCGGAAATCCTTTAAAAATAGCTTAAAAATAGATATGTATAGTCTTATTTTTTAATTTAAAAAATCAATTTTAAGAAGAAAAAAAGTTTTGAAACTTTATTTTAAGACGTATTAATTTACCCTAATTTAAGTATATTAAGTGTATTAAAATACTTTTAAAACTAAATATGTACAAATCTTATAATTGTAGTTATAAACAGTTAATATAAATATAATTCTTGAAATTTTACAAAAATATATGTCTATTTTAAAAAATAATCAACTTGTGTTGAAATAAGAATTTAACTTTATAATTTAACCTTAATATACAATTGCAGTTAGATTATATTCTATATATGGGTAAAGTAAAGATAAATATTGCAAAACACATGTATTAATTAAATATTTAAATTAAGATAATATTGACCAAAATAACGTTTGCTAAATTTCAAACAATTTCTTTTATCACATTTATGTATTTTGGAAATATTTGTTTTTTGTTTAATATCATAACATTTATTTTACCCAGTTTATTAAATCATAACCTACATATTTTGTACTTTTCCGTTTTTATTCTAAATTTTGTTAAAATAATTAATATTTTTTTATTTATACATAACATTCCCAACTTCACGATTTAAAAATTGTATAGATTTTATCAAAACTTCGTAAAAGAAGTGACCAATCTAAAACAAAACTCGATATTTTCGGGTGTAACTGCGAAATGGCATCGGAATCAAATAAATCGGCCGTCCGTAGCAGTAAAACCGTATCTGGCAATCGATTTTCCGGGGCAATCTCCATAAAAAGCAATACCTTTTCGAAGTTCTAATCTGGCGCCATTAAGCAAAAGGAAACTTTTATCACGTTCCGAATTAAAATTTTCTCAGGGCCTAATATATATTTTCGGCATAACGTAAACAGGCCGAAATTTCCCTTGGTAATTCGGACGACTTTTACGGTCGTGTGCTTATGCGCAGTAATCCTCAATCAAATATTTATGGGAACGCAGAACAAGAAATATGACTTTCCGAGAAAAACTTGCGACGCCCGTCTTTTGTTCTTACTTTCAATTCGGGCCTTTGATGTTTTAAAAATACACTTTTCGGAGATCGTAATTGTTGAACATGAAACAGCTTTAGGCTACGGTAAATATTGCTAAAATTACATCGATCAACTGTTTAATGACGACGAAAATAAAGTCGCCACTGCAATAAAACAATGCCGCATTTTGCGAAGGTCAAAACTGGTGCAGTTCATTAAAATCCTGACTTACATACTTGTACGATGATGAAGCTGAATTAGTTCAAGGCGCATTAAACTACTAATTTAAAGATTTGTCATCGGCGATATTAAAACGCAGCACATGTGTTCGCCGCATATTTCATGTTTCTACTCTTTTTTCGATTGGTACAAGCTCATTTCCTGTGCGAGCTGAAAGAAAACGACTCATTCTAACGTAAATTAACCGCTTGTAATGGGTTTCGCAATTTTAATAGAAATCTCTATGGATATTTGTAAGGTGATAAATTTTAAAGTCAGAAAAAATATATCAGTAAATAAACAGGCCCGAAACCAAAAACAAATATTTTTCTCTTTATTATTTAAAAATTGAATTTTTTAATTAATAACAAATACTGATATTATTTATTGGTTTACCTTGAAGTTTGTTGATTTTATTATAAACACTGAAAACAATTTTTTTTTCAGCAAATGAGTCTGTATTTTTTTTTAATTAAAAAAAAATAAGTGCTCCAATTTTGGAAATATACATAAACGAATCCTAAAATAAGGTTTTTTGGTTTTTAATTGATTTTTTATAAATTTGACTTTTTACAAGATTTAACTCCATGTTCAAGATGAATAATTAATATACAAATATATGTATCATAATTTTCAAAACATATTTCTAAAATTAGATTATAAAAATATTCTCTTTTTTATATTTCATCACTTGAAGACAAATTCATAAGAATAATATGTAAAGTTATATTATTCTTAATAAAAAAGCAAAATACTAACATTAACTGAATATTTAATATTTGAAGATATAGTAGATTCAAAGATTTATGTACTTTTTATAAAAAATAAATTAAATAAAAAAAGTCAATAAGCAATATGTTTTTTTTTTCAGTTTAATTTTGAAATTTAAAAACATAAAGCCAAAGTATAAGTTTAATTTTTTATATTATTAGAAATATATTATTTTCTGAGAAATTATAAAATATTTATTATACAAATCCATACTATAAGTCTTTTTATTAAAATCTAATATTAATTAATATTTTTGGACATTAAGTTTAATGTTTAATTTTATTAGAAAATTTATTTTTTTTTTTCTAATCAACACTGCAAGATTTTTTATATAAACCTAATATTTTTTAAATATTTTGGGAAATTAATTCGTAGAAAACAGTTTTCGAGTTCAAAAATCATTAAAATTTTGTAATGTAGATCCAGAGTAACTAAATTCAATTTTTAATTCAATTATAAATATATTATTTTATGACAAAAAGTTTAATTTAATATTTCATTCAAGTTATTTTAGTTTCAGTATACTTATTTTTCAGAAAAATATGTAAAATTCCATTTTTCTTTTTAAAATACAAAATATTTATTAAAGTTCATAAAAAACTAACCATGTACCAACCTCACAATCAACACTACAAGATTTTTTATATAAATCTAATATTTTTTAAATATTTTGGGAAACTAATTCGTAGAAAACAGTTTTCCAATTCAAAAATCATTAAAATTTGGTAAGGTAGATCCAGAATAACTAAGTTCAATTTTTAATTCAATTATAAATATATTATTTTATGAAAAAAAGTTTAATTTAATATTTCAATCAAGTTATTTTACTTTCAGTAAATTTATTTTTCAGGAAAATATGTAAAATTCCATTTTTCTTTTTAAACTACAAAATATTTATTAAAGTTCATAAAAAACTAACCATGTACCAACCTTACAATCAACACTGCAAGATTTTTTTATATAAATCTAATATTATTTAAATATTTTGGGAAATTAATTCGTAGAAAACAGTTTTCAAGTCTAAAAATCATTAAAATTTGGTAACGTAGATCCAGAGTAACTAAGTTATATTAGTTTCAGCAAATTTATTTTTCAGGAAAATTTGTAAAATTCCCTTCTTCTGTACAATTACAAAATATTTATTAAAATTCATAAAAAACTAACCATGTACAAATCTCACAATCAACGCTGTAAGATTTTTCTATTTGAATATAATATTTTGAAAAATTTATACGTGAATATTTTTTGGGTTCATAAATCCTTAAAATTTGAAGAAATTAAGTTTAATTCATAATCTTTAAATTTAATTTAATTTATATATTTACTTTATTCTTCAAGAAAATTTGTAAAATTCAATTTTTTTATTTAAAAAAGGCATCATTATTATTTCTTTTAAAAAATCACAAATATTTAATAAAACTGATAGTCATTATAAAGGAAAAGAAAACGTATTTGAACAAACATTGACTTGAAAAAGCGGCTCCATTGACGGAAACCCCTCGAAAGCCAACATCGTTTCACGCTACAAGAATCCGAACATTAAGAAACCGATTTGCCGGCAGGACGAAAAAATCAAAGCCTCCATCCCCCGCATTAATAGGTGATGAGGTCGTGCAAGGACCGTCGGGAAAACGCTGCAATAAACACACTTTTGAGTGACTAGAAACGTGTCGGGGACCATTGGCACGAGTTACGCGTGTCTTCTACATAATAAAACCCGGTCAAAATCCACGTGCAAAAATAACGCTAATCTCCCCGGGGGTGGCAGCCTAAAAAAGGGATTGTTATGCGGGACTGTGCATATTGATTTTGTCAGGTTGCACCCCCGAACAAGAAAACAACGAAGGCCCTCAATAAAACCGTTTTCTTTCGTCTCGTACTTTAACGTACACATCCGTTATGTGCTAATCCTCCGTCGCCTTGTTCACCGTGAAAGTTGGCCGTCGCGAGGGCGAGTCTCGTTCATTCAATTTCGACAAATAAACAAGCCGCGAACGGCGACCGATATAATTTATTGTTCGTTAATAAATCCGATTTGTCGGTCGGTTTGCCTCTGAAGTTTTACATTGAAATCGAATTTTATAGACGGCAACAGACCGATTTGATCGGGAGTGGCAGGAAACGTGATTAAATTTTTTCAATTAAATCGGCCGAACGGACTTTTTGTTTTCGGCGTAACAAGAATAGAAACCGTGCTTTCCTCGTTCGTAAATAGCACGGTCGTATGGCAATGTCCGATATTAAAACCCACCGAGAAAATGAAAATAAATGCGTCTCGGCACCGTGAGAACCACCACGTAATTATCTCGTCACCTTCGCCGTTTCATAATAGACGCGTCTTATTTCGAATGCGGCGTCCCACCATTAATATTTCACATATTTCGAGGCGGTCGACGAAATACACGACATTCCCGGGACATGTTTAAAAGTTTGATATCGGATTAAATACCGTTAACTCGTGATAGCTCTATTTGTTTATGATTGCGATAAATGTGCCGGCATACGGTTCATCTGTGTGATGCTGGAATAAATAATGTTTAAGACAAAATAAATTTATTTTGTAAAGCCAACAATAAGTGGCACAGGATGGAATAAATCGCCATTAAAAATAAAATTTACTGCTTTCTCAGTCGAAAGAAGGTCAGTAATTAAACAGAGATTTTATGATTTTATAAATCTACTGGTTCATTACAACGACTTTATTGTTTTATATAATTTTATTCAGATAATGTAAATCAGATGTATTATACTTGAAAGTAATTGTGCTGAAACTGGTTAAATACATAAACAACACAAACAGAAACTGGTTTTAAATTAATTATTAAAATTTTCCCTATAAAGTCCTGAAAATAGTCTTTAGTTGTCAAAGGATTCACTTAAATTTTAACTACTTTTACTATATTAAATAAATTAAAGTTTACTTAAAATATTAAAATACCAACAGATTAAACTTGTTCAATAAGTAGCCCACAGTTAAAAAATAATTTGCAGCTTTCTCAGAGACAAATAGGCAGACTTAAAAAGTTTTTTATGATTTTATATAACATAAAGAATATTACTTCGACCTGGTTGAATAAAAATAACGCAGCAAAAGAAAACAGAATTTAATTTAATCGTGAAAATTCATTTCATGAAAAATTAAAAGTCTGAATAAAATCCGATTAAAATATTTCATTATGTTTTAATTATTTTCTATTTAAAAACACACACCATCCATTAACTATGTTATTTTTTAATTATTTATAATGAAAGTGCTATTTTTGTTATTAATAGGGAATGCATAAATAAATTTATAAAATAAATATTCAGTGCTACAGATATATAATTTTAAGTTATAAATAATAAATAGATATAAATGTATAAACTTGAAAGATTTACATTAAGAAGCATGAAATAAATTTTAAAATAAAATGTACTCCTCGGGCTAAATATTCTTATTTTTCTGGTCATATTTCCACTTTAATATTTATGGAATTTTCATCAGGTATTGTGAATAACTTGAAGAACTGTACATTGACATGACGTTGCTGAAACGGGTGTTGAATAAAATAACAACTACAAATTGAAACAGGTTTTAATTTAATTACGGAAATTCGTTCCCTGAAAATGTGATAAGTCTAAAATCTGATTAAATTTCAGTTCGTTTTCATAGTTTCAAGGTTAATATCTAAAGGAATAATTATATAGTCTGACACAGAATTAAAAAATAGTAATAGTTATGTTCAAAAAATACTTACAACACTAAAGATATTTTTGTAGAACATTTAAAAATCAAAAAAATAAATAAATTGGTAAATAATATATTAAACTATTTAAATTCTTTAATAAAATTACGTGAATTTAACAAAAACTTTCTAATTAAATATACAGTAAAATACATTAAACTTTTAATTGAGTTACAGAAAATCGTTCTCTAAAAATGTAAAACTATTAGATGAAAGTTTTCAGATAAGAATAAAATAATAAATTATAATATTCTCTTATTTTTTAAAAATGGGAGAGAATTTTATTAAATAAATCAAATTGGTTAAAATTTTTAACCCCCATTTTTAAAAATATGGGAGAATTTTATATGTTAAATTTTATTAAATAAATAAAATTGGTTGGTTCAAAATTGAAAGAGAAAAAAATGTATTTAAATTTGAATATTTCACAATTATATTCATAAAAATAATGTTACTATTTTTAACTTAATTAATTATTTAATTAATTTTTTTAATATTACTGCTAAAAATAAATAAATAACATATTTATAAATTAAATATTTTGTCTAATAACAAAATATGAATCAATGTGATACAAATATATATTTTGATATATTTTAATTATTTTAACTCTAAAAAATAAAATTAAATTAAAATTATTTATAATTTAAGATAAAATAAACAGTGAATGATGAAAAACAGATATTCTATTATTCAAATCCAATTTTATTAATGAAATAAATGATCAGTTAGTAAAATTATTGAAACTTAATGTTCAAGAAACAGTCCTTTGCAAAATCAAATAGTTTTTTTGATTTTCTCCTTTAATTTTTTGAATATGAATAATATTTATCCATTAATTAGTAATTTGAATATTTTTGTAGTTGAGTAGTGTATAAAAGTTGAGAATATCAGAATATTTTTATAAATAACTCTATCCAACTGGAATATGAGTGTGAAATAAAATAATTTTAAAACTATTACGGCCGTCAAGATAAAATAAATGGTGAAGGATGAGGAAAAGATTAAATAAATATTTTTTAAACATGTAATTTTGAATTTTACTTTTAATAATAGAATTTATTATTAAAAGTCGAATTCAAAATTACATGTTGAAAAAATATTTATTTAAAAAATAAAACTTATTTTATTAAATAAGTTATCCCTTTCCACATTTAATATTCTCAATAACACCAATATAGTTTGAGTATTTCAGTAGTTGATCAAAGTGTAAAAAGTTAAGAATCGTAGTATATTTTTAGAAATAACTGTATCCAACTGCAATACGTGAAAAACACCATAGTGGAGCCGCCACGACTATTATTTATTTGCAGTACAATTGAACACCGATAGCACAAATTTTTAATGCACTTATCTTTATTGAAACAAGTGTTATCTCGGGCGCTTCTGCCACAAAAGCATTTGCTTAAACACACACGAAAAATGAGTTGTTTAATATTTGTCCTCTGTCACACATCTACTTGAAGACCAAAAAAAAAAAACTAAGAACAATGGAATTTTGTTTAACTGCTGAACAATAATATTTACATTGTATTTTATTGACACCGGTGAATGGTGTTTATGTAGAAAGTGCTAATGACTGGCTTTTCAAATTGACACTAGTAAGACATTACTATTACGACACAAGCCAAAAGCTATCAATGTTTTTTATTTTCAGTCTTGTATATCACATCCGCATATTAATAAACCGTTTCGCAACAATTAATTAACGAAGTTGGAATTTTAATGTGAGACGGTGTAAGGACGTAATTTTGTGGTGGCATAAAATTAACGTCGGAAAAATTGGTGCCGAAGAGAAATGGCACGGACATATTTAATGGGCGACGTATAATAAATTCATTGAGAGGCAGACTGCAACAGATACAATTAATTATTGCGGCTGATAAATCTTAATCTATGTGGAGGACGTAATTATTATTCTTGTCGGGTTTGCGATCGTTGTGCGAAAACTTTTTCTACGATTGCATTTCCTTGTGCACCGGAGGTATAAATAGGGATATCATTTTGTTCTGCACACGTCCAATCTTCTGTTTGTGTTTATTTTCGGGGAGACGGCAGTGATTTATATGCCTGCATGTAATAAAGCAAGGTTTCGTTAGAAGGCCGACATTCCGTGCATTAACGTAGGTTAAGAGAAAAGTGTAACATCCACACCGGGTTATTGCAACGGATTTTATGCAATATGCAGGTGTGCCCAACACGTTGTCTGCTAATTAGAATTTTATTATGGAATTTTTGATCAAATTGCTGCTGAAAAATCTAATATACTTGTTTAAGCATAAATATGAAATTTTTCGAATACATCGACTAGTTTTTTAATTAAATTTGTCAAAAAATAAAGGTTTAAAAAGTTTAAAACATATTTTTATTTACTGTTAAAGCTTTGACAATATAAAAATATTTTTCCACTTTTAGCGAATTTACTGAAAATATTATATTATTATTAAATTATTATAAAAATAATTATTATTTTTTTATAATAAGCAGTTAAAATAAAATAAATGATTTATTTCAAATTTATTATGAACAATTTATTTTTCAATTTTAGGGGCAGAATTTCTTTAATTTTTTTAAATATGAATAATATGTATCCATAAATTAATTCGATTGATACTTATAGTTGAGTAGAGTATAAGAATTTCAGAATATTTTTATAAATAACTCTATGCAACTGGAATATGTGAGTATGAAATAAAATAAATTTAAAACTGTTGTTAATGATCTCAAAGTACTTTATAAAAAAAAAATAAAAATTTATTACATATTTCAAAAATATTATGAACAATTTATTTTTCAATTTTATGTACAGAATTTTGTGTTTAAAAAAATAACATTTTTATAAATATTATCAAAAAATTTTAAAACTTATTTTTTTACATACTATTTAGTTTTTGGAATTTTAAAAATATATTTTTCACTTTTAATGAATTTACTGTAAAAAAAATAAAATTTTTTTTTTAGAATAAATAATTATTAATAATTTCCTTTATATTCTATCTTGGAACAGACGTATTTTTCAATTTTATTTATGTACACAATTTTATGTTAAAATTGGTTTAAAAAAACATATTTTTAGAATAAAACTCAAATAAAGGGAAAAAATAACACTTTGTAAATATTATCAAAAATTTTTATTTACTATTGTGTTTTTGAAATTTTAAAAATATAAAAATTCATTACATATTTCAGATATATTATGAACAATTTATTTTTCAATTTTATGTACACAATTTTATGTTTAGGTTGATTAAAAAACATATTTTTGGTATACAACTTAAAGAGAAATATAATATGTTCACAAATATTATGTCAAAATTGTTAAAAATTTTAAAATTTATACCATATTTAAAATAAATTATTTATGAATTATTTTTAATTTTATGTATCTAATATTTTGTCTAAGTTGATTAAAAAAAAAAAAATTTCTTTTGATTAAATCTTAAAGAGTAAAATTAACACAATTTTACTAAAAACATTATTTTTTTATTATTGTGGTTTTGAAATTATAAAAAAATATCTTTCAAATTTTAACAAATTTTTTGAAAAAAACTGAAAAAAATCAGATTCAGAATAATTAATAATTATTTTTCAAACATTGACACAATTTCTTTTATTATTCACTCTTAAATTATATTATTACAAATAATGCTATTACATTATTATATTATTATAAATAATTATTTTTCAATTTTATATATACAATTTTATGATTAGGTCAATTAAAAAAACCTTTTTTATTAATATAAATGAAGAAAGAAAATAACACTTTAAATTTTACTATTATATTTTAAAACCTATTTTTTATCTTTTATTGTGATGTTCAAATGAAAATGTTTCGAATTTTGAAATTTATATTCAAACATTAATATATTTTTTTTAATTTTTATAAAAATTATCAAAATTTAAAATCTTATTTTTACTCGACTGAGTTTGAAATTAAAATAAAATTTAATTTTAAATTAAAACCTAATAAGACGTCTATTTTCAAATTTGAAATATTCAGAAACAAATAAATAAGTTGTTAAAAATTTATTTGTGGTTTTCTAAAATTTATTGAAACAGTTATCTAGTGTTGTAACATCTTAAATTTAAAATTATTTAACCAAAACAACTAAGAGCCATAATAAATTTTAGAATTTATAAAACCGGTGAAGCGGTATTTTTACGTTTATGTAACCGATTTATATTATTACCAATAATAAGTTAAGTATTTGACGATTGTACACCATAAAATTTTATTTTCAGCAGAATAAATAATTATTTATACATTCTTAGAATTCTATTGTGTTCACTTCAATAAAACTTAAAATATTTTTTTAATAATAGTTTCATAATATAAATTTTTCTAGCAATAAACTGTTACATTCATTAATAATTAATGTTATTTGATCTATATACGTATAATTGATTGTGGCCATTTAATTCTTAAACGTTTTTTCATCAGTATATCATTCTCAGTAGTAAAACAGAGTACCGACGTCAAAGTGCTCATTAACACAATTAAAATATATCTTTTCTCCGTACAGATTTATCGGCCAAACGGACAGAAACCGGACAATAAATAAAAAGTATAAGCCGACTGCAGGCGATAAGCTTCATTACGTACGCGGACCGCATGTAAGTGATATTATTTTCTATTTTTAAAATCACCCTTTCACCACGACGCTTACTGAGCGACGAGTTTATCGGAATTCTTCAATTGTGCTAATAAGAAACGCAAACTAATTTCAATAGACCACCAGAGCGTCGGTGCTGTGGAAATATGAGAGCACTGCTGCCTCACAATATAAACAACATCGGTTTCCGCAATTTAACACCTCATGCAAACAAACCGGAATAATACACTCAGTTCGTGCTGCAGCAACTGATTAAACACAACTAGCAATTCTAGTAATACAGTAAAAAAAACATCTAGTTAGTCAATTAGATTTTAACATAGTTTCCGGATTGTGAGATGCTTAGGAAAACAATTTTCTGACGACACAATTAACAGTTAATCCGCAAATTGGTTAAGGGATTTGTTTTAAAATTGCATTATCATTTTATTAAGCACCAAGTTTCGGTTATTAATTGGCAGTAAACTTTTAAGATCGATCCGATTTGAACCCCTGAGACGTTGTTGTCCGTCCCTTCGGCGCCCAACTTCCATTATAATTTTATCGTCACTCATATTAACAGGAAACTTCTTCGAACATTTCGATAAGGTACAAGAATAACGGAACGAAACGTGCACACACAACATCCGCAACAACCCACGCTCATTGTGAAAATCGGTTTCCAAACCTCCCAAGCAAATTTCTTCAAGTCGCAGGACTAAAAATAACGTTACACATCCAATATGGCTATATTTAACATAAAACATGGATATTGTCGTAGTCTAAATATGGAAAACTCGGATGCCATTCGACTAGTTTACAACGACAATGGAAAACATGTCTTTTGTCCGTCTTTCGGAATTCAAAGCGTTTGAATGGTATCATGTTCCCACAACATTCGCCGGCATTGATTGTTTTGCCGGACTGTACGACGGCATAAATGATCCGGCGTACATTTATACGCAACTCGGGGAAAAACTTAATCCACTGAATATTCATAATAATTTATATTTACGTCGCAATTAAATTTATTCCATGGTTAATTTTCAAAATGGTTTGGAAATCAGGAGCTATATCGGACTCATTTGCATGTATAAATAAATTGTTGGTTATTTATTTGATCATTAACTGAATGGGTATTATTTGAATTAAATGTAAATGGTAATCTTGTATGAGTTTCGTAATTGGGCGGTCCTTGTTGTGGGTCCTCATGGGAGAATGAGCGGCAATGATGTTTGATCAATGGAAATTTACAGTAATTTAAAATTAAATAACTTTTTATGATTATTTTTATTGACAGTTACTCATAATTATGCACAAAAAAATGTTTGGGCTTCAATTTCAGTGAAATATTGGAACTTTTTAAATATTGCTTGTAAGAAAAGCTGAAAATTTAGGAATATTATGTTCACATCAGAAGACAATAATATTTTTATTGCCCATATGAAATTCTAGAAATGTTATATCTTAAATAAATCTCAGATAACACCTGAAATAGACATACCATTTGATGGGCTTAAAGTTTATATTTATATTTTTCTAATTCAATTGAAAAACTTAAAAATTGAGAATCAATAAAACTGAAAAAATACTCCAATCTTCAACTTGAAATACTTTTATATATAAATCCTGAACATTTCGTAACCAAAACTTTTCTATTAATACTTCTAGAGTGTTCACTTACTTAAGTAATAAAATAATCTTAATGGCCTTTCAAAATTCGTTTTTAGTGATAAGAAATCACTTTGTAATTAGTTGTACTTTTTAAAACATAGAGTAAGATAAATAAAACATAAATTTGTAAACAATATTAGTTGTGTAATAGTGTATAAAAATTGAATATAGTTATTTCATTATTTGTAGATAAGTGGTAGGAAAACAAAATTAATTGTAAAAGGTAAGATAAACAAGATATCACAAATTGTTTTATAATTTTATATAAATATTGTGTTATAAAATATATAAGAGTTAGAAATCCTTGCTATTATTTAATAAAACGTTAAATAAATGTTTAAAACATCCATTGAATTAATGTATCTAATCTCTTGGAATAAATTTTCATAAAAGTTATTATATTTATGTAGGAAATATTATATAAGAGTTTAAAATAGTAATAATTTTATTATTTTTGCCATTTTTTGACTGTTAATTTTATTATATATGGGTTGTTAAGAAGAGTCGCAAATAGGAACCATGTAGTTCACCTATTTGGATTTTTAAAATAAAAGATTTACTTCGTTAACATTCAAGAAATAATTAAAACATTTTCAAATCAACATTTACATCGACTCTTTAAATTTAGATTAAAAATAAAAAAATAGCCAATGAACAATCAAATAAGAAATTAATAATATTATTCTTATAAAATATTTTCTTAAAATAAAATGTCATTTGTGAGTAAATTATTTGTATAGAGTCGCAGATAGGAGCCCTGCGGTTCACCCTATTTAAAATAGGTCATAATTTTGAAAAAATATTTGGATTTTGGAATAAATTTTCATAAAAGTTATTATACTTATGTGGAAAATATTATATAAGAGTTTAAAACACTAATAATTTTATTACTTTTGCCATTTTTAAGTGTTAATTTTATTAAATATGGATTGTTAACAGGAGTCGCAAATAGGAACCATGTAGTTCTTCTACTTAGATTTTTAAAATAAAAGATTTACTTCTTTAAAACTCAAGAAATGATTAAAAAATTCTCAAATCAACATTCTTATAAAATATTTTCTTAAAATAAAACGTCATTTATGAGTAAAGTATTCGTACAGAGTCGCAGATAGGGGCCTTGGGATTTACCCAATTTAAAATAGATCATAATTTTGAAAAATTATTTGGATGATAATCTTTCCTTTTTTTACCATGTCCATTGCCTACCAGTTTTAAACATTTTGAAGAGCAATTAAGAAGTTCTTCAAAATAAAAGATTTACTTTTATGACGCCCAAGAATTGATTCTCTCAAACCTGAATTCAACCTTCCCAAACGTGGAAAAAATGGAACGTGTAGAAAATTAATACAATTAATTTTATAGGGTGGAACAAGTAGAAAATTAATACAATTATATTTATGGGATGTTGTCTTCCTACAAAATGTCATTTATGAGTAAATTATATATGAATGGTCGCGGAGAGGAGCCATGTGGTTCACCCAATATAATCACGTATGAAATAAATATATTAAAAGGGAATTTATAATTTCCCAATTTTTTAAGACAAAATTTACCACATATTTGCAAAGAAACGTGCACAAACACGCATGTAACAAGGATGCACATTTCAATAGTAATTAAAATAAACATCTCTATTATCATGAGTCACCGACGTGAACCATGAGGTTACATTGATTTGTATGGTACTGAACATAAATAGTGGTACTAGCAAAGAAAGAAGCAATTTATTAGCGATTAAGAAAACACAGAACTAGTTCTATATAAATAACCCATTAATTAATTGAGTGGTAGTTAAACATATGCATATTCAGCATGCATAAAATTGCGCTGGTCAGATCGTACGAAGGTGGAGGTAATAAACAAACAGTAAAAGCGGCTGACAGGTGAGCTGCTTACAAAAGTAAGGTTATCTAACAACACTACCTACAAAAAACATGAATGAAACTAACCAAAAGAAACGAAAAATATCCAAACGACAGTGAAACTGGTAAATCCTTTCTTCATAATTGAAGCACGGAGCAATCTTACAGGTATCCCATGTCAACTGTACTTGGTATCGGGCAACACAACACTAAAATCCGTGGTCTCACAGCATGTTCACAGGCCCTGGACGCTAGTTCAGGGCATAACGGGGCCCTTCCACACGTAAAACACCACTAGAACACACACATGTGCCCGTCAACTGCACCTTGGTATGCAGACGTATGAGGAACGAGTCAGCGAATGGAACGTAGTGTGGTATGGTCTGTCGTATGGCGTGCGCTCATGTGCACAGTCGACGGAAGAGTATTTCGAGTCGTGTGTTGGATTATTGACCGGCCGATGTAGTGTCTTGCGCCTGGTGAACAGTGTCGGGTCCCTATGTCGATCAGGGCCGGATTTAGGGGAAGATGGAAGGGCCGCGGAAGGTGGTCCCGAGTCGTGTGGGCGTCGCAGATTCGGATGGAAGAACCGCGGACCCTTCACGGCCCTGATCCCGTCCTCGATCTGATACGTATGGGCACATGTGACGTGCACACGAAGTTACGTAGGGGTGGGTTTTTATCGGGACGGCGGCGATCTGGCGATGGGGTACTTCATGAAATGGGCATGAAAACGCCATTTGTCTGTGAATAATGCGTAAATCAGTCGTCTTAGTCATGCAGACTTTTAATCAGCGCCTGGCGATTGGGTATTTTTGTAACATTTTATCAATTTTGAGGCCGTAAAATTGGCTGTAAATCTTCGGAGAGAACTGTTATATTTTATTATTTTGAAACCATTAAATTATACGTGAGAGTATCATATTACTGCATACTTTAAGTATGAAATGCATACGTTTATTGATTAAAAACTGTTCGTTGTTAATAACAAAGTAACCAAATTGTATGCTGACAATAGTCAAAGAAAGCTTTATAAATATACAACCTGTGCAACAATTCTCAATGACGCCATTTAATCTAAGATTAAAATAAACCAAAGCTTTGTTTTGCAGAAAAGCTCCTAAAAAAGAAAAGTAAGATTCACAATTTCTCGTTGAGTGAACTTGTATCATTCTTAAATGTTTGTTATATTATTTTAACCAATCAAAATTATTACATTCTTCAAAAACTCAAATAAATTATAACAACAATCACTTGGCTTAAATATTTTCATTTATAGCAATATTTGTCAAAAGATTGTTTTAATAAATGAAAAACTAATATATCAAGAGTTAAAAAAAGTATCACCAGCTTTCAAGGGGTGTTAATAAGTTATGATATTAAACTCATTTTGAAGATACGAAGGATTGTTTCTTTTTAAAAGCTTAGTGAGCTTTTATTCACCGTTACAAAATATACTTTAAAGAGGTATAGTAAAAGTTTGTGACAATTTTTTAACATCTCATATTTAGTAATTTTTTTTTCGACTGTATTTGGATACTCAATATAAAAAATTTACTTGTTTAACACTCAAGAAATGACTAAAACACTTTATTCACTGTTACAAAACATACATAGTAAAAGTTTTTAACATCTATATTTAGTGAAATAAAACCTCTCTTCGTTGTTCATTATTATAATTGAAAATAAATGTTTTTATGAATATGAAAGAGAAATACAGATTTTGTTTAAATAAACAATTACAAACAAAAACATGTTTGTCATTTGTAAATCATATTTTTGATAAATTATTATCACCTAAATAACTTTAATACCTAAAAAACTTCAATATTTACTGGAAATTTTGAAAAAATATTTTAAGAGTTAATCATTACTTCGAAATTAACTCTTAAGAATAAATATTAAATTTTCTGTTGGTGGAAATATATATATAATGAATATTTATTTTAACATTATTAATTAATTTTATTTTTTAATTTATTAAAAACATTAGTCGAATTTATATGCATTACCCTAATTATTTTTAAAATATTCTGGGTAAAGATGAACAAGATTTCAAAGAGTTAAATAGTACTCCAGTTTCTAAATAAAGAGAAGAAACGTGTTATTATATATAGATAACACTTACTTCAGGTATTTTTTTTTTGTAGAGTCAACAATATCAATGTTGTGGCAGTTATTGAATTGATAGAAATTTGGAATTATCAAACATGATGGATTAGAAATATATAAGAACATTTTTTGAACATTTTCACACATTTCAAAATATTATTTGTAATCATAAAACAGTTTCTAAAGAAAACTTTTATGAAAAAGCATAAATAACTTTGATACCTAACAATCTTCAATAATTATTGCTGGAAATGTTGAAGGAATATTTTGAAATAATAAGTATCAAATAATAATTCTATATTTAGTGATATAAAACTCTTCTTCGTTGTTCATTATTATAATTGAAAATAAATGTTTTTATGACTATGTATGACAAATACAGATTTTTTTAAATACACCAACAAAAACAAAAATAATGTTTGTCTTTTGTAAATGACAATCTAGTCTGAAAAAGCACCAGACATATTTATTTAATAGAACAAAATAACAATGAAAAAACTCATATTTTATTAAATCACATTATATGTATGTGAAAAAAATGTATTTATTATAAGTAATTAAAATTTCAAATTATTACGTGAAAATTGTTAAAAGTTAATTACTTAAATTAAATTCCACCACCAGATTAAAACGGTTTTATCTAAGTTGTTCAATAAGTAATATGTACACAGTTAATATGTATATGAATAATGCACAATTTATTTGCATACTAAGTATGTAATACCTCTAAAATAAAGCCCCAATATAGTATTCTAATTTAATGGCTTACATGGTTTCAGAACATCCACTTACAATTAAAGCTTTTAAATTTTGCAATGTAAATTTCGTTACGCGTTTGGGAATTAACGTTTGTGCACAAATAAAATAAATAGCTGTGCATATGTTTAGTTATTAACATGCATAAAGTCTGAAATTTATAAACTAGCCATTATGGAAGATTATAAATGAATTTATTCAGACCTTTAACCCCTTAAAAATCATGTTTTACATTTTCAATTTTTAGTTAATTTTTGGTACGTGATGCCACAAAAACATCTGTAACATTTTACGGATGAAATTGCCTCTGGTTATTAAATCCGATTATACAAATACCGGAAGTTTACATTGGTGCTATCTTGTTCCACCGGTGGAAATTTAAACAGATACATAACAAATATTCAGCAGTATTTATTCAGCAAATTGGTAGAAACTATAAATTCAAAATTAACGACTCAATAAATAAACTAAAGATATTTTGATTGGCAATAAATTCCCATATTAAGCTTTAAAAACTTTATAGACAGAAAATTTTTTCTAATATTTACATAAAAATCAAGTTCTTTTACAAACTTTTATTGCCAAATTCCACTCACCGTTTTATTATAGTATAATGTGATAAGAAACACGGACAAAAAGACACATTGCGTGAAAAACCGTAATATTATTAGGATCACGTTTTTATACACCGAAAGCTTTGATAAAACAGACTTCGCAGAAATAATAACATTTATATAACTTTCCTAGACTTTTTGTAAATCTAATTTATCTAAAGGGACAGAAATTATTTAACCGTTTTTACTTCCGTTACCTGAAACTGAAAACGATCAATTACATTCGGAACAGACATCGAGAAATCAGTCTGTCTAAGCACCATCATAACTCCCTTGTGTGTACTTTTTGACACCTCATTTTTTCTTCAAATAAAAAAATAATTAATATTAATGTGTTTAACAAAGTTCAAAGAACATGTGATTTATCAGACAGACACATTTTCCCATCAATTTTTGTTCTTAATCTGTTTGTCTGCTGAAAGATATGTCGTACAGTTAAGTAGATTTGGATCTGCATTAATTAACTAACAACAGAAAAAATTTGAAAATCGTTACTCTCAATTTATAACCCCACCGGCTCACTACAAAAAAATTATGTTTCAGAAACATAAATTGAAAATCTGTCTGGCATTTTCCAGAACATTTTTTACGGACCCGAGTTGAAGTAGGTCCGTAATAAAAGTTTATGTAGACTAATAACAAAAAAAAAAATACTGGAAAATAGAGGCACATTCTTGTTATTTAATTAGGTTAGCCATTTTTGGCAGGTTCACCCCCCAAGTATTTCACACCAAATCCTTTTTTATGACTTCCACAATATATTCCGAGCACCACCTGTTTAAGTGACGTAATCTAGATTCCAGATAAGGCCGTTCGGCTCAAGTGTAAGGTGTTAAAATTTACCTGGTTTTAAGGCGTCAGTTTTGGCCGGGAATCTAATAGTAGTTTAGGCAAACGTGAATTGCCTTAACGTGTGTGACGTTACTTTGAATTTGAACAAATAAAATTGCCATGTATTCCAGTCTTTTCTAGGAAACAGTCCAAGTGACAATCCTGGAAGACAATTGTCCTGTTACAAATGGGACCAATATTTTTATTGTTGTGGTCCAAAATGTGCAAGTTCATCAATCTAATGGGGGTGACAGGAAGATAATTTTTGAAACAACTTAGATAGTAGCAGTAAGATAAATTTTGACATCAATTAATTTTTGACAAGGTGACGTCCCATTTTATCATAATTTTAATTTGGAAACTATTCTAACATAATTTATGTACTTTTTTAACGACTTCGAACATCTATTGAGATATTTTTATGATGAATAAAAATAGTCAAATAAAGATCTTAGTTTAAATTAGTTTCCCTGATAATCATTAATAATTAAGACTAGTTGAAATGAATTAATTCGATAATTCGATAATTAAAACTCCGGAAGTAGCTTTTAGACTTTAAATCTTTATTATTGAAAAAATACCTTTAACAGTTAAAGTATTTTAATTATAAACAGGAAAATATTTGAGGAACAAAGTAATTTTAGATTGAAATTTATATGAAACAAAGGTTGGGAATATAACCAAAATTAATAATTATTTGATTCGGTAATGTTTAACAGCGGTGTAAATAGACTAGATAAATTATTAGTAAACTTACCCCACAATAAGCCACGTGTATTCACCATTAACACCCTTGCATAACACACACATAAAATATAACAACAAAATTAAATTTGTGGACCCTCGAAACCTCAAAAATGGCATATTAAACGATTATTAATTAAATTCATCCCTTGGGAGTGCTAAATTTCTAGACGATTTCAGCAAGCTCACACTTACCGTAGTAACCCCTAAATATATATCATCATAGTCGTTATTGAAATGACCCCACAAAAGTTTTATAAGTGGTTATAGCAATAAAATAATAAAATTCTGATAGTACTGGTTTATTTTCTGTGAATTAAATTCGTTCTTTAAAAGATATTCTCTCAATACAAACAATACCCCATCGCCAAACTTGTACATTTGACTGGAGCTTAAAGTTTCGCGTCTGTCCGCATTCTCGAACTTGGACCGTCTGCGAAGTTCAGCGCTTCCTATTTTCAGTAGCTCATATCGTAAACTGCATGAATTGATATTTAAGTTGTGTGTTCAGTTCTCGTCTTACAATAAAGCCCCGTATTTACTCTATCCACCTCGAGGAGGTACTAAACAAACAAAAAATATCAGAATCCTTTTATGTCCTGGAGGTTGGGCGCCGCCGGAGCTTAACTGGAACACACTGCCGGGACGGTGACGGCAGGCTAAAAAGGCCAAAAACAAACAATAATTTCCTTTAAAAATCCATTAAGGAAACGCCGCAGTGGCCATTTCGTACAGGTGTATCGAGAATTATGACGCAAGGAAATTAAATCGGATGCGGGAAGACTCTTTCTCCTTGTTCTTTTGGCCTTTCGCAAACACGCCACTCCACCACGAAATTATATATCACGCTCAGCGTTGTAATGAGGAAAAAAATGGCTAACGTTTTCTTGTTGCAGAAAGTTGAAGGGTTGAGATAAAATCTGTGAAAACTGACCGATGGTCAAACGGTTATAAAATTTAAATCTACCTGCTACCGAAATTTTAAGCTGGTCATTTGTCTCTCCGTCGTCCAGCTGCCGTTTGTTTTTATTAATTTTATCTTTATGGCTTTCGGTGTGGCTTCGGACCTTTTTTCTTATCTATTGTATCTATTTCTGATGAATTTGAAACAACCTTATATAAATTTCTTTAATTAGACTCTAAATAATTGAATGCACATTATTTTTAAAAAGATACAATCTGGAATTATAAAACATAGACTTTTTAAGGCGTCACTTGAACTTTAAAATGTTATGAACTTTGAAACATAAAGACTTTCAGGCTTGAATATGGGCTGAACAAATACTGAAACGTTTAAGAGAACGAATATACATAAATGTCACTGCAATAATATTTATTTTTTGACAATATTTTTTTCTCTTGAAAATAATAGCTGTGAAAAATTTTTCAGTGAATTGAAATATTGAAAAATGTAATAAATATATATTTTAACGACAAATTTATTTAAATTTTTAATCTTTCTTGAAAATAATAGCTGTGAAAAATTTTTCAGTGGATTGAAATATTGAAAAATATAATAAATATTTATTTTAACGACACATTTATTTAAATCTTTAATTGATGGAATGACACAGGAAATTAATTTATTTTATTACCCTAATTATGTTTAAAATATTCTTGATAGAGATGAATAAGGTTTCAAAGAGAAAACAACATCTTTAAGTAATACTCTAGCTTCTAAATAAAGAGTAGAAACGTGTTATTATATTTGGGTAACACTTGTTTCAGGGTGTATTTTTTTGAAGCAATTATTGAATTGATAGAAATTTTGGATATCAAAATTTGGAACTATCAAACATGATGAATTAGAAATACGTAAGAATATTTTTTGAACACTTTTACACATTTCAAAATATTATTTATATTCATAAAGCATTTTTTAATGAAAATTTTTATGAAAAAAAGTTTAATAATAAGAAACTTATCTTCTTAAGAGTTAATTTTGATATAATAACTATTAAATAACCTTTTAGTCTTAATTTTGACCAAATTTTAAAAATTATTTATTTTGAATTGAATGAAAATCCTTAATCATTAATTTTAATATTGAAATTTCGAAAGTTGATTCCGAAATGAGCCATCCAATACGAACATTTGCTCAATCCATTCCGATTACAGAAATGACCGGATCTAACTAGAACCGATAAAATAAGGAATAAAATTGAACATCGGGAAATTCCCCGACATAAAAGACATTAAAATATTAATTGAACACGAAGATATGAATCGTTTTATAAGCAGTACATTATGGTCATTATCCGCGGTCCATTATACGGTACGACTCGTATGTGAAGATAATCGTTTCGGGATACAGAACCTGCTGTGAATAAACTCGGACCCAGCTCTGTAACAACCTTCATCTCCCATCGTCCTCCCACCTGTTCGTAAGCGCGTACGTCTCTTTGTCTGGCACGTTGGCGCGTATTGAAAAGCCCGTGGAAATGGTCTCGTTCCTTTATAACGTATAATCTCTTTCCATTTTAAGAATTACCATATATTACAGATAAACGTAATTGCAGCGAAAAGGACTCCGGTTTTTTTAATTTAAATTAAAGCTCCGAGTTATGATATGAAAATGAGGCGTGTTGTTTTTTTTATTCGTATGTTTTAAAAAATGGGAGATTTGTGGCTTGTTTTACGTGTTGTTTGGCCTCCAGATCGTCGCGATAAGGTTAATTTTGCTAATTAAAACTGACACGTTTATCACGCTTATCTGTGGTATGGGGGTGTGCGTGTGCCAGTGTTTAGATCGGGGTGTGAAATAACTCAAAAAGGGTAAATAAATTAGTCCGCCACTACGTATTTTGTTATGACAAGAGTGCCTCCACAAAATAATTTAATTGTTCAACAAATTTATAATTTTTTTCTGTCATGAAAATCGTTCAGGGTAGTTTCTGCCACATTGGACTTTTTCCATAAAAACGAAAAATTTAATGTATTTGCTCTATCTCCTCTAATTGTGTAGCTTTTAAATTTATTTTATTAGCCGTTTAGAATGAAGGAAACAATTTTCTAAATCTCCAAAGCTGACCTATTACACCAGTTTCAAAGCCATCCTTCTTTTCAGCAGCAGTCCATTATGAAAGAAACTTTGCTGTGAAATATTTGAATTAATAAATGGTTAATTAAGTTCTTCTTTGGTTTACATAATGTATTTATTTGTTCTATAAGCATTTTAATATGTATTATATATTAATCATAATATTTACTCTCAAAGCTTTCCTGCAAAAGTTGGACTTAACACTTATAGTATCTGTTGTCAGAGACTAATTTTTTTAATTTCTATGAAAGTATTGAAGTGTATCTTCTCTAACGAATGCAGCTTTGTGAGATAAATGTTGATATCAGATGGGGTGAGGTTCACATGATACGTTGAAAAAGGTTTCGAATTCCAACAGCTTTTGATTCGCAGATACAACAAAGTGGAGTTTTTACTAAATTCTTGCTCAGATGCTTAAATATCATTGTAACAAAATTCAAACGACTATTTTGAGTGTTTGAACTCAGTTTTCATTCAATAAAGCTCTTAATTCCTCATCTTCAAAGCTTTTTGGTTCTCCCGAACATTCTTTAACAGAAAAACCAAAAACAACCATCTTGAAACGTTGGGAAAAAATTTTACATCTGAATAGAAAGTCTCCGTCAACATTTTGAGGTTCCTCCACCAATTTCTTCAAATCAAATAATAAAAGAATTGTATATTAATAAGATATTTTGTTTCTTTCCATTTCAGTTCTTCAATAAAATCTATAAAACAACAAAATATTGGCAAATAAATTGTCAAATATTACAGCAAAATATCAGTACCATTAACATGATGTACATATTTCAATTAGCTAATTTCATAGATAATTAAGACAATCTATTACCGTACTTTAATTTTAGGTGAATGGTAACAGGAATATTCTTCATTAAAGTACATAATATTTAAATTTAGCATCAATTAATATTTGTCTATTTGGTATCAATAAAGTAACATATTTTGATTACACAGTATATTACATATTTGACGTTAATTGGATTACACTAATGACAATCATACAAATTTCACCCAACAATTAAATTTACTGCCATACTTGTCATATTAATCTGACAGATGTTTTACTGTAACATTATGAAACACAAAAAATATAATTTACTAAAAATTACAGATGTTTTTTCATGTTTTATTTCCAGAATCAAAAACGCAAATAAACCAAATAAAAGGCCTGATAGTCGCTGGATAAATCATACACTTACAATTATGGCATTTATTTACGGAATTTTAAAAAGCTGCCACCGATTATTTTGCTGAAACCGACGCACACATAACTATGTTTTAGTAAATAGACGGAAAATGGGTACCCATTTACAATCGCCGTAAAATATCTGACAAATTGGTGTTGCATGATATTCGAAATATCCAGGAAACTGCTTTTAACCATAATTAAACGGATTTATAACGGTTATCTAAAAGCGGATCTGCGTACTTTAAAAATTATATTTCATCATTGGAATTATCGATTAAAATTGGCGGTGCAGAAATTTATGGCAACAACCTAACGCTTGTTAACTGTTGCCAAGATAAAATTGATTACTCCAAGAACAATTAAAAAAATTATAATTATTATGGTATTTATTACATTGCCATATGTGCAAGTTTGATTATTAAACTGGCACAGTTCAGAAGTGGACGATTTATAATTATGAAATATAACTATCGTGCAACTCGTGCGTTAACAATAATTGCAACCAATAAAATGAGGCACGCAAAATCCTACGACTTTTTTAAAGGATTAATTTGCATGTGAAGGAATCTGGGTTAATCACCACTTTCATTGTTGGAGCAATAAGCATGTCTTCTGCTTTAATGGAAAACTTGGCATGTCTGATATTCTCACTCCAACAATGAGTCCGTATAGCATTATTATTTTAATGATTTGTAACAATGAAAATAAATATTAATAAACCATTCTGTTAGCATAACGACTGAATTGGCATTTCAGGATTTTACACTTAAATTGTCAGTTACATAAGACAAATTTTTAAGCGTTAATAATTTTTCTAAATAATTTCTACTTGGTAAGGAATGTTTTATTGCAATAATATTTTCTGTGGTTGAAGAATATCTTTTGTGTAAAAGCTCGTTAGTTTGAAAGGCTCAAGACAAAATACAATGGCACAATTCATAATTTAAAACGTTTCAACAAATATTTTAAAAGTATTACGTAAAGAAAGATTTTTAGGCACGAATTTTTTGAATAATTCTTTCTCTTTAAGTAATTTCTGTTTAATTAAAACACTTTGTTTACAAAAACTTCTTTATAAAAAATATTTTATTCCAATTATGTTTCCTGTATTTGAAAAATATCTTTCTTGAAAAAGCCCACTTGTTTCTGAAGCTCATCTGAAGTGCAAGCTAGTAATTTAAATTTTAAAACATTCTACGATGTTCAAAGTGTTATGTGTTACTGCTATTTTTTACTAGTTTAAGATTGTGTTTCAGAAAATACTTGTCTGAAATTAAAATTATTTTAAAGGATTCAATAAACCATTTTCAATTATTAAAAAATAGCCTTAATAATTAAATTTTAGAAGTAAGAAACAGCATTAATAATTATTATTACAAATAATTTCTACTAGGTACTAGAAGATATTTTATTCTAATTATGTTTTCTGTAATTAAAAAATATCTTTTTTGTAAAAGCCCACTTGCTTATAAAGCTCGTCTAAAACTCAAGCTGGAAATTTAAATTTTAAAACATTTCTACAATGTCAAAAGTATTATATGAAGAAAGCTTTACTGCTATTTTTTACTAGTCTAAACTTGTGTTTCAAGAAATACTTGTCTACAATTAAAATTATTTCAAGGGTTTCCATAAACAACTTTCAATTATTGGAAAATAACCTTAATAATTATTTTTATAGAAGTAAGAAACAACAATAATAATTATTATTACATAAAGTTTCTACTAGGTACTAGAAAATATTTTATTCTAATTATGTTTTCTGTAATTAAAAAATATCTTTCTTGTAAAAGCCCACTTGTTTCTAAAGCTCGTCTGAAATACAAGCCAGTTATTTAAATTTTAAAACATTTCTACAATGTTAAAAGTATTATATGAATAAAGTTTTACTGCTATTTTTTACTAGTCTCAGACTGTCTTTCAGAAAATACTTGTCTGATATTCAAATCATTACAAGGAATTCCATAAACAACTTTATTGTTCCTACTTCTACATATTTTCTATTGATGATAAAAGTATTTTCTGTTCTCCAATTTGTCTGTAATAAATAAATAAACAAATGCAAGATAACAGTTTATATTTCAAGAAATATTTATATTAATATTTCAAGTGTACTATGTGTAGAATGTTTTTCTGTGAATTAAGTTTGTCTTAAGGGAAGGTGTTGTTGTTGTTGTTCTTGTTGATTAATTAAATAATGTTAATAATAATAATGATTGATGAAGAGATTGCGTTTAGCAAAAATCTTTCATTGTAAAAAAGTGGCTGGGACTTGACCATAGACCATTTAACATCTCCAAGATCTCTTTCACACAGCGGGCGTGCACCGTTACTCAATTATATGAAATTTTCAGATAACCACGACCAGCTCCTTCCGTTTGATGGCGCGTCTTTCGTAAATACGCAATCCATTCATACGAATCGTTTTGTTGTTTGTGCTAGGGTCAATGTAATGTATATTGGGGAATTTGGCCAGCACCTGGGCCGCCATTATTCTCGATCAAAAGGCGTAACACTTCGCAAAATGCCTCCGTCATAATAGGAATAGGTACGCAGACTTTATACCCAGCACGAGCATGAATGGGGGGACGAAAAATTTACGACTCGAAGTTCTGCAGAAAAAAAGGAAATAAGACACGGTGGCCAATTTGTGAATGCAAATATCTTTCCGTGGACGCATATGCAGTTGCGTAACTCGTTGGGCCGGTGATTATTACTTTTTATGATGCTACTTCAAAGGAGGTTCTGGAGTGGCGTTCTGGTTTAATGTTTGTGACAAGACAAGACGTGATTTAGGAACTTCCAGTTTGATCTGCGTCTCCAAAGAGAGAATCAAGCCGGTCCATTTAAAAAGTTTTAACAAGAAAAAATAAATTCTGACATAACGTGTATATTAAGATATTAAATCAGTCCATATTTGCGGTGCAAACCTTTCTCTTCGACAACACACACATCAAAGTGGGTTATTTCGAACAATCGTTCATGCATTAATATCATCAAATTAATTTTAATCACCCATATGATTAAAAATTCAACAATCAGTAAAGCGTTACATAACCACAGGATGTCCCCAAAAGAGGTCCACTTGGCCTAATCGACATTTTTAAAAGAATCATGTCAGTAGTCCAGCCGGCATCGACAGTCCAACGGAAAGATTCTACTAAAAGATCAATTTTTTCCATACCTCCGACCGTTATGTCTTCTTCTATGAAATTATAGTTTAATGGATCAAAGTAACAGGTTTTTAGTGCAGACGGTTGACGATCGAGAATCTGTTTACGTTCATTCGTCTATTGCGCTCTTAACCGTTTACAAGCCAATTTGTCTGTTTGTTTTTTAGTCATGGAAAGCATGATGTCCGTTTATTGGAAAACGGAAGATAATAAGCAGTTTGCGCATTAATGTGTGTTATCTCGGTTGGGAATGTGATGTGCAAAGGAATATGTGGGAAAGTGTTACTTTAATATACAATTAGACCGTAATTATATATGATGGATGTGCGAAAATTTGTGTTTATTATTTTCTTTGCAACGGTGTATCTCATCCCAGGTAATTCTATTTATTTTATTTATTTTTTAACAAAAAATATATTTTTAATAAATATTATATATACAAAACTTATTAATTCAAGTAATTTTTTATAATGTATGTCAAACAAATTCTAAAACATTTTTATTCTTTCTTTATGATATTTTAATGCAATTATTTTGAAATATTTTTACGATGTAATAAAAAATATTATTTAATTTTTAATACAAAATTAATGTTTTTATTTATGTAATTTAATATTTTTAGTATTATACCTTGAAAATAACATAAATAATATTTATAAAAATGAAAATTAATTAAAATAATTAATTTTAATAAAAAATATTAATTTTGGTTTTTTAATATGTATATTTTTTGTGTTTTAAATTTTTGTATAAATTTATTAATTTGTTTAATTCACTAATTATTATTTATTTTTATTATAATTTATAAAAAATAGATTAATTAATAAAAATAAATAATGTCAATTATTTTTTTTATAAAAAGTAAAAAATAAATAATAAAATCTCGAAAATATTATTATATTCATATAAAATATTTCAAAACAAGATGTTTGCATTAAAATATAAATTATTTATTATTTATTATAATTAAAAAAAATGTTTTTATTATTTATAATTATTAACATAATACAAATTTATACTTAATAATCTAAAAATATCAAGTTTTATAGATTAAGAGTAATAACTATATAAATAATAATAATAATTATAACTATATAAATAATTATAATATTAGAATTAATAATGTTAATATTAATTTAATATTAAAATAAAAAAATATTATTATATTCATATAAAATACTTCATAACAACATACCTCTCACTAATTGTTTGCCTTAAAATATAGATTATTTATTTATTTATTAAAATTTAAAAAAATTCTTCCGTTTTTATAAAACAATATTTTTAAATGTAAAACAAATTTATACAAATTATCTAGAATTATCAACTTTTATAGATTATGAGAAAAAACACAAATACATAATCTGATTTTCAATGTTCTGTCGTAATAAATTAAATAAATTAGTTTGATTATAAATAAATCTAATTAATTAATAACTTCAGTATAAAATATAAAACCTCATTTAAATTTAATTTATTAAAAAATCTATATTAGCCTTATATTTTGAACGAAATAAAATAACAAAAACAGATTTTAAA
Source organism: Aethina tumida (assembly GCF_024364675.1). Taxonomy (NCBI): domain Eukaryota; kingdom Metazoa; phylum Arthropoda; class Insecta; order Coleoptera; family Nitidulidae; genus Aethina; species Aethina tumida. The sequence goes on from NC_065439.1 coordinate 27,404,371, forward strand.
TTAAGCTGTTTTTTCTAAATTCAATTAAATATTGATTGATTTTTAGACATAAAATAACACCAAATTATCACCTAAAGTAATCTTATTTTTACAATTTCATATTTTTATTATTAAAATATTTTTGCATTAAATATCGTATTTTTGATAAAATATTGTACTAGGAAATAAACTTTTTTCATTAATAAGTCTTATTAACATGGAATTTGTTTCCTCTAATCAAGTTGATGTTTCCTTAGAAAGTACACACATTTCTCACAATCGATAAACGAATGCAAAATATTATGCTTTCTTCTGTTCCAAATTCACTCATGCACTTATTCACAATTTAAGCCACCTTTCATGGCACTGATTTCGTACGTTTCTAAAATTATTGTCACAATTTCGTTGGACTTTTTAGGGGAAACAGTAACAACATAATTTACCAGCAGTTCGCAATGAAAATCAATATTTCCACAACATTGCCAACAAATAGTTTCCTGTGTTTTAACCGTTTCTCCATTACCTTTTATTTTGTACTCGGTGGAAACTGTTTATCTGAATAAATCACGAAAACCAATCACGAACATAAAAAAGAATGATTACAAATAATTTTGAACTCTCTTTGAACTAGTTGCAACAAAACACGCTCAATTATTGATATCCTGCGATTCAATTTAATATCGGAATTGAAAAATTCACCGGCTTCACTTTGTAATTGATTGATATTTTTATGGAATTAATTGAGTTGTGCAAAACTTGGATCCATCCAACCAATTGGTTTGATGTTGCGTTGTTGTTGAATTAAATACTCTTTTTTGTTTTGTTATACAATGAAAAAGCAAACTAATTACGGTAATCATAAAATTAGCTGGTTTCGAAATTACATAGTACGTTTTAAAATAATTACGTGTTTGGTGTAATTAATTATATGATGAGGAATTATGCTGGAGCTGTAGCATCTAATAAAATTTTAAACCAGGGTAAAATATTGAGTACCGGAAAAAGTAATCTACGTTTTTAACTTTTTAAAATCTTCACTTTATAATCAAAATTTCATGATATAAGAAAATAATTCTGAGTTCTTTGAACTGAAGAAAAGATCAACTAATGGTGGATGAGGTAAACTAATTTTGAAGCTTTCTTTGTGTCTCTAATGCTACATATGGTCTTGCATTGATATGAAGAAGCTGAACTCCCTTTCTGTTGACCAAAGAACCCCTTCTTTGTGTAAATTTTTCAATTTGACAGCTGTAGACAGTTTCATCAATTGTTTGGCCTCTTGGTAGAGAGTCATGATGTAACATTCCCCTATAAACTTTTTTGATGTAATTTAAAAAACGTCATTTTTCTTCTGATAGTATAAGTATTAATAATAGCACCTCATAGAATTGTGCATGGTTAATGTGTCTACAAAAAGTGAACTTTCCAGCATCAAAATTGTTGGCTTTATAGACCTTTTAGACAATAAATCTGACAAAATTTTTGAAAATAAATTAATAACTCAAAAACTATTGAAATTAAGTATAATACATGGTATTGTCATTTTATTTGCAATTATGTACAATTAAAAATTCGAAAATATACCGGGTGTTCCACTGAAAATAAGTTAGGAGAATCACCCTATATTTATATGAAAAATTTTCTTACAGATTCAGACAGTGGCATGTGGAATGTGATGGATATAAGATATTGGAGGTGCGTTTTGAAGAAAACATACGTTTGCCCCGACAACGACATAAGATTTTATCTATACACCCCGTAAGTTCCAAATAAACAGCAACATCACAGGGCTGAACGTATTATTCGAACGTTTTACAGAGAGACTGGAACCAAACGGCTGAGAATCGACGTCCGGAACCCCTACGCACTGAAATATGCGGGATTCGATCCCGAAAAAAAGAACGTCATAATAATTCACGGTTTCAACGGCACGGAAAGTAAATCCCCCATGACAATCATCCGCAACGGTATGTAACAAACACACACACACACACACACACACAACGAGAACGTTGTTGAATTTAATAAATCCAAGCTCTCCGTTTTCCGGACGCAAATTGTGTTTCAACTGTGGCAGTAAAATTTGCAACAATTATTTTTAAGTGCGAAATCGCATATAAATTTCATCAATTGATTCGAACGCGGATGTTTTTGTGACTTGTTCGAAAATTATTTTATGGATTCGATTTAAATAAAACACGAAATTACGGAGTGGTCCAGGTTCCGGTAACGATTTAATGGTTTTATTGCCCGAATGATACGATTTGTGTACGGGGGGGAACTTGCCAATTTTTGTTACTTTCACCGCATTCTAAATTACACGCCTGACACAGTTGCAGAAAGATAGATACCATTAGATACATCCAAGGCCAAGTTCAGGCTGCATCTCTAACCAGTTCTTACCTTAGTAAATTAACCGTGTCAGTATTAATTTGCTTAAATATCCCAGAGTAAAAAATGGACGATGTAATAAAAGAGACGATTACAAAATATAATTTTTTTGCTTTAGTTATCATTTTATAGCATCTATTGAATAGTTAATTTGCTTATTATACGCTAGGTATAATGTATTAATTAAGTCTTTCTTCTTGTCTGACTTTTTGTTGTTGTAATGTATTAAGAATTCTAACTGCTCTTAGATTGATGTGCCCAGATTTTCTCTGAGCAGTTTAAAATGTTTCTGTTATTCTACATTTGATTTAGGAAGTTTCTTTATTAATTTTTATTAATTTTGGTGGAGGCAACTAGTATCCAAGATAAATTTTCTCAATTTATTTAATTTACATTGAATGTAAAATAGAATGTTTGATTTTAAATCAACGTTACTCAAATATGCTCAATGGATTTGTTGTGTAATTTATATTTTAATGTATACTGGAGTAACTTTGCCTACCCTAACCCGACCCAAATCTGTTTATTTATTTATGTATTTGAAATTGCCTTTTGATTGTTCATCCATATTTAAATACTTCAACTTCTTTATTCGCAGAAAATATTCACAATTCGTATTTACGTTGAATGATCACTGGACAAGTATTCTCAATTTGTTGTATAATCTCTATTCTAGTCTATCTTGGGGTAACCCAGCGTAAACCAACCCAAACATATTTATTCATTTTGGTACTCGAAATTGCTTTTTAATTGTTTAAACATATTTAACTACCTCAAAATTCTTTTAACAGATTCCTAGAAAATTTGAATTTGATTTTAGCTGAAATGTTTTTCATTTAAAATCAATTGACAGACAGAATCCGAGATAAATATTCCCAATTTATATAATTTTCGTTGAATATAATGGAATGTTTGGTTTTGAATGATCACTCGTCAAATATTCTCAATTTGCTGTATAATCTCTAGTCTATCTTGGGGTAACCCAGCCTAACCTAACTCAACCCAAATATATTTATTCATTTTGGTACTCGAAATTGCTTTTTAATTGTTAAAACATATTTAAATACTTCAAAAACTTTTAACAGACTCGTAGAAAATTTGAATTTGATTTTAGCTGATATGTTTTTCATTTAGATTCAATTGACTGACAGAATCAGAGATAAATATTCCCAATTTATATAAATTTACATTGAGTGTAAAGAGGAATTATGGATTTGCATGAACTCTGCTCACTATTCTCAATAGAAAAATATATTTGCCTAATTTAACCCACTCCAAACCTTATTTATCTTAAGGAGAATTATTTTACGAGTCTTTCAACACAACCTAGTATTTTTTTAGAAGATGGTTTATTATGCTGTAATAGAGAGGCGTAGGCAAAACTCAAAGTTTAAATGTGATAAAGCAACAGAGAACTTTACAGCACCATCGAAATAAAATTTACAAGCAAAAGCCTCAAATGGAAATTTTTATTGTTATTACAGTCATGTTTCGCTTATTAGGTCGAGACAGAAAAGCTTTGTTAGTGCCATCTTGATGTATTACGGCGATCCTCTGTAAACAAAGGCAAAGTCGAACAAAACAAAGCAAACAATCTTGATCAAGTCTCCATCCTCTTGCAGCGTATTTATCCAGGACAGACTACAACATCTTCACGGTGGATTGGGAGCCATTGACTATATTCCCATGTTACTTGTCGGCCCTTTCCAACACACGGCTAGTGGGACAGTGTACCGCAAAGCTGTACGCCTTTATCATGGATCAGGGGGGAGATGCGCGCAAAACCACTTGTGTGGGACATTCGCTGGGAGCGCACATATGCGGCATGGTCAGCAACCACTTGGACCTCAAGCAGCACAAGATTGTCGGTAAGTGGGATTGAATACGAAACGAGTACGGACCTAATACTCAAATTGACACTATAAATAGAGAATATATTTTCTCAATACGAATTACCCTTTTACTAAGACTCCATCTACTCCCTAAACCCCGGGGAGTTGATTAAACTTGCAAAAACTAGCATATTCTTTAGCAAAGTTTACAATGAGATTCTGAATGAACCTCATCACTGCATACAAAAGTTATCCACTTAAAATAGATCAGCCAGTATTGCTTACATTTCTAAAATTCATATAATGGCGTATCGATAATTGAAATTGATTCCCTTTTTCCGCACCAGTTCAGACCATCGAGTCCGATCGGATTAATCAAACGGACCAAACTTTAAATTAGTTTTGTAGACGTCGGCCTTCCAGTCTTGCATCCGAGTCTTAAGACCAGTTTATACTTTCAACGCAAATGGAATACGAAACAAGACAAACATTTAAAAAATTAAATCCACCCAAGCGCAAAAAAATTGCATTTTATCCAGTCGGAAATACAATATACCATAGCGAGAGGAATAAAAGTCAAATAGTAACGTGTGATGTGTCAGACAGTATAAATCACTCTTAAACGAAACTTGTTTAAAGAAGGGCAATTTTAGGGTCATCGGGTCTGGCTCTCCCGTTGGACGGGACTCCAGCGCAATGAAAAATGTATGGAAAGCAAATAATCGATCTCTGGATATCGCGAGGCGCGTCGAGCACTTCCTCTCACATCTTTTATAAATATGTATGTTCGCCCGGCTTGAAAAGGATGACGGTTTTATTGGACTTTATATTGAATTTCGGCCGCTTGGCCCGTCACTTCGACGTGTTGAATTACCGGGTTTTATTAAAATATCCAATGACCCAACGGTAATTTTTTTCGCGGGGTCGTAAATAAAACATGTGGGGGCTAAAATTTGGCCACGATATATTGTGGAAGTCTAGCCTCTATCAGGAGTTGGGCGTCCAACAAAAAAATTGTTATTTATGGTAGAGATTACTTAATTTTGGATTTCCAAATCATATTTCAACCATGAATTTTATCATCTGTAACCGGAAATTGAATAATCATTGTCACAACCCAAAGAAAGCCATTCTAAAACGTTGCACTTCAGAAAAACTTCTACCAATTCGTGATTTTGCCAAGATCACAGTCATTTGAATCCCTTCCAAATCCAACAGTTCTGCAGCACAACCCCCGACGATCCCACATATATTATTCAGCCGGGGATCGATGTGGGGGCATTGTCTAACCACGTTTTTTATTCCGCGTTTGATGTAGGTTTGGATCCGGCCCGGCCCCTGATTGACCGCTACGCATCCAAATACTTCAAACTGACAAAGGACGACGCTCATCAGGTGCAGATCATCCACACCAACGCCGGATTCCTCGGCGAGGTCAATCAAGTGGGTCACGTGGATTTTTGCGTGAACGGAGGTCGAAACCAGCCCGGTTGCAAGGGTCACAGACTGAGTAAGTTAATCGCCGTAGTTAAAACACAATTTAATTTTACTACTTTGTTCAGGAGTGGCGCGTTGCAGTCATTTTCAAAGTGCCTGTTATTTCGCCCAAACAGTTAGGGCTCAAAAGTCAATAATAGGCAGACCGTGTACTGCTAAGTGTCCTAAACTGACCAGCAATTGGGGTCTGCTGCCAGGAAAACCTATTCCGATGGGTGAAGACACTCCATTTGGGTAAGCGTAAGCAATTAATGGTTGAATGGAAACTAATTAATGGATATTGTGTTTTAGGATATATGGAACGTATTGTGTACAAACCATTTCAGGAAAAGATTGTCCATTTGATTAAATAATTTATTTATTGTAGTCTTAAGTAACAATAATAAGTATTTTAAATAAATTATGTGTTTTTCTCTTAACTTGAATGAAAAGTTTTAAATCTATAACATTTTCTGTACAAATTTTGTTTCTAAAGTAACATTAATTACATTACACACGTCAACTTAAAATGACAATTATCTATTGTGGAATAAGCATAACCCTCGTTGATCAGAAACTGAAGAGCTCTCCTAAAACATATTAAAAATTATATTTGCATGTTGATATAAAATTTTTAATACATTTAAAAAATTCATTTCTTTTATTAAAAAATAAAATCACAAAAAAAGTTTCAAAAATATAATATGTAGAATATTTTTTATTGTGTGTGTGTCTTGTCATACTTTATTTCATAGTGTTGGTGGGGTTGAAACTGCCTCAACAATTGTTCATAACTTATTCCAATTGGAGTTGCTTCAAAGTCCTTTAGAATATTACAGATATTAGTTTGCATTTTGGTCAGCATCGGTTGTTCATATTCCCTATCATATTCTCCAACCACCAAACTCATTGAATGCGCTAAGGGTACACAAGGGTTGTTCTCCAAGGGAGGAACCTGAAATAAAATTTTGCGTAGAATAATTTGTGAAGTTATACATTGATTAAGAATTATTATTAATAATTAACTCGAACAATGAATAATTAATTTGAAATTAATCATTGTGGATTTCACCGAACTATCGCAATATTTAACTCAATAACATTTAGCTTGGTATAAATATTATTTTTAGATATAGACTATTTATGACAATGATTTGAAAATTTATATTTTTTATATATATTATTTTAAAAAATAATTTAAGAATTTAACAACAAGGAAATCTTCATTGTAACAATTAAATACTGGCAAGAATTCTGTATTTTACGTGCAGTAACATTGTACTTTGGGGGATTCCCCGAATTGGAACATGCGTCGATGGTAGACGGTGTACATATTAGTTGCATGACACTTTCGGGGTGATAAAACTCGTTCATTTCGGTAGTAATAATAAAATTTTGTATTCCGATACGTTCGTCGGTGAAAGATTATTATCTTACTTCTTTACTTTTGGCCTCAGCTTCAAATTTGACACGGATCACGTCCAACAAATGTGTCGTGATATCGTTGGAATCCGTCGTAACATTTGCATTCAAAATGGTGAGTGTTTTTTCAATTCCATATACTCTGTAACACCCGTACAAAATAACGTAATTTCCTGCAACAATGTCCGGCAAACCGGGGCAATCGTTGTCACCTTCCAACCACCATATTGCCCTGATTGCGCCCGTGTGATCCTCAATTTTGTAAGTGACTGTAGTTGATTCTGTTTTAATATCCAAAACTCGTACAACAAGTTTTAACTGTAAAAAAGTTCTTTAAGGATATTTTTTTCTATTTGTTGGTGATACATACGATTTGACAGATCACACCGAATAAGGTGAACGTTTGTTCCTGTTGATTCAAAATTTGTTTTACCACAACCGGCACAACATTTTGACTGCGCACAAATTTCTATAAGGCAAGTAAATGTTAAAATTAATATCAATGCAAATGTTAATGAATACCTTAACGTTGTCTCCAAATTCAGTCACTTCTTGGACTGTGTCCATTTTCGAAGCGTTTATCGAGAACATTTCGATGTGGTCTTATCCAAAGCCGCCTTGGATTTTTGCTAACCCAAATTTTCACAGCCACCTTAGATCTCTACGTATATTATTGTTAGTATTGCGTTTCAATTTTCACAGCCGCCTTGGATGTATTGTAAAATTTTTAATATTAACTTCACAGCCACCTTAGATTGGTTGCCCAAACGTATTTAAATTCTTTTTTATGGCTTTAATGTCCTCATTTATTGAATGTTATCAATTTTACAATAATAATTAATAATAATGACACCACTCACTGAGTTATTTAAATTAAATATTTATTAAATATTATTTAAAATATTACAAATATGCTGGCGTCCTCTGTGATTTGATGCTCGAACACGGTCGAAAATCGCATGCGTAGATGTCGCCAGTGGTACCACCCGCGAAATCAATATTGCTTCATTTTCTCTCAACATGTCTGATTATCAGTTTTTTGATGAATTCAAGTGCCCAAAACGTTAATTACACCACACAAATATTCAATTCAAACGTAAAAATTGTCATATAAGCATTAATGTGAGCAACAAACAGAAAAGTAGCAATTCAAATTTCAGTTTTCGGTTATCATTTGTCACGTTCGATTTTCTTTTGTTCCAACAGGTACTAACTCAACAGTCGGCGTTACACTGTTCAAAACGTTGCTTTTGTTTTTGCAATTTATCGTAAGTGTTTAGGTCGTATCGGTTTAGTTATAGAATCGCAATGCAACAAACAACTATTTTCGTCGAAGATTGGTTATGTTACAACACAAATTTAGGCGAAGGAGCCTTCGGAGAGTAAGTAACGACATCGATAAATAACCGTAAAGTTTTTATCACCCAAATTTTAGGGTTAAACTTCTCCACCATCGTAAAACCGGAGAAAAAATTGCATGCAAAATTATTGATCACTGCAAATACAAAGATGCCAGCCAGCATATTAACCGGGAGGTCATGATCCATAAAGTTTTGGATCATCCAAACGTAATAAAATACTTTGGTAGACGCCAGGAGCCCACCAAGGAATACATTTTTCTGGAATATGCGTCTGGTGGTGAACTCTTCCAGTTGATTGGTATTAATTTAGTTAACTCTTTATTATGTTTTTGTTAATATGTTAACATGATTTCAGAGCCTGACATTGGCATGCCTTCGTATAAAGTACAAATGTATATGAAGGAGCTGCTGCATGGCCTGAGTTATCTCCACATGAAAGGCATAGCACACCGAGATATTAAGCCAGAAAATTTGCTAATAGGTGCCGATGGACTATTGAAAATCAGTGACTTTGGAATGGCCACATTGTTTAGGTTCAAGGGCAAAGAACGGCTTCTTGACAAAAAGTATGTATTAGATAATACTAAATAAAAAATAATTATTAAATTAACATAATATTCATTTTAATCTGAAAATTCAAAAAGATCAGTAAATATCAAAATTTAATGAAATCAGTAATAAAAAATTATAAAAAATAATAAAAATATTGAAACATAATGAAAAATTCTTCCACTTGAATCTATAAATTATGACTGATGTATTTTATTAGTTAAAATTATATTATTATCTAAAATCATTAAATTAATACTCAATTTGGTAAAAAGATATAAATGTAATGGCATAAGTTATATAACAGTTAGGTTTAAAAACAATTTTAATAAAATATAACTTCAAATCAGTAAATATCAAAATTTAATGAAATCAGTAATAAAAAATTATAAAAAATAATAAAAATATTGAAACATAATGAAAAATTCTTCCACTTGAATCTATAAATTATGACTGATGTATTTTATTAGTTAAAATTATATTATTATCTAAAATCATTAAATTAATACTCAATTTGGTAAAAAGATATAAATGTAATGGCATAAGTTATATAACAGTTAGGTTTAAAAACAATTTTAATAAAATATAACTTAAATAAAGTATTTAATTTATACAGAATAGATGCAAAAATCAGTATAATTATAAGACAGATCGTCATTGATTATTATAGTCAGACAGAGTAAATTTCTTGATGTTACAAAGTTTTTTTTATTTTCAGATGTGGTACAAAACCGTACTTAGCTCCAGAAGTATTGAAAAAACCGTACAGCGCCATGCCCGCCGATATTTGGAGCTCGGGCATAGTACTCGTCGCCATGCTGACTGGCGAACTCCCCTGGGCCACCACAACAGATGACAATGAGGAGTTTGATAAATGGAAAAAAGAGATGTATTTGCATGACACACCTTGGAAAAAGCTGGGCAACACTGCCTTGTCTCTGGCCAAGCAAATGCTGACAATAGAACCTGATAAGAGGCTTACCATTGAGAAGATTCTTAAGCATCCTTGGATGAAGTTCACATTTGTGCCTGGTGAGTTTTATGTAATATATAATGTGGTGACGTTTTGCAGGGGAGGAAAATCATTGAATTTTGTTATTTTTGCTTTGGCATTTTAGCTGTATGATTGATTTGATACTTCATAAAGCTAGATTACCAAAGCAGAAATATTAGAATCATCTACAATTCAGCAGAAGTTCTCCAATTTACTAATTGATTTTTTTATATTTTGCATAAATATGAACTACTTTAATTTATAGAAAAAATGTTAATCCTAATGTTAAATTACACAAATAATTAGCAATATTTATATATTCAAATAAGTAACTGGTCTTCAAATAGAGAAAAACTGGCTTAAGTGTAGAGAACTCGTAAATCCCATTTTGGTGCCTCTGCTAAGTTTTACTTTATTTTTTTAATTTGTGTAATTTTTCTAATTTTAGTGTGCGAAGAGTATACGAAAAACCGCTTTTCAATATATCAGCAACATTCTGTGCCTTCATACACGCCTATGGAATTTTAATTTTACGATACACAAATACCAAAGATTACTTTAATAGATTAGTTGATTCATGACCTATTTAGCGCCCATTCATAATTAATTTTAAGAGATACGCATATTTAAAAAGAACGTACGAAAGTTGATTGTCAATATTTTTAGACAACGGCTCAGACACGATTGATTGTTCCGGAGAGAAATTCGCCAGGAGATTGAACTCGATGATGGAGGCGGAAACTAAGCAACATCGAGACACTCCAGAAATGGCACTCTCACAACCAAACCTCTGCGTCCACAAACCGCTTTCTATTATGCAGCTGGTGAAGGTTAATAATACCTCCAACAACAAGAATTCCATGTACTTCTCTCAGCCCACTGATATTGAGGATATGATGATGAGAGTTACCCAGAGTCCAATTACTAGAGATAACTTTGATGATTTTGTCAAAAGTATGACTAGATTTTATGTCAACACCTCTTATGAGAAGAGTTTAGAAGTTTTATGTTCAACTTTGGATATATCTCATTACAACTGGAATACTGACGCTTCTGGAGCTGTAAGTTTTTCTTTAATTACGTAATGGTGAGATTAACGATTTATTGTAGGTGGTTATATCAACGGTGGACATGATGAAGAATCCATTGATTTTTAAAGTCAACCTCATCAAAATGGATGGAAAGGTTTTATTAGATTTTAGACTATCAAAAGGCTGTGGTATTGACTTCAAGAAAAAGTTTATGAAGCTAAAGGAGTCGCTCAAGGATATTATAGATAAATAAATGTTTAATTTTAACAATTTGTTAAAGCATAATGATTATTTTTAAGAAATCTCTAGTCCTCCTGGACTTAAAACAAGGGAATACTGAGAGTTGTTTTATTACAAAAAGACAATAAAAGTGTGTTAATAAGTATTATTCGTTAAAAATGAGTTAAGAGTTTCATGTTTTGTTTATATTTTGTGATAATAAAGTTTTTTATGTTTGTAATGTTGCTTTTATATTTGGCAAATTGAAAAAGTGCATAATTTATCAAGTCGGAAGTTTAAAAAATATTTTAATTTGAGACAACATTCAGTTAAACTTGTGAAGTAGTTGTTTTGCTTTAGATATTTTTAACCAAATATCTATCTTTATTACTTCTTAGAATCCTACAATGTTTGCATGTAGTGCACGTTCGAAGGCGACCTTCAAGTTGTCGAATGAGTCATAATTAGTTGAAGAAATGCAATTCAGCACGTTTTTAGTAACCTATCAATAAATAGTTCCCGGGAAACTTCGTGAAGTGTCTAGTATTATATAATGTTTGTATTTTATCCAAAATGAACCTAACCTTTAAAAACTTTTAAGGTTATTTGAACTACTTTGTTTGTTTAATATTTGTTAATCTGCAACTGTATAATCTGTGTGAAATGTAAAACATAAAAATAGCAAGCCATCACCGGATGAAATGAACAATGTAATTCACCGATAACATTCTAGAAACCAACATGAACGAAATAAGGAATGTGGGAGACTGGTTGAAAGTGGCAGACTTGGGAAGTGGTGCCTTTGGTGTGGTCAGTTTGTGGAGGAATGGAAAAACAAACGAAAGTGTGGGTAAGTTGATTTTGTTAATCGCCATAAACATCGGAGATAATGCATTATTTCAGCCATAAAATCGTGCAAATTTCAAACTAAAAACGCACTAAATAAACGACAAAGGGAAAGATGGATTGCAGAAATTGAAAATATCAAAAGTTTCGTACACCCAAATGTAATAAAATATAAACAATTATCTCCTGAACTCTTTGAGGCCTTAGAAAGAGTAAATGTAACAAAGCTTCCTTTACTGTCAATGGAGTATTGTGATAAAGGAAATCTAAGAAATGTCCTATGCAATATTGAAAACTGTTGTGGACTGCCTGAAATCGACGTCCGCCACGTTTTGTGTGATATATGCAGTGCTGTGCAATATCTACACAGCAAGAATGTTACCCACAGGGACATAAAGCCGGAGAATATTGTTGTACACACTGACAAAAGCCGTAAAAGTGGTGCAATCTACAAACTTATTGACCTCGGTTATGCCAAAGATATCAATGATACAGTTGTAAGTTTTGTTGGTACGTTAGAATATCTAGCACCAGAAATATGTCAAAGGCTTCAGTACAATTATTGTGTGGATTACTGGTCATTAGGAATAGTGGTTTTTGAGATTATTTGTGGGATTCTACCGTTTCTTCCAGGAAAGTCACTTCCAGAGAGGTATGTGTTTTATAATTTTAGCAAAAAATCACAAATATTCAAACAGAAGGGAGATTAAAATAAATAATAAAAGATGATGATCAACAGATCTAACATTAATTATAATATCAAGTTATTTCTATCATGTACAAATTGATAAAAAATGTTTGCCTTACAGATTCTATCACCTAAAAAAGAAAGGCCCAGAAGATATTCGTATCTATGAAACCTATAATTCTGGCAGAATTGAGTATTCCAAAGAAATTTTCAACTTGAACAACATATCCAGTTGCTTTAAGATCGAAATAGAAAAGTGGTTGAGACGTGCCTTACAATTCGATCCCGAAAAACGATCTGAGAAGTTTTCCCAAGGGACTTTGTTTGAATATATGAATTGTATTCTAAAAAAGAAAATTATCAATGTCTTTTATATGAACAACTTGGAGTTATACTCTTATGAAATCGACCATTCGACTTTAATTGGTACTATAAAAAGGTGGATTGAGAGAGACACAAAAGTCGATATGACAGACTTTGTAGTCTTATTTTCAAAAAGCGTAAAACCTCTGCCAGATGATTTATTTGTGGTGGACTACCTGACTGACAATAATAACGTTTACGTTATTAAAAAGTCTTCATACTTCCATAAAACTCCATACACTTTTCCTTACTACATAAGGAAACTTTTCGTAGACAACATAAAGTTTAATTCCAAAGAAATAAAACAGGTTTATCGTCACGGAGTGTATTATCTTTCTACCGAAAGTAAAATCAATGTATTCATTAAAAAGTCTATTAATTTATTTATAAAGTATGTAAAAAATCTGGTTTTGATTGCTCAAAATAAATTCAGTTTGGTACAAACAAAATTCAAAAATGTGACGAATTTAATTGACAAAATTAATAGTAATTTGAACGTCAATAATAATATAAGACTTACAGAAGAACAAAAAGACTGTTTTAAAAATTATAAAAAACTATTGGAGGACGCCGAAAAATGTTTGTCAGAAATCCAAACGATTAAAACAAATTTAGAAAAATGTCGTGTGGCTAGTGTCAACTTAGCTGACCAGTATCCTTCAATTGATTGCATCCTGAGGAACTGCGACATTGATACAATGTTGGTAAAATATTTTGATTAATAAATACTAAATAGATTTGTTTAATTAAATATATTTAATTTAACGTTTTTAGTCACCAAGAATTTATAAAAATGGTCCGAAAGGATAATAATAACAATAACCCTGGTGAAATTCAGGAGAACATCACAAAAAAGATAAACCAAGCCATTAGAATGAAAGACCGTCTATTTATTAATAAGGAATTGGCTGAACATTTTAAGTATGTGTCCTGACATTGTATATTTATAATATAAAATAACATATATGATTTATTTGCTTAGGACTCAACAGACTGTGTTACAAGGATTGGAGATTTTAATCAAGAAAATGTTTGATGTGGATGCTATATTAGATGAATTAGTAAAAGATCTTGGTGTTACTGAGTTACACATCACAAATTACATGAAGATTATTATGGAGAATTATAAAAAAGAGATAGAAAACAAAAAAAGTGCTCTTCCTATAAGTGAGCATATTCGCATTTTTTAAATAATTTAATAATAATTTTAATTTTAGGGATCAATACTCCAACAAGTCCAATTCAAAATCCACAATTGGATTCAACTGTATTAATAAAAAGAAATGATGAAATGAGAGAGAATTTAGATGCTTTGGTAAACCAAATATTTTGTTTTAATTTTTTGATGGAAAAATTTGACTGTGAAACTGATAATGAGTGAGAATTACTGTTTATTTTTACGCTTTTTATGAAATACGCTTTATTATATATTATGTGTTTTATGTATGAATTGATTCTATGTATTTTTGTTTGATTAAATATAGTTTTTTATTATGTTGAGTTTTTTATTTACTATTTGATACAATTTCCTCAATGCATAGCTATACTTGCATAAACCCTACAAGGGAATAACAATGAAAAAAATGTTTAATATGGACAATGTAACAGGTATATAGTACGAAAAGAGTTTGATCCATTTAAATCCTGAAAGAGACATTATGTACAAAAGAGACTGTCATGTCTTTCTCTAAATTCAGACGGGTCAAACGCTTTTTTTCTGTATATTAATACAGGATCCAGACGTATTAATAATCGAGTTATAAGTCACCAATTATTTAAAGTGCTGATGAACAATGTATAAAAATAATTCATATTAACAATAAGTCTATTAAAAATCTGTGATTCCCCCAAAATTTTATTTTGTGGGTGTTATAAATTTAATTCTTTATTGTCTAACAAAAAAGCCTTTATTACTGTATTATTTTAATTTGTCTCTTACAATTATTGTGATTTTTACAAAGAATATTATGTGTTACCTGCATATATGTTATAATCAATCAATAATTTAATTCAGTGATAATTTAGAGCTAATCTAATTGACAATACAGTCTCACCTAAATTAATCACATACATATTAAACTATACAACAACCAATAATCTATACAATCAATATGATATGGGCAGTCTTGTACACCACTTTGATGGAAATAAATAACAAAATGAAAGGGATTCATTTACAAATATATTTGTTGAGATTGTTCCAGCTGTAAGAATAATCGATCTTAAGATGACCGTAGTTACTCAGTCCAAAAATGCTGGGTTTCCTTTTAAATCTTCTATCGTCCTCGTAGATTGGAAGAGTGGCATCTTTTTTCATTGGCATATCGTCTAATCTACTGTAGATGTCATTTCGTGGGCTATGTCTAAAAATATTTAAATACCAAATTTGAATGATGAAAGTATCGGAAACCTACCCATAATCTCCGTATGAGAAACTGAGACTTCGGTCTCTTGGTGAAGGTATCGGTACTGGTAGTTTCTTGTAGATTTTCTCCCTGTTACCGTAACCGTATAGGGGTTCGCTTACGCCTTCTTCGTATGGAGATTCGTTTGAATCTGTAACAAAAATAGTAACACCGTAAATCTAAGCATCCGTCTCTATTATTTACATAAAGCAAACATTGACAAATGGAAAAGCAAATAAATTGCCTCATATTCCATTCGATGCCAGCGAAATATGTTAATTCATCGGCACGAAGGTCTAACGCATCACTTCGTCGATTTCCCGTTCATGTGAAGGTCGCCGCACAATTTTTCTTGGCCTGTTAGACATCAGATGTGACAGAGCGATAATTGGAATAAACATGGAACGTTATAATAAAACATTAAATTTGTTTTCAGACCGCATTACATCCGCCAACAAAATCTGTTTATAATTGCGGCTGAACGTTGAACACTGTGTGATTGTTTTAATAAACCAATTTAATAGGTGTCATTAAAACCCAGAACAGATGCTTGGTGATTGACCATTGTTTCGTTTTATGATGTTGCCAATAAACAGAGATGTCTCGTTCATCAAACAGTTAAAATGGGTAATTTGAAACTGAAGAAATGAAAGTTCAACTAACTACAGACTAAGAGTTATCGTTCAACTTTGGAAAAAGTCCCTTTCAACAACATTCATAACAGATTATACAAGTTGTGAAAGCCAATTCGTTTTATGGCATTAAGTTTTAATAATGGTATAAAATATCCCGGTGTTTCATTATATCGGAAAAAGATTTAAATTGCTATAAAGTCTAATACAGGAAACGTCTATATTAAATTATAAGGTTTGATATATTAGTTATGTCATGATAAACGTATTGAATAGTGCTATTGAGACTTTTACTTTTGTTATACATGAGTCCAGTATTAATTTTTCAAAATGGTAGTGTTGCAAAAAGAAACTACTGCAATGTCTGGTATTAATATGCATGAACATTATTATTTTTATACATTACACAACGTACTACACAATAAGCTGTAGTTAACCAATTTTGTAGATAACCTCGTATTGTTCGTCTTTTAACTCATCCTCTGAATTAATTAACTCAGCTCTAAAAGAATAATTAATATACCTTATTATAAATCGTATATTTAACTCCAATATTGTATGGCGAATATTATATAATATAATCAAATGGGAAAGTTCCAATTTGCAAATAAATATAGAGCTATTCGTGTTGAATTAAAATTCACTATTGTTTTCAAGTTAGTCCCATTAACATTCATTTAAATATGCACCTAAGAATATATAGATAGAAAGTTTATCCGATAATGCAATTTATGACCGATACAATATTTATTTTTACATATCCAAATACAGCCTAAAGCGCGGAGAAAGTACCGCAATGTAAATATTTTATTAATAGTATATCTGCATTTATAAATAATATAACCAGTCATTTAAATGCTTAAATCATCTGCCCAACATTAGGCCCGATGTTTATCAGTGAAAGTGTCGAGATTTAAATCTATTTTGTTGGTGATTGCCAAATATGGGTTTAGAAGTTTATTGAACTTCGTCCAATGTCACGGTAAGGTATTGATCTGGATAATGACACTTTCTTGTATTTTGATAGTTGCATACCGAATTGGAAAGAAATTAGTTAATCATGATTAATCTAATTAGAAATTAGAAAATTTATGGTAATTTTAATGTTAATAGATGGAGAAACAATAATAATAAGAGTTGTAAAAAGCTCATTCAGAATGAGAAAAAGTTAAGTTAAAAAGAACTTTTTAAGTAGGTAGCAAAAAAACAAAGTGATCAAATTTGCTTAGAAGTGAATAAGAATTAAATCTCTTTTTACACGGGTTAAAACGAAGAAAAAGATCTTTTTACACGATTTTCAATATTCTATGAAGTTTTATATTAATGAATTTCAGATATTATTTTTTTTTTCAATGTATAATATATTTTTTATAATATATTTAATGAATTAAAATGTGTAAGAACGAAATAAATTCGTAACTGAACTGTAACAAGAACTTTTTAATGTTGTTTACATCTAATTCTCTTTTTTTGAGAATATATCTATCGTATAAAAATAGAATTAGAAATAATTTTTGTTACAGTGACTATCATATTTTTCATTAAGAATATTTAGTTCAAATCAAACGTAAATAAAGAAAATTTGAGTTCTATTAAGATCTGAAATATATAGGGTGTTTGATTAAAAATAAGAAATTTACTGACTTCCCATTAAACCAGAAATGAAACTTTGTTCAAATTAAATTAAAAAAGTGAGATCCTATTTCCTATCCATAAACTTTTAATGAATAAGTTTGTTGAGTCACCCTGTATATAATAAAATAAAATGATCAAAGTTACAACAAAATAAATAAAAAATAATGACACTTTCTTGTATTTTAATACATACATACTAAATTAGGAAGAAATTAGTTAATTAATTTGAAATTAGAAAATTTTTATGATAATCTTAAAAGATAATCATTTTATAATTAGTAAACTAAGACTGCATTTTAAATTATTTTAAATGAATGAGTCGTTTAATTAAAAATATAAATAAACATATTAATTAAAAGAAGAAAACAAATTAAATATGTAAAAGTAGAAAAGGAATTTTGATTTGGACACCAGATTATTCCAATAAATAAAATGTTTAGTCTTCAATAATTTCTTTCATCAAAAAAGGCTTTAATATTAATATGGCATGTCATTTAAACAGAAATTTTGAAAAATTGGTGGAATCACTTGCTTTAAAAATTGAAATCCCTTCCTATCAATAAATTGCAAAATATACAAAGTTTTGAATTTTTCGTTTTTGTGTTAAATTAGTCATTCAAACAACAATTTTATGTAGACTCCCATAAAGAGAAACTAAAGAGAAGGAATAATGATTCACCACTAATAGAAGAATTGCAGCATCCATCTTAAAAATGTTTTGGTCAAAAGGCCTTGAAATAAAAGAAAAACAACTACAGCGAAGATGAAGAACATCTTTACTGATAATAGAAGAACTCCACCTTCCATCTTAAATGTGTTCCATCCTATCAATAAATTGCAAAATATACAAAGTTTTGAATAGTTTCTTTCTTGTGTTAAATTAAACATCCAAACAACAATTTTATATGTAGACTCCGCCAGTAATTGTACAAATGGTTTTCAGTTAATCCATAGACTTTTTATCTCCTCTTATGCCGACAAGTTTAAATGAAAAATGTCGGCGATTTCTAATCGACTTCGAGAGAACTACGCCGAGTGGCCGATTAACATTTTCTTCATTTACGGTGTCTATCCGTAGAATGTTTGTACGTGAATTGGAACCGCAAGTGGCTAATTGATAAAATAATAAATTGATACATTGCGTGTGCACATGATTTCTCTTAGCATTAACTTATCAAGGTACGGTGACATTTAGAAACGTCCGCTGCAAATACACCTGTGCGAAACATTGCTTAAATTAACCTAAGCGGACATTTTGGAGGAGTTTTTAATTAATCATATCCATTCCGGCCCACATTACGTTAATATAAAATTTATGTAACATTCGGCGAACATAATGTTATGGAAAGCATCTCCTACATACACGACGTTATGTTTTTAATTGTTTCCATCAAAGTAACGTTGTAAAACGTCCATAAAAATTGTTGCCATAGGGCAATTAATTATACGTGAAACGCATACCCAAAGAAATGTAATTGTACTGTGTAATAAATCTATTTCTTTTAACCGTTTATCTCGAGGCGTGTCGAAATGTGCAAGCGTATTAAAAAATCCGCAAAATCATAGCAATTTCGCGTTACGCCTTCCAATTAATTTTCACGCTTTGTTGCAATTAATCCTTAAATTTAGCGCTTTTTACATCACCTGAAGACCACTTTCCATTTCCATCGTACGATTCAATTAATCCCGACAAAGATTTTTACATAAACTTAGAAAGTATAAGGGAACAAATGCTGTTTGCATTATTTTTAGTTCACAAGGAAATTACCTGGAAAGTGCGCTTAATTTTTACACGTAATCGTGCATAATTGTTCAGGTGAATTACCAGTTTTTGTGTCCATCAGAAATTTTGAACAATACAAATTTAGGACAAGTAACAGAATAAACATTATGTTACTTAATTTTTATAAGGCGTATAATTATAAATCAATACGCTAAGCAATTTCTTATATAACTCTTAATGTAATTTACCTTCATTTTGGTAAGAAATTGGGTTTAATTGTCATGGATGAGTTGCCTTACATCTTCATAAGAAGTAAGTGGATTGATGCACGTGTGAAATGATCACATTAACCATTATTGTCTTGAAGCTGGAAATGAAGTAATGTTGCACATTTCACACGTATTTTGCTTAGAGAATTCTGATTGAAAGATAATAAGAATTTATGGTGTGATAGATATTTAAGTGGGTTAATGAATTTATAAAATATTACACGTTACAAAAGCAATCACAGGCACTCAACATTTTGAAACACCAATCCGAAACATTGTTAGTGGCACCGAGGTGCTTCCAAAGGAAACGGAGTCACGCTTATGTAAAATTTCCTTGTTATTAAAATGCTGTTGGGGTCTTCGATGCAAGGTCCACCATTAAATTCTGAGATTGTTGCGCAAAGCCCATTAATATAAACTATCAATTATTATTTAATATTTTAATTAAAGGAAATGGGCATTATTTTATAAACACGATTAACAACTCATTTTGCAACATCCTAAACGATAAGCGTTGTATGCAAATACTATTCAACCGCTACGTGATCGTAATTCTGAATGACATAGTGCAGTGCAATTTAATTACTGCATCTGCTTAACATTTATTAATGCAGAATGGCATTGGGATATCGTAAAATGCAAACTGCGTAAGTGAAGAGGAAATGGTGAAGCACAACAAAAGGCGGCACGCAACGTTTTCTTATAATGGAATGACATGTAAAAAATTTTTAATGCGAAGGATTCGTCAGGGAAAGAAAGACGGTTAATTGCTTGGAAAGAAAAAATAAATAGGTGATACGAATAGAAGGTGAAAAAGGAAGCAGATTTTACTAAGAAAAAGAGCAACTATTAAATTTTTTATATGATAATTCAGATAGCAATTCTTAAAAATTTTCAAAACTACAGAGAAACAACAATGATAATGATATTGAAACTCAGTAAAAATACAAGTAAGAATCTTAAGAATGTTTTAGAGTTTGCAGTTGAAACTGGTAGATTTGAAATGATTGAAAATTTAGCAAAGATGAACAAGAACAATTTTTAAAAGATTTGAAGGAATTGAGGAGAAAGAAAGAGAAACTGGAGAGAAGGAATAAAGAAATCTTTATTGATAATAGAAGAATTCCACCTTCCTTCTTAAATGTGTTATGGATGTTACACTTGAAACTGGGGATTAAGAAGAAATAGGAACTACAAGATGCAATAATGATGAACAATGACTTCACTAACAAAAAAAAAATAACAACATCTATATTTAAGATTTTCTGGAGGTTGCAGTTAAAATTGGAAGATTTGTAGAGATGAGAAGAAAAGAAGGGAAACTAGAGAGAATAAACAAGAATGAAGAACAATTTCACTAATAGTAGAAGGAGAACAACATTTATCTTAAAGACATTTTGGGAGATGCAGTTGAATTTTGAGATTTGGTGAGATTGAGAAGAAAGAAAGAAGTTTTACAGAAGCAACAATGATGAAGAATAATTTCACTATTAATACAAGCATTACAGCATCCATCTTAAAAGTGTTTTGAATGTTGCAGTTAAAACTGGAAGACTTGGAGTGATTGTGAAGAAAGACAATACAACTACAGAGGAGCCACAATGATGAAGGACAACTTCACCAACAATAGAAGAATTACAACATCCATCTTAAAAATATTTTGTAAGTTGATTTTCAAATATTGAGATTAGAAGTGATGTTTTTCATACTTGTCATACCTGAATCGAAGTCGACATCTCTGCTGTGACTCCTGATCCGCCTTTCCTCAACTCTCGGCCTCCTGACGTATTGTTTGACTTCGTCAATCGCAGCATAATTCCCCTGTTCGATCACCATCGAATCGTACCCCCGCACCTTGTCGCGACTCTCATATTTGTTGTTGCGTTTTGGCGGCGGAATTCCGGGCACGTAGTAAAACGACGTGGAATTCTGTTCGACGAATTCGCCGCTGGAACTGGGATCTGAGGCGTTCTCCACCGAGTCCAGGTGGCTGCGGATGTAAGCGTAATTCTCCAGATCCCACGGATCGACGTACGGTTTGGATTCCTGCAGCGATTCCTCGCTGCCAAACGATATCGAGTTCCAGTAGATGTCGTCCATTTGTTTAAATTGATCTGATCAACCTGCAACGAAAAAGGCGAGGTTGAATCATTTGCCCATAAAGCTCTTTATGGTCGTTTTCGCTTAATTATCTTTGAATTAAATAAAAATAAAAAAGTTCCAACAGTTGATTGATATTTGGAAATCAATAATTAAATTTGTAAAAGGGTATCGATTTCATTTTGTATGTTATATTGATTTAATTAGGTTGTAAAACACCTGTTTTCTCCTTCACTGTGTTGAATTGTTTGATAAATCTTGGTCAAGTTTCAATTGTAATAATGGAATAATCGTTTTTATTTGCACACATTCACTCTTCAATAAATGGTGACCTTAAAATCCATTAAACATATGGTCTTTAATAAGTCTTATTTGACATAAAATGATTTCTATTATAGTAAATAAATGGAATTGATGTCTAATCGGTGTTATTTGGACAGGATACACATAGAACAAAGATGTAAATGAGGATACCCACATTTCTTCGAAATCATGTCCACATATTGTTTACTGAAGGCTTTTACAATTAGCCTTCTAATATACCATTAATATAAAAATAAATTTTATTGTTCAACATGTCTATTAATAACTTTTAATTTATTTTTTAGTATTTAATAATCAAAATATTAAATTAAATTTAATAATAGAATTTATAAATAGAATTTAAATGGTTTTTCTATTCTTAATAGACAAAATATGAAAAACGATGGACGTCATGGTATAAATTAAATTTTATATACATAATTCAACAGCTCTTAGAAATATTTTAGTTTGTGGAAAAGTAAATTTTTGTGCTAAAAATGTCTAAAAATCATTTTTTTAAAGACCCTTTAATTTTTAAAATCACTTTAATTAATTAATTTTTATTAGTAAATATACAGGTAGGCAAACACATCTAGAAATAACTCCAATAATATAATAATTCCAAGAAACTCTTAAGCTGATGTCAGGCTTTTGGTTAAAAAATCCTGCTGGGCTCAACCTTGAATCTTATTTCGGAAAATACCCATTTCAAATTCCTTCCTCGAAAATCTTATGGGTCAATACGACAATCTTGACCTTGATTCTAAAACAAATGCCCCCAAACCCATTCCCACATAAACAAACGTATTAATTTGTAAACAAACGTTCGACGCGTCGGGAATGAATAAATTTAAATTTGCAATTACAAAAAGACGAAAAAAATTGCAACACTCCATTTCAGTATGACGCTCACACGCCACATTACCACACACATATTGTATAACCGTGTGCAGACTTTTATAATGTTTCTGAGTAAAATCATCAATCTTCAGACGCGGCGTAGACCACTAGAAAACGTTGTGTTGGAAAAGTAGATCACGGCGATGTGTTCTGTAATAGGAAATCTAAAAAATAACTCGTCTTGGCCAAGAACTGGCATTATAGATTACTGGATATCCAAGTTAATTAGTCCATTGATAAATGTAAAAACTTGTATGGAATTTATACATTTATTTACACTAATTTATCCTATACGGTATCAACTACTTTGTAGATACTATTTGTTACAATACCGACTTTATAATTAATGTTAAATGTTTAAACTAGATTATCAAAAATCTAATATGAGTAATTAGGAGTCGATTAGAAATCGACCTTTAATTAACATTTTCATTAGATCTATTTTCGGACTGCGACAATTGAAAAATGCCTTTAGAACAACAATTATAAATGAAAACACAACAACAAACTTTCTCTGATCACAATGGACCAGACCAAAGGCTGGGTCGTGTCTCGAGTATTGAATTTGTATGTAAATCATTTCAATTTATTCTTGTATATAAAGCTTTATGTTTTCACAACCACATGTTGGACAATTATGTCCATTCAGTTTCGATTCTATCACATGTAATTGCATATTTTATGGTTTGCCGCTGCAGGATAATAAAAGCGTTTTATCGGTGAAGACTGCATTCATTTGGGTTTTTATCGTTGCTTTGGAATTGTGTTAAATCGTTGGTTAACACTTGTTGTTCTGGCAATGTATTATTTCTCCTGTCAATGGAGATTTAGTTTTCTGTTCGTTCATCTCTGTGATTTGCATTTGTATTGATGTACACATAAGAAACCAAACCAGACGTATTGTTCGTGTAAAATTAATTGGGTTCTTATGATGTTCAAATGCCTTTTACTAAGGAACTTAGTTTCTTAGTCGAGTGAGGTGTGTGTTTAGTATTTAATTAGTCTACACACTCATTTTTAATCAGAGCTTTTTTCAGAAAACAATAGAGACTTGGTTCTCTGTTTGTTCATCCTTGTGATTTGCATTTTTATTGA
The DNA here is from genome assembly GCF_024364675.1 of Aethina tumida. Taxonomy (NCBI): domain Eukaryota; kingdom Metazoa; phylum Arthropoda; class Insecta; order Coleoptera; family Nitidulidae; genus Aethina; species Aethina tumida. The sequence continues at coordinate 27,428,584 of NC_065439.1, forward strand.
TGTACACATAAGAAACGAGACATATAATTCACGTATAAATTGGGTTCTTACAATGTTCAAGTCCCACAAATGTTTTTTACCAAGGAATTTAGTTTCTCAGTTGAGTGAGGTGTGTTTCCAGTAATTAACTAGTCTACACACTCATTTTTTAACCACCGAACATATACGTATAATTGGTGTCTATTATAAAACTAAGTATTTTTTTTGTTGTTACTTTGATTGAAATACATACTGAGGTTTTTGTCTTGAATTCATTGAAAAAAATATCTCGAAATCTTTTTTCTTGCTTGAGATATTGATTTTTTTCACAAAACAATGGAGATTTAATTCTCTGTTCATTCATCTTTGTGATTTGCATTTTTATTGATGTACACATAAGAAACCAGACATATAATTCATGTATAAATTGGGTTCTTACAATGTTCAAGTCCCACAAATGTATTTTACTAAGGAATTTTGTTTCTTCGTTGAATTAGGTGAGTTTCTAGTAATTAATTAGTCTCTAGATCCATTTTTTAACCACAGATTTAGTTTTTTTGTTTGTTACTTAAATACATATTAAGGTTTTTGTCTTGAAACTGAAAGCATGAATTAGTTAATGTTCCAATTTTCTTTCCAGTTCAATATTTTTCAATGTTACTTTGTTACTAAAACTTTATTTCAAAAGATACTGTAACAAGATTTTAAAGAAGAATTGTTAAGCTTTTATGCAGCCAACAACCACCTTTACTTGACCCACCACAGATGATAACTGTCTTTAATAAGCTATAAATTTGATGAACAATATTTTAACGGTGCAATTAAAATCATAAATTCATATTAGACATTTTCCGTAACACTTTTCATGTCCGTCATGAAACACACTTTCAAATATAGTTTCTCTGAAAGTCAATGGTAAAAATTTTATAAACAAAATATGGCCTATGAGTTGTGTATCATTTTATAATTAAATCCAACTTAAACAGTATTAACTGAATCACGATTGTGTTTAAGCAACGACACGGTAAAACTGCTTCATCAAGGAAGTAAGATGGTCACACTCTTGTACTAATTGCCTCCAATTTAATAAGAGTGAATGTTGTTGCTTGCTCGAAATAATTACCCAACACACACACATGATAAATTACAGTCCAAAAGCCTAATTAGAAGAAACTTGTGCGTGCATCTAACCCTATATGCGCTTATTAACTTTCTATGTGTTTTCGAAATGGCGAAAAATGCAGGCCCTGCTTTGGTGCATTTTTTAATTGTCGGTGGGCGGCCACGGTGACCATTAACACACTTTCTTGCAGTCGAAACAATGCGGTTCACAAAACTGCACCTAATGGTAATGGAAGTTACTCATTTGCATATTCTATAATCGCTGATTAAAAATTGTACGCTACACGAATTGGCACGGCAGGTATTCGTGTACGCCGTTTACATAATGATGCTGTTAAATAATTCTGCACGGTTTGAACAAAATATATTGGGTACCGGAAAGAGTACTGCACTTGCTCTTTCTAACTGTGCTATTTATTTTTTCCGACATTGTGTTCTTAAATGTTTTTTGGAGGTTAAAAATGGTGGATTCAAGTGGTGTAATTCGTGAAAGTTTGCTTCATTGAAGAAACAAAATAGGAAGATAGTAGTTCTGATGAAGCATTACCACTTTAATAGTGGCAATGATTGAGAGAAAGATGGGCAACGTTAAGGTCGTCATGAAATCTGTATCAGTGAAGAAATTAAGAAATAATTGATACAAATTCTCGTGTTTGGACATGGTTGGAAGGAGACCAGTGGTTAAATTGAGATGAAAAAGCATTAAAAAGAGGTTTGATGCAATGAGTTTCATCAAAAAGCTGGATAAATGAATTTCACATAAAATAAGTGACATAGACATTGGGCCATTTCTAAGTTGCACCTCATGCAAATGAGTTTTTATTGGTCTGGATGTTTTATGCATGTTGATTCCGACGACAGAATGAAGTTAGTAAACCTGATGGAACGGTACTTAAGAAGATGCTTAACCCAAGAAGGAGTTTAATGATTGTATGTTTCATCAATTTAATGATTCTGTATCAGTGAAGAAATTAAAAAAGAATTGATACAAATTCTCATGTTTGGACATGTTTGGATGGAGAAAAGCTGGATAAATGAATTTCAAATAAAAAAAGCGAAGTTAACTTCATAGATATTGGACCATTTTCAAGTTGCACGTGATGCAAATGAGTTGATATTGATCTTGATGTTTTATGCATGTTGATTCCGACAACAAATTAAAGTTGGTAAACTTGATGGCCAATACATCTGTGCAATTGACTAAGTTCATGAAAAACTTACTCAAAGACGAGCTGTTTTAGTCAATAGAAAAGGCATTCAGATTCCCCATGGCAACGCAAGACCACTTGTCACACGGAAGACTTAAATGTTAACGTGTATGCTAAAAATGAACGTTCCAGCATCAAAATTGGGGCCTTCACGAACATTTTAGTTAGACCACCTGTCAAATATTTTTGGAAAAAACTAATAACTCAAAAACTATTGAGTTTAGGTGTAGAACATGGTATACCATTTTATTTGTAATAACAACTAGAAATATAATATACAGGGAGTTCCAAGATTTCCAATAAAATAGCAAAGTTGATGTGACTTTAATTAAAAAATAGTTCAAGTCATAGTTATAATTGCCATAAAAAATTCAAATCAATACCTTTTTATGTTCTTCACAAACTTTTATTGAATAAGATAGATGAATCCTTCTTTATAATCCAGATATTTCTCCATGGACTATTATTTAATTTTGTTTTCGTCCAGTTTTTTGTTAGAGAATCCCGAAGAAGAGGTCCAAAGTGAGGTTGATCTTTTTTCCTCAGTTCAAAGAACCCAGCATATATTTCTCGTAACATATTTTTGCTTACATAACATTGTCAATTATTTGGTTGATTATTTTATTAAATAAAACTTATGTTATTTTACAGTTAAACATTAAAACCATAAATTACTTTGGGTGACTTAATCTTTAATTTGATCCAGCCAGCTGAACTAATTCGAGAACGAGTTTTCCAACTATGTTAAAACTAAATAAACCAAACGAAATGTAATTCTTAATTGACTCTTCGAGACTGTTCGGTTCGGTAATAGATTCCCACTTCAATTAACTAAAAATAGTCAGCGTTTAACTAACGACTGTAAAACTTGCGTGGCTCTCGTAGACACAGTTACAACCTGCAAAAACGAATTCGATGAATAATTTTCATGTGAGGCCGTTCGCAGTTATGCTAACTGTTGCGGCCGCCTAAAAACCAATAATTTATCGACGTCCTTAGGCGCAAACCTCTGTACATCACCATAAACGCGGCACAATAAAAAAAAATCAAATTGCGTAACACGAATGCACCGCAAGTGCATTTATAATTGCGTCACGATGCCGTTCGCAATCGAACAGTATTGAGATGCCATTTTTGTGAATACTGTTATCTATGAATTTAATTTATTTGCGTTTCAGTTACTTTTATTAAGTAATGTTTGCGTAAGCGTGTCAATAATTTAATTGTTCGGGTGGAGAAACCGATTATAATTGTAACGTTTAACTCTCACATAAACGGATCAGTTTTTCGTTACATTAGGCAATTTGCAATAATTGAATGCAGATTAATATCCAATCAGATCAGACTGGAGCGTAACATTTTCTGCTTTTGTTATTATGTGGAGCATCTAATGGGTCTAATCTAAACGTATTACATCCATTAAAATCATTATATTTTTTCCATGCACATTGTTATTTAACAGTTTTCTAATCTTTTCAACTTGGTCAATAAAATGGTACTTGAGGTACTTTTGTGTTGACAGTTTCTCTTTACTTTTTTATTTCGTTTTACCAACTTATTCATCTCAATAGCAGAATGAAGAAGATACATTTTTAACAAGTTTATTAAAAAAAAGCAAAGGAAATTTATTTGCCATTATTTTGATTTTCTTTTTTATTTTCACAGAATTTGTCAGGTCTAATTAAAAGTTGAACTGCATAAAATGTAACATAAATTATATCCTGATTAAATTAACTAAGTATACATTTATTTTCTCTCCTCCAATTATTTAGGAATTCGCGTGTTTTATTTTTTTAACATTTAACAATTATTTTCTTGTTTTATAGAAAAATGCAATAAAAATATGTCTAATTAAATTATTTAAGGGATCGTTTATATAATGTCTTTTCTCTTTCTTATTTATTCAACATTCAAAAATATAAATATTTAAAAATTTTAAGTGAGAAAAATTAATAAAAAAAATAAATAAGAATTTAATTAAGAAATAAGTTTTAGATTTCTTAAAAAATTTGTATTTCTAAAATACATAGGAGAAGCCAGAAATTATATTTATTAGTTATTAATATTATTAGTTGTTATTTAACAAAATTGGTATTAAAGTGGTCACACTGAAAATATATAAAATATTTATGAATTTAATAAGAAATATACGCGAACATTATAATGAAAATTAATTAAATTTATTTATTTATTATCATATATAATTACAGTTATGTTATACATATTTGGAATATGTTTTCCTTACTATTTCTTATAAATTATTTAGAAACACTAACTTTAAAATGAAACATGTTAAATTTAAAAAAAATTAAATAAGAATTTATTATTAAACAAACAAAGTTTATTTATTATTTATTTATTTATTTTATATTTTTTATATATTATATAATCATTAATTTGTTTTGAGTGAAATCAAAGGTTTTCTATTAATTAATAATTTATATAATATTCTATAAATATATTTAATTTGAATTTAAATTAAATACAAAATAATAAAGAAGATTTTAGTGTAAATTTATAGTTTTGACCATGTAGACTAATAAAATATTAAAGAGCAGTAAAAAAATATTGTAGTTTTTAGAATCTAAAATTCAGATCAAATATTAATTCATTGACATTTAGTTATTTTTAAAACAAAATTCTATTTGAAGATTTTATTATTTTAGACATCATTAAATGTTTAATTTTATTATTTGATTAATTAATTAACATTTATAACTATAGTGAAAATTAGTGTAGGTTTCCATAATTTTGATAGATTATTAATAATAGTGATTAATATCCCTTATTTTATTCTAAACGTCCATCAAATACAAAATTAGATTAATTGGCCGGAAGAGCCATAATATATAAATTAGTAGTGTTGATTTTATATTAGTGAATCCAAAATTGGTCAGACATTAAAATCGAAATGTCAATGACTCAATTTTAATAGGTACTATTATTCGTGTTTAGATTTTATTTAATTTTAACAATTTTTATAGGGAATATCATTAATATTTAATTTCAATTTTCCACTTCAAGTACAAAGATAAAAATCCATTAATTATTACTAAAATTATTCTAATAAATCATAAATTTATCAATAAATTTCTTGAATTTTTCAAACATGATTAAATTCAATTTAATTTAATAACTTAATATAAACAATGATAATAAATATTCTTACCTTAATCCAAAAATATTTAGTTGTCTCTAATTTTTTTCCAACAATTGTGCCTCAAAAACAACCACTAAATAATAATTCACACTATAAAAAAATCCCCGCGTAAACAATGACTTTACTGCATTTCGCCGATTCCGTCGATTGATGAGACTTGGCGCGTCGCCCGTGGCGAGTCAAATGCTGCGCACCAAACGAGCTGATAGTACTCACTGGTACTCACGTTTCGTTGAGCTACTACCGAACGATCGTGCTGAATGGAGAAAGCCTATCTAGTGGGCGACTACCTGTCATTTCCCACACCTGTTTCGTAATACCAGGCTTTCTTTATCCTGCTGCTCTATAATAGGTTTTTCGCAGTTTTTCTCTTTGGTTTTATCGATTAATGGTCGATAACTGTCATTAAGAGGTATTAGTGGTAATTTCGTTGCAACTGGAACAGGCAAGCCAGATCGGAGAACGGTAAATTGTAAACAGCAATTAATAAAATATTCCAAGAGTTTTCTATGTGAATTTTTTCACCCAAGAAGTATTTCTACGATATTTATTGGGTTAATTAAAATTAACAACTCTAACTAAGGAGTCGTTTATGCCATTATTTTCCCTTGTGTTCTTATTTCTTCTCCAAGGCGTTATTTAACTTACTCGTAGCAAAATGTTTTGTCACTATATGAATCAATCCATCAGAAGATTTTATATATTTTATATATTCTATATATTTTAAATATTTTATATATTATATATATTTTATATATTTTTTACATTTTATATATTTTATGTATTTTATATATTTAATTACATTTTATATTTTATACACGTCTGTACACCATTAAAGAAAACTATTTTGATATCTCTTGGTGCAATATGCCATTACTAAATAATTTTACAAACGATTCTTAACGAGACTGAATCCTTGAACAGCCATAAAATCAGATAACAATGCCCATCACCAAATTATACACCAGCTTAATCACGACCATCGTTGTATAATAGGTTGCGACATATAATTGCTATTTATTTTAAAAACCAATTAGTGACCTGTTGCCAAAATACGCAATTCATTCAAACATTGAAGAGTAAATATCTCCGGGGATCTTTAATTTCACATTTGTTTGGTATGTTTACGGTCAGATTTTAAAAGTGTTTTCACTTTTATTTATGAGATGTCCGATGATGTTTCATTATTTCGTAACGGGGAATAGTTAATGCGCTTTTATGTTTCTTTTTTATGCATTTCCTAAAAAGTTGTGCATATTAATATGCTGTTTTCTAAATAAATATTATTTAATCACACTTATATATTCTATTAATAAAGATTTATGGCGTAAAAGTTAAAGCTATTAAAATGTTTTTACAAAAAGGAAATTATTGAAAACAAATTCAGTTCTTGCATGGGTACTACCCTATTATTCTTGGAACAATTTTATTGTAAATTTATCGCAAATTGTGGGCGAAGGTTGGATTCACTAATTAAATGTTTAATTGCAAAATTGTCCATTGTTTAATGTTTAATAATTTTTTGTTTAGTAATACCTACGTAGTTGTTAAACTGACTTAGGTAAAGTATGTTGCAAACTGATGTCCATATGAGATTAGGCATTGTCTGGGTATTCCGTGTTTAGTTTACATGTCAAGAGGCAGTCATTAAAACTGCCTGATGAGAAAACATATCATAAATATACGTTCTCCAAATAAAAAAAAATCACGGCAACACATTGTTATATAACAATACGCGTTGAGAATTAATGCTGTGAAGTATGAACATTACTGGGATGAAAACTGTTAAACCAAAAATGATGCCTAATAATTTTCATTGTCAGTGAAAGTTTATGGCCAAGGTAAGATATATTTTTAAGACGCTTTCTTCCTAAACGGTGTTATTTATCTATACACCATGAAATTGTTTATAATATCTCATAAATGTAAAATAGTTTCAATTACTATATAATTGAGATTTCTTTTTTTCTAATTCGTAACTATTATGGTTATTACGTTAATAGAATTTGAAAGTTAATATTGTAATACCACCGCAGAATCTTCTGTAACAATTTTTTATTGCGATGCTCATTTCGCCATCTGTTAGAAGCGGGCTAAACTACGGAGGGGAAACTAATAGAGTCCACAAGAAACATTTTAATTGGAAGGTCCACCGATAGATGCAAGCAAAATCGCTCAAATGTTTGAGAACTGTGGTTATGTCAACCAACTGTTCTAAACTTCATTCATCTGTCATGGAAATGTCCTTGTGTTGTTTTCTTATTGTTTACTAGTGTCCGCTGTGTAACGTCGGAAGAGCCACGAAAGCTCCAATAACTGAATGTCTCGTAGCTAGTGCATGAACCGTTGGTGCGGCATCAGTGTCGGTTATTCAATTTGTGTCTTGTTTTCGTCCGAAAATGAATCGTTCGCGGGATTTTTTATTCGTTTGAGCAACAATCGCCAGCGATTGACGCACCGCCACCGCAAAAAGGCCGCGTGAGAACCGATTATCCTGTTTAAAATTCGCCCGCAGTTACTGTTACGCACCGTGTAAGGTTAAAACACTTTCACTTTCGTTGCAAAAAAATCGCAACATAAACAAACGGAAATCGAATTGAATGTGTTTGTTGCAGTGCACGATGTCCGAGGAAGGGATTGAGTGGCTGAAAGACATCCTGCAGGACGTACAACTGATACAGTTTTTGGTTAGGATTAGGGATGATTTGCAGATAACTAGGCTGGAACATTTTGATTTTGTCAAGGCTGAGGACTTGGAAAACATAGGCCTCAGTAAGCCAGGTACATGGTTCTTATTTGTACAACAAACAAACCTTCAACAATTTAATTTAAGGTGTGAGAAGGCTGTTGGAAGCTGTGAAGAAGAAAAGGGCCCAACAGAAAAAAAGGAACTTGATCAACAAATTAATACCTGTCAACAGAACTGGGACTAATAAGAAGAATGATGAGAACAGCTCTATAAGTGATTTTACATCTTGTCTGATTCAAGAGAGCAACATCACTTTATCTGTGAAACTAGGAGATGGATCATTTGGTGTTGTCAAAAGAGGTAAGCAACATATATTTTTTAATAGGAATTTACAAATTAAAAATATTTCCCATAATATGTATAATTGATAATATTTGTTTTTGGATAAAATAAATTGGTTCTAAGAACTTCATTTACATAGATATTCATATTTTTCAATTGAAATGTGTAATCACAAGTTGAAACAGATAATTTTACTCACTTTAAAAAATAAAGTATAAATATCACTATGGCAATAGTATTGTCATGTCAGTAAACTTAGAATTATCTGTCTAAAAATTGTGGATACCACAGTACACCAAAGCAAAATTCAAAGACATTGAATAATATTTAGACTGTGAAACATTTAAATTATAAAATACTATAAAGACTTATTTTCTTAATTTTTAACATTTATTATAAGTATCATCATATCATAAAGTATACAAAAAATAATCTATCTAAAGTTCAATGTTTCTTTAAACTACAAACAATATTTTCACGATTTATGAGTAACAAAACATAATTTAAGAGTTTATTTTGACAGAAAATAAAATCCTAACTTCCAATTACAAATTGATAATATTTAAATTGAAAATAAATCTAGATATTTTGAAAAAAGTTGTTGCATAATCTAATTAGACACTTCTAAACAGAAAAAACCCTTTGAGTACACAAATAAAATTTTAGTAATTAAAATAATTATTGTTTAACCAGTTAATAATTGTTAGCACTTTGTTTACAAATTTAATTAAGTGTTTAATTAACTTATACTAATGATTTTATAGATTCTTCTGTGTTTTTTTGGTTTGCCCATATCTATAGAGGTGTGTGTAGAAATTTTATCTAATACCACAATTAATTTTGCTGATTATTCTCATATAATGCGTTGCGTAACAAAATTATGTGTAATTCATAGATTATTAGATGTGTATCAGTTGGAAACATAATAATTTATACTTAAATGTCTGTTGCTGTTGATGTTTATCTTCTCATTCAACGTCTGCTGATGGAACTTGTGAAATATACTTACATATTAATTAATATAATAATTATATTCCACTGTTACATGATTTAAATTGCCTCGCAAGACACCAGAAATGCATGTCTATAAAATTAATAAAAGTCCAACACAAGATTGAGTTTCCGAGTTTGTTTTGTTGTCGGTGTACTGTTGCTTCCGTTCGCACATGCCTTCAAAATTGCCACCATATCCGCTGTATGTACTAATTGTAACCGTGCAATCCGATCTTTTCATCGTCCAGGTGAATGGACCAGCCCGACGGGCAGAATATTGCCGGTGGCCGTCAAAGTCCTCAAGGCGGACGCTCTCAATCAACCCGGCATATTCGAGGACTTCATAAAGGAGGTGCAGGCGATGCACGTGCTGAGCCACCCGAATCTGATCAGGTAAAGGGTGTTTCTTTTTTATTATTTTGGCGCATCTGCGGCATATGTTACTATTGTTGGCAGGTTGTACGGGGTGGTGCTCTCGCAGCCGATGATGATGGTAACGGAATTGGCACCGCTCGGGTCGCTTCTGGATTATCTGAGGAAACAGTGTCAGCACACGCCCGTGCCGATTTTATGCGAATACGCCACTCAGGTAGGTGGTTTATTCGTGCTTAAAAGATTGTTTTGTTGGGCTATTAACAATGGTTTATTTTTGTGGGTCAGATGTCTTGCTTTACCACGCTTGAAATTTTAAATAATAGGTGTTTTAGAAATGTTATTTTAACAGATCACTGTTACTCTAAAAGTGTTACATTAAATCCATTAAGATTATTATTTTGCGTGTGTAACTACTTTAATATAAGCGATTATAAAACAAGATAACAGATCATTTTAGCCTAATTAAATAATAGTAAATTATGTAAATAAGCCCATAGATTTAAAATATAATTTTAGTTCACTACAATATAATCAAATTTTTAAAGGACAAAAAAAATATTGTGTTGCATTTTAAATTATTCATAGATTTAATTAAAATTTAAATTTTAAATTTAAATGATTTGTTTAATCATATGTATCAATACTAATTAAATCAAATGTCACTTGCGTAGTTGCATAACAAATTGTCATGTTCTAAGAATCTTTATTACGTTTAATATCCAAATTCGGTTTGTAATTACAAAAGCTGAAATTAGCCTTACTCCTGGAGGACACTGGATCCACTAATTTGGCATTGAAATTTAAATAATTGTGTCAGAATTTAATAAATTAACTGAAAAATCAAAGAATATAAAAATTATATAAATATTAAATATTATATTTATCAAAAATTTCAAAAAATGGACACAAAAAACTTGTTCAAAATTAACTTATAAATTTTATTATTTATAAATAATATTTGGTAGGATAACTTTCAGCTAAAAACTGACCTTTTTTCAGTATTTAAAAGAAAGAAAAAATTATAAAATCATTAAATATTACATTTACCAAGAATTTAAAGAAATTGATACAAAAAATTGTTCAAAATTATCTACTAAATTTTATTATATATAAATAATATTTGGAAGGATATCTTTCAGCTAAAAACTGATATTTACCATTGGAAACAACTAGACCCACCACTAATTTGGCATTTATTTTTAAATTAGTTTGTCAAAATTTGAATTAAATTAATTGATAAAATCCAAGAAATTAAAATTATAAAAACATTAAATATTATATTTATCAAAAATTGAAAGAAATTTACAAAAACAATTGTTCGAAATTATTTCATAAATTTTATTACTTATGAATAATATTTGATAGAATAACTTTCAGCTGAAAAAAGTTAATAAACGAAAAAGTTTTACCACAGGAAGACAAAATAAAATATAGTAATAATAAGACTATAGAAATATAAATTATTTAATATAATAAAACTTATTGATTAGTATAGTTATTAACCGTATTAGTGTTTTATTCAAAAGGTACAAATAGTGCAGTTACATCTAAGATCTATTTTTGTCCAAGCCGAATTGACGTCAAATAGTTTTCGTCGTTTCAAACCGTCCAAATTATAAAATTAGCCTAATTCGTGGACAATAAGCGTTTAAGAAAATTATCTTCATCCTTTTATTTTCAGTCTGCTGTCGAAATTAAAGACAACCTAGACGGCCGCCACTTATTACACAGTTTATGCACGAAATTACGGGTTATTTATCATTACAAAAGCGTTTTCCGTAACTCGTCCGATCGACCGGAGGCATTTAAATTAAAACAGACGCACGTATCGAAACCGCATTCGAAAACGAAACGCCGTGTTGCATTGAATAGACGGGCAGACATTCAAAAGTCACACGAATAGTTTCGTCCATTGAACGTGCACAACACCCAGATGTTGTCGAGTGGCAACAAAGGCCCACCGTTGTGCCGGCTTATTTACAATCATTTATTGACCTTACGCCGTTCAGCGACTCGGGGCCCTTATGAGGACGCGGCGGCAGAAAAATGCCTCGTTGCTCCGCACAAGGGAAAGCTTTTCCACGGAAAAATGACGATAACGATCGGCGAGAAACGCACCGCGTTGTTTGTTTATGCATCGCGTCCGCGTGTGAATTCGTTTTCTGTTATCCTACCGACGGTTGATTCGCCAACATCTGCATAAATACATTTACGATGTGTGTGTGTGTGAACGGATTTGTCGGTGATTAATTCTTTGCAATTTCTTTCTTTAATTAACAATATAATTTGCGTCCCGGATGGCATTTTCATAACTTAATCTTTTTACTATAAAACGGCATATACAAATATAAAAATCTGTTAATATTTATTTTATGAATACCTATCGAAAGATTTTTTAAAATGCACAAAGTTAAACATGAATAACGAACACCGTGTATAAAATTTGGGAATACTAATAATGGCTACTTATAGAATGGTCCTTGCTTGACGTGTATGCCAAAAATGAACTTTCCAACTTCAAAGTTGGTGGCTATACAAGCATTTTAGTTAGACCATCAATTTGACAAAATGTCTCTGTTATTGATATAATTATTTTATTTTAAATTATGTTTAAAATAAATTAGGAAGTCAAGTTATAATTGCTATAAAAATTTAAAATTAATATAATACTTTTTCTGTTATCCAGGTGAATCACCCTCTATATTATCAGTTAAACTGATTTAATCTAGGTAAAAGATAAGTTGTTTAGATAAAGACTTTCAACATTTTTTATTATAAATATTTGCATTTTACGTGATTTTGTTTGAATAACAAGTTTTGTCATTTCCTGTGATATCTTTATTTAACTTTATAATTTATTTAAAAGTTTGATTATTAAATTCTATTTTTTATTTCTACAAATTTCTTCCAAAATTATCTTTTTCTCCCATTCCATTAACACCCTAAATTATTGTATCCTTTTTTCTCATTAGAATTTTTTTCTATTGGTGGCAATTTATCAATTCAGTTTCTGTTTACATTATTATTATTAATTTTAATTTCTATTTCCAACTTTCAAAATAAGCTAACATGGTAGTAACTTCTAGAAATGTTATACAAAATTATATGTTCTTCTTTTTCTCCTCCATCTTTTAATGAAACTTTATAGATCCTAATTCCTATTTACAATTTCTAAATTGTCTAACATGGAAGTAACTCCTCCAAATTTTATCCAAAGATTCTACATCCATTAAAATCTTCCCTCTTATGATGGAACTATTCTATTTACAATATTCAACTTGTCCTATCATAGTAGTACTTTCTCCATATTTCTTTCAAAATAAAAAAATAATAATAACATAAAAAATTGTATTAAACTCTTAAATTTCAGGTTGCAACTGGCATGGCATATTTGGAGAGCAAACGATTTTTACATAGGGATTTGGCATGCAGAAATGTTCTGTTGTCTGCTGCCGACAAAGTAAGTCGTCAACTGGTCCCATATTAACAAAACAAGTAAACCATTCATTTCCACAGTTAAAAATAGGCGACTTTGGTTTAATGAGAGCCTTACCTCAAGAAGAAGACTGCTACGTAATGACAGAGCACAAGAAAGTTCCTTTCCCGTGGTGCGCCCCGGAATCACTGCGATCGCGACAATTCAGCCACGCCTCGGACACGTGGATGTTCGGCGTGACGGTCTGGGAGATGTTCACGTTCGGCGAGGACCCGTGGATGGGTCTCATCGGTTCGGAAATATTGAGGAAGATCGAAAAGGACGGCGAACGATTGTACCAACCTGAGGCGTGTCCGCCCGAGATTTATGCCATTTTACTGCAGTGCTGGGCCCGGAATCCACAAGAACGACCCACGTTCGCCGCCCTCAAGGAGTTCTTCAGGAAGAACACCACTCCGGTCATGAAGGCGCTGGGGAAACTGGACGAACCGGACAAGCTGAAGGTGCAGGAAGGCGACGAGATCGCCATCATTGAAGGCAGCGCCGATCTCTACTGGTGGAAGGGACAGAACCTGAAGACCTTCGATATCGGGCGGTTTCCAAGGTACAATAAAAACTCATTGACGTGAGAAGTTTAGCTTATACATGTGTTGTAAATAGATGTTTGGTGGACCCAATGAGGCCAAAACAGCCGGAGGACATAAGCAAACCTTTGCACAACTCGTTTATTCATACGGGACATGGGTCAGCTTTTGGCGAGTCGTGGGGGAGTCCTGCCTACATTGACGACATGTATTTAAAGAACCCAATGGAGCCACCAGATGTCACTGGAATGCAAAGGGAGGTCAAACCATCGCCACAACTCTCTGATAGGTCTTCCAAAACTTCTTCCTCAAAAGGTATGATGACTTCTTATTGTCTATAGAAATAATTATTGGGAGTCTAAGCTTTAAAGAATGTATACTTCATAGAAGTAATATATGTAATACTAACCATAGCTAACTGTTAGATCCGGTAGGTGAATACCGAAACAGCAAAGAAAGTATACAGCCAGACGGAGTTCTTTCTTATTGGTTGTACTTATGGACGTCTATCATTAAATTTAAGAATTGGGAGGGGATTCGGAATAGGGATTCTTTCATTTATAATTTACATGATGGATTAGTTTCGAAAGGTAATTCATAGTATCGTTTCCATCGCTGAATGAATAACATAATGTCATCTTGTGGCTAACTCAACATTGTTTTATATTGTAGTGCTTATTCTAACTTATTAATTATACAAATGTAAGTGAGCCTTTTAGGACAATCATCTTTAGAAGTTCCTATTTCTTATTATAATTAACTTTTATATATCTTTCAGTAAATGGTTCCTTGCGAAAGCCCTCTGACAAACAATTTCAATATAGAAAACTCTTTAATGAAAATGTAATGCTGTCTAAACCCCAAAGACCACCTCAACCAAAAGTGGACACAACAAGAGAAGGTGTTCTGGTGGATATTTCTCCAGAAGATGTAGTTCCAACAGCCAGGATGACGGATATTGGCAAAAGCACCACCAGCACCGTTTCACTAATTGATGAACCCATAGATGCACCACAAGAAGGTAAATAAAACTAAAATAGAATAATACGCAAAATATTCCAATATTAAGAAACAATTTACACCATAAAAATAAGTTGATGACGTTTGTTTTGTAAAAATATATTGATTTATGATGGGTTTTTTTAATTAGTTACGTAATTCCCGTAACCTTGAAAAACTTTCAAATTAAACACCAATTGCACGTTTTTAAAACTATTAAATTTTATTGTTATTGCATTTTTTATTCATATTTAATGTTACTATTTTAAGATTACTGGTCGGACAGACCGCCATCGGTGAACAGTGCACCACCTCCATATCAACAGCCGCCTTCTTACTATAATACCTCAGCGTTCTCACAGGACGCCTCAGAAATCGACCCCTTCGACACCTCCTCAGTTTTAAATCCCCCTGAGCCTAGATTTTATTCTCGGGTGTCTCCAATTCCTACAGTAACTCATGACAACAACGCCAAAATCATGGAAAACATACAGAAAATAAAATCTATGAAGCAACAAGAACCTAGTTATATACAGGGTGATATAGCAAATAGAATGAGTTTTATACATACTCAAACCGACAATAATATTGCCGTTTCCAAGAATGTCACAACGGCGCACAAAGATTTAGCTTTGGCTGTGGCCGGTAGCAGTAATGGACTGAAAGAGCAGGACCTTGCCAATGGAATGCACAATTTGACAGTAAGTGATGAAGCCAGCAAAGAATTCGTATCCGAACTGGAGAACTATTTGGTGACCAAAAAAACCAATGATATACCAACGTTGCAGCCGCCTCCAAAGAAAAACAATTACAGCCCTAGCAAAAGCCAAAACAATGGTGTCAACACCTTGCCAAAGGTACAGAACGGTACGTACGCCAATATTGCCAAGAACTACGACTCGAATACCAGAAACGAAACCACCAAAGTACTAAACAAAATCTGGTACGAAACGACCGTCAAGCAAAACGGGAACGTCAAAGAAACCAACAAAAACCGTTACGACACCGAAGAAAACAGAGAGAGGGATGTTTACGTGGTCAACTCGGAGTTTGGGCAGTTCAAGAGCAACAGAAGATACGATCCCGTGTACGGCTCAGTCAGCTCCACCTACGATCCGACTTATTACGCCACCACTTCCAATTACAATCCGTACAACAATGTGCCCGCCCAAACTCACAATCCGGGGATCTACGAAGCACAGCCCGCTGTGGCGGTGTATTCCAACGGCTCCACCTACAACACCTATAGTTCACAAGTAGGCGTTTACGGTTACGGCAGCACGGAACGTAACGACTACAGCGAACCGCCGGACGAGAGCGTTTACTCGGAGATTTCGGACAGATTGTACAGCCAAGTGCCCGACGAGACGCTCAAGCCCCACAGGCCTGCGCCTGCGCATCCGCTGAGTATGCAGCAGATACAAAGGAAAATTCAGCAGGGTCAGGTAAGCATTTTGTTACTTTATTTAGCGTTTTTTCCTACAACTCTGGTTACTTTCAGCTAAGCGCCGACGCCGAACGACTCATGACTCCCGAGTACCGGAGCAACAAGGTGAGTCAGGTCCGGGACTGCGTGCCGGACGTTAGCACCGAGGAGATACTCTCGAAGTTGCAGTCGTGCGGTTGGGACATCACCGCCACAATTAGGTCGCTCAAACTGGATAAACTGGTGAAACTGGGAATGGCGAACAGGACGCAATGCGAGGCGGCTCTGCAAAGGACCAATTGGAACGTGGAGTTGGCGGCGTCCGCCATTCTGGACACATGAACGGTTGACAATTGGATTTGAAATAATTAGTATATCAGCATATTAATCGTGCCAAAGATAACAAGTTAAACTGCTTAGTCTTAAGTCCATTATCATTACCCATTTAGGGGCCATAAAAATGATTTATATTACGAAAAATGTTCTCAATTAGCCATTATGAAAACTTGTAGGAAAATATTTATTTTATTTTTGCTTCATTTAATGTTGAAACATAGACTGATTTTAACTCGTATCCGTGACTGGCGGAACATTCCTTTTAGTGAATTTGATATTTACAATTACGATTTACCTTAATTAACTTTGATATTTGATGACTTGTAGTAATTTCAATGCTTTCTAACACATGAACAAATTGATATGTTATGATGGTACCTATCAAGAATAATGTATGTACCTGAGAGGAAACAAATGTAGCTCTCTTAGATCTTTTTTAAAATAATCTAGAACAAATATACTTTACAAATAAGTTATATAATTCATTATAATAATCTTCTTATATTTAAAATAAGGTTTTGTACCCCTGAACGTTGACTCTAACTTATTAAATATTACATTAATGTTGTCATTATACTATAGCTAACTCAATTTAATAGTTGACTCCATTCTAGTAAATTTTATTGTACTTACATCCTTGTATGGTCAAGCGATTGCAATAAATATAACGATTCTTGTGATAAAAAAGGAATGGAAATATGTATGTATATTTTTGATGCACTGTTATTTTCCCTTTTATTGTAAATACTTACGTAAGTTCATCGCCCGTTGTTTTTACATAAAAAATGTAATATTTTATGTATTTAGTTGTATATAATAATCGCTAGGATAATAAAATTATTTTTCTAAACGTGTTTAGTTTCAGTAAAACAAAATTCAAATCTGACACAATTTATTCAGACAATATCAGAGAATGTACATATATAATACAGAAATAATTTTCTGAAATGAATGAGTATTTCAGCTCTAAATCTAATAGGTTTGGGGGTTGCTTTCATTCATTATATTGAAAAAAATATTCATCTCTATACAAGAGAGAGCAGCAAATAAAAAATATTTACACATTTACAAGACTAATTTGGCAGAATTCTATACATAATGTTATATGACAAAACAAAAATGGAAAATATGACTTAGTCTAGTAAACATGATCAGCTATATCACAAACAGGAAAATACTGAGCCGCCAAAGATTGGTACGTTTTTGGTAGTTTTTCCGAAATTGTACTATAGCAAAATCCGTCTATAATAATCACAATTTTAAGTAGTTTAAATCTATGTACAGGTACATACTTAGTATATACAAGAAGAATCAAAATAACTGGGCATAACTTTTCATAACAAAAGTTGACAACAAAAATAATAAAATAAATAACCATGCTAAACGCGAGTTTCATACAGCACTCTTAGTTATTTTCTAAATTATAGTATACATGTTTAATTTAAATACAAAAATTACAGATTTTAGTTGAAAGAACATTTAAAAGCACGTTAAGACGATTAGATGTATGCTTTTATTATTCTTCACAAGGTTTTTAAAGTGTCAGGTGTCTGTATTTAAACGAGATTCGATTACAAAAAGATGTGTATGTACTCTAAATTTGATATAAAACTCACCGACTAAATTAAATTTTGATTGTTTTAAAAATTTAACAAAAATAATTAAAAAATAACTTCTATACTAAAATTAAAAACCAACAGGAAATTGAAAAACTGTGACTAAACTACTACTACTTCCTAAAAAACAACAATACAAGCGTATATATTTTTTTTCGAGTCTTAAAAAAAATACTCCGATATGAACACCACCAGCATTTATGAAACATTAGTCAGGAATTGCCGACGCCAAATTATAAAAGCCCCAGCAATAGAGAAAACACTTTTGTATGAACCTGGAGTTATCACATACATTTCCCGAAACGTTTCTGTACAATTTACAGTTTAGAAGCGTAATTTTTGTGTGTGGATTGGATAGAATAATACCGATGAGTATTTTCAGAACAAAAAAAAACTAAAACTTTAAACTTAAACCTAAATATTTTCCAGGACTAAATAAAACTTACACTGAATGTATATATTTATATTTACAATTTAATCACTATTGTATAAAATATTTAACTGTAAATAATAAATTAAAAGGAACGTCTTCACCGGAATTGAATTTTGTCAAACCGTGTAATATAATAACAATGAATTAAACGATAACAATCTCTCAAAATACTCAGATACCATTCCAATCTCTTCCACTTAACGGAGAGCGTTACAACACACGTCGTTAATAATCCGAAGAAAAGACAACTGAAATATATCTTCCCTTACGTCTGTTGTAACAGTTCCCTACGCATCTGCTTTTTCTTGCGACAGTCCGGACAAAACCACTGACCTTTCGGTGGTACCATGATGCCCACGCATTCAAAGTGGAACCATTCGATGGAACAGTCGCTGGAGTCGCAGCCAATCATCTCGGAAACTTCGTCGTACGGACACTGACAGTAACAGTACAACTGAGGTTGATTTGCTGCTGAAAATTAACACAATTTATTGTTTTATTTGTAGAAAAAAATGAGAACACTTGTTTTCTAAAAACTAACCTTTTGCCAAAGGCTGTGGCGGTGGTGGAGGCTCAGCGTCGCTGTCGTTCGAATCGGTTGCGCTGTCCTCGACCCTTTGTTGTACGGGTGGGCGTGGCATAAGCTTGATGGGCGGCACCCGATTGACGCGCATCTCTCCCGAGTTATGGCGAATTTGAATTGGTTCAATGGGTGGGAGCGGACTAGCGACCGGTGGTCGATGAGTAGGATTTTTAATCGTAATGGGCGGCACGACCATGGGAGAACGTGGGGTCGTCGCAGTCTGAAATAACACAAAATTAATTATTAGTTTCGTTAGAAACGGTCATAATTTTATCGTAGTAGTACCTCAGTTTTTCGCCACTTGGGCGTGTGCACCGCATGTGCTTTCTCTTTTTCCTCCTCGTCGCTGGAATAACCGTAAAACTTGTTAGGGACCCGTCTCCGCTTCGACGCCCTTAGGCTAGAATCCGTCGATTCCCGCCTGGCGAAGCCCTGCGACTCATGCAGCATCTTCTGCTGTTGTTGATGTTGCATCATGGGTGTCTTATGGAAAGGTGATGTACCGCTGTTGTTAATTGGAGACGCGGAGTATGTGGGCGTAATTGTCGGCAACGGTGAGTTTCGCGACAGCGATAGGGTTATTGGCGCCACCGTTGGTGGACTCTTTTGGTGATACTGTTGGTAATATGTGTCTGGAATGTTGGGAACTTCGTTGCTGACAGCGCCACCGTTTTCGCTTTCCTTTCTCTCGCTCTTCTTCTTTTTGCGCTTCTTAGATTTAGATTTCTTCTTCGGTTTGGTGTCCTCCTCGTCGACTTGACCCGGTGGAGGCGTCGGAGGCCGGCTGGTACTCTCGATGAAGTCGCCATTAGGTAGACAGCCGACTTCCTCTAAAATCTGATTGCGTTTCTCTTCGAGGCGTTTTTTGGCAAGTAATTGGGGGTTTTTATCGTAAAACTCCTCGTCTGTTTCGCTTTCGGTTGTGTCAAGGTCAGACTCGTGTATCGGCGCGTCGACCAAGTTAACTGGAGGAGCCACCTGTTGGGGATCCGTCGAAACCACATCCACAGGCTAATTCAAAAAAATATAAGTTAATGTTTTGAGATAATATATAACTATTGAGTTTAGGTATAGGACATGGTAAAGCCATTTTATTTGTAATTTACATATAAAATTTAAAAATCCAAAGATATACAGGATGTCCCATTGAAAATGACAAAGTTGATGTCAGTTCCTACCTAACCGGAAATTATTCATAATAATTGTTCTCCAGAACAGCAACCTACCTTGCTTTCGCTTTTCCTGGTATTTCGCTGCCGTTCCCTACGTTTTTCCCTTCTCTCAATCTGTTTTCGCCGACCCTCCTCCGTGGAGCTATCGGAACCGGAACTGTCAGAACTAGACGATGAACTGCCTGAACTGGACGTACAGGAACAATTTGAACCGCAGGTACATGACGAGTCACTGTCTGACGACGAGTCGCTCGACGAACTGTTCGAACGTTTTCTGGGCGTACCCTCTATTTTGACGTCCTGTTCGTTCCCTTTCGCCTCCGGCTCCTCCGAGTTATGGGGGTGTGATGGTTTCAATGTTTTCGGTGAGCAATAATCGTGGTCAACACTGTCGGAAAGGGTTAACGCAGGTTTCACCTCAACTATGCTCATGTCAGGTTTATTTTCCGGATCTATGCAATAGTCGTGGTCTTTTAAGGCCATACCCGCAGTAACGACCAAATCAATTGGTTCATCCAAAATTTTCGGCGGCGAATCCACCTTAGTCGAGTCATTGAAAATTTGGTCGAGTTTGTCTTTGTTGGCCTGATAATTTTTAAAGTTGTCCCAAATGTCTTCGATCACCGGTGCGGGTTTGTCGACCTCCATGGCTTGTGCATTTTGTTCATCCGGCAATTTGGTTAAGATGTCGGGCAATATGTTGTTGTCGATTTTTACCTCCTCAGTGTTTTGCGTCTCCGTTTTGGCTTCACTTTTAACTTTGGCTGTTTCATCTTCTGAATCACTGCTGTCGCTCTCCGATAAATTTAACGCAGGAAGATCGTAAACGTCGATTTTAGGCTTCGGCTTTTCTTCCACCTTCTCCTCTGGTGGTTTTTCTTCCTCCGGAGCGGGACTCTTGACGTCCTCCTCCACTTTGTCAACCTTAACTTCCACTGGGGGCGCCCTGTGCCTTTCTTCATGCTTTTGTAGCAATTTTTTCGATATGAACTTCTCGGTACAATTCTCAACGGTGCAAGCATGGGGTTTTTCGTCGGTGTGTATCCTTTTGTGCACCTTAAGGGCGACCGGTCGTGAGAACACCAAACTGCATTCTTCACAAGTAAAGCTAGTTGGTGGAATGCAGAAATGATAGACGTGCGGCCACTTTTTGACCAGGCACTTTTTGCAAAGCACACTCTCAGTCCCGTGCTTCCAAAATAGATGCCGTGTAATGTCAGGCTAAAGAAAGGACAACGATTGAGTAAGCTCATGAATAATAAAACACTAAATAACTAATTTACCTTGTTCCTATACGCAATACCGCACCGATAGCAGAAGTGAAGTAATTTATGCTTCCAGACGTGATTTGATAATCGATATTGATTGTGACACAGTTCTAAACAGACATCGCAAGCGTGGTGTCGCTTTCGAAGGTGCACCATCAGTCGGAAAGAGGACGGGAGGTCGTTGCTGACGCACATGCAGCATCGGTACGTCAATTCGGAGTGCACGGCGTAGACGCCGGGGCACAAATGGCACACCAATTCGCTGTAGCTGTAGAAATTCGACTTACATATGATGCAAAGTAGGAGGTTTTTGGCGTGCATCTTGCGATTGTGGAGGTACAGCTCCTTGTGAACAGTCGTGCTGTAACTATAATTGAAATCGTGTTAAGTAATTGTTGAATCACAGTATGTTTAATAAAGATACAACCCCAGTCAAAATTAAAAGCATTAATTCCAAGAATGTTATCACATCCACGTTGCAGTACAATAAGGTAATAAAACTTAATACCTCATTGAATGCGTTATAAATTCAAGCATATCAATATAAATAAACCGATTCACGTTGCTTACTCACCGGCATTGAAAACATTCGAACAGATGCGAAAAGGTGACGGCGTCATCCGTGGCGCCCGACTCCAGATTAAAGTATATTTTGTCCAGCTCGTCCAGAGAGTCACGTATCCGGGCGACGAAACTCTCGGGAATCAGCTCCTCGGCCGTGATGCTGTTCACCACCGCCGAAAATCGGTGTTCCGCAATGGCATGAAGACCCAGCTGCTTTCCATTAACAGCTATCTTCCTGGCGTGATTGCAAAAGATGCAGGCCGAAATCGTGGCTCTCAGACATTTCTGCAGCAACACCCGAATGTCAAACTTGTCCAGGGGCTGTTCCAGTTCCAGTTCGATGATAGCGACATCATTGCCGGCGATTTGAAGCGGCGGTTCTTCAACCGGAACTTCCTCCTCTTCCGGTTGCTGTTCCGGTTTTTCTTGTTCCTCCTCTTTGGGTTCTTGACTGACAGGAGAGGGTGATTGTCGTTCGTCGTGCTCGTCTTCCGGCTTCGGTTCTTCTGTTTCCGCATCGACATTGTCCTCGGCATCGTTCTCGTTCTCGCTGTCGACCTGGTCCTCGATGTCCATGGCCTCGTTCTTGTCGCAACTGTCGTTGCTGTCTTCGTTTGCGTAGTCCTGATACGTGCCTGGTTTTGGAAGTTTGAGCGAAAGTTTGGGAACCTTCATGAAAAGATATTATAGATATCAATAAATCACAAAATTATACAAGGATATAATTAATATATATATATATATATATATAGATAAACATTTAAACAACGTAATTATTTAAATTATCCGGTCAACACTAGAGTCATAGTTTAAACTATATTTAATTGGATTATTCCTTATCATAATTAGTTGTAGACTTGTGTTATTATCAAAATAAATCAATAAATGTCTATTAAAACTTACCACTGGGAGTAAGCTGAACTAACTGATTATAAAATTTGATGGGCACTGCATTATATAGGTGGTAATCGAATGCCTTTTCTTTATCTTGATACATAATACATATATTTATTGTTTCTCAATATAAAATAATGTCTGACTCAACATATGGTTGTGCCTTAAGATAAGTAAATTACATGAAAAATGTATGCATTGGCGAATTATAGGTATATTCCTTAATAAAATTGAGATAAATAACCGTCACATGTTTCACTAAGACTTATAATCATCAGAAATTACTTCATTTTTTAGATCAATGAAACAAATAGTGCATAAAAATATGCCATTAAATATAAAAGATTAAGAAAATAAATCATTAATGACTGACTATTTAAAAACAGTTAAAATATTCTTTTCCGTATCAATAAGACTTTCATTCTGATCATTAATAGTACCTTATAATTATAAAAAAAACATAAGAAAAGTATACTATAAATATATAAGTTTTATTTAAAATAAAATCTTATGATAGACTTAAACATTGTGTACAAAGAAAATCTAATAAAGCTCTTTAGAATTATATTCATGAATGAATACAGTTAGGAACTTCCAAACATCAATAACTGCAGTGTCTGGTAACTTGATATATGTTCTAATTCAAATGGCAATGAGTTAAGTTACCTTTCTTGTTTCGATCGGTTCTGGACTTCCCAGCATTTCTTCATCAGCTGGATCTGAATCCTGGCTTCTGTCATCTGCCAAGTTGACATCTAAATTGTCATTATCGTCACTTTTATCCATATCCACTTCACCACTGTTATCTGAGCAGTTGGTCAAATTGCTTTCGTTGTTTTCATCAAAATTATCATCATCAGACTTGCTCTTGGTCATTTCCGGTTGAGTTTCATTTTCCACCTTAACTTCTAAATTATTTACAGATATGTCTTTATTACAGTCACTAGATTCTATGTTTTCACTAGAAATTTTATTACTACAATCACTATCTTTGATAAATTCACTGTCCGGTACAATAGTAGCATCCCCTGAATCCCCAGTCACATGATTTTCAGGAGTTATCTGCTGCTTACTCGCCTTTGACTTGTTCTTCAGTGGTAACCTGGACTCAGGTAACATGCAGTCGTGATAAAAAAAATTATCCTGCTCGTTGAATATATTGTTA
Source organism: Aethina tumida (assembly GCF_024364675.1). Classification (NCBI taxonomy): domain Eukaryota; kingdom Metazoa; phylum Arthropoda; class Insecta; order Coleoptera; family Nitidulidae; genus Aethina; species Aethina tumida. The sequence continues at coordinate 27,452,928 of NC_065439.1, forward strand.
CACTCACAACACACTACATAACAAGGTTCATTGTACGCGTTAAAAAATTCATCGGGAGTGTTCTTATAGCCTGGCTCAAGATTGTGTTTGACCTGTATATGCTGACACAAATCCTCGAGCACTGAAAACATTCCTAAACAATATAAACATATGTATCGTCTGTGAAACTCCAGCATATGCATGTAGAGATTCCAGTTTTCATAGTAAGTCCCACAGGCAGAGCACAAAAACACCTTCCTGGTTAGCTTGAAGCCTGCACAATTATTATCCGGTTGAATATCTTGTACACTTCGAATTTCAGTACACTGTACGACATGCTCATTTAAAGATTGCAGCGATTCAAAACCCGCAAGTCCGCATTTTGAACATTTGAACTGAACTGTCGGTTGTAACCCTAAATACTGTGCATATTCTCTGAGTTTCGGTTTGGTTTTGGGTGCTTTGCGCTTGTTTTTTGGAGCCTTGGTTTCTTCCTGTGGCTGTTCTTGAGATTGCTGATGTTGCTGAGATAGTTCAAATATTGATTCATTGAAGTAGGGATTTGAGTGTGGCACCACTTCTGTATCCTTTGGTGATTTAGACTTCGAGACACGTTTTTTTTTCGTTTTCGGTTTTGCTACTGTTTCATCAATCACTAAAGCATCGCTCTCCGAGCTGTGCTCTGGTTCTACAATGTTGTTTTCTTCTGTATGAACCTCACCATTAACCTTGACTGGTTCAGTTGAATTCAGTTTGTATTCGTTATTCACAGCAACTGTCCCTTCTGGGAAGTTTGCCATTATTGGGGCGACTACTCCATTTTTTGTAATTTCCGACACCTCTACGTCTGACAGTGGCCCGTTTGAACCATCTTCCATGCCGAATCCAGTGTTGTTAAATACCTGCCAACAACAAACACTATTTAAGTCGTCTGCTGGCGACTGACCGGGTACGAATGTGTCAAATTTGAAAGAGTTGTTGCGAGCTGGAATTTGTGGAATCTGTTGCTCGGACTACATGTCGTGAAACAACGTTTTGACCACAGTTACTTGTCTCGGAATGCCAGACTCGTAACGCGGCAATTTTTAAGACACACGATTAGATAATGTCTACTTACGTTTGTTACACTATGGTGTTTCGTATTTCACGGGAACGGTAAGCTGCACACTCCAATAACACATATTTAATAACAAAATTCGCTTCTCCCCGCCTAAAAGGTTAATAAAATGGCAGCCATAAGCATTCGGACGATGTAGTGCCGCCAACGTTTCGGCATAGAATGGGGTGATGCGGGGCCTCGTGGGGCCGCCAAAATAAATCTATCGTGCGATTATTTGCGAAAACTGTCCGAGTTATAATGATTCCAAGCATTTTGTTTATGTTTTTTTTAATGGATGTTTCATTTTTCCACAAAGAAATTTTGGTTAGGAAAGTGCGCGTGCGTGCACATCTTGATGCGTCATTGCCATATTTAATTTTGTAAATTTATGTAATCTAATGCAACACATTGGCATGCTGCAAACAAATTAATGCCATCGAATAATACTATTTCAAGTTATGTGTGTTTAATTTCATATTAAAAAGATTTAATTTGAGGCATAACAAAGTTGGAATATTTTGAATATTGGTATCACTGATCACTTTAAGTTACTTGGTTTTTTAAATAACTCTACCTCCTCCTCAAAGGTAATTGATGGTCATTCTTATAAATAATTTAACACATCTTTAAAAAATATACATACTAAAAGTAGTTGAAGTGATTGAAATTTTAGTGACATCTATAAATTATTAGGTCAAGGCAATAGTTAGCCAATCAATCAGTAGAGGGAGACTTTTTAAAATATAACCATTACTATTCAGTCGTACCAATCGAAAAAAGTTTGATCCGACTGTATTTTGAGAGAGACGCAGTCGGAATCTTTTACTGTCTCTGTCATTCATGATGTCTCTCTCAAAATACAGTAATATCAAAGGCTTTTCATCGATAGAAAATCAATTTTTGATACTACTAGTACTTCCACATGATTATAAATAATGAATAAAACTGCCTACATAGATAAGAAACTCTTTTATTTATGTACGACTTCCTTCACATTCCTCATAATTTTGCTTTCACCAGACAGCTGAAGGGTTTTCTATTAACTGATAGATAGAATGACAGAAAACCAGCGTTTTAGTTGTGTAAGAGTGAGTACAAGAACGACCTCGTAGGTTAAATTTTACCATATATTAAAAAAATTTCCAATTCATACACATTAAATAAAACAATCATATAAAATAAAATCCACTTTATTATGTAAAAATATAAAATTATTTTCCTTTGATATATACAACAGATTATTAATTAATTAGTCTTATTTAATATTCGATTGTATAAAATCAACGACAAAATCTTTTAGTCTTGTACGCGACAGCTTACTTGCAACAAACTTAAATAAATCTTCAAGATCGTCTTGGCTATCTTTATTTGCCAAAGTCAAAACACAAGATTGAACACAGGACTTCACGACAGCAGCTTCTCGACCACATAATTCTTCAGTTAAAACATCATGCGAAAGTGAAGATAAATACTGCTTTTTATCTATAACATTTAAAATCTCAGATTCATACGTTTCATACAATCTTTTAATAAAAGGCTCAGTTTCCTGCTTATTTACACAATTGACGACAGTATCACCAAACTGAACTACATTCAATGTTTTTAAATAAGGTTCTATTACTACAGGATTGTTAATTAAAGGTATTACGATGTTAAAGACCTCTTCTTTTGGCACTAATCCTAATAAGCAATGTTTTATATCATTTAAAGGGCGATCCTTCATTATACTCGAGAGGGGTATTTTTTTCATTATGCCATTTAAACAGTCAATATATTCAGATTCTATATTAGCAGCCTTCACGGCGTTGTTCAAAATTTGAACGATCAATTTTAGATCTGTTTTAATGTAATGATTGATGATTTGAAGTAAATCATTCTCTGTTAATATATCGGTTAATTCGATATTACTGCACTTAAAAATGTTTATAATGTCATGTCTTGTTAAGAACCGTATAAATACCTTTGCCAGGTCAACAATTTGTCCTTCCTGTAACGAAACATATTTAATAAGCAACAATATTAATATAACACAACTGTCCTACCTTTTCAGTGGCACTTTTAACAATATCTTCCATAGTTTCCATTATCCTGTGAGGAGGTATTTGGACTACATCACTGTTTTCTTCCGTATTAACAGCAGTATTTTTTCTCTCATTATTTTTATAGAATCGGTCTAAAGCCCTGTACACATTGAGGACGTTCGAATTCTCCACAGGAAGTTCCGACAATTTATTGTAGTTCAGGACCGCAAGATCACCGATGGTTTTAATGTTATTAGCTTCCAATTTTTCTATCCACTTTTGTTTTGTCGACTTCTCTTTTAAAATGACCTGCACGTTTTCTTTGCACTCTTTTAATTTCGGATAAATGCTGTCGACCGCTTCGTTTTCCGAATGATCAAATTCTATTTTTAAGGTACTGGAATCGAGTTTGTCGATTTCGCTTTGTTTGCGATCGTAGTAACAGTCCAGGGCTCTGTAAATATTGGTAATGACCGGAGGTTTGAAGGGCAGATCGAGTAATTTTTGTTCCTTGTTTACTGCCAGATCAGACACCAACTTGACACCGAACTCTCGTAGTCTCATTCGCCATATACTTATGTTTAAATTCTCCATTTTCCTGAACAGGTTTTCTACTAAATCGTAACACTTTTCTAAGTTGGGGTAAATTACTTGGGGGGCATTTTTTAGTAGCATATTTTCTTCTATCTCTAATCTGTGGTCTTCGTTGTCCTCGTCGTCCGGTTTTGCTTGTCTTATATTAAAAGAGTCTAACGCTTTGAAAACATTAACAACTATTGGTGGTTGCAGCGGTAAATCTAACAATTCCATTTCGGAGAGAACCGCCAAATCTCCAACAGTATTAATATTGTGTTGCAAAAGAACGTTAAAGGCCACATCATCGTGTCTAAACAGACTTTTGATGTGGCTCATACAACCTTGCAAGGCAGGATAAACTTGGAGACAATCATCCTTCTCATGTTGCTCATGAATGTAGTCTCTGAAATCAATAATTTCATCCCCCTGATCTTTGCTGATAAGTTCCAGCTTCATGTCTTTAGGATCAAGGGGCTTAAGGTAAACCTTCTTACACGTCGTTGTTGGATAACTGAAATGCACCCTCTTTCGTTTGGTGCAAGGAGACGTCCCATCCTCCGGCGTGTCCAACTGTCTTTTCTTTAAAATACTCTTCTCTGGAGTGCCATTGAGGCTGGGCATCTCCTTGGAAAACTTGAACATATCTATTTTTTCCTCCTCGTTTGCATTGGCGAATTCCTCTTGGAGATTCGTTTGCTTTTGCTTGAACGGCGACATAAGCTTTCTTATTCTTGAGGCCGACGGAGAAATTGTGAGGCTGCTACGTCTTTTATGAGATACGGGTGAATCGAAATTAACATTGATAATCCTGTCTTGAACTTTAACTGGTATGGCGTCTCTCTTATCCGGGGACAAGCTGACAACTTCCATTGGGGCGGATTCTATAAATTTCTGATAACAGAACTTCGGGCCATCAATGTCAATTTTTGGTTTTACTAGAATCGGGGATATGTCAAGAGTTCCATTAACTAGCTCAGATGTTTTTGTAGGGGTTGTTCCCGTAATTGGAGATGTGGGCAGACTGTGTCTTCGAGAGATTGGTGTGCTTAAGTTTTCCGATTGTTGGTCATCAGTCTTATTAATGGAGTCCTCATATGTTTCCGACCGTGATACGGGCAAACTGTGTCTTCGTGTCACTGGAGTGCTTGCGTTTTCGGTTTCTTGATCTGTAGCCCCATTAATAATGACCAACTCTTGTGATAGAGTGGGTTCCTCAGGTGTTTCCTGTTGTATACAGTCCGATAATAATGAAATAGTATCCATATTACTGATGATCTCTTGAGAAGGTGTCAGTTCTACCTTTTTAGGTAAATCTAATTTTAGTTCTGGATCCACTTCATTTGTGATAGTTGGGTCAGATTCTGTCTGGGTGATCGTCTCTGTTGTAGAAGTATTACCACTAGCCTGTTCTTCTGGTGTATCATTTAAATTATCATTAACGACACTCTCCTCATCTTCATCTTTACTGACTTTGTGAGATGTAAAGCTTCTCCTTGGGGAACATAGAGGTGTAATATTAATGCTGGCTTCTTGAGAAGATTCAATTATATCATCAGTTTCAGGCTCTATTTCAGGTAGTACTTTCTTTGTTACAGATGTTTCCAAATTCAATTTATCTTCTTCTTTCTGAATATCTGATATTTTTACATGATTTACACTTATGTTATTAGTCTTTACTTGTACATTATTTGAAATTGTTTGACCGAACGTTTTATTACTTTTAAACGAGGATTTCTTCGAATCTACTTTAGTGGGAGTAATCCTTCTGTATCTGAGGGGACTTTTAACAACATTAACCTCAACTTTTACGTTTTTAACAGGAGTTATAACGTCCATTTTCTTCACATTTATCTGTGAACACTGAGTTTCTTCTATTTCTATATTTTTGTTAATTGTCACTTGGCATTTCTTTGAATCTTCATCAGTTTTTACGGAGCAATCGATACCTTCATTATCATCTGGAGTATTAATTCTCTTTCTTTTCTCCGCTGTTGCTTCACTCAATTCATTTTCTTTACCCTTATTTATAGTTTCTTTAGAAATATCTTCAGGATTATGTTTATTTTCAGTACTGTTTTCAATGGTTTTAGTTAATTCCTGTTTACTTATAACATCTTCATCTTTAGTCTCACATTTACTTAGTCTGTTTCTCTTTCTAGGCCGTATTATAGACACAACTTCAGTTTCTGGTATAACATCTGAAAGTGAAGGACTCATATCTAGTTCAGTATTATTACTTACTTTTGTTTCAGAGTCACTGTCCACATTCTCTGTTTCTATTCTTGCAGTTTCTGGTATTATATGATCAGCTTCTTCATGAACAATACCGTTGGTATTCTTAGGCGGTGACTTATCATTTTTATTTTCTTCCGCCTTATCCAAAGAAATATTTTTTGGTTGATTTGTCAAACCTTTTTTATTATTATCGACTTTTTTATTCAGTTCAATTACAATCTCCTTACCCAAACTTTTCCTTCCCTTTTTCTTAGGACCTTCATTAGCACTCAATTCTTCCACAACTCCAAGCGAACGTCTGGCGACAGGCTTCCTTTCTACATCTAACGCACCTATTGTCTTTCTTCGATTTTTATTTGCAGTCGAATCCTTTTTCTCCCCGTCTTTGCCTTTCGTTTGAGGCAATGAATCCTTGTTTAATACAGCAGCGGACCGACGTCCAGAAACTGAGAGCACCTGGTCCGCCGCCACTATGTCCATTTTTAATCTCTTCATCTCGTTTTCAATTTTCAAACGCTTTCGTTGTTCGTTGGTGAGCTGATCACGCTTTCTCCTCGGCGTCGAAGGTCCTTGCGGTTCTTCCTTTTTCTCTATCACGGTCGTATTTTCTGCAGTTGCATTAGATTCGTTGCTCTCACTAGAATCTTGGTTTGTTTTATTCGTTTCTTTTGTTAATGCCACTTCGTTATTTTCTTCGTTCGATACAGCTGGCGAGTTGTCTTTTGAAGAGTTATTCGATTTGTTTTCTTTGTCGCAATTTACCGAAATGTTGCTACACGAATTTGAATTCTTCGGATTAAATATGTCTTGGCTTTGACTTTGCGACAAGTCCTGATAAAGGGCGGGGATATCTTCTCTGCGTTTCTTAAACATCTCCTTTTGATGTTCATTTAATTTCTCGGGTCTGAATTTAATTTCCGTGTCTATGGCAACGAACTGAGAAGTGCTTTCGTCGTCGATGGAAGGAGGGGCGGCTTTCTTTTCAGGTTTAGGACTTTGAATTGACGCGGATTTTTTGGATTTCAACGGCGTATTATTCAGCTGGCTTCCCTTTATTTTAATCGGGGAGTCGACAGCTTTTCCAAACAGTTTTAAAACCGTGGGGAGTTCAGTTTGTGAGGTGGTTGGTTTTGAATTGTTTTTGGCAAGATTAGCAATTTTCGCAGTTCGACTAGTTGGCGTCACAATTTTTATTGGTTTAGGTGTGGTCTTGGGTGTTTTCGTTTCAGGTTTCTCGACGTCCAAAATTAGCATGATTTTTTGTAAATTCTTTGAGACGGAGCTGTTTAAGTCTGTCTGGTCTGAATACAGTTCGAAGAGTAACTTCGAAAATGATTTTGAGAAAACGGTTTTTAGGCTGGATTGGATAGCAGTGAGGAAATTTATCAAATAATCTAAGATTTCGAATTTCTTTCGTATTTTCAGGATATGCTCGACGCAGAGGCAAAGTTTGGACAGTGCTTCTTCATTGGTGTCTTCTGTGTAAACTGTTAATGATGGATTCAAGTACTCGACAATAATTTGCGATAACTTCTCATTGTCCTCTTGGTTCAAAGTAGGAAAATTGAGGCAACGAGAAACGAGACCTAATATTTTTGCAACTGAAAAAAAAAAATAAATATTGTATAAGTTTGTCTCACTGATAATTATATTTGTATATTCAAAAGGTTAACCTTCATTAAAATTATAAAGAGAATGGAAAAAGGTATGGATATAAACTAAGAAAGTAGTATAAATGTTATAAAAAAACTATTATATATATTAAATAATATAGACTTACCATATCCTTTAGTAAAAACAGCTTCAAATTTTGTCATAAGAGTAATAACGGCCACTATATTGGAAATCTGCAGAGGATTTTCGATAAAAATTTTGTTTAGTCCTTTGAGAATGGCGAGTTTATTCGCCTCCGAGTTTTCTGTGATCTTTTTATATAACTTCACCCATGCATTGGTGATATTCTAAAATTAACAAATATAATATATATTTAATAAAGTTATGGGACCATTTTTACCTTTACTTGGCCATTAGTGATAGTACTCAAATGTTTAACTGGCCAAAGTAGAAACAAGACATAGCTCTGGTTTTCATTTTTATGTACATCTATTAAAATGCACTGTGAGAGACTCAACCATATATCACATGACATGGCCAAGTTTATGTTTTCACCTGATTCAGTCTTTTCAAAATTCCTTAAAATATCGTTAAAAAATCTCTCGTTACCAAGAACACACCTTGAAATGATATTCTGGAATGACTTCTGATCATAAGACCTGTAAAAATATTAAATATGACATGTTGACATTGATAAATACAATTAACACTCCCACCTTTCATACTTTTTTTTAAACAAATGTGGTTCTAAGATTGAATAACTTCTTAAAAACAAATTCTTGGACAATGATGACTCTCCTGCTATTATCACATTTAAAAGGACTGGAATAATGGCATCCTCAACATAATCATCCTTGGTTTGCTAAATTTGTTCAGAATATTAATTATTTGATAATTTTCACAATAATATACTTACTTTTAAAGTATTTAACATTAGTGGTTCAATGATATTCAGACAATCATCCATGCTATTTGAGACCTGTCCCAGGATATCAAAAAAAGAAGTCCAAAGGCAGTGCATGATTGTACTTCTATTGTCATCAAATTTAGAATTTTTTAGTAAAAGGCAGGACTCTAATATAGAATTTGTGATAGGTTTGCAGAATTTGTAGACATTTTTATCATTTATCACTGCTGATTGAAATTTAATTTGAGATTCTAAACATTTATCAGTGTGTCCTGAAACCCAATAATATTTTTGAGTAAATTTAATGTTTTTAATTTAATTATATTTACCTAAAAGCTCCAGAAGAACAGCAATACTCTTATCCCACAATTCAGGCACAGTCCTTGCCTGTCCAATCTTATCCAAGTTATCACCCACAGGTCCAAAGCAGAATTCCAGAAACTCCACCAAACACAACACAGCCTTTCCCTGTAGCTTTTCCAGTAAATGAATGAAAACTTCAAACCTCTTTGTTAGAACTTGCTCCTGTTTTGAGAATTTGGCTTTAAGAGGTGTGAGCAACAATTTGATCTGTTTATTTGTGATGAGATATTGTGAATTTAAACTTGCATTATCAATCAACACTTTCCAACATTCGTATCCCTGTATCCTTTGCGAACAAGACTGATTTCTGAATGCGTATTCCACAATTCGGAGTAAACGATTCATCAAGTCTGTTGTGTTGTGCAAGTTTGTTCCGTAAATTCGTACAATCAATATCCACAGTTTATGCCAGTTTTCATACTCTTTGTCTCTTAATGTGGTTATGGATTTGACATAATTTTTTGAAATTTCTTCTGTGAATTCTTGTACTTCTGCACTGTTCAATTCTGAGATTTTAATTGTTGGTAGTAATTTATATGAGAGTTTCAACAATACATTTCTGATCTCACTGTTTGTGTTAATATCCATCACATTTGGGATGATATTTTTCAGAAATAATTTGTGGACTTTTTGTTTAGACAGTTCATTCAAGAACAAATCTTCCATTATATCAATAAACTAAAATAAAAAATAATATAATATAGAGAGATCAAAATTACAGATTTTCTTACAGATTGATATTATGACTCAAATATTTATCTTGAAATAAAAAATCTAACAGGTTATAAAAAAAGTTAATACATGTCAGAATTAAAAAATCATAAACTTTCTATTAAAAATGCAATAGGGCTATTTTTATCACAAAAAAAAACAATAATATGCATTGATAAGCTTCTACTACATACTACAGATACTCTATCAACAAAACAATAAATATGCACACAAATACTAAACAAATAAGTAATTAAAATACCAATGTTTGTTTTAATTTAGGTGGATTATCTTATTAATGCAACCAATAATAATATTAAACAGTGGCTAGATTAAAAAATTAAATACAATCTTATTTATAATGGATAACTATAAAGTTCAAGTTCAATGTATGTTAAGTTACAACTACTTGCTACGATACTATCAACATTATAATAAATATAAATATGCATATAAATACTAAACAAATAAGAAAATAACATACCCTTGTTATGTTTTGATTTTTCCACTGGGACACAATTTGAGTCACATGAAATGTTTCATTATTGATTGTAGTTAGTATTAACTTTTTAAGTAGCACAATTATTTCGTGTTTATGTTCTACTTTTATGGGATGATAGTTAAGCAAAGTGACCAAATCAGAAACCAAATATTCTGATGGTACAGTATTTATTAAAAATTGGAGCATATCCAAAGCCGACTTTGATACCACTTCGTCATTACTACCACACAAGTCGCTCCTAATTAAAATCAACTGGTTCTTTATAAAATTAGATATGGTATTTCCATTTTTTGAATTATCTCTTAGCACTTTCTGTATCGTCGATTTCGAATCACTGTACATTTTACACCTTTCTTCTTGCGAGCCCATTTTGATGCTTGTTATTCAGTTAAAATAATATTATATTACAAATAAAAACGAACATACGTTAAATTAAATAAATACATAATAAAAATAGAACTGAGATCTTTAGTGTCTTTGATCTATGGATTACACACACAAATAAAAATACGCGCGGGAAAAAAATTTCTGTCAATTGTTCGCATTGCCACCACCACGCAAAAACACCACTAAATTGTGAATAATTTTATTCAAATATGTAATTTTTTAATACACCAGTCGAATCATAAGTTGTTTAAATCACAGGTAATTAGCACTATTAATGTTTATTTCAAATTTTGTTTATGTCAGCACGGATTATTTAGTCGTAGTGGAGTTTGTTCACGGGGTTGCCTATTTAAAAGTCACCAACTTCATGGTACCGTATCCAATGTTTACTAATTTTGTCTTTATTCTACGAGTTTATTACTCAACCAATTCGTAAATAATTGTTTGATTTGTATGAAAATTAAGTTTTTATTCTGTTTAATACAGTCAGGATGTGCTTGTCATGTGGGTTGTCTACAAATGATCCTTTGTAATTTAGCGCTTTTTCACTGTTTTCTCTTAAAGCTTTGCTTTGATCAAATGGCACAAATAAAATGTTTCTCGTATCCTAGGTTATAAGTTTATTAGTAAAAAAAATGTATTTATGTTGTTATAGTTAGAAAGCACTGCAGTATTGTGTTTAGGTTATTATATCCATATTGCGGTAGGTAAACAATCGTTTAAACAAGTGTTGATTTCAACGAGTTATTAATTATTTTAGAAAATGGCAAACACCAACAAATACGGTCCCATTAAGGAGACTATAATAAAACAAATTGACGATTCGGGCGGTATACTGCTAGATGAAGCTGTACTAGTGGCTGAACAGGCAATTCGAAATGACTTTCTACAAGCTGACACCAATAAGGAAGACATGACTGCAGCCTTTGAAATGCTAGAATTTCTTATGGAAAAGCTACAGGACTCCATGTCACAGACTTTTGTAGTGAAACTTGTTAGTGATTTGTGTATGGATCCTTCACAAACAGTATTTAGAGAGTGTACAGAAAGTATGTTGTTAAAAACAATTGAGGAAAAATGTTTAACAAAGCATATAGTTCTGTGGAAGGATTACAACATTGAATGGGTAAGTTCTGAATTTATATATATATTTAAGACCTTTTATCTGGTGACATTTGAATATCTGTCTGATTTAGATCTGTCTACATGTATTGTATATTTACAGAAATAAACTAAAATGATTTAGGTGTTACTTGATTTATGTTTAATTTAGTACATTTATAGTTTCTATTTACATAAAATTAACGAATTTGCATTTTTTGCATAAACCAGAATCAACAAATTTATAATTTACTTACATAAACATTTCTTTTACATGATATTGCATTTTAATTTAGTTTTTCTTTATATTATTTACTACTTATTTTGGTTGTTTTTATATTGTTTACGTTTTAGTTTTGGTATAAAAAATTAAATAAACATTTGAGTGAATGCATCAACTAAAATTTATATTCATTTTAACTATATTAAGACAAATAATTAATAAAAACATTTATTTATAGCTCAGTACTGTTTTTGATGAATTTCTGGAGAAAAATAGGAATCAAGAAATTTTAAAAAATGTTATTTTACACAACCTTATTCCTGAGATGATGAATCTTAACACTCCCCATCTTGTAAGAAATATTTTACTGGAGTTTTCATTTAAATTATTACCTCACATTCCACCCTGTACAATAACAAATTCAGAATTTGAAGAATTTAGTAACAACATAATAAACACATACATTGTTCCAATATGCGAGTTGCGTGACAGCGAATACGAGAACTGGCACAAACTCTGGATTTTAGTCTTAAAATTATCTGATGAAAAAATACACCATTCTGTGACCTTAACAAACCACATGCTGAGAATAGTCGAACACGCGTTTAAAAACATAGACACATGTGAACAAAGACTGAGGGGTTTCGAGTGTTGGAACGAGTTAATCAACAATGCCGCCCTTAATTACGATCATTTGTCCAGTACGAAACAGATAAAACTGCTTTTAACGCCGTTGAAGGCGAAATTCTTCAAACAGGACGAAGTTATATTGAAAAGGTTTGAGCTGTTCGTCAATGTGATTGAAAAATTGGGACCGAAAGCGACGCTGTGTCTGTCGGAATTTCTGGAGTTTTGCTTCGGGTCGCCCAACGAAAGTACGGATCCGAAAAAGAAGAAACCTCGACACGCCAAAGCGATTAAGGACCTTTGGGTTAAGATTATCACTGCTCTTTTGGAGTTACTTGGTGAGTGATTTTTGACGCTTAGTATTGAATTAGATCAATACATTGTGTGACATTTTCAACAAGAAATATTTATTGGAGGTCACTTATGTTTGATGCTTAACTCTGAAATTGTATTTTTAATTAGCCATTGTGAATAACAAGCATGATTTAAAATAGAATTAATTATGTTAGTTATTCTCCTTTTATATTTCAAGTAAAATATAATGTTATTGTTTAACTTTTAAAATTATACAAAGCATTCTTTAAATATTCATGTAATATTTACATTTTTAATTTATTCAGCGACGTGTGTAATTCTATGTTTTTTAAATTTAAGGCCATACGGACGAGTGTTCCCTAAAACTAATCAAATTTGATACTGAAATACTAACACCAGATAACATCGACCCCTTTTTGGCAATTCTTGTAAAGTCAATTAGCGAAAGTTGTATTTTATTAAACGACTCTCAGTTTGATAGCTCAAGAGACCAGGTAAACTAATTTAAATGCTTAAATAAACAGTATTATCAAATATAAAATATGATCTGTGTATTATGGTGTGGTATTATTCAGTACTGTTTATTTTAGATAAGCCAGTGTTTATGGTCGCGTTTATTCGACATCGTGAGTGACTGTAATAAGGAGATAACTCAAAAAACTTTAGAAGTTCTTCTGCCTTTCTTGGAGGCGTATTTCGAGGTACTTTTGCCTAATAACTTTTGTGTATTGGTTAAAAACTTTATTTTTCAGGAGTTTCCTACTCGGAAGTTAATTATTGGTAACTTTTTTTACGTAATAATATCAAAAAATTCAGAATTTACAAATGTAGTTTTAAAACACTTACCAGTGCATTTCTTACCAGTGATAATTAGTTCAGTAAGTATAAAGTAAGACCCTTATCACACGTTGTTGAAATAGCATTATAATTATTCGATTCTAGGCCATATAATCGGAAACTTGTACAGACAAAAATTTACAACAACATGGACAACCCAAAGACTTTTAAGTTCTTCCTTGAAAATTTTAATAAAATACAGCTATGTGAAGAAATTAATTTAACCATGGCTTGCGATTTTTGGCTCGCCTGTTCCAAATATGTGTTACTGGATATTTTCAATAATGAGGCGTATCAGTATTCGTCCTATCTTGTGTGGCCAGTGCAGTATTACTTTCAAATTGAGGACGTCACATCAAAGGTATGTAATAAATTAACCCTTATAATGTTTCTATATGGAAAAAATTTAGGAAATAGACAATGCCTGGGCAAAGGTTTACCAGAAAGTATGTAAAGATTCAGGCAGTCATAAACTGCAGCTCTTAGAAGAACTGGAAAAAGTGTATGAATTAAATTCTTCATTAAGTTCAAATGTTTTAAAATTCATAGAAGCAATAACAAGTATTGAAGAAATATTTACTGATGAGTTTGGTATATTTAATTTGCTATATATTTAGTTCACTTTCTAATTTTGTATAATTTTTAGTTACAAAACTGATGAAAATTACGACAAAAATATGTTCCACACCTATAGCGACGAAAAAGGATCTGGACTTGATAGTTACCATACTAAAATTGTACTTAAATACGAATTTGTCCTTTTACCAAGAGTCCACACTTAACGGAGTAAATAATATATGTTTATGCATAGAAAAAACTATTAAATGCCATGGTAATTTTGAAATTTTGCCAGATTTATTAAGTTTTTTAGAAAAAGCAAGTGGCGAAGTGAAATCTGCTTTTAGTAAATCGTTGATAGATTTAAAAGACGTACAGTGTAATGATAAAAATTTAAATGGCGTTCTTGTAAAGGTTTTGGATGTGTTAGGTATTAAATCTATTGACAATGGGTCCTCCAAATTACCAAGGAGTAGGGCAGCAAGAATTGCCAATTACAAAGGGAATCCGTATTCTCCCAAAAATGAGGCAATTGAAAATAGTAAACCTTTAAAATCACCTTCAAACCCAGATAGCCCTCAGATATGTAATTATTTGGGTAATATCAACGAATATAATGTTCGGTCGCCTTCCAGAGCAAGGAAAATGGTTGAAATTTCTCAAGATATAATTGAAAATTCTGAAGAAGGTTCAAAGAATGTGCGTTCTACGAGTTTAAAAATAAACAGGGAAAACAGGCAAAATTTAACTAATGAAATAGCTTCAAATGACTATTCTCCAGATGAGTCACATTTGAATAAGAAACCAGAGGTTGATTCACCAGGTGAAAGTGATATAATAGAGGACACAGAAGATGTTCTGAAGGAAATAAATAAAAGTCACTCTTCAACAAAATCTCCAAAGCCAAAACTAGCATATAATATTAGTTCACCAAAAAATCGGGCTTCAAAAATAGCCGAACAACAGAATGATGAAAATGAAAAAAATCCTGCTCCTCAGGACTCAGTTTTCAGAACTAGATCAAGCAGGATTTCTAACATCATTGAAAACCATAAGTCTCCCAGGACTACCCCAATGACTAAGGAAACAGAACCATCAAAACTTCTCCAATTATCAACAAGAACGAAGAACTTATTTATTAACATGGAGACGAAAGATTCGGTCTCCACAAACATCGAAACGGAGCCGCAGATAATTATTCCTCTGGAAAACGTTGTTACTGAACCAAAGTCTCCAAAAGGCCAAGCTCAAAACGATTCAAAAGGTGCAGATACTGCAGAAAACACTAGAGATAGGTCAAGATCAACAAGAACACACAACAAATCTATTAATGATGAAAATACAAAATCAGGAGACAAATCAGAAAGTAGGACAACAAAGAAATCTCCTGTAGAAAACGTAGAAAATCCGGTATCGGGTGTTGAAATAGGAAAAAGCGGAGCTAAAACCCCAAATCCAGATTCTCCAAAAATTCAAAAAAAACTTAAATCAAGAAGACGTTCAAATAATGCTAATACTGAAAAACTTTTAGAACCCGCATCTCCAAAGAATTCTATTAAAAATCATGAAAACGAAGAGAATAATATACGTATGGATGAACGTATTTCTCCTGGCAAAAAAATAAATATAGTACAAAATATTTTATTAAACAGTCCAAGTAACATTAATGTTGGTGTTGACGTAGGAATTAATGGAACGTTACCCAAATCAAATGCTATAAAACCGGATACTCCATTAACTACAGTTTCTAAAAATGACCAGAAATCAAATAACTATGTTAAAAGGCTTCACATAGATGCGGTTAGTAGCCCAATGAGGTCAAGAAAGAGATTACGGGACGATAAAATCGTAAATCAAAAGTCTGAAAGTAGTCCAAAGAACAAGAGAGTGAAAAGTTCCGATAGAAAAAAAGAACCAAACCAAACTGGTGATTTGGATAGTCAAGTTAAGAAGAATAAAGATAATGAAAAGAATCTTCAAGATAACCTGTCGGCGAATGAAGAAGCGGAAGTTCAAAGAGAGAAGAAAGACTATCAAAACGAAGATATTCAAAAACATAACAAAAGTAAGAAAACAAATACGTTAAAGACTGATACCAAAAATGGTAAAGATGAGAGCTTTACAACTACCAATAAAAAGCACAAATCTCAATCAAATAACAAAGAAGCTACCAACCAAATTTCTATTAGTACAAAATTGGATGAGACTGCTAATCAAAAAATATCCCGTGATGATAATATTAAGAATACCAGTTTTCAAGGGGAAATTACTAGTGATTTGAAGCAAGTAATTACACGAACAAAAAGCACTGAAAATTTAGAAAGTAAACCGTCCGATTCTGATACCAAAGTCCCTAGAAGTCGACCAAAAAGAAATTCTGATAAAATAAATAAAAAAGAAAGTAAGCTAGATATTTCCGGCGATAATCTCAGTAAAACCAACACCCCAAAACAAAATGATTTAGATCGACGTAAAAGAGATAAAAGCTTAAAAACGAAACAAGACAAAGATATCTCGATTAAAGATGAAATTGGTGATTGTTTTCAAGGTGATGAAGAAATTAGAAGAAAACCGAACAGTTTGGAAACATCTTGGGAAGAAACTGACATTACTTCCACTAACACCGAGAAGCCTTCACTCAAAGACAATTCTAAAAGTGATGTTTCTATAGAAAACGGGGAACAAACTGTCTTGGAAGAAAGCAATATAAAGAGTGATGATGATATACAGGTCTCCAAAAGAAGCAGGGGCAGGCCAAAAACAAATGGCAGGATAATATTAAAACCAAAGAGTTTCATTCGCAAATATTCATTAAGGAAAAAGAAAGAAGAAACTGTGGATACCGTTAAACATGCAATAGAAGTGGCTATTAAGAAATCACAAGAATCGGAAGATATAATAGACAATTCTCAGACAAGTAGCATCAATATTACACCAATGTTATCGCCTAACGTAAACAGGTCTTCAAGAAGTCCTAAAAAATTAACGTCGGAAGACAAAGCATCTAATTCGTCTTTAACAGATACAATAACGCCTTCCGATTCTGAATCGCCGCTATGTGACAATTTGGTGAAGGTTTCAAAAACTGTTATTAAATTTGATTTGCCTAAAAAACCTGATTTGACAGATTCGGAAAAAATCGTCAGCGAAATGGATACTGTCACTTTACTCTCTGAACAAATAGCGTTCGATAACACATCGACAAGCGTGAAAAACACACAACAGAGTAAGCTTACAACTTCGGAAGACGTCAAGGATGAGTTGGACATGCCTGGCACTCCAGTTTCCAAAACAATCATCCTACCTGCATCACCTGTCAACGGCGACACCCCAAACAAAACGAAGGAGCTACTTAATGACACACACGATATATCTCCGATTGGTAGTCAGGACGTTGATGAAGATGCTGATTTAAAAACTACCAGTCCCGAGACGCAAACAGATTCTCCTGATAATAAAACCAAGACTAGGATGCGAAGGATGTTGAGACGCGACAGTGACACCGTAAAGTCCCCGTCCAGCTCCAGAGTAAGAAAACTGATGTCCAAGTTAAATTTGGAGCAAAACTTACCGAAAGTCAAAAACAAGACCCACGTGTTCGAGTTTAAGAAGTCGGTACCTAGTCCGCTGGCGAAGCCAAAAAGTAGCATCCTAAAGAGGAAGTTGTCGGAATTAAGCGAAGAAGACCTTCCAGCCTCTAAGGTAATATATTTTTTTCCCAGAAATGAGTAGGATTTTCAATTTATTCTTCGTTTTTACAGAAGAAACGAGTTAATTTCTCTTGCCCCGCCACCACGTCCAGGAAGGTAATTTTAAAAGAATCCAAAGATATATTTTCCGAATTAGATGATATAGAGTCGGAACAGAGTTTAGATATAATCAACGCTCATCTTTTGGACAACGAAAATCCCATTTATTCTAAACTAGTGTCTTGTTCTGATGATGTGATGGAAGTGTTGAAACAAATAACAAGTCCGATGGTGGCGAAGGTGTGGCATAATGAACTCTCCCAGCAGAAAATAGCGACGGTTGGCGATTTGGCCAGTAAAACTGAAACGGAAGTCAACAGACTGCCTTTAAAAAGTCCTGTAGTCAGTAACGTTTACAAGGCGTTGGATAGGTTTTATCAGAAAAAGGAACTGGAAGGCTCATCTGATATTGATTGTGAAGTTGTGAACGATAATTGTAAAGAACAATTGGATTTCCTTATGAGTAAAATCACCAAGGTAAAAATAGTTAAAATATTTTATACTCAATATTTAACTTACTATTTTATTTTTTAGCCGACTTTAATCAAATATCTGTTGGAGTATCTGTCTGCCGAAGATGTAAATGACGTTCTTCAACATAACAGCTTTAATATGAAAGATAAATTGGCATTATCATTAGCCACAAAGTCAGTGGATGATATATTTGAGTTCCATAAAACAACTTATTCTAATGTCCCTGATGACCAGAAAAATGCATTACTTGTTAAGTTATTAAATTTTGTTACTTCAGAAGTTTCACAAAGATTTTCTGGAAATTGTTCTACATAGGAGCACTACATATATATTTGTAATATATATTATTAAAAATAAAATCTACCTGACTAGTTTTACTATAAAATATAATTAGTAGAAACAAGACATAAATGGAAATAAATGGGTGTCTTCAATTTAACCAAACACCTTATTTAATATACAGGGTCATCATTCATCTTAAGACATCAATAACTTTATTTTTAATAATTTTACGTTTTAAATAATTATTTGAATATAAATTAGAAATTTAATTAACAATAGTTCAAAGATGAGACGAATATAACTAAAAATTTATTTATTGTGTAATTTTTACATTTACTATTTCGAATATTTTATTTTTTATATCATTTGTTTTTATAAAAATTAACATAGAAACACAATTTGAAATACCAGGACACATGCATAAATGCAACTGTGACATTGCATTAATTTTTACGTTGGCCACATACAAATTTAGCGTTCAATGTTAAAATTTTTTGGAACAATGCAGTAATTATCCGAAAATCTAAAATACTGAATTATTCACGAAACGCTTTCTACGATCGCCGAATATGTAAAAGAAACATTTTTTCCAGTAAAATTCATGAATCACTTTCATTTGTTTTGTGTTAATTTAGTGTTTGCCATCAATTTTTCGCTTCACTGAATGCACGAAAGTGATATTTTTGTATATATCATTCACACTTCATATAGTTCTGGATTTATTTTTTCGACGTCCTCTCAAGGTAAATAATCTATGAACAGCAACAGTTTTTGTAGGTGGAAAGTGGCCGATCAATTGTCTATTTACGGGCTCAATTGGTTATTGAAAGTGAAAGATAATTCATCATTGGGAGAAATTATGTAAAACATTTAACAGTATTATAATGAATAAAATAAATTCGAATTGGTTTTTGGGTGATATAAATTTACATTTTATTCTATTTGATTAAAGTATGTAGTTAACATTAGTATCAAATTTTTTTCTTTGAATTCCACAATATGCAATGCATACTATGGCATATTTTTCTTAGCACCAGGTATAATGGAACAAAAAACGTTTTGATAAGGGTCATAAAATACTGACTAAACCAGTTTGATATTTAGTTAAGGTGAATCTTTAAATGTTATTGATTCCTTTTTCAGATAAATAATCAACTCACTTACCTCTTGTGTTGTCCTTGGCATGTCTGAGCAGGATCATCAAAGTCAATAATATGAGGTACTACACATTTTAAAAATATATTCTAAATGTCACATTTCAAAAAGTCCATTGTACTTTAAGATGGAAATTCCTTCATTAAGATATTTATGTTTTGTGTATGATGACAATCAGATAAAATTGAATATTTTAGATTGATTAATGTTTAACAACTTGTTTATTTGAATTTTATTTATAGAATGGTGTAGAAATTTATTTACAATTTAAAAATAGCTAATAGCTAATATTAAAATAATTGTATATTGTATATTTTTAAATAACATTTAATTTAGAACTGTGCCACTCTATACTTGTTAAAAGGTGTTTAATAATATTTCAATTAAATAATTCAACAAAAGCTTGAATTATTTAATATGTTTAAAATGTCCCACAAAATAAATTTATCGTGTAAATTAATATTTTGGGGTAGTGAATTTCTGAGATTAATAAAAAATTATGAGCTGTTAATTTCAACATAACTGAGACATTTTAAGTGATTTGAAATGTACGTAAATGAACGACTAATATATCGGTTAAATGATTTAATAACCCGTGATCGGAATTAAAAATAAGGGCCGGTTCGACAACGAGAACTACTTTTACTTGTGAGAGGCAAAACCTGAATAAGACACAAAATCCACACATTTCGATTTTAACGCACCGTATCGAGCGATACTGGTTTAAAATTTTTAAACCACGGTTACCATAATTACATAATTCAATACACATGTGTTTTATCAATGCTAAACTTTCAATTTAATAAAATCTATATTATTGGTTTAGGATCTATAAAATTCGGTAAATTTTATATAACATTTTTATGACGTATAAAGTGAACAGCTAATTTTCAAATTTACATATTCCTAAAACAAAGGTCTAATAGCTAAATGTTTTGTTATGCAACAATATAATTTATGCCCGTTTGATATTTAAATAATTGTTTCTTCAAAATATTTCTAGATAGATAAAACCGCCTTGCATTTAATTTATTATTAATAAAGCAACAAACAATACTATTAAGAACACACATTGATATATTTCAAAGTCGGTTACGTATCGAGGTTTTGTCATTAACAGCATTAATTAACGAAAATTCATCATGAATTTATGCATTTTTTTTTATTCATCCCATTCCCATGACCTTTAGCAGTACCAGATTTTAATCAAAAATATTTAGATGGATGTTAAAATGGGTACGTCTCCGAAAAGTACATCCTGCATGTTTTTTTATGGCGGTTGACGTCCTTTAAATTGTGATATTATAAAAGGATGGTGGGAATATTAAATGGGAGCTGTCGTAATATCTTACATAAATAAATGTTTCAGAATTTTTTTTATAGGGTATTATCCAGATTTAGAAAATTTATTGTTCGTGAAGAGACAATTAATTTGTTCTCGCAAGTGTCGTATGTTAAAATTTATTTTTGGAATGAATGGTTACAAAAAAATTCATTTTAAGGAGATAAATATATAAAATATCATTTTGTTTAAGAATATAATTAAAAATAGTGATTGGATGGAAAGGTAATTTTGTATTATATTAGATTGACTTGAAGTTATTATGTAGCTTTAATAGATTCTGCTTGTGTATAGTAATTGTTATTATACAATTTATTTTATTTATGTAGATAGGTAAATTAAAAAGGAATTGGAAATTAACCATCAACATTATCTGATACACAGGGGCATCTTCAATAATGGGTTATATTTAAATATCATATTTAATACCCAATTTACCTTATTAGAAACATTTTATTTATGATATTAGCTTATAACTTCTGTATGAACCAGTTTTTTGAGGAAATTTTGATGAAAATAGTTTTTATAACTTGAGAATTTATTTTTTTTTGTAGACTTAACTATGGCTCATTAATTAAAGAACATTCCACATAATAGTTAAAATTAAAATCAACTTTCATTGGCAATTAAAAACACTTTAGTAGTTAAGAATCAATGAATACATTTTGATATGTTAACAAGCCTCCTCAATTATTTTTCCATTGAACCTATCAACGACTTATAAGGATGCGAATGGGGAAGTCCAACAATTAGTCTGAATCCGTTGGCTGTCCCCAGTCGGACACAAGTACACAATTCATTCAGGCCTTAATTATTTCCTAGATCAAGTGCGTTGGAAACAAAAGCGTCCAATTTAGAACATAGGAAACGATCCTTCGAAGTCACACATGGATTCGATCTATAAGGAATCGATTTTAAATTGTTTCGGAGAAAGTTCGATGGCAAATAAAAAGACAAAAATCCGCGGCGTGTTTACCATATTCTGGGTAATGGTCGCTAATAAAAGAACGTTTATAGTTAAACGCACACGTTATATAAGGTAATATGGTGCGCATATTACGGATTTTCGTTGTACCGTAGGTTAATTTAGAATTGGACTGTGCCGTATGTTGATTAATAATAAAATCAATGAGGAAATTCACCTGGCGAAAGTACCTAACTAAGAGCTTATGAACGCACACGTTTTGTTGCTTGATACGTTCAATTGCTTTACCGTAAATGGAAGGTTATGCAAAATTTATCAGGTCCAAAATTTAAACGGGTTTCCTTGACAAATGCATATGCAATGTGGCTTCCTTGTTGGGCTGTCGTGTATTTTTGATGGGTGACTTTAATGTAAGATAATTCGATACCATTGATCATGCTATACTGTTAAAAAAACTTGATTCTTTCGGTCTTAGTGATAGATATATAGATTTAGATCTCACACTTACACTGCATCCTCTGGCGAACCGCAGGGTCTAACATGGGACCCCTATTATTCCTCTTATTCATCAATGACTTGTTGAATTTGTATTTATGCTGTTAATTAGTCTAGTCTATGCTGATGATCTGAAGCTATATTATCAACTCGACAGTATTGTACAAGCCCTTATTCTACAAAGTGATATTGACACTTTGGTGGCATGGTGTAAGAGTAACAACCTCCAACTAAATGTAAAGAAATGCTTTATTGTAAGTTACACCAAACGTAAATTGCCAATCAAATTTTCATACAACATAAATGGATTATTATTATTACTGTTTACTGTCCACTGTTCACTGTTCAATGTTCAATTATAAATATAATATAATCCATATCATATTTATAATTAATATTATGTTAATTTACTAGCATGGAACTTGGATATTTTAGAATTTACATCCCCCATTCCCCTACACATATTTTTTGTTAATTAAAAAGTTTATATTTCCTTTATATACAAAAATTTCTTCAATAATTTATTGACCAATTTTAATTGTACAATAAATACAATAAATTATTATTAATTAAGTATATTTGTTGGCAGCAATTTGTGTGGTATACAGATCAACTTTTTGCCAGTGTTGGCAACATGTTTATTTTTAGGTTAGATTATTTTAGTTATGTAAGCTGTATATGTTTGCAAACAAATAAGTTGGTAGTATCTGGTAATAGCAAAAGTTTCTAAAAATAACTAGAAATGTGGAACTTGTTTCATCTTAACAATTAATTAGTCAATTAGATAACTAGCAATAAGTTGAAGGCCTCAAAATGGGATAATAAATTAGCCTGTGAAAAACAGCTATTTATTTAACTGATATAATAATCTAACTACTAAGTATTTAATATATTATAAACCTTAGAAATTATACAACAATAATAATTACTATTTGTTCTAAATTAAAGAAATATTTTATTATATTTTTAATATTCACTAGAAACGAAATTGTATAATTATAAAAAATGATTACTATTTAAAATATTTAAAACTGTTTTATATAATTTAATATTAAGACTATGCCATTAGCTCTTTCAACCAGAGAAACTATACTGTACTGGTGATTTTATCGCTTCAAATCTGTAGCCCGAGTAGTCGATTCAATAGTTGTGCTGGATATTTAAAAAATCCAGTTCTCGAGTACCTACTTCTTCACTCAAGCGGTTATATTACTGAATATTTGAATTTTAAACGTCTTGACAATTTTGATGAAATTTGATATGATTTCTGTTGTCAAAATAACTGTAGGTAATATTTTATTTTCTTATGAAGTATAATTAAGAATTAATTAGAGTTATATGAATCATTTTTAAACATAATTTAATATTAATTTAATTTAAAATGTTCTAATTTAAATTCTAATTAAATGATCATATCATAATTATTTCAATAAATTAAAAATTAGACAAAAAAATTATAAAAATAAAACAATATTTCTCGAGTTGAAAGAGGTAAAACATATTTATTTGAAACAATATGTTTCAACTTACAATTCCCAGCGCCTCCACCAGTTTTAATAAAAATAGATATGTCTCTGAATAATTCTGATATAATTGATGATTAAAAAATTTGATTGTGATTTATAAAACAGGAATAAGTTTGTTACCAATAGCCCTATAAATATAAATAATTATTATATTAAGTTATAGGCTAAATTAATTTTGTATTTCAGACGAAATTTTATCGGGGTTCGTCGCCTATCGGTCCGTTGAAATCACCCAAAAACCGATCGAGTCTCGATCGCCGGCCACCAGCCGGTTCGGGTCCGTCACAACAATCCTGCCGCCCGACCGCCGATGCACCGTCGTCCTGCGGACCGCAGGCGACGACACCGACCGCCGTCGACGCCAGCCGACTTCTTCGCTTCGTGCGACCACTTTCATATCTCTTCGGAGTGCCGCACCAGCCGACGGCCGCCAGTAGACAGGCCATGAGCCGTGCGTACGAGCCGCATCCTATGTTGTTCCCCCGTTCCTGAGGTGCGTGTTTTTGCTGGTGAATTGATATTTTCGTGTTCCGTTCGGCGGCAGGGTCCAAATGCAGTGCGCTGTTTTGTGAGATTTCCGAACGGATTATGGCAGACGGTCGTCGGTCGCGACGTTTTGGCATAGGTGAGTGACATCCGTGTGTCTTCTCGTGTGATTTTGTGTGTGCATGTGCCCGTGCTGTGGGATTTTCACTTTCTATGGTGATGGTTTAAGAAATCTGGGAAAATTTACATACTATAAATAGTTGTTTTGGTTACATGTGATCCAGACATGATTGCTCTTTACACTCACCGTTTGCATTAATAAAATTCACGACGAATGAAACTATTTTTAGTGTTTTAAGTAAGGTTCAAGTTGAAACGTATACAATATCCATCACTAAAATCTTGTTATTAATGTTGAAGTGTAAACTTTTCGTCCTGAAATAATTAAATATTATATTAACAAGAATGTAAATTAGGCTCCAATCTAGTCTTAATTCGTCGATTATCTTTTATTTGATAAAATTTGTTCAAAAGAAAGTTTTTAGGTGATAGTTTTCATTAATAATTTAAAATAAATGAAAACAAATTTACATTTTATTTAGATTAAGATTTTGCGATTTACGATGAATTAAACATGATTTTCTATTGCAATTAAATATTTTAACAACATCATCAATTACATTTTGTCACTTTAAAATTTCTAAGTAAATTTATTAATTAATAAATTATGAAAATAAGATATGTAAATAAAAAAAACGTATTAAAAATGAGGACACTATTATTTGATTTAATTTTAATTTACATATTATATATAATATGTTTAATATTCGGTAAAAAATATATATTAAAAAATATAAAAATATTTATTAAATCTTCAATAATATTACTATAAAATAAAAAATATTAATTAAATATTTCAAACGATATCAATAAAATTTACATATTCTCATATTTTTATTTAGTTATATAAAATATATTTTTCTTCGTTTTTATAGATAAATTTACATATTATTTAATAATTAATTTTAGAAGTATTTATTATATTCCTAGAAATAAAAATCCAAATAACAACAAAAATATATATAACCATTTATCTTTAAATATTATTTAATAAATAAGTTTAGAAATATTTATAATAAATATAAAATGATATAAATATTTTATTAAGAAACCGAATATATAATTTTTAAATAAATATAAAATAAAGTAATAATAAATATTATTATGTTTAATAATCGTAATATTTTAATATTAATTAAGCAAACAAAAAATATGGTGATACATTTTTTATATACAAATGTTTAAATATTTTATTGAGCAGTCAAATTTATAATTTCCAAATTAATAAATAAGTACACATTTTTGAAAATAAAAATATAAAAATTCTTTTTCAATAATCGAAATATGTATAAATTAAATATATTAATTAATTTTTATAGTTAAATATAGAGTTTTTAGTTATTTTTTTTATATTCAACTTAAAAAAATATTAATTACATAAATAAATATAAATATTTTATTGAATTGTCAAAAAAAAAATATAATAAACATTGTTCGAAATATGAAATATAAAATTATATATAAAATTTTTCAATAATTGTCATATTTTTATACTAATATATTATTTTTTTAACAAAATAAATATTTAATTACATTTTTTAATATGTAAAATCAAATTATTTATCTTAAAAAAGTCAATTTTGAAATATAAATCTTTAATTATTAATTATTTTATTGAATTATTAAATTTATAATTTCAAAATTAATGAATAATGAAATAGTATATAAAAAAACATTCTAAATAATAATATAAAATATTTAACTTAAAAAATATGAATTTTTTGTATATTTTATATATAAGTATTTAAATATTTTTTTGAACTGTCAAATAAAATATGTTAAAAACGTTTTTCTAAATATGAAATATAAAATAATACTTTTTTCAATAATTCTAATATTTTTATACTAAATATACTATTTTTTTACTAAATAAATATTTAATTATATTTTTTTAATACGTAAAATCATAGGTATCTAACTTAAAAAGGTCAATTTTGAAATATAAATATTTAATAATTTTTAACTATTAAATTTATATTTTCGAAATTAAATAATTAAATATATTGAAAAAATATTTTTCTAAATAAAAATATAAATTATTTTTTCAATAATCATAATATTTATAAACTAAATATAAATATTAGGGGGGCAACTCTTGATTCTAATAAATTTTTAAAATATGAAATAAATATAAGTTAATAGAAAAAATAAATACTTTTTTTTAAATAAAAGTTTAAGAACATTATGAAAATATTTTAATATAATTTTATTTTACAAATAAATAAATAAATTATAAAAAAATACAAAATAGTATTTTTCTAAACTAAAACATAAAATAATATTTAAAAAAACTATATTCATAAGATAATTACACTCATTAATATTATAATTAAACATAATTTTTAATAATTAAGTATATAAAATAAAATAAATAATAAAATTCATAATGCTGGAAATTTAAAAAATATATATGCTGTGAATAATCCACAAAAAGTCTCCTGAGAATAATGATAAGCAACCTCTCTGAGGTTGCGATGCGTTCCAGTGAAAGTAATTACGGAATTTTAGCACATTAACAACTCGCACGTAAATATTATAAATCCGGCGGACAGGAGGCCACTTTACATCCACACAGTCGAATTTTTTGCGGCGACATTTACTTTATAGTTCGCTAATCCATTTTAAATGTTTTCAGAGCGAGGCCCTCGACGAAATTTATCGGGGTTCGTCTCCGATTTATGTTGTTGCCTTTAATTTTGACATTGCCAACCTGGCAATTAACCAGAAACCGGTCGTCATTATGAAAATCCCTGCATAAAAATAACACGTTCGGCCACTCAACCGAAATTTTATACACGTTTATTTATGGCGAAGGCGGTTTGATTGTTGCCTAAGAACAAATCACGGGGTTCACATAAAATCAATAAATAAATTGATTGATTTCTGTGAGGCACCAGAGGAAACGCATTTTATTTACGTGTTAACCATTAAAATAATTAAAATATTAAATATTCTATAATAGAAAATTTAAAATGTTAACAGTAAAATTTATTTTTAATGGCACATTATGTAAAAAATCACATACATGTATTTGAAATACTAAAATGAAAGGATTTAAGTTCGTGGGAAACTCAGTAATAAAATAATTTTCACCAAGATTAAATTTATAGCTTGATGTGAGTACCTTAATATATAATATTAACCCTAATAATAAATTTTCGAAATAAATTAATACTCTTAAAAGAATAGAATTCAGACAATCACAATATATTTCATCCTGACTGACAAAATTACCTAAAGTGTACATAAGTTGCCTCACAACAAATTATTGTTTCGTTTTGACTGCTTGAGAATCCCGAGTGTCTTCCTCATAATGGACGCTTCTTCAGTTGCGTAAGCTCTTCTATTCATGTATGTAACATTCAAAAAAGCTATCGAACTTGTGAATTCCTTTAAATCGTTTCAGTTTTGCCCAACATCATCTAACATATATTAGATCAGGTCTATTACCACCATTAAATTGAGTGCTCATTTCAAGTTCCCCACAATTATCATTGTTGGATAACAGCCAGATAATTTCTTTCTTCACATGCAGCCGGTGTTACGAAAACTAAATAATTTGTTAACTTCATGGCGTTATAAATGATGCCAGCCAAGGTCTGCGTTTGAACTTTAATGAAGATATGCTGTGCGATCAAGTGAAATTATAAAAAAAGATTTCTTACATCGAATTGGTTCGCGGCTACTTTCGATTCGAACAATTCCTTGATATTCTTATGGTCATCAGTACCACAGTACTCTTTTAATGGTCACCAATTAAACGTTCCACATGTTTCCGCACATCGTAGAAAGCAACTAAAATTTGTAAATAAGTGTATCGTATTGAAATAATGCTTACGATATTTTGGGTAACGTTGCCACAAGGTTAAGTAACAGATATTTCGATGCAGCGAATTTTTTCACGCGCCGCACAAACGTGGATAATAGAATTTTTTTGTGCAATTTCTAATGGGCAGCGTGATGTAAGTTAAAATTGAAAAATTCAACGGTGTTCACCGAAAATAATGAATTAATAAATCTTTATAATCGTGTGAAAATTATTAACAATTGATATTTTACGGTAAACGGATGGATAAATGGAACAATTTGAAGGCACAGCCTTGAAATATTAACGAACAAAATTAATTTTAGAGTTTCACAAAAAAAATTGACAGTTTACACGAGAAAATGAACTGTCCCATGCTAAAATCACCACAGCAAAAACATTATATTTGACAGAATTTTATATTTTATTTAAATTTCACGAAAATTGTCTTTTTTACATTTATCTAAATTTTTGTTCTCCTAACTTGATTAACGTAAACCTAACCTAACATAACCTAACTAATTAAACTAACTCAACTTAACCTAATGTAGCCAATTAACTGCAGACTACACTTATGATTATTTAAAAAATAATAATATACCAAATAATTACAATGTAGTTGTAACATATTAAATATCTTCACCTTTAAAAGAAGAGAATCTACCAAATTAAACTAAATTAACCTAACCTAGCCTAATTTAATCAACTAGTTTCAGCAATTATATTTAGTTTAAATCAAAATTAAATATTTAATTTAAAAATAAAAATATATCAAATAAATACAACCTCGTTTTAATACATTAAAAGTATATTGAAATCATAAATGTATTGAATAATCAAGAGGGCCATAATTTTAGCATTCCCATCTCTAATTTAATCTAAACTGTCTAAAGTTAGTTATATCTAACCTAATTAAACTAAATAAACCTAATCTAACCTAACTTAACCTAATTTAATATAGTCAAATCATAGAAATCCTAAGAAGTACCAACCCAATGTCATAAAAGAGAAACAGTGAAAAATGATTATTAGGATTGACAATTATGTTAATTAATAAATATTTTTAGTTTATTTTATTATAGTCTGATCACATAATCTAATTATTATCTTTACCAACCTTATAAAAATTTCTAGGATAAATGGATTCTGAAATTAGTTAAGAAATTATTTTTTGTTTCAATTTAATTTTATTAATACCAATAAACTATTTTATAGCATATTATTAATAAGAAGAAGATGATTTTTAAATGTCTTAACTTTAGAGAACAAAACATCTGTATTTTTTAATAACTTTTTAATTGACCAATAAATTGTTGGAAGATAGATTTATTTTTAACATTTATTATTTACAATAAATAAAACAGTAAATTGTGGAATAAATTGGTGATGTGAAACAGAATTGTAAAAGATCTCAAAATCACCATTTTTGAAAGCTTTACAATTTTCTTTTGTCACCTGAATTTTATGTGTTACACTTGTTAAGATAAACTCTAAATAATCTAGTATTTATAATTGTCGTTAACGGATAATTAAGGCGTACAATTAATTAATTTACAGCTATAATTAATTAGTAATACAACGCATATTGATCAACACAATGTCCGACGTCCAACTTTCTTTTAATTAGATCATATTGACACTTTCGCGTCGGCCTCTACAATAAAAATCGTGCCCAAACTAAAGATTCGAGAGGGTGTCGAAAATGTTACATAATTAACGATATTTTACTTTAAAAAATTACCATTTCCTTATTAACACACTGCAGTAATACGTTTAAATGTCAAGCTTCCTATTTACTGGACATTTACAAAGAAGTAACCCAGTATATCCGTATTTAGACGTGGACATTCCACGTGAACCGAATCTCGTGGGCGGAAAATGTTATACTTTACATAACCATAAGCAATTCCTGCCGAGAATATAAAATATTTATACAAATTCTATCGGCAGATTTAAAGAACTGACAAATTTTATCGGTGAGGTCAAAGCAACGTGGTCGACAGCCAGTCTTGACAACGTTTCCCTCGCATAAAACAATTATATCAGATTGTGGGCGCGTTTATACTTTAAATGTTATCTGGATATAATTAGCCGCACAATTATACTTGTTCCAGTCGTTTGAAGGAGCTTAGGGTCGAAAAAAGTGGCCTTGAATTACGTTTTCTGAAATGTTGCAAGATACGTGTTTAATTTATTAAAGATTTCCTGATTGTGCCAATTATTAAGGTTGATTTATTTGGTTGGGGCCTTTGTGTAATTATAGAACGGCCGGTTCAAATCAGATATTCCGATGATAAAATGGATGTATGGTTCTTTTACACCTATATTTAAGACCTGCTGATGGAAATGTTCTGTTGTTTCCATTTGATTGAGATTTTCCCAAGTGATATTCCTGAGTTGTTGTTCAAAAGTTCTGTCGATAAATGACGAATGCTGTTTTAGTCTGTAATTATCTAATAAACAGTGCTGTTGAAAATGTATCAGCTTTCGTTTCGAAAGTGGAAATGTGCACATTGCTAGAATTTTTTAATGTGTGTAATTTTGGTGGATAAATCTGAATATTGAACAATGCGTTTTGCAACTAATCGCAGAAAAATTACTAAATAATTATCTACAAACTGCAAAAATATAAAAAAAATCATAAAAATAGCAGTTTTAGATTTTCTTATTTACATTAATGTTGCCTTATTGTTTGCGACATGTTTGTACTAATTGCTTTTTGAAACAATCATATCTAAAATTAATCTTATTATAAATACATACTATTATTTTAATGTCCGTACTTTATTCAGCTTTATTACGTTAAAAAATGTATATTAAAAATAGATGAATGTTTTTATGAACATAATAAATATATTATATCTAACAATATTACTTATTACTTTAGTTTTATTATTATTTGTAGTAAAATACGAATAATTAATCTCATATAATTTTAGAACTAAATTAACGTAACTAAATTAAATTAACCTAACCCAACATAACCTAATTTACAATTAATTAGGACCAAATGAACAAATTAAATATATTAATATGCCAAATTATTAATTTTAACATATTATATTGTATTTTAGTCTTAAAAGGACTGATTAATTTCTTAAAATCGAAGGTCCTCAAGTTTTAAATAAGAGAAATTAACCCAACATAACCTAATATACAATAAATTAATTGGAATCAGAATCAAAGGGAACAATTTAAATAGATTAATGTATCAAATCATTAATTTTAACATATTATATTGTATTTCAGTCTTAAAAGGACTGATTAATTTCTTAAAATCGAAGGTCCCCAAGTTTTAAAGAAGAGAAACCAAACCCTAACCTAAATTAACCTAACATAACCTAATATACAATAAATTAATTGAAATCAGAATCAAAGGGAACAATTTAAATAGATTAATGCATCAAATCATTAATTTTAACATATTATATTGTATTTCAGTCTTAAATGGGCTGATTAATTTCTTAAAATCGAAGGTCCTCAAGTTTTAAAGAAGACAAACCAAACAATAACCTAAATTAACCTAACATAACCTAATATACAATAAATTAATTGGAATCAGAATCAAAGGGAACAATTTAAATAGATTAATGCATCAAATCATTAATTTTAACATATTATATTGTATTTCAGTCTTAAATGGGCTGATTAATTTCTTAAAATCGAAGGTCCTCAAGTTTTAAAGAAGAGAAACCAAACAATAACCTAAATTAACCTAACATAACCTAATATACAATAAATTAATTGGAATCAGAATCAAAGGGAACAATTTAAATAGATTAATGCATCAAATCATTAATTTTAACATATTATATTGTATTTCAGTCTTAAATGGGCTGATTAATTTCTTAAAATCGAAGATCCTCAAGTTTTAAAGAAGGTAAACTAAACCCAAACCTAACTTAATCAAATCAAAATTGGAATTTTTA
Organism: Aethina tumida; assembly: GCF_024364675.1. NCBI lineage: Eukaryota > Metazoa > Arthropoda > Insecta > Coleoptera > Nitidulidae > Aethina > Aethina tumida. The sequence goes on from NC_065439.1 coordinate 27,485,271, forward strand.
ATGTATTGATTAAATTCTTAACTAAATTAAACTTCTAAACTAAATTAATCTAACTTTATCTTACTCAAAAAAATAATAATGTATTCAATAATCTTTAAACTAAACTCTAAAAATGTTGTTTAAACTAACTGAATTTAACTAAAATAATTTAACCTAACCTAATCTAACCTAACCTAATTAAAGTAAACCTAACCCAACCTAACCTAACTTAATGTAGTCAATTAATTGTGTATAATATTTAACTGGAATCAGAAGAAAGTGATTAATTTAAAAATAATGTCGTAACAAATAGTTACAGCATCCTTTTAACATATCAAATGCGTATTGCAGTCATAAACGTACTTATTGATTAATTTCTTAAACCCAAAGGTCGCCGCAATTAAAAGAAGAGAAGCACAATTTTAGCGTGGGAGGACTGCGGATGGTATTTAACTTTTTATAAAATAAAATCACAATAAAACGGTCAATTATATAACACTAAAATTACAGTCACGACAGCCATAAATTATAACGTTTCACGAAAATCCTTTTTGAACAGTTTATGAATTGGAGTCCGATACACAATAAAAAGATTTTTATTTGTGTCACACAAAAAGATAATAATGCATTTCTCGGTCTAGTTGCGTCCGAGAATCTCGTCCGCTTTTTACTTGTTTCCATTTGTCAAAACAACCGACCAGTCCCAGTATGCGCCCATCAAATACGTCGGGACTGTTATTTACGGCATGTGAAATTATACGGGATGGGTGTAATTTGTGCACGGGTAGTAATTTATTCCTGAAGTAATGTCTTCCTGAAGATGATTATTATTCTTATTACCGATATATCACTGTGGTGCATGCTTGAGAAATTCGAAATTCTTACGTGTGCAGGTTTCGCATACACACACACACACACACACTTAGGTGGGTGTTAACACAACAAGGAATTAAACTTTTTACCAAACATTCGTGTGCTGGCCTTACACTCTCTTCATTCCATATTCTCATCTTCACGACTCCCAGAACAAACACGGAAAACCTACTTCATTAGCAATCGACGTAACCTCGTGGCGAAAAGAAAAAGGATACGGCTTTACAAACTGAATAAACATCGACAATCGCTGAGACAAAACACTCGATCATCCTTATATGAATCCATCGCCTGATTTGGAAACTGGGGCATGACAGTCAGTCATTCATGCATTTGTTTTTCAATTCTAGTGGCAATTTTCATCAATTTTGTTCCCACGATCGGATGGCACGTAATTGTGTAAACCACTGAACGATCCCGATTAATTGCTGACTTGTCTCTTTGATCTGTGCCATCCAAAAAATGATTTTTCGACGCCTTACCTAGTTACTTGTTAATTAATTAAGGCGTCCATTGTTCGAGGACTGTCGTCTCCACCGAAATCACCGTTACAAAATCCATACGAAAAGACTTCTCCGCAATTATGTAAACGAATGTAAATCATTTTGAAGCCGTTCATTATTAACTTATTAGATAATGTCGGAGCATATGGCAAGTCAACTTTGAGTTACAACATTTATGCAATTGTAGGCCATTAAAATTTATTTGTTTTTATCTGTCGATGTGTATCATGTAAGTCCAGATCTTTCGATTGTGGGCTTGGGTTCCGCATACCTATGTTAACTTAGCTTAAGAGCATAATTTTAACACTTAAAAAACCATTGAGAAGTTTGAACCTGCAACTTGGCTCTTCGCAAACAAATGTGCAATTTTAATTTAATACACGTGTTTAATGAGCATTTAAAACTGTTCAGGAAATACTGTTTTTGTAACACTTCAGAACTATTGTTAAGTTTGAACCGGTGTCTATTTCTTCATAAGTCAATGTGTAAATTTAATTTTATCGTCGGTTTTAATGGGCATTTAAAACTATTTGGAAAGACATAATAAAAATTGTAGCCAATTAGTGCTTTGTTAGAATAATAAGTGTAAAATATTTCCAGTAATAAAACTAATTTTCCGCTCTGTTTCACAATTAATAATAAATCTAACCGCAGGATTAAAAAAATTATTCCATATTGAGAAACACAGTTACTTGTATGTCATTCATTTCCAGTACTTTTTTTTGAATTCGAGTGTGTTTACTTTCGTTTAATTGAAAATAAGATGAGTTGAAAGGAAACAACTCAGGAGGCACAAAAAAGATAATCAATTAATTAATTCACGGACGTAATAATTGCAGTAAAAAGTATAATTAACGTGAACTACATGTTAAATATTTGCTTTAATTACACGTATATAAAAAATTACCATTTTTATGGGTGTTTAGAAAATAAAACCGTGTTGTAATGTCCATGAATATACATAATTTTTGTTTCAGATAATGTTTATCAGCGGAAATGCTTTAAAATCATTTCCTATTTGGTCTTGGGGGGTCGTTAGTCCTTTAATTATTTATGATTTGGTTCATAAATAAATCATTTGAAGCAATTTGCTGTGACCCAGTTAAAAATTGGTGTTTCGGTGTTATAAATAAACTATTAAATACCACCTTAAATCATGTAACTCGTAATTATCGCACTGCAAAACCAACAAGGAATGTGAATTTTGTACGCCCGTTCAACCAAACCAAACGTAATAGCCTGTAATTTGAATTTAATGGCGGTAAAATTGATTGTTGTTACACCGGTATCATTTCCTTTCTAATTAATATCATAAACCACTTGAAAAACCTGGTCCTAGGTTAACAAAACATCAAGTCCAGATTGAAACCGTCAGGTGAAAGCTTCAAGGACGTTGGTGGTACCAGTGTTATTGGTAACGTTTTGTAAAAATGTCAAACGGGTTATTTTCACAAATATGTTCTCAAAAATGGAACCAACTACAATTTTACACACGACCCGTGCTGACATAAGTGAAATGCTTAACCAACTGGCTTTATGTTATGATTTATTAACTATTGTCTTATTTGTGGATGCATTAATTAATTAACTTAGTTACACATGTAATTTAAATAATTTAGAATGTACAACTTCATATTATTGGATATTATAAATCATTGTGGAGCGTGAAGAAATGTTGTTTGGTCAACAAACCATAAAGGTTTTAAGATGTCAGGCTCCTTAGAGTAATTTGACCTTAATCACATGTTTAATTATACACTGTAGATTAGCGTTGCTTTTTGTCGCAAACATAACAAATTGCACTAACAAGATGTCCATAGTTTCGACAAAGTACACGAATCAATATTGACAACAATAAGCCACTTAATAAATCAAAAAGACTTTTTCTCGTTAAAATTCAACATCAATTATAACATAATTTGCAAATGGAATGCTAATCGACATATTAATCATACAGGTTCATTAATTAGATTCCGCATCCCGATGATTATTAATTCATCCATTGACATTTTTATTGTTGTAGCTGTGACAACACCAGTTTTTTAACCTTTAACGCAACGACTCTTTACATAAATTTTGCGGGTAACATTTAAACATCCTCAGTTGTTTTCGTCACAGGTGGATTCCTGTGAGAAAAAAATGTTATTTCGGTAAAAATTTGGTTATTGGAAGCTAATTAATGCTTAAGTAAATTTTAATTAAACAAGGTAATAATGAAATTAGTTGAACATTTACATTTTTTGGTCCAAATGTGAATTCAAAACAAATTTTAGAAAGTACCAATTTTTAGACCTTAAATTTATTTATTGATTAAATATTGGAAAAAAATCGACTATTAACACTGAAGATTTGATTCCTAGAAATCTATATCACGCCATCATTTGATCGTACAGAAAATTTTTATTCACATTTTTTGTAGGAAATTGAATTCTATACAAAAAGGTGTCTTACAATTTTTTCATAACTCTTACTGTTTAAAAGATATCGATGGTCAAAGTTTCAATATAACGAAAGTGCTAATACTGTATCAAAATATAAAATTTCGTAAAGTGAAATAAATATACAATAATAATAAATTGATATATTTAATGATATTTCTTAAATAAAAAACTTTATTTTTTCTGAAATAAATAATAAATTATCTCACAATTCAAGTCATGAATGGATAAATTTGAAATATTAATTAAAAAACTATTAAAATCACTATCCATTGGGATTTGAATGGGCATATCTTCTAAATGATTAAAGTAATCGATTAATCACAAGAGATCTTTTTTGTAGAGCGTTTAATTTTCTACAAAGATATATAATGTACATTTTATAATATTTATTTATCTACGAGTTATAAAATTTAGAAGTAAAGAAGAAATTTTTGTCAAACTTTGTCCTCAGATATCTTGCAAACAGTAAAAGTTATGACAAAATTGTAAGATATATTTTTTGTAAAGCATTCAATTTTCTACAAAAAATGTAAATAGAAATTTTCTGTGCGATCAAGTATTGACGAGAAATGGATTTTGGAAAATGGAAAACTGAGATGGGGAGAACCTTCCTATTAAAATTAACTCATTTTTGAAGAGTATTATAAATCAATTACTATGAGTGACCATTATATCTTTATTTATAATTATGTTAATAATTAATCTTTAGTATTATTGTGGAAAAGTTTAATTTTTAGTTGATTTTTATTATAATTTCATTCTCTTAAATTTTACAATTTATGTGTCGAGGTTAAAGGACTTTTAGAAATATACTGATGAATTACTTTATGTATCAATTTAATTTTATTGCTAATAACTTATTAATTATACCAAAGCTATAACGTTTTATTAATAAGATGTTTTTAATTAGATACCTTAACTTTGAGGGACAAAACATAATTTTGCTGAAGTAATTTAAGTTTTATTTTATTTTGTTTTTCTTTGAATATATATAAAAAATTCCATAGATGGAAAAAAGGCAAGTGATAAAAAATATTTTTATTAGCAAATGTGGCAATTATATTTTATAATTTTAGTAGGCAAATATATGATTTTATAACTTATAAAAAGTATAAAACTCCTTTTTAATATAATGGATTTGACAAATATCACAATCTTAAAAAAAATTTTCTACTATAAAATTTTTATTGATACTTCATTATTTGTAAGAAATTATAAAATTTTATGTTAAATGAATGTGTGATTCTTCAGTTTTTAATATAATATTAAATGCCAAACTTAATTAATTATAAAAAACTGTGAAATCGTTGATTTCATTACTAAAAAGTTTTGACAAATTTGTTGGAATTGGAGAAATTTTAATAAATTTTTACGATATGATTTTTATTAGTGATAGTAAAATTCTTTAACACAAGGAAGACATTCTTCTGAATTTATATATTTTATAAATTCCTATTTATTGTGAAACATAATCTAAACACTGAAATTAAAATAAAATCTATTCATAATTGCACTGCTCCGCAGAAAAGAAATCAGTCCTTGAAAAACGTCTCAGATATAAACTGTAACTTAATAAATCCATTCCTAAATGACATAATACATTCCGCACACAACATTTTATTATTAAGCCTCCTTCCCTGAAATCGGTTTTAGCTGATCCGAGTAAATCATGCGTCTGTCGCCTTAATGGTACGAAATGAAAGTTGAACGAAACATTTTAAAATTGTCAAGGAAGCGTTTGACACTCGGCATGAATAATAATTGTGCCAATCGGTTGCGTCGGGTTTAACGCAGAATTCATAAATAACCTTTCAGCTGCCGGTGCATTTCCTGCGCATTAATTATTGCTATTTAGCAATTCAGCAACGTAATTACACAGCCAGGTGGGATTAGCGTTCTTCGTTTTCGAATAAATCGACCGGTGCTAACACCTCAATTACTAAACTTAATTTGTGTTTAGTTGGCGTGTGAATATCGGACCAAGGAATAATTATACGGGGTATATGTTAATTTTGATTAATAGAGCGCTACAAAAATGATAGAAAGTGTTTTTACAATAAGGGGATTCGTGTCTGAAACTTGCTGAAAAGTCGGAACAATGCTGTTAGACTGATTTGCATAATATTAGTGTTAATTTTACGTTAACGAGGAAATATGAAAGTGTTGAATGTGATTAACGATTTATTATGACCAATTAGTATGTTTTGGTTGTCTAAATTTTCTAAATTTAATGAAATGGGTTAGGTGTGGTACTGTTTAATTAAATGCTTCCTTTTGAATGATGTTTCTGTCAGTTTCATAATCAAGAAGTGTGAATAATTATTAATCAAAGATTAAAATCAATCTTTGGGGTCAACACAACACTAAAATTATAATAATAATAATAAATAAAGTAATAAAATATGGTGTGACACTAATAGTTAAAATATATTTAGTTATTTAACTTTATTCTAACCAATGTAGCTTTTAAAAAGCTTTTTAACGTTGGTATCTTCCACCAGGAATAATTATTAGGTAAATATTTTTTAAATCATGATTTTTATATAACAATACATTTTTCTTAAGAAATAAAATATGGTATGACATTAATAGATAACACATATTTAGTTATTTAACTTTATTCCAATTTCAATATGCCAATCCATCCATAATGCATAAATCAATATCAATATAATCACTTTCACTCACTTTGATTTTTGAACCGCCACATAAACGTCTCCAAAAAGTTTTGACCAATCAATTAGGTAATGATTGCAAAAACCTTATCCCCCAAAAAAATAAAAGCATTATTTATGGTCTCGGGGAACATGCTTTGTAAATTAAATTTAATTATATTTAAATTTTTTCTGTTACGTATAAAGAAATTAAATTGTAATGGGTGAGTGGTCGATGAGAATCTGTTGTGAAAAATATTGCAGAAAACGATGCATTTGTTGCGAAATTAATGTAAATTCGTTTTTTGCATAAACAAACTTTTAATTATTGCAATTGCACAGGTTTTCTCCAAAATGGGTGGCCACATTTTAGGTGCACTCTATCACAATATCAAATTAATTATTCGATGTTCTAAATTGTTACATATATCACACAGTTTGTTGCCTGCGGACACTGAATGTTTATATACATAATGAAAAGTATTTTAAATTAATTAAAATTGTCAGACACACAATAATTCATTCAGGCTGAAAGGACACAATTATATTAATAGTTAGAAAATTAAGTAATTTAATTTCACCTTGATAATTAAATTCGTAACAAAATTAGAATGTTTAATTGGTTTATATCACAGTTATTTTAACAATTTAATGGTAAATTACATATGAGGAATTATGGTAAATTATGAAACTAAACTATTTGCTGAAAAAATAATTTAGTTTGTAATTAACATCTCTATTGTGTCCACATAAATAAATTTAATTATTTATAACTAAATTGGCTAATTTTCTTGTGTGTTCAACATTTTTGTCTTATCTTATTTCTTCATATTAATTTTGTTGTTGTTTCTTCATTCTTTATTAAATGTTCATAACAAAATTGGAATGTTTAATTGGTACATATTCAGGTTATTTTAATAATTTAATGATAAATTACATATAAGGAATTACGTTAAATTATATATGTTAATGTAAAATAATTTAGTTTAGAATTAAGGTCCCTATTGTGTTCAAGTAATTAAATTTATTTATTTTTAACAAAATTGGTCAATGTTCTTGTGTGTTCCAAATTTTAATTTAGGCTGTAATAATATAGAATAATATATTTTTCTTATCTTATTTCTTCATATTAATTTTGTTGTTATTTCTTCAATTTATTAAATATTTATAACAAAATTGGACTGTTTAATTGGTACATATTCAGGTTATTTTAACAATTTAATGATAAATTACATATAAGGAATTCCGTTAAATTATATATGTTAATGTAAAATAATTTAGTTTGGAATTAAGGTCCCTATTGTGTTCAAATAATTGAATTTATTTATTTATAACAAAATTGGCCAATGTTCTTGTGTATTCCAAATTTTAATTTTTGCTATAATAATATAGAATAATATTTTTGTCTTCATATTAATTTTGTTGTTATTTCTTTAATTTATTCATAACAAAATTGAAATGTAATTATCTAATTTTCTTTATTAAGAATAAATTGTGAACAATGTTGATTGTTAAAATTCTAATTTGTAACTTTTTCCCCAATTTTTAAATTCAAAAATTTTAGTTTCTTTGCTAAATATTAAATTATGAGAAATTCCAAATAATTTGAAATATTATTCTGATTACAATTCTTGAGAATTTTAATGAATTGTTGAATTGTCAGTTAGTTAATAACAATTCTTATTTTGTTTCAGGTGTGTTTTAAATTCATTCGTGAAGTAAGTACAATAAGCGGCATAATTCCCGCATTAAATCCAGTTTTTATTTCTAATATTATATTTATCTTGTGAAACATTACCACTTCATGTGCTGGCTGAAATTTTTCTTAACTCAAACGTCGTTAACCCATTTTATCTGCATTTCAAGAAATATTACTTAACATGAATGTGACATTAGATTACGCAAACTTTTTTTTTGCAAAAATAAAACTATATGTAAATTGAGCAAAATTAGCATAACTTTAATTGCACTCTTATGTTTTAAATTCTTTCGAGTAAAACTGGAGTAAGTGTAATAATTATTATAATAAGCTTTTACTAAAAGTCCTTTCTTTTTATTTCAGTTTGCACAACGACTTAAAGTTATACAATTCAAGTTTTACTCCTGAACGTTCCTTTCAAATCTCAACAATTAATCTAAATATAAAATTATTAGAATAATATTCATTTATTAAAGAAATGCAATTAAGTTGAAATGATTAGCAAAAAACTTATTAGCATTGTGCAACCTAGGAAACATCAATCCAACCTTAATGGCATACCATAAATTTTCATGTACCCATTTTTGATTAATGAACAATGCATCATTTAAACTGAAAGATGATTAATCATGTTTTAATGGGAAATCACTCGGGATTGCTACAACACAACATGTCAATGTAATTGATTCTGGAATCTCACAGATTTAATAACACACAGATACACATTCAGTTTTAGTTCATTTTTTGTGCTAAACTATTTAGAAATCTGCCACTCAGTGGACGATTATCAGTTGCCGTGATTAACGACACAAAATTGGTTTTATTGTAAGAAACTATATGAACCTGGTAATTCAATTTTCTCGCGTCAAAGTGATAGATGCAGACGATTTATGCCCCAATCGATTTCTATTTCTATAGAATGTGCACAGCATGAGGGAGATTTATCTTCATTGTATGATGTGTAATTAACATAAACATCGAACTTTTATACATATGAAAGTGAAATTGGTACTAACAAGATGGTCGGGTCTATCAATTAAACTGAAATGATGTGTTTGTGGTGCTCAGTTAAATGAAATAAATGCATTTGGACTTTTACTTGACTTATAATAATGTTGTTTAATTAAGAAGTAACTTTACTTGCTTATTTAATAAGTAAATAAATTTTGCATGTCTTGTTACGGGGTTACTCATTAAATATACTCAGGGACAAAGAAATTGCAACACCAAGAAGGGGTGTCAAATTTTATATTATTTTCGTAACACATCGATAGTTTATTAAATTTTATTTCTATTCATTACTAATGATATTTTTCTATAAAATAAACTGCTCAAAAAATTGAATCTAATCTTTACTTTCTTAAATTATTGATTAATTAATTTAGTACATTAAAACATTTTAGAAATTATTCATTAGTAATAAACATGAATTTTTAGAAAAAAGGTGTTTTCATTTATCAATTAATGAAGCAGATTTGTACAAAATATTAAATCCAATTGGATGCACTTCTTAAAAAATTATATTTACTTACAATCAATTCGTTACAAAGTTTTTTAATCCATGTGCGAGACTAATGGATTAACTTGACATGCATTCTTAATCTCAACCACTTTTAAGGAACATTAGAACTTGTTTTAACCAACATGCTGAAACAACGTTGGAAATATTCAGTTACATTAACACTGTTTACAACATAATCCAATGAGAATAAATTTCGATGAAGGGAAATAATAATGCATTGTTTACTTTAGCTAAAATAATTCCGATGACACGAATTGCTAATTCAATTTATTCATATAGCGACCAGTTACAATGGACTATTGAAGTACTCCTCCATTATTTGATTCCAATTTCACGTTTCGCATAGTTCAAGGTTTCCAATAGCATTACCACTCGATTAGTGTGTGCATGTTCCCTCGATTTCACGTCTCTTGATTTGCGTAGCATGTCCACGTCTCATTGACACCCAAGATTTTAATTATCTATCAAGTGGCAATTTTTTCAATCACAAAACAACTGTGGTAGCAAATTGCAAATTGCCAGGTAATTTGCGATTGTCAGTTCCAAGGCAAATCGAAGGTGTCTTGGCAGTTACTTCTGTCGAATTGCCCTCATCCAGGTGATTTTCAGTACAACCGAACTGTATCCGCCTTTCAAGTTCGCACGTTTCCATCAAATCAACACCCACAATCAACTGAAATCGGATACGTTCGTTGCGACAGAAACAAGAACAAAACGGTTTAAGCAAGTTACAGATTAAAATGTTTTTTTTTTTTGTTGATCGCGTCGTATTTGGTTACGGAGCAAGGTCGTTTGTATAATTGTTGTTTGAAGAATGTAATATATATTCATAGGTAAGGACATTGTAATATTTGTCGCAGAAAACCATTAAGAAAAGGATAATTTTATTTGTAATTTTAACGTGTTCATTGTCATGGCAAATAATAAAAAGTGAAAAAATTGCTAAATGTTTTTAAGTTCTTAAATAATAATATACTTATAGCACTATTAACTGTATTTTTTACTAATTCTATTAATTATACTTATAACACTTTTAATTAACAGTCGTAATTATAATTGTCTCTTTAATCAATTAAATACTAAAACATTATCTCATGGCAATAAAAACTCATTTTAAAATTACGGGGACTTGAATTATTATAAATTATTATTGCATAAGATTCTAAAGATCATGCTATGAAAGATCATTAATTAATTAATAGGACATCTTCGGTATTTTTATTATTTCCGTTCCAATTCTGAAATTACAAATAAAAATTATTTATAATGCTGCTGAATTAATTATAACTTCTCCATAAGAAGTCAGTTGTATAAGTAATTTTTTTATAGTTTTAAATGATAATTTCTTTATTTTTTAATACAAAATTTTAAAATAATAAATTTGATTATAATAAATATATTATTGTAAAATGAAATGGTAATTACAATATAATTTGTCTAATTAGAAAAACAGTTGATCCCATATATTTTTGCACATTTTATTTTATAGAAAAAATTACCTTATTAGTATTGAATAAATTAATAAACGTAATAGAGAAAAACTTTTTCTAAATGTGAAAATTATGAAATAATTCGTGATGTTTTCCAAATCTTATGTAAGAAAGTTTTTATTGAAATTATTTAATATATAGAGAAAAATAAAAATGATAACATATATAAATATATTATGGCAAAATAAAAAGTCAATGATAAAATAATCTAAACAAGAAAATTTAAATAAATTAAATATTTTGCAAAACTTCTGACTGGAATTATATTTAAAAAAATTACCAAAATATTAAAAAACAATAAAAAATTATTAAAAATATTTTATAACAAACATTTGTTTTTAAAAAAATATACTTGTGTACTAAATAACAAAGAAATTGCAACACTGAGATGTTTGGGTGGACATGACGGGTAAAAAAGAGTCAGACGACGTCACCTTTAGCCTTTATTAGAGGCAACATGTCAACGCAACGTTATCTTCAGGAAGTAGTGGAGCCAAATGTTCTTCCTTACCTTAAATGGCTCAGAGATCCAAAATTTCAGCAATATAATGCTCTAACTCATGTTGCTAGGGTTAGTTTAAACGTTTTTGAAGAGCCCCATGTGAATTTGATGCCATGGCAAGCCGGATCCCTCGATCTTTCACCCACAGAACATGTTTGGAATATGATGAATAGAAAACTAGGAAATTTACTCCAACCTCCTTGGACTTTGGAGATTCTGAAGTACTATACCTCAAAAAAGAGGAAAGAGACCACCTCATTGAATTAATGCCAAGATCTGTTGAGGAGAGTTTAGATAACATCGACAGACAAACACATTATTAACAAAATTATTAAAAATAATCTAAAATCTTTGATATTTTATTTCCATTTTAATTTTAATTTTAATCGTTTACTTCTCTTGATGTTGCAATTTCTATGCCACTGAGTATATGTATATGTATATTGTGGTAAAATAAAATTCCAATTATAAAATAATCATAAAAATAGTAGTAGTAATGGTAGTAAATTTTTATTCAAGAAGATATTAGCAATTTTTTACGACACTATGTCCACATGAATCAATAGTAAAATTATAAATATTTGCACATGTTTACAAGTTTATCAAAACCGTGTTAATAGTTTTTATATGGATAGATGTTTAAAGAGACAAGCCTCGCGTTGACCCTCTTTGTCACTTACATTTTTCAGTAAGCCCAAACTACCAACTACTCGCACAACACGAACGTCCGATTTCCCATTAGTTTCACATTCAAAATTAATTAACAACAAGCGTGTATATCACCATGTCGCACCGACAATTAAAAACTGTTTAACAAAAACAATTACACCGTAACCAGTGTGTTACCATTGCGCAAGCTATCAAAAAAAAAAAAAAAACAAAACGCCTTTTAATCAAATTATGTGTAGCACATTTCCAGACCGTGCCGGATAAAATGTAGAAAGCAAACGGCCGGTTACGTAACGCAACCTATATATCACGAAGAAAGTACTTCGCGCATTGACGATTTTTCTCGTGGAATTACATAAAGTCTGCTCAAAATAATGATCGTCTACGAGCGCCCCAAAGGTCAGGAAAAAAGCCGACGGTTGCCCAAGACGGGGCTTCGCAATGCCTGTGTGGCGATTATTTTTGCATTAAATTTTTGCCGCGGATCATCCTCGGTGCGTGGAGTCCATTCCCATTTCGCAATTTAATGTGGGCACCGACTGTCCCATTCAATTCCGCACGCTGATCATGTGCCACGTTATTAATACTATTATTATTATTATGTAAGGTACGACCGAATATGGGCAACTGATTCGAACTATCTGCGATTGAAAATCAGGGAAATGCGGCTGATTAATGTAAATTGATTATTACGCACTTCATCATAGGCCGATTGTTTTCCAATAAACACATTACGGACGCACATTTGCCACATTCCAATGATGTAACGATATTAAGCGCTGTTGCAATCAAATCATATTAAATACAAATGAATTTTCCAACAGGCTAGTTCAGATTTAATTGACGTTAGAAATTGTTATGGTATTTTAACGGCATCCCATTAACCAAAAACCGATCTGATAAGCCTCAAATGTGCTCCCATTATGTACCATAAATAGCACAAAAATGCTGCCTTCAATTAACGATGTAAAATTAACATTGATAAGATCGTCGATAAATGTTAAAAAAAAAACTGACATGAAAGGCACTTTGTTTGTTTCGACTTTCTATAATCGATAGCTCCTTTAATAGCAAAACATGGATACGGTTAATTTTTTAATTTCGACCACATATCAATTGATTTAATTCCTTTTTTTTATAAATATTGATTAGAAATTATATATTTATGGTTAGGGATTATTTATGGAGTGGGTACTTGAGGAAATACCTTCTAGAGTCAGGAAGCATTTCCGGAACTTTGCCACTCATTAGCTCTTCAAACTGCCTTCATTGAAACTCAATTAGCTTTGATGTAGATAAAATAATATCATTTATCATTAGTTAAGCAACAACATATTTTCCTTCCTTAATATATTTATAATTTTATTTTAAGGAACACACTTAATAAAACTGTGACTTACTTAAGTAGCAACTCTCTTTATGGACAAGTAAATTGTACTCAAACAAAGAAATGAGATCTGACATTCTTAATAAATAAGAAATATTGGTTCATTGATCTAAGATTAAGACATATGGTTTGTACATGATGTGGGAGAAAATAATTGGATAAATTACATATTAATTGACAATACAAATTATTGTATATATATCATCCTGTCATCAACAAGTTTTTTATTATGAATAAAATAAAAGATGGACCTCAAACACAGTGAATAAATTTGTTGGAGTAATGGTCCACGTGGTATTAATTAGATTTGTCATTCTTAAGGGATGGGGAATATTGGTTCAAACTTACTTAAGTAACGACTTTCTTAGAACAAACTAATTATATTTGATTTTCTCAAAGAAAATAGTGAGATTTGTCATTGATAAATAAGAAATATTCTTAGATCTAAGACTTAAATATATATTTTATTTATGATATGGGAGAAAATAATTGTACAAATTACATATTAATTTACAATATAAAAAAATATACACAAATCATCCTGTCATTACCAACTTTTTTATCATCAATCAATGTTAAGCTGCAATCCAAGATAGATTATCTATCACAGTGAATAAAATAATTTGTTGAATTAATAATAAGATTTAGCACCATTCTTTTGAGATGACTTAAATAGCACTTCTCTTTTAGTACAGCTAATTCTAGATTGATAATTTCAAAGAGAAAAGTGAGACTTGCCATTCTTAATAAATAAGAAATATTGGTTCATTGATCTAAGATTATAACATGTCTTTTTATGATGTGAAAGAAACTAATTAGATAAATTACGTATCAAGTGTAAATTATTATAAAAAAATATGTTAATAACATTAAACCATCCAGCTAATGACGAGTTTTTTAATATGAAAGAAATTTAAGGTATATTAATCCAAGAGGGAGGCGCCAAACACTGAATAAATTAATTTGTTGATGTACTAACAACATCAACAAAAAAAAACAAGTAAATATGCCAAAAATATACGTGTAATTAGTGAAAAATTATATTTTTTAGAAAGTAAAAAGAAATTTTAGCAAGTTATTTATCACAGATAACATTTTCTCTTGTTTACCGAAACATTATTTAACACCCACTTTTGTGGTAACAAAGCAAGTGCAAGCAAGTTCTTGTCCCTCGCGACATAGCCATGCCGTTTTAATATTATCCGTTATTATTGCATATAATGTTACATCGACATAATAACACCTACAAACGTGATTCATTCATGTTATTTATTTCGCTTTCGTTACAAAAAAATGAAAGTAATGTTGACTTTTCCAGTTCACATGGTCGAATTTGGTTGTGAGGGGATTCGAAGGCATTTGTCCCATTATCGCCGGATTTTTTTGTCTGTCAGTGTAAATTAGCAGTGATGATATTAGTGAAATGATTATTTAATGACAAGATAATTTGTTTAGGAAGTGATCCTGCTTTACAACAGCCACACCTTAGGCCACTATGTGGAGCTTAATTATTTCAGATTAATGGTCATTTCGTGGTGGAACAGCAACTTTTTGTTTGGGAATTTTTTCTCCTATAACATTTGTAACGTCTGCTCTTGAGTAGGTACTTAGATAAATATAAGTATTTATTGTTCTTTTATTAAACCATTGTGCTTAAAGATCATGTCATATTTAACAAAAGAATCGCTATTACGTTATGTTATTTCCGTTTTCCTTTTTGATACGTGTTATTTAATAAAATACCAGGTAGTACCCGTGTACTACTCATGAATATTTCGGTTAATTTTTTTCACACACGCCGTGCGTTTCCAATGTAATGAAAGTAGCACTAACCTATTTACATATTGGGATTTGTTACAATGGTACTACCAGTGATTTTGAAACTCCTGCCTTGTATTTTTAATACAATATGTGCAAGAACGTTCACCACGGGAGGCAACACTTGTTGATATGCTTTATTCAAAGGCGGGTTAATACGCGATATTTGTGCTCTGATGTAATTTCCTGTGGATTGAAAACTTGTCAGCAAAAGTGAAAGTCACAATAATGCCGGCATCCAAAATATTCGAGGAAAGTGCTTTTGAACTATTTCAAGTTGAGTATGTCTGATAAGTGTTTTGGTAATGAATTCATCAAGTCATGGTGTCTTAAAATGAATCAAAATCAGCTTTACAATTTGAAGATTAAGTAGAAGTATTTCTTAAAATGGCCCAAATTGGTGAGTACCAATATAAAAACTAAAGAACTTCTAAAAGTAAATTATAATATGTTTTTGTTTGTTGGCTTATAATTTTGTGAAATTTTCATAATTGTTGCTTTTGTTAAAAATCTATATTGTTAAGTGCATATTGAAATATTGTGCCATAATGAGATAAATATTCTAGTTATGGTATTTCCCAGGCTATTATATAATCTGTAATTAGCTTTTTTATAATTTAAAGATAAAATAACTTGAGAAAATATACAATTGTAAACTTGACTGAAAAATTTACTAAACATCTTAATACTCAATCAGTATGAAAAATATGATGTTAACTAAAGCTGAATAAATATTAAGCTAAGAATTCATTATTCATTTCATAAAAACTAATATAATTTATACCAATTATGAACACACATTTATAGTAATAAAACTTTAAATAGCATAAGTTGTTCTACTTTTTCCAGCCCAAAACAAATAATCATCAATAAAATTAAAGTCTAATCTAAATATCTAAAATCTTTGATATTTTATTTCCAAATTTTAATCGTTTATTCCTTGCTATAAAATATATGTTTTACCAAAACAATTTTAAATTTGAACATCCCCTTCTTGTCATTTAGTGTATAATGATGAGAATTGATTTGATTGATCATTTGCTTGAAAACAATTAGAGATATCACTCTTTTCAAATAAATAATGATGATTTGATTTGATAGTTTTAAATTAAATAATAGTAATTTGA
The DNA here is from genome assembly GCF_024364675.1 of Aethina tumida. NCBI lineage: Eukaryota > Metazoa > Arthropoda > Insecta > Coleoptera > Nitidulidae > Aethina > Aethina tumida. The sequence goes on from NC_065439.1 coordinate 27,501,935, forward strand.
TTATTATTTACTCGAAAACAGTTGGAAGTGTCACCAATGGAAACGTCATACATTAAACCAGCTTCCATTAATTTAAGACATTAACTCCATTGTAATTGAGTTGTTATGATGATACAATTCGATTAATCAGTTACAATATTCTTCCGTTATAAATCCATACCTCAGACCATAATGACTCAACATAAAAAACTGTTTACATTATGACCTTCCCGTTGGTGAATTTTTTGTTAATAGAGGCCAAGGTTCTCGTGAATTTTGACTCCCTCACCTTCATTGAACGTTTCCCGTGATCAGATCCATAATAAATAGCTCCTGTTCACTTTTTTTATTAATAACAATTAATTAAGCGCATCAATCGAAATATCAAGGTTGCAAAAAGATCAATACGATGATAATGGCAAGACGTTGCGAAATCGTTATATATTTATGATATATGTATCTTCCTTTCCCAAGCGAAGAGGTTGCGTCACCGCCTTGTACAAATTGACTTTAAGTACTTCAAACTTATATGATTGCAATGGAGATGAGCAAGGATAATTAATCCGTCCGACGATCCGTTAGTTAGTTTGACTAAAAAATTTATACTAAATCTGAAACGGTGACTTTGAATGGGTCTAATGGATGCACTCCCATTCTCGTCCATTTCTATTTGTCCATTACAAAATCCGTTAGACCGTTGGATAACTACACCTAAATTCGAGCCCGACTTCCGTGTAAGAAATTTTTATTGATTTTATCTATTCTCACATAATCCATTGACATTTCATTGTTGGGAAAGGTCAATATTCAACAGATGTTCTCAAAGAATTCGCACATTTAAATTCACATTTTCGAAATTTATAATATCTGCATTAATAAATAAAAATTGGCAAATGTCATCCATCACGGATACACCGTCGTGAACTAGTTTCGTCGGTAATTCGCATCGATGCCATGGATCACCGTTTTTTATCCGGTGCAATTAATATTAATGAGTAAATCATGAGCGGTTTCGATCTTCAAATGTCAAGAGCGCCGTTCAAAATTGAAGATGTTGGCTCAGATCTGTACCCTTAGTTCTTCAGTCTGGTTGGTTGATGTACTAATTGTGATTTTGGTTTCAGAGAAACATTGTCGATCGAGTTACAAATGAGGAAGCTTATTAGAAACGGTATGTACTGTATCAGAAGAATGAGAGGTTCTTGGGTTGGTATTTGGGTTTTGTACGTTCAGTCCGTAAATCCCACACACTTAATGCTAATACTGCAGTCCAAGCCGAACAATTTGTAGCTACACACTGTCAGTCCCATTGTTAACACGTTATCCTGTCGTCTCTGCAAGTAGGTGTACAATACCTACGACTTAAAAAAAAATAAACTGGCCCCAAGACATGTTGTATAACGATTAAACAATAACAAATTAAAATAAAACAATCGATATTGAAAAGTAAAGCTGACATTTATTTAAAAATCGTGATATATTACAAAAAAGTGAAAGTACATTTATAGTAAGTGAGTGTTTACTTAATTGTTCTTAAATGCACAATAATTTCAGTGATTTTATCCAATATACTGTAAATAATTAGATAATGTCTGACAAGCGAATTATGTGATCACTGACGCATATGGCGTTCATACACCAGTATTTCCTATCCGTTGAATAATAGAAAGTTATTTATTATTTGCGTCTATAATAAATAATGTTTTGATATCCTTTTTTAACATCCCAGTGCCTTTTTTTAAGTTTTAATTAATTTTTATGTGGCACGACAAAAATGGTCATGCTTGATCACTAAGTTGCAAATTTCAATCGTTTCCTTCTATGTTTTGTTTTAATTTAATTATTTATAGCAATAATATGCCTGTTTTAAATGGAACGTGCTTAATGTTAAATTTGACAGTATTGCTATTTTAGTTGGGTTTGTTTGTGTGAAAGTGTTTCCGTATGTAGTTTTAATTAGTTTTTATAACGGTTCCCAGTTTTCAATTTAGAATCTCAAAATGCATATAATTTTAATTACATATTTGTGTATTGCATTGTAGCTAATTAATAAATTTAATTAATTCCATTATCGTCACAATCTAAAAATTAATTAATTTAATAATTTTTGTATTTTGTGAATGATTTTAGTAAATAATTATTAAAAAATTAACAAATATTTGTTACTTTTCTACTTCATTTAATTAACTTTCGACTATTTCAAATGTGTATTTAATTTAATTTTAATTGTGTAATTAAACAACAAAATAAACTGAACAATAATATTGTTATAATATTAAATAAAATTAAATAGTTATTTAAAGATCTTACTAATTATTTTTATATTGATTTTCATTCAAGAATAATAATCATTCATTAATAAATCAAATTAAGAAAATATTTGTTTAATATTAATTAATTTATTTTTTAACAATTACTATTTTTGGACATATTTTGTATTACAAAAATTGTTGATAGATCTTGATATAATTGACAACAAAATTGTCGTATAAAGAATATATAAAAATATTAAAATTTAAAAAAATATATACATAAATATTTATTATTCTTATTATTAATAATAATTTAATTTACCCTCCAAATAATTTACACAAGCTACAAATAAAAAATAATATTTTAGGATTGAGGTATATAAAATTAAAAATTTCTTAATAATGGTTGTTTTAGACAAATTTTAGCGCAATACAATTTTGATGGATTTTAGTACAATTGTCAGAGAAAAATTGTAAAATATACCATTTATAAATAGTTATTATTCATTACTAATACTAATATAATAATACAAGCTAGAAATAATAATAATATTTTTGGTGCAATCAGTGAATTTATTTTTGTCTTTAACTAGGACAAGAATTAATAATATAATTAACAATTAATTTTTCCTAATAAAGTAGTTGTTAGTCTAGTAATAATAAAAAACTTGTATATGTGTACATTAATTTTATTTTTTACATTTCCTTACATTAGTTTTTGCTATTGTGATAATTACATTACATTCTGGAACACTTTTACCAATCTGACATTGGCCCGTTTCATTCCGATGTACTTTGCAGTCCTCTCCTTGTTGAGATTATCGTCCAATTTTTGTTTCAACCTCAGTTTCTCTCCAGCTCTGATAACTTTTCCAATATATGTTTCTAAACTAGTTGAAAATCCCTCTTCCCTTCCTTGGTTGGTAGCTCGCGCCCTTTGCTCTATAAAGAGAGCCAATCGTAGGTTCCCTACCTCTTTATCTTTTATTATTTTGTTTTTATAAGACTTCTCTTCGGTTCTGGCCAACATCTCCTTAAGTTTTTCCACACTATTAAATTTCTTCTGGATGGACTTATTGGTTTTATTTCCTTCGGAGTTTGTTTTAGGTTTGGTTAACTTTTTAGATTTGGTGTCAATCTTGTTTAAGGTTTTCTTGCTCTTTTCTACTTGGATTTTAGGAGCCATGGTTGATTTGTCAATTTGTTTTAATTAAATTTTTCATTTTTGATGTATATATATAATGTGTATTATCGATAGGTACTCCACATGTACCTGGCATTGTTCTACTTGATGATTATCCCAGGTATAAAATTAATGGATTATGATTTTTTTATTAATTTTTTGTTTCTTGGTTGGAAGGAATATGTGTGTGAGTTAATAATAATTCTTGAATCTTATCTTACGATGAGAAACTAATATTTTATATGATTTTATATGAGCAAAAAGTCCTTAAGTAAGTAAGAAAGGAATTAATAAACAGTTTTCCTAATAAAATCTAATTTAACCCAATCTAACAAGAATTTAGTACTATTTGTTAGTAATTTTAATTAAATTTTGATTCTTGCAATACACAAAAAGGATAATAAAATGAATACTATAAAAAATATCATTTATTAATGCAAGATATATAAAATGTGGTAGCCTTAGTTATTTATTTTGCATTTAAATAAACAAAAATGTTCTACAAGCATTTTATGATGCATGAATAAACATGTGCTTAAAAAATAATTAAATTTAATTTAAGGCTAAGTTGGCACCTAAACATTTTTACGGGCGATTTATTAAATATTAACTAATTTAAAAAATGTAAAATAATTACCTAATACGGCGTTGTCAAGTGCTTTTTTAATTTCAATTACATAATTTTTACTATTTGCATGCAAATAAGAAAAAATTGTTAAATTAATAATTATTGTGTATGCAAAGAACAACAAATTAACGCCTTACTGGTAAGCAATAAAACAAAGACATTTCACAGTTGAGTAATATTTTGCTGGCTCTTTGGTGTTTAGAGAGTGATCCTTCGTACGGGAAACCCATCGTTCACGTTGTTTGCATCTGTTCACGTTGAATGCCCATCTAAATCATGGCACGTAAACAATATACGGTACGGAAAATCGAACTAATGAACACATCAATCGTCCACATGTCTTCTGGACGTATCACCGCTTCTTCGCGTGCCACAATCGTAAACCAAACGAAGGTGAATCTCGCACACACATACACACGGTCATTGTTTACATCGGCATGTGACTGTTGCAGTACACGCGGTTTTATTTAAAGATTCACGCTCTAATAAATCGAACTTTTCTTTGAATTTTCAATGAGATAATTCCGACGTGAAGGACGTGGCTCGCAGTCTTTATCATGCACAGCGACATGTCTGGCGCTGACCGAGAGATTTGCAATTTATCATGCATTTGAGGCTATCGATTAACGGCCGCTGTAATTAATTATGGTCACCATTTATTCATAAGTGTTTCATTCTATTATATAGGGTTAAAAATCGACTAACAAAGCGTTTTACAATACGATTTCTAGCCAAAATGTCACCAATTATTAAATTTATATAATTAGAAACTATGTATTGTGTAAGTTATTTTGTTGTAAAATACTATTTTTTATTCACAATTCAATAAAGAAAGTATTAACACGTTTTAAGCAATTACAATGACAATTGACCCATCCTGACCCACCTGTAATATATCCTTAATAGTTCCTGTAACTTTTTACTAACTTTTGGTATTACCAACTTATAAACAGAGTTAGTTTACAAAAATATATGTTGGTTATACTGGCTAAAACTTGGTACTGAAAAATATCATCATATCACAGAGACTCACCAATTTGATATTGGCCTTCATGATATCAAGATAATGATCTTGTTACACATACTCTACTCTAGTTTTTTAATGAGAATATTTACCAAAGAAACATCATCCTTTTCAAATCAACATACTTTCTGATACTGCGATCTTCTTGTTATAGTATAACCATCTAATTTTTGTTTTATAGCTTCTCAATTCAGCTTACCAGTCAGAAGTTTCTGACTTGTAGATCTTCAGAGAAATGTCTAATTGAAAAATGTACAAGATTTTTTGTATGATAGACTGTCATAGTCCATGAAACTTCCAACAATTACTGCCTTATATAATACGAATACAATACTGAATATGGGTTAAAAACGGTTAACAAAGCGTTTTACAATATGGTAATCAACAATTTCTAGCCAAAATGTCACCAATTATTAAATTTATGTAATTAGAAACTATGTATTGTGTAAGTTATTTTGTTGTAAAATACTATTTTTTATTCACAATTCAATAAAGAAAGTATTAACACCTTTTAAGCAATTACAATGACAACTGACCCATGACTATCATCCTGAACCAACTGTAATATAACCTTAACAGTTCCTGTAACTTTTTACTAACTTTTGGTACTACCAACTTATAAATACAAATATATAAAAAGTATATATTACATTCATAATACAAATCTGAAAATAAATTCACCAATAAGCCACAGAGACTTGTCAATTTAATATTGGCCTTCATGATATCAAGAAGCTTTTAGTGAGAATATACTTCAGCTTTTAATGAAAATATTTACTAAAGAAACTCATCACCCTTTTCAAACCCACACATTTTTTGGTACTTCAATCTCCTTGTCAAAGTTGCCATCTAATTTTTGGTTTATAGCTCTTTAGTAAGTTTTTTACTTCTAGACCTTCAGTGAAATGTCTAATTGAAAAGTGTACAAGATTTGTTGTATGATACACTATCACAGTCCATGAAACTTCCAACAATTGCTGCCGCCCATACCCTTGTATAATACGAATAATATCTGGAACAAGCGATTGTAAACTACACCTCCAATCAGTAGCCCAACAATGGACAAACCGTTGGTTCAGTTTACATTAATAACTGAACTATTTTAGCGGACATTCCAATTATTTATTGTGTTACGCAACAAGTGGCACATATGTGTGTGATCTAACCCCTGTTCACCCACACTTTCATTTTGCTTTCAATAACCGAGCGATACTAGCAACAGATAACTGACCAGTGTTATGGTCTAGTTTCAGTTCCATTGCTCCAACACGTTGACCACAATGACTTTACCTAATTAGTTAAAGGTGGTTCGCCTATAATCACCTGGTCGAGGCTATTGACAAATTATTGAAATGTTTTTTTCTGAATAGGAAACGGACTTGCATTGTTTTAACGCTTTTTGTTCGCTGGTTATTTGTATTGTTTTGGAATGCCTTGACAGTTGTGAATTATGAGTTTTACACAAGGATACAATATTGTTTGCAGAACAAATTACAGAAACTGTGATTCATAATCACTGTTATAGCTCAAGTCATATTGGCTTGGACCTTATGTTTCAAATTCATAATTGAATAAATACTAATAACTTTCAGATCATACTACTTTATTTTTTACATTTCCTTACATACGTTTTTTGCCATTGTGATATTGGCTGTCACTACACATTTACATTTTTATCCAAAACATTTCACATTACATTCTGGAACACTTTTACCAATCTAACATTGGCCCGTTTCATTCCTATGTACTTTGCAGTCCTCTCCTTGTTGAGATTGTCGTCCAATTTTTGTTTCAACCTCAGTTTCTCTCCAGCTCTGATCACTTTCCCTATATATGTCTCTAAACTAGTTGAAAATCCCTCTTCCCTTCCTTGGTTGGTAGCTCGCGCCCTTTGCTCTATAAAGAGAGCCAATCGTAGGTTCCCTATCTCTTTATCTTTTATTATTTTATTTTTATAAGACTTCTCTTCGGTTCTGGCCAACATCTCCTTTAGTTTTTCCACACTATTGAATTTCTTCTGAACGGACTTATTGGTTTTAGTTCCTTCGGAGTTTGATTTAGGTTTGGTTACCTTTTTAGATTTGGTGTCAATCTTGTTCAAGGTTTTCTTGCTCTTTTCTACTTGGATTTTGGGAGCCATGGTTGATTTGTCACTTTTGTTGATTAAATTTTTCATTTTTGATGTATATATATATATAATGTGTATTATCGACAGGTACTCCAAATGTACCTGGCATTGTTCTACTTGGTGATTGTCCCAGGTATAAAATTAATGGATTATGAGTTTTTAATAATTTTTTACTTGTTGGTTGGAAGGAATGTCAAAAAATAAATGCATGTGTGTTAATAATAATTCTTGAATTTTATCTGATAAAATTAATGTTTTATATGATCTTGCAAAAAATCCTTAAATAACAATTGTAAAAAGTGAAATTTTACACCTCGTGCCACAGTTCGATCACTATGTTGGTAGATTTAACAACAATAGAAGATTAAGCTTATTAATATACTAAGTACGATCAATATGGAATTTTTATTACAATATCAGAAAATTGCAGGCTTTGTTGCTCAGTATTATTAAAATTGTTACACAATCCAGATTTCTTCTTGTAGTATTATACTATAATTTTACATATGGTCGAAATAATAATTTTTCTTTATATGGAAGCAACAAATAAGCATGAATTAGATATCTTATTTACTCTTAATTATTTTTTTACAACCAAATTGGTGGTTTCATTTCCATTGCTACAATACAATTCTTTCAGAGAATTGTTAGAAAATATTTTCGATTATTACATTAATTTATCTGGGAAATATATATACAAAAGAACATTGTCTCGAGATTAAAATGTTCTCTGGATACTCGTATTAATTGACTCGACAAAGATGTATGAAAATCTATCACTCCAGTGCAAGGCTGGTTACATAATTATTTTCTCTTTTGTTTTCTAAAGTGATTGTAACCCATTCAAGCCACAAAATCATATTTATTAACAACACTCAACTGGTAATTGTTTATTGTAAAGAACACCATGGATTAGCAGTGGTCCATTTGAAATGATCTGCGCCTCTTTTGTGCACCAGAAGCTATTGTCCAACAACAAAAACATGAAAGCTATTAGGGGCTTTGTTTTTCGTGTCGGTAACAATTTACATGACATTGGCTTGTAAACACTTTCAAATATCTTTTTATAATGAGATAATTGATTTTTAGTTTAATTTCACAAAACTGTCCTGATTATTTTTGTTTTCAGCGACCTTAATAGAGTTAAGAGATTTCAGTGTGTGCGTATAATATTTATAAGATTAATTACATTAATAATGGACAAATATTTATACTGACAGATATAAATTTCTAATTAATTATATTCTTGACGTATTGAATGATTTGTTGAAAATTGATTAAACTCTGAATTGAAACTCTTATTAACTGCGAATATAAAATCTTAATTTAACAAATCTGAACTAATTATTATCCAGTTATGACAAAGATATATTGTCTCTTTAATTTCTATGCGGTTCCACAATTAAGATAAAAATCTACAATTTTAATAGTTGTTGCTAAACATTTATTATTAACCGGCTTCAGACTGATAATTTTAAGAAAGAAAATTAAAATCTTACATAACTCGCACCATTTCCTTATTGAATTGTTCGCATACTTCTGTTGTTGACAATACAAAATTCAAATGATCTTAAGGGATGGGTCTTTTTGTTCAGTTCGTGACTCATGTTGTAATTGTGTAAATAGTTTTTATGAATAATGCATTTTATCATTTGCATTTGCACTAAAATTGCTGCAGTTTGAACAGGTTGTTTTTGTATCATAAATTAATTAAAACCGATTTAGTTATATTCATTTTTTGAATTAAAATTTAAATATTCTGGTAATATTTTATTTTTATAAGAGGGATTTTACAAATATTGTAATTTTATTAACATTCAAAATTAGTTTTGATTCTTAATTACATTTATAATTTTATAATAACTTTTACAATCTATTTATTGTATAAAATAAAATTTATGTATAAATAAAAAAGCCTTTTTATATTCTAGCTAATAAAAATATTATAAAGAAAGTGATAAATATTTTATGTTTAATTTTTTCAGTCAATTAACATTGATTTACTCATGGATAGTGTTGAGAAATAATTATAATATAACCATGACTTTCTATAGTAAGATTTTTTTTAAATTAAAGTTTAATTGATGGAAAAGTGTTTTTTAAATTTAAAGATTATCTTAAATTATTTTATTAATGAATAGATGTGTTGACCATGTATTTTGAAAACACCTTATTTAATTTTTAACTGACAGTAAAATACAAATAAGACCATGCTCATACTTACAGCAGGAAAAGTCTAACCAGTCTTCATTCTGCTATTGCTTAATTAGAGATCTTCAGGGTGATATGAAAACAAACTATCCCGCAAGTAACAGCAAACTTCCTTTTATTGTAATTCAATATAATTTAATTGGTGTTACATGTTATAAATGTTAAGTATGTGGGTGACTCGAATTAGATCTGTCGTAACGGCTGTTTAGAAATAAAACAGCTTTTTTCTGAGCACTTTGGCGGCTTAATTGTCGATCGACAGGTCTTGTAAATGCGTAAATGAGAACCTAACAGGTACGCCTTACAAAAACGGTGAGAGGCAAACTAGTTTACACATCTCGAACGGTCTAGCATCTATTTATTCTGATGGTTGGTTGTTGTGTTTCAAGTATTAACTTGAGATTAATTTATTTTTTATTTGTTTGTTTCAGAGGCTTAGCAATGCCGTACACCAGAATGAAAAGGAATTTTTTGCAAGGTAAAAAAACTTTATTTGGAAATCAATGCGTATTAGGTTTACAATTGTTGGGTGATTGCTTCCAAATAAATTAGTTTTGACACACCTTCAGGGAGGCAATTATTTGTTGTTTTTTTAATGAATACAACTAATCCAATAATAAATTACAGTGCCAAAATAACCACTGACATAAGGCCTGATTTAAAAAATTATTAAAACCTAATAACACCTTAAGTTGTTGTATAATATATTGATTAGTTTAATCACACCAATACATTTTTACATCTCAATTATTTGGGTTACATAATTTTATGACAAATTGCATTTAATTATACCGTTTTGGCTACCAACAGTCCCGATAATGATTTCCTTTTAAAATTAACTTAATACGAAACAACAAAAATGGTGACATGTTACTGAAATTGACTGAACGCCTGAAGCGGAGATTGTTTTTAGTAAAATACCAATGCAACAGCCATAACTTCCTCTTGTTTTGAAAACATTTAAATAATTGCACCGAAGGTAATTAACGGTGTTATGCAATATACATTAATTCAAATCATTGTAAATGGCGCATTATCACTTTGTCTTGGATGATTGAAATAAACCTAAATATTATGTCTTCGTTTTACAACGTAAAAGGTCAAAAGGATTAACAGTTTGATGGGGCAAATATATATAAAGATGTTAATTTTTAAATTGTTTCATAATCACTTTAGAACTATTAAATTAATCTCTAAATTGAATGACTTATGATATAATGATTGATGTCTTATTTAACTAAGTTATTCAACTGTAACTGCCTTAGTGTGAAAATAGTTTATCAGTTGACAGTTCAATTAACATAATAATAAACAATAAACCGGCCAAACCTTAACAAGTTGTTAAATGTAATGTTGTAGGTACTTGATGTATCAATCAAAAATTTGTTATAATGAAAATTCATGTTTAATATAAATTTATTTAAAAAGAAATCAACGTTTTTACCTCTTAAATTAAAGGGATTGAAACACTGAAATTAGAACCTGAAATATTTAATAAATCTAATAAACTAAAAAGGACCAAATAGTTGAAATTTTACAAAAGAAATCCAGAAAATATGAAAGATTTAGAGACTAATCTTTCTAAATAATTGAACTTATTGAAAACTAAATAGTTGGGCACCAAAAGGTTACGAGTCAATAAGTTGGGCCCCAATAAGTTAGAAGTTGGGCGCCAACTAGTTAGAAGTTGGGCGCCAATTAGTTAAAATGAAAAGTTGGGCGCCAATTAGTTGAGATCAATTAGTTGGCGCAATTTAAGAACTCTAGAAGACCTAAGATGTGAAATATGGAGAATGAAAGAATAAATTCAACAAATCTAAAATAAATAATAGAGAAAATACAAATAATTTTAATAATAATATTTTAATTCTAAAAAAAGAAAATTTTATTATAATGAACAGTCATGTAGTTTTTAATTTTCAATTTATTTAAAAAGAAATCAACATTTTTTACTTCTTAAATTACATAGATTAAAACACTGAGATTAGAATTCTCTGAAAAATCTGAAATATTTAATCAATCTAAAAAACTAAAAATTTTATTAAAAAATCCAGCGAATATGAAAGATTTAAAGACCAATCTTTCTAAATAAATTGAATATGAAGAATGGAGAATGAAATAATGTATCAATATCTCTATAAATTCTAAAAGAAGAAAATTAAGGGCAACAAATTTAAAACAAGTAATACATAAAATATAAATAATTTAAAGACTTTAAACTCATGAAGTAGTATAGTTGATTTAATTATTTTAAGGAAACTAGGCAAAGAAAGGCTTTATACTTATTTTTTAGTTAATTAGTTAGTAATAATCTTCTAACTACTTCAGTCTTAACCATGGATGAATACAGTGAAGCGAGTGATGTCTTTATTCTTCCACACACACATGCACTTACACATAAAAATCTTCCCACAGATAATGAATCTAAAAAACCCATCGAACAAACTGATGGGAATCATTGTTTGATGCAAATATGGAAGACGTTGCGCAAACCGAAACGACACCACAACTTAACATGTCAATTACCCTTTCTTTACAGTCACCAGACACTGCAACAATGCCATAGCATGTCAAAGGACCAGCACAAAACTAATTGAAATAAATTTCGCCAGGTGAAGCTTGGCACGTGAACGGTAGAGATAACGTAATCCAACCATATAGGCTCGAAACGGTTGTGCAAGTGGTTTAAATTCTTGCTGGTAATTCGTAATTAAGGTGGAAGTAAAAGTACGGCCAGCAAGAATTATCGACTGTTTTTACGAAGCAAATTCGATTATATTAACATGTTGGGGTGCAGAAACTTACTGCTTCGTTCCAGTTTCTCAAAAAATTGTGACATTTTTACATGTGCCAACTGGAATATTAACCCGTTAACGCTCACTTCGCTCATAACAATTTGTAATGCGGCCATAAATACATCAAAGTCTTACCAAATTATATGTGTGCCTGTTTAAAGCCATATAGCGGGCTTTGACTTGGCCTTATGCAACGTTTTCCATTCTATAATCTAGTTATTTTTCCCTTTTCCTCACTTTTACAATTAGTTTACATCGATAGCCATACTAAGGAATAAGATATGTACGTAATCTAATGTTGTATGACAGCACTGAAGATGTGGGAGGATGATCTTGTCACCATTTAATTAATTTTACTTTATGTACATTAACCTTTGTAAGAGCACCACAGAAATAACAACCACGTAACACAGGAAAAATTTGCAATTATTAACAGATTGTATGCGTTGATGTGCTTTGACATTTAAGTGGATTAAAAACCTTTCAATAATGATGCACATAAAATTCATTACATTTAATATGGTGTGGCAACAGCTTATTTACATGTCCTAGAATATAATAAGCATTAAAACAATAAAGAGGAACTGTTCAAAATTTCAAAAATCTTTTGCCAAACCACAGAAGCTTCAGTACCACTGAAATACCACAGCATCGTTCGTGATACCAACAGAAGTGCTAATCCATTGTACAATTGAACGTGCCACCTTCACTTTTTTAATGTCAGAACCGATTGCATGTATTAAAATCCTTTTTTTAATAATTGTATGGGATACAACGAATGCCTGGAACATTTTATAACATTAACCACAACAACAGCAACATGAAATAGCGAAAAATTAGCTAATAATAAGGCAAGGTAACTCGTGTGCTTGTTGGACCTTCAAAAGTATGCGGCGAAGAAAGAGATCTACGATAATGAGATATCACATAATTAACACAGACATTTAGAAAAAATGCTGCGGGCGTCCCACGTCAAAAACGTTATTATTGTATCCTAATTCACCATTCGGAATTGCCAAACTGGTAAACTTTATATAAACCTAAGCGGTTCGTATAAATCACGTTTCGGAGCGGGATGAGACATAAATAACCGTACGGCAGTAATTGCAGATAATATCACTTGAACGGACGATGTGTTTTATAATATTTCGTGAAACCAATGAAAAGTGACTGAGACGGTAATCAGCCGTTTCCGTATCGAGACTCACGAAAATATATGACGAAACGTGAAATTACATAGGAAGATCTTATCGGGGACGGTAATTTTTGGTTAGATAACAGGACAACCGAAATTTTGATCTGATCACTGGTGATCTGTTATAAACGGTACCGTTTAGCAATTGGACCGAGGGCGACGTACTGTTTTGTAAAAACAACTATTGAATAACATCAAAGAGTCTGTTCACTCTTAAGATTATTTAAGATAGTGTCACATGGAATTCTCTTAACAAAAACTTTCAACAGATCAATTGTAAAATACGAATTGGTATAATTCTATAACACTTAAATGAAAAATTAATATTTATTTATTCTATCGACGAAGATTAAATAACAAATAAAAAATGCATTTTAGAAATTAGATATTTAACTTCACACTAACATTAAAACGTGGTAATTAAATTCTAAAGTGCATTTAAAGAACCAGGCCATAATTCAAACGTTCCACCTTGAAAAGTCGTAAAACAAACAATGATTTATTCATTTAAATCAACACCAACGAAAAAAAAAAACAATCAAGGCGTATCAGAATTCAAAACCAAAAAATACATGTTGGACTCATTAAAAGTTTCAAGTGGTGTCCGATACGTTATTACATAAAGACAATTAATAATCGTCGACGCCGGTTTCACAATAAGTCGATTCGCAACATTAAACAAATAAATAAAATTATTGCACAGTTACACCAGTTGGGTACGTGGGAGTGTGTGTACACATTAAACGCGGTCGACCTTCACCTTAAGAGCGGTGCTCAACGGTAAAAGTGTCTCTAGGTCAAGAAATTTTGTCGGACGACGGCGACGCGGCGTTTAGAAAGAGAAAGGACCCCGAAAAACTTTTGCTCTCGATTAAGGCTCAATTTTTAGAAATTTTTCGGGGACCTTCGCCTCTTAATAAGGTTAATGATTCAATATAATGCATAACACCGGTAATTATTGTTATAATTTTTTATTGTTGTTCGTGACCAAGCTCGGGCACTGGTAATGGGCTAATTTTGTCCACGTGGTTTTCACAAGTTTGTACTTTTAAATGTTTAAATGCCTGGTTTTAGTGAAAGCCTTAATTTTTTTTGAGTAAATTATCTAGATTAAAATTTTACACTAAAAAATATGTGATTTCTAGTGGGCAATTAACATCGATGTAAGTTTAGAGAAGTTATCATTAACATTAGAAATTGTGAGTAGTATTGAAATAAGTATTTTTATTATTCGTTTCGTATTTGCAATGAAATTAATCAGTCTAACATTGATCAATAATAATTGTTATTATGATTTTATTTCTGGTATTTCCCAGAAAGTAACCAGTCATTTTCTTGTATCGTATCTGTTAAATCATCTCTCGACCCACCTTGACATTTCTCTTTCTATTAAATTAAACAAAATGATGTGGTAAATCTGTGGTTTCTATTGCATTAAATAGTATCTGTGTTGTTTACTTTTATTGTATTTTAAGTACAAAATTGATTGTCATTGGCTGTTATGAGATCTTAAATATTAATTTCTTCAAATAGAATTTTGTCATGTCTAAAATATCAGAAGGCAGTTTTTGTCTCCCTGATTTGGAAATATCCCTAAACAGGCAATGAATTTAAATAAAACAATGAGTAAATAAGATGTTTATTAAAGTATATAATTATACAATGTCGTAGGATGTTAAAAGCTAAAATTACCTCGAGGTAGGGATATTTGATAGCACTTTATACTAACGGGAAATATTATTCATTGCCTGTGAAAACATCAGATTAAATTTAACATTGCAACGTGCCCAGGTTTCACATAAAACATGTAACCCAAATCTCAAGCACAAGGTTATCTTCTTGAAAAACAAGGAACCGTTCGTTGGCAAAGCTTTCGCGTTAAAAGCTTTAGTTTTCGTTCGTGCAAATCGATCTCAATTGTGCAACGAGTCAATTTATAAACCGTTTATGATAAGGCACAACTAAGTAGTAAAATTTATCGGTGTGCATTGTTTGCTAATGGTGTTTGCCAACGGGGAATAAATATCGGGTTCAATAGAGCGTGCAAATTGTCCGGTGGGTGTATCATTTTCAAACGACATTTTTTCCGATCCGGAGATTCGTCGAACCGTTTACCGGCTATTACGTTTGCCTTAACAAGCTTGACAATCATCTGACTATTAAATTAACTTCATAATTCAATCATATGGTTCCACCAACAATTTTTTTCTTTTTTCATTTAGATAATTTCAATTTTTTATATCTATTGTCTATTTATATCTGCAATTCCTTTAAAATATTTTGAATATGTCTCGAAATATGTGATTCTTTGAAATTCGTAGATTATTTACATTTGTTTTTTAGTATTGTTTAATTTTTTATTACGCTTATAAATTCTCTTTCAGGATTCAGATGGATCAAACTCTTTTTGTACTGCATACTGAAATTGCAACACCAAGAAAAGGGTGTTCAAATTTAACATTGTTTTTTCATTTAGTATATTTGTCAGGACTTTCAATTCTATAGTATAATTGTATTTATTATTTAAACTAGATTCTCCAAATTCTTTAGACTCATCTAAAATATCTCTCTGATTCAACCTTATAATGAGCTTTGAGAAACTAATTTAGTTTATATGTATTAAATTATTTATATTAAGTTTTTAATATTTTTTAATGCTTTTTCCTTATAGTGAGAATTCAACATATAAATTATTTGGAATTTTTACATTCATTTCCTCAAGTCATTAAATTCTTTTATATCTTTAATAATAATATTAGTTTATTTACTTTATACAAAATTTATTCTTTGAATTTTCTAATTTCTAAATAATTTAAATATTTTATTAATATATTTTAATATATTTATCGGGACTTTTTACAGTTCTAAAATTAAATTTATTTTTAATTAGAGTCATTACATTTTTGAAGGTTCTACTACATACATTCTTCGTTTTTTTTTTTCTGGAATCTCTAGATTCTTTAGACTCATTACTTTTTTTCTGAATATTATATATATAACCTTGCTATAATGGACTTTGAAATATATAGTTTATATATATATTTGAATTAAATAAATTTTTAATGTAATTTCTTCACTATTCAACATAATATTTTTTTGAAAGTTTAAAATTAGATTGTTTAAGTCATTGAATTTTTTAAAAACTCTAAAAAAATATTAGATTATTTAAATTTTACAAAATCTAATATCTTTTTCTTTCAATTGCTTCCAAGATTTTAAAATAATTTTACTTGTTGAATTTTAATAATTTACAAAAGTTCTTCTTCATATAAATTATCTCGTAAATTCCTTAAGTTATTTGGAAATTTTGATATTTTTATATTAAATTTGTATATTTGATTATAATATATACTTTGGACATTTTAGGGAATTTAATATATTTGAATACTATGATATGTGCTGTTTGTGTGTTTAAAAAATGGCGAATGCGCAATCGAAACTGGAAATACGTCTTTACCTATTAATATGATATTTTACGAAACCATTTTAAAACAAATTCTTTAAACTTTACACATCTAAATGCATGTTTAACTCAATTAGAATTGGCATTTATAATAATTCAGGTAGAAATTTTGTTACCTTGCAAATAAATGTGCTTCTTCTAATATTTAATTTATTACAATTTATTGTATATCAATAATTATTAACCTTATTACCAGGCAACAGTTGCAAAACTTTTCTATTAAAATGTGTAAAAATTCAATTTAAATCACCGTTGCTGATGATGAAACATCTTCATTGCCAAAGGCAGCCATAACGATGTTATAAACATTTCGTGAATAATTGCCGTTATTTAAAGTAATTAAACACTTTGCGGGTGATGAGGTTTTATTTTAATTTATTATCTGGTTAACCTATAATATTGTTATTATTTTGTTCGAGTGGTTTTTCACAGACTGGAACAGTTTTGCAATACAAATGTCTGGACACCATCGATAAATAATCAATTTAACAAAGCGGCATTCCTCCCATTTATGCAAATGTTGCCAAACAAATTTCGCATCAATTAATTTAAGAAAAAAAATTGATCGGGTTTGCCGTGACTTAAAGGTTGCTGTCTGATGATCGTCGCATATTTAATCTGGAAATGAGATAAGTTGTTTATAATGCACGGTTTTATGACGGTGATGTGTCTTAAGTGATTCCCACGTTGGCGTATAATTAGATGCGGAATTTTAAAATTTTATCGAATTCTTCCTTATTAATGTCACAACAAAGCTGTGACCAACAACGATTTAAAATTAACTGAAATCACTTATCAGACACTCCTTGTTACACCAGTTGCGACAGTTTAATAGAATTGCGATGAATCATTGAGCAAATGGTACCCATTTAAAGCGAAATCGCATCATAATCCTTTTAGAATTTAATTAATTTCACTGCGGCTGCACTTCGTTAGTATTTAAGATAAAAATATAAATAGAATAGAATCCATCGGCGACAGTCATCGTATGGTGGTGCTCTTTGATCCGGACTGAAGAATGCAATTGTCTTTGTCCTTGTCCATCCTTGTAAAAATTCCAGGATTCCGCCCCTGACCTCAAAACAGATCGCATAAGATTTCCGTCCGATGTTCGAGAATGTTGTGGGTTTGTGCAATTAAAATAGATAATAAAATGCGACTTGATTTAATGATCGAGGTAAATCAACGGTTTTACGCGGAAGCAAAGTGACTTTTGTGCCTACTGGAGGTGTGGTCTTTATGATTTTCAGTAATATGTAATGCTTGTTGTTTTTTCAGGTTTACTATGGCTGTATCTACTAGGATTTGGTTATATGGCTCTGTCACTTGATAATCCAGGGGTGAGCATAAAAATTATTTACTATAAATTATGTTGTCATTTGGCGGTAAATAGTAATTACATGAAAGAAAAATACTGTGATTTATTTTTGGCTTTACATCCTCAGTTACGATAAGCTATAACTTATATTGAGAAATTAACTTAAATATTTATTATAGCTACAGACTTTTTCGATGATGTTTTAAAGTATCTTAAGTGTGGTACGTCTTAATATTGATTAATATTGACGTAATTTTCTTTTTATATTAAAATAACTATAAAATGTAATATTAACTTCTTTCTAATAAGATATTAAATTTAGAATTAAAGTTTTTGACATGTTTTACAAACTCTTTAAAATTTCTGAATAAAAAAAATTAAAACTTGATAACTACATACCTACATATATACTTACTACATAAAAAATATATGAATAAATGACACACCCTCAATATTATTTAAAAATAAAATATAACAATGAGATTTTCTTCTTGATTTTTTTTAAATAACATGTCAGAAGTTCGTGATAAATTTTGATACTGATAAAATAAAAAAAATATAAATAAATTAGAGTTACTACACAAATGCCAAAAGTTGATTTCTTGGTGATTTAATATCTTTAAAAAATTGTGTTAATTATGAAATATATTTTTTTTTATAACAATTTCCGTTACAAAATCCTAATCACTGCAAGTTGGTAAAATAAAAGTCGTTATCCTTTCACATTTTCATTGTAAACTATAGCCTAGAATAAAGTGGATTGGTTTTATCCACATCCTTGCCAATATTTTTTACAAATTGACTACAGAACGAATCAAGCCTTCATGATCTATTGCCCAACATAATTAATGATGACTTCGTGAAAATCCTAGATTAATTCCCCGGGCACTAAAATAAAAATGGCGACTCAATAATGCAGTGAAATCCACAAAGAGATGTGAAAATGAGACGCGTCCATTCATGGGAGGACGTGCAATTGATTCACTTTGAAATGTCAAACCGCAAAAGCAAAATATCACAGATATAATTAACTGATATGAAGTAATTCGAGTGAGGCTGCTTTTTTACGTAGACGTTTGACAGAAGTAAAAAGATACGCCGAACTTTCTAAATTACATGTTATACTGCCAGTACTGCCGTGGCGGTACGGCAGTTGTCATAACTGCGTTTGTGTCGTAGAAGGAAAAAACGTCAATGGCGGAGCTAATGCAATAAATACGTTCTCATAAGATCTAGTAGCCGATTGTATTTGATTAAAATAAAACAATGGACAATTTCTTAATTGTAAATTGTGTCCGATTAGTTTTTTATTTTCAGAATCGGCCTGACCCCGTTTGTGTTTGTATTAAGGATAAAACATCTTGCTGTTTATGAATACGTTGTAGTTTTAGTTGTAGTTTATAATTTATTAATATCAAAATTGGCAATTAATAGAAAAAAACTGGATCCCATAATTATATGCTGACAGTTATTAATATAGGAATGATTTACGTTGATTTTTATAGGAAAAACAAAACTAGTAACGCACCCAGTGAAATATTTTCGCGTTGAATAAACCGGCATTTGCATAAAATGATAATAGACAGTATAAGATCAGTGTCGTAAAGGTTAGGTGTTTTTGAGCACCGGTCATATGCCTATTTTTATTAAATCAAGGATAATCGCACCTAGAAATTATTAGCCTATTAATTGCATGAAGAGTTTGGTCGGTTCCGTCTCACAATGTGAGATGAGAGATTTATGCATGTAATCTAGATTTATTATGAGATTATCAATGTTACGTCACATTTTTGTTTATACGAAATGAGTCACGACGTGCACAGTGTATAAATAAATGGACTTTAAAAGTTTGGTAAAATAATTAAATAAATTCAAATACTAAAATTACAGTAAAATTAGTATAAATTACATTGAGCAACAAACTGTTTTATAATAATAAAGATAAATATATAATTTAAATAACATTTGTTTGTATTAAAGATTTTGACTTTTTCATATTTTAAACCACGATAAATAATAATAGCAATTCAAATTTTATATGAAGAAATTAAGAATTAAACGTAATTTTTTGACAAAACAAATTTTAAACAATCTTATTTCATTACTTTAAGAAATTTTAATTTTGAAAAAGATCATATATTTTTTTCCTTATTTATATCCAAAAACAAACAAAAATCTTGTTGGAAATGGTAAAAAAAATACTGTGAAAGTTACAGCTCTTAATATTAATATTAAGAGGTGCCGCATCATAAATTTTAATTTCCCGTTTAAATAACACGGGAAGGGTGTTCTCTTGGATTTTGAAATTTTTTAACTCTCGTTAGAGATAATATTTCAAAATGATCAAAACAATTTTTTATAGAAAATTTAACATTCTACAAAAAATGTCTCTTACAGTTTTTTGATATATTCATTTTTTCAAAAGTTATTTAACATTAAAGTTGGATTGATTTAAAATTTTGACATTTTTCTCATTTTCTGACGTAACCATCAACTTTATGGAAAATTTTATATGAAATTGTATTTTTTATATTTTATCACTTTTAAAATTTATCACTAACTAAACAAACTAATACTTTCGACATATTTTAAAATTTCAAATTGAAAAGCTCATTTTTTATTTTATTTTTAATATAATCAAATTCCTGAAAGGAGGAGTACCATTTTTATATATTTATTGTGTAATAAATAAAATTTATTTGTACTTTTTTATATTAATCAATATCTAAACTTATCACGAGTCAAAACTTTTGGCATAATTTAAAAATTTAAATTGTAAAGCTCATTTTATTTTTAAGTAATCAAAATTTCTGAATGAAAGGCCATTTTTATATAATTTTTTGAGTAGTAATAAATAAATTTTATTTGTTGAATTAAGCTTGATTCGTTCTGTAATCAATTTCTAAAGAATACTGGTAAGGATATAGATAAAATTAATCCACTTTACTCCAGTCTAGTTTACAATGAAAATGTGAAAGGATAACGACTTATATTTTTATTATTTTGCTGTGATTAGAATTTTGTAACAAGTGGACGGAAATTGTTATGTATTATACATAATAATCATAAAAAATTGTATTTCGAAGTTATTGTATATATAAAACAATAAAACAAACTAAATAATAGATTGTGGTTTAGTTCAGATTATAAAACAAATTTATCGCCTTCATAACTACAAGTTAATAAGATTAAAGCCCGTCAGCATCTTACTAAATTGGATAAGAGATTTATATCAATAAAATAGATATTATAAAAGCCAACATGTTTATGGGAATTTAAGATTATAATTCATAATAAAATGTGTTCAATCAAAAAGCAGATTTTAAATTCTAAATAGGATATATATATCAGAAATTTCAAAATCATTTATATTATATAAAAAGTAATAATTTCACTTATGTGTAATCATAATAGTCGTAAAATTAAAGAACATTTATATTATTATAATATAATAATGGGACAAATTATTTCTTTTTTATGTAAATTATTAAAAACTGTCTTATAGAATAACATTTTAATATGTGTGGGTCAAAATATTCAAATAACTTTATTAAATAAATGATCCATACTAAAAATATAAAAAATGGTAAAATATAATAACATTTATTTGAAACGAAATTGTAAAAAAAGTGTATTAATTCAATTTACATTAAAAATACAACCAAAACATAAACGAACAAGAGATGTGTTTGAAATTAACATTAATATTAATATTAATAACAACATTATGGTTTAAATTATTTAAATAATATCCATATTAAACATAACCAAGTGATTTATATTGAAAAGATAAATTATGAACCATAATTGATATTTACAGCCTATGAATTTTATTTACATGATAAAATAGATCAAAAACATAAAACACAAACGGTGGTTAATTTACCGGACAACATAAAACGTTCAGATTCGTATAATTAACACGATTTACTAGTCACAGAGTAACGAAAATCGACGATTTAAACGAACTAATTGGGGTAAATTCAGTGAAACCACCAACTAGCATGTTTTCGTTTTCAATCTGTAACGACTTTCATTGAAACGCATAATTATCATACTTACTTAGTCTGATAATCATAAGCTATGTGTGTAATGAGCGTAGACGTTAATACGATGTAAAAATTAATGAACAACAACGTGATCGTATTTTACAACGCAGTAAAAATAAAATATCATTTTTTCAAATCGGCACTGAGCAATTTAAATATTCATTCAGCCGTTGCGAAACTTCCTGAAACGTTGCTCATCCCATAATTATTATTATGTTAGTTATTTCGACACTTTTTCTAATTAGAGATGTACGTGAATCATTGGAGCCCATGCAATTGACATATGTTCGTTGGCAGACCGTAAATGTACACGTAGCATACGTGAGGATTCGTCCCACAACTGCCATAATGATTGTCTGTGCATAGTAAACTCCTAAAACGCATTAACATTTAATTTGTATGAAATTTTAATGTATACATCCTTTACAAGATTTGATCATACCTTGTGCAGGCTGCGTGAAAAGAATTGAAATTGTAATCCTGCATCTTTTATTCATTGTTGACATCGTTTACTTGCATCTAACATTGATTATGACGCTTCCGAAATAACCAAAGGTGCTGTGGCAAGATGAAAGGTCAGTTATGTTATTATGTTTACAAAAGTTGGACGTAAACCACTGTAATTATTTATAAGTTGCGGTTAAAGTTAAATATAGATTTGTATAGCTTAAAAACCAGGAGTTATGTACCAATTTATTTTCGAATCGAATTAAGATTTATCTGTATCAAGGCTGCAATCTGGTTATCGACTATCACCAAGGCGCTTACAAAATTGATGGTGTACAAATTTAGATCGATTATTTGCATATGGTTTTATTGATTTCCAATCAATATTTTGTTTTTGTGTGCCCGCACTAATAACAACTGTAAACTGTGCAACATAGAATTAGACTTAGTCATTAGATTGTTATTTGCACTTTCATTTCATTAACATACCACAAATATTCTACGTTCAATTTCATACAAAAAGCTACGACAAACTAATTTGTTCATTATTTCAGTTTTTGGACTTCGATAACTTGCCAGATACGAACTTTTCGTGTGTCGGAAAGGTTATTGGGGGTTACTACGCCGATTTGGAAACCAACTGTCAGATGTTCCATGTTTGCACCATCGGCCAACTGGATGAACCCATGGACATAAGGTTTTTATGTTTGAACGGTACAGTTTTTGATCAGGTACGTGATTATTTCTTTATTAACACGAAAACGTATAATTGATACTATCAATTACGAAAATGTAATTAATGCTATTGATGTGTCAATGAGATAAAAATAAATTGTTAATTAGCATATTTATATTTACATATTTCGATAGTATCTTGCTTAAGATTTATGGATAAGCAATATTATTTGTGGGTAATTTATGGTTTGTTGCTACCAACTTTATTAGTAATTTCTATTTTTAGGAAACTAGGGTCTGCGAAAGAATAGACGAGGTGGACTGTTCAAAATCGGAACAATTCTATAGCTTGAATTTAGAATTATATGGAAATAGTCAAGCAGCAATTTTAGAAGGTAACCATATAAAAAACCCAAATAGATTAGAAGCAGAGAAGCACCCTCCTACACGATTAAACCACCACTCTGTTTTACAGTGGTATAACAAAAGTTTTGTGTATTTTTGTCCTTGTAGGACGTCTAACTTAAGCTAAACTGCCATTTTTAAATAAATTAAAAGTAAATTCATCACTGAAAACTTGACAACTACCCTTCTCCATTGTTTTGTAGTCCAGTGGACGTGATCCTGAGTATGTCAATGTCAGGACATTACATTTTTACTAGAAAGTTACAATAAATATAACATCTACTGGAATTCATTTCAAGTAGTATGGTATATATTTTTAGTATATTTTTGTAAGTTGCCATAATTATGGACACTACTGTACATCCATGCTTACAATAAAATTTATATTTACAGTTTATAGCTATAAACATCTTAGAGGTAATGTTTACATAAAAGGACTGAAGATAAACATGAATAATATTTTTATATTAAATTTATTTATTACATTTTAATGTTGTTGTGACTCAGCTACTATAAGAAAATTTTAACTGAAGGTAAATTAAGATTATATTTTAATTTTCTATCTGATTTTACGCAACTTTTAAAGTGAATTTGAAATTTTTAAATAATCGTAATATTTGTTTTTTTTTTCTTTTTCCTATTTTCCTTATTCCTTTTTTTCTTTTTTCCCTTTTTTCCTTTTTCCTTATTCCTTTTTAATTTTTCCTATTTTCCTTTTTCTTTTTTTCTTTTTCATTTTTTATAGATTTTCCAATTTTCCATTTTTCCCATTTTCCAATGTTCCATTTTAACATTTCTCATTGTTTCAATTTTCCAATTCCCCGCATTCTCAAATTTCCTATTTTATAAACTTACATTTTTCCATTTTTCCATTTTCTATCTTTCTATTTTTCTGAGATGAAAAATGTTAAAGTTTGTAACAAATTTATCTGGTTAAAAGTTACGAAACACCCTGTATATAGACGCACAGTGTGCAATTAAATATTTTGACACCAAATATTTTTTTAGAATCCGCAGAGACTGAAGCCCCATTAATTATCAAATCAACGATCCCAACAACGACTACGACGACAACCACCACAACAACCACCCCCAGGCCGACGTTGAAGACAACTCGGCAGCCGTTCTTCACATCGGTCGCACCACACACAATAACAACGCCTACCAGCCAACAACTAATCTCCACCCATCATTTCCCGGTGGTCAACGCCAACTCACCGGACATCCGCTTCAACCCGGAGGAGATCAACATCAGTTTGAACCCCGGTGCACCGCCGGACATAAGGACGAAACCGCTACAGCAAAGTTTTAGTGAAAATAGTAATAGTAAACTAATAGTGACTACTCACAGTACATTCGACGACGATAGTGACTCCCACATACAGTTAACGACTCAAAAACCCAAATCGGTGGTGAGCTATGGACTTACGCATACTAACAACAATAAACACCAAAGTGTGACTCCGTCCGATATTAATTTCGGTTTTACCTTCCACCAGCCCGAGGACCAGGTGGAATACCACACCGAATCCCAGCACAATTACCACTACGAATCCAACTACAGGCCGAGCTATTTGCAACACAGAAACCAATTTAAGCCGACGACGTTCAGAAACGATTACACTCCTACCACAGCCAGGAACAAATTCTTTCCCAACAAAGCCACAACTGCCAGAAACCATTACATTCCGTCTTTGAAATCCCCTCAGACACAACACCAATCCATTCCCCAACATCACTTTCATCAGGTAAGAACGGAGAAACCTCAGAGGCTCCAGCTACCTCTGCCACTTTTACCGACGCTCTCACCACTTACGTTTAGTTCCCCAGCTCCGTTTAGTCTCCCAAGACACATAGAAACCAAAAGATACACCAAGGAACACCATCCACCACCAAGGATCATTATCAGCGCAAGCGCAAGTGTCAGTGACGCTAGTGGCAGAAGACTGAACTATTCGCTGGGGCAAATCGGAACTGCACACATTTTAGAACAACCCCCATCTTCATATGACGAATATAAAGATGGCGATGAAGGACTAGACCCGTTTTACCATGACGTACCCAAACTCAAGCACAGATCAAAGAGAAGTACTAAAGTTTTAAAACACTCAGACATCATAAGAACCGAACAGGAAGCAGTAGATGTATTAAAATTTTTGTTCGACTGGTACAAGGCCCACGAACAAACTAGCACCATAACCATACCCGTATCTCCTAGCATAATCACCGAAATTAATGAGGAACTTGCTCCAACCACAGAAACTCCTTTAGCTGAAGAAGACAAAAAACCCGTCCCTGAGGTTGATCAAAAGATAGAGCCCACCACGGAGGTAACTAAAAGTAGAACTAGAGGTCGAGGTAGAGGCAAAACTAATTTCTTAGGTAGTCAATTATTCCAGAGTAAAAGTAAATTTAATATTGTGAGTAGCGTAATTGATGATACTGAACCAAAGGTTACTGAAAATCAAGACAAATCAATCCCATCTGAAACAAACGTAGAAGTTGAAAAGGTCCCCATTGAAACAGTTGTGGTAGATGAGATTTATCATGATAGTACGAAACCACTTGCAGAAAATAAAACAAATTTTCACCTTGAGAGCATAATAAAGGAAGAAGTGATATCAACTCCGTCTACAACGGTTTCATCCACGTTGCCTAGTCTTCGTTCTCTTATAAAAATGAATCATGAGGTTGAAGAGGTACCGCCAATTAAGATAACAGAGGATACTAATGAAAATACTAAGAAAACTTCGAGAAATGATGTATCTCGTTCAAATGGTAAGGATAAAAATCATTCAAATCAAAGGCGGAGAAATTCAAGAAGACGATCTAAGAAAGTTTCCAAACCTGATCAAGAACCGGCTACTAAAATTTCTGTAATTGTTCAAATTCAGGAGGGAGATGCTCCTAAAACTTCCAACGTTGATGTAAATGTTACTGATGTCGATCCTCAAGATCTTAAAAATGTCGAGGAAGAATCAAATAAACAGAAATCAACAAGCAATATTAATTTGGAAGATTTACATCAAATCTCTGATGTCAAGGGGCAGACAAGTGTCAACAATTCTAATACTTCAATATATGATCACTTAGAGGAAATATCTTCTGTTTCTAGTGTTGACAATGATGACTCACAAGTATCGACTGTAGTAAATCTAACTCCAGCTACCAAGAGCGATAATATTGAAAAAATAAAAAAGGAGAAACAAAACACCACAGAGGAAGAAGTTATAATTACGGAGCAACCCATTCCAGTTTATTCAGAGAACACCAGTAAAAAAGTCGAAGAAGAGATTGTGCATCATCGTAATTCACATAGACGTAGGAATTCCAAAAGACGAAAGTCAAAGAAAGCTAATTCCGACTTTGAGCATCCTTTAGAAGTTGTTAAAGAATCTAAAATGCAAGAGAAAGTTAAAATTACAACAGAAACTGCCGTTCCTGAAAAGTTTGATACTACTACTTTAATTGTAATTAAATTGAATCCCACATCTGAATATTATAGTACTGAAGAACCATCCTTGGAAACAAGTTCATCTGACATATCACACAAAAATAGACAATCAGGACATGAACAGATTACTGAAGAACATTCTACAATCAAAAATAATGAAAATATAGAGACAACCGAAATTTTAAATGATAGAATTCAAAAAGAAGATATAAATCAAAATATGTCTACAGAGGTAGGAGAAACTTACACTACGGTTAATCCTGAAGAAGAAATTAAATTGGACTCATATTCAAGTACTGAAAAAACCTCAACTCCCAGTACTACTACAACTGAAAAGAGACATTTTGAAGAAATAAATAACCAATCGACACATAGAAGACGGAATTCAAGACGTCGAAAGACTCACAGCCAAAGTCGATCAGAACCTTCAACATCAACTACTGAGAACATCATTGACACAGTTGTAAATACAGAATCAATAAATGAATTTGAAATTCCAAAAGCAGAAAACATTACTGACAATATAAAAGAAAACATCAACACAAGTCATATTGAGAATCATAATATTGATGAAGAAATAAAAGAGAAATTTGCTGAAATTGAGGAGTCAACTTTTGCTTCCATAATAACGAATCAGCCAGAGCCTCAGAGATCTAGAACTTCTCGAAAGAAGTCCCAAAATCTTACTCCACAACAATCCTCAACTACAACTGAAAGTATTGGTGATACAATACTAGACAAAGAAAAATTAATTGAATTTGATATTTCTGATAATTTAACAGTTGCTGAAAATACGACGTCAAATACGAATTCAAGTAGTCCGGAGGCGTTAGAAATAAATGAACATCAATCAAATGAAACGTTAGGAAAGACTGAATATACAACTGAAACAATAACCACCACACCAATTCAACCAATTTCTCACAGACCTCGAAATTCTCGTCGTAGAACATCAAACAGAAATGAAGAATCAAAGTTGCAACAAACAAACGAACAACAAAACAAAAGACGACGTAGGAGAAAAAAGAAACAAAAAGACGTAACAACAAAAGCAACAACGGTCAGTGATCTATTCTCATCAGCAGAATCAAGCAGCCCTATTGTTTCTTCAGAAGACTTAATGGAAAATCCTACCAAAATTTCTGAAGTCTCTATAAAAACTACTTCTAAAACTGACTTAGAAAAAATATTGAATGAAAATGATGATATTACTTTAGAACATTTTAATGAAGAAACTTCAGAACATGATTTGTATTTGCATGAAGATGATTACGTTAATGATAACTATGAACCTTCGACGTACGTGGAACCACATAAAACCATCGAATCAAATGAAGTGAACACCACCTATAAAGAAAAAGACGACGATAAGGAAAAATATTTGTATGATACATTTTCTACTGCGGCAGATGATTATTATGAAGATTTTCATGAAAAATATTATGACCCCAGTCTTGAAAATTCACCTGAAGAAAGTGTAGAACTAGATACCCGTAAGGAAACAGTGTACGATACAGAAACACATATCCAAAAACAGGACGTTGAGAAAGGTGGAACTGCTAAAAAAGTAATTTTTCACTTAAACGGATCCGAGGAAGCAATAGATTTAAAAATTGACTACCATAACATGACGAAATTGCCTGAAAGTACCACTGAAACTAACCCAACTACTGAGTCAATTTCTGAACCACTAATGACAGTTACTACCAGTACCACATCAACTACGACTACAACTCCTTCTGCAATAGAGACCACCAGTAAAGTAGATAGGAAAAGACAACGAGGAAAATCTACTTTTCAACAACAGTTATTACATGAATTAGAAAGAATTTTGGAAGTCACTGAAAGCTCAATGGTAGATACTACTCCAACAACTCCACTAGCCGAATTTGAAGTTTCAGAAATGAATGTAACTCCTTCTTTATCTACTACTGAGACGCCTTTTACGGAGAAAACTCAGTTTGAGGAGCCCTCTACTTCTCCTATTAGTACCACCGAAATTCCTGTTACAAAAAATTTGTTGTCTGAGGAATATTCTGCTTTTACCGCCACTACAGAAACGCTTACTGAGGAAGTAGATAAAGATATATCTTCTACAAGTGTTTCTACCACAACCACAACAGAAAATTCTGATACGACTTACTTACCAGCAACTGAAACTACTCAGTTGGAAGAGATTATACCTACAACTGAATCTAATATAGCAACTACTGAAGAAAACATTGATGCAGTTCAAACTACCGATGAAGATTTGAAGGTTGAACATGAATCAACAACAGTTATGTCATTAGAAAATTATGTAAAGAGTATTGAAGAAACGACGGGAAGTATTGTCACTACTATGACCACTACTAAACTTTTAGATATGCTTACAGATTCAAATGAAAGCTCCACCATTGTGACAACTACTCAAGGGTATACCACTGATGAAGATAAAGTCGGCACTGTACAAGAAACTAACATTACTACACCATTACCAATAACCCAAACCAGCAGCACCACAGAAAATGTGGCAACTAACTCAAGACGTGGCAGAGGTAGGGGTCACAGCAGAGACAGGTCTTCATACAGAAATAGTCAAAGACGTACCAACACTAGGCATAGATTCAGTACGGACTTTACACAAAGACCTACATTAACGAAAAGCACCGTAGAACAAGATATCATTGATGCTATCAAATTAAAAACCAACGCGTATGAGGTCACACTGGAGAGCACTTCTCCATCTAATGTTCCTAATAAAATTGACGACGAGTCGAATACAACGGACGCACCGTTGTACAAAAGCGCAAATCCCACTCAGCCCGAGCAAAGAAAAATGCCCCATTCCACCACTCTATCGATTATACAGAAGAGGATTCGGCTGGACAGGAATTTTATATTCAACTGCTTCAACAGGGAGGTAAACAAGTTTTATCCAGACCCAAGAGATTGTAGACTGTTCCATTATTGTACTCCAGGATATAACAAGAACCAGTTATTAGACATGAAATTCGTATGCGATTTTGACACGTTCTTCGACGATGAAAAGCTCATTTGTACGAAGAAAAAACCCAAACGATGTTTGTAAATAAATTAGGAAATTAAAATTGCCATTTCTTAAATTTTAGGTTAAGTGTTTTGTGATTGTACTCGAAATTTCAGTTATGTAAATTAATATTAAACAATTTGTAAATATAATGTAAGCTTAACTACTTGTTATTGTTAAATAATGTTTGTACTTTTTAGCTAAATTTATTACTTCTTGATAAAGTCACTACTGTATTGTAATTATTGATAAAAATACTCATAGAATAATATATTTAATTTAAATGTTAGATGTGTATTTTATGCGTCAATGAATGAAATAAATAATAATTTTGCAATGATGTTTTATTTAATTATTGTTGCCCTAATATATGTAAAAAAAATTATTTATTTTTAAAACTGAAATCTGCAACCAGTTTTATAATATTAATTATCCAAATAATAAATATGTAGTGTAATCTGTGTGACAGAGACAACTAAAAAAAAACAAATGATATGGCACTTAATGTCCTCACAATAATAAATACTCACAGTAGATACTTATCACATTACACTACAATATTTTTAAATCCTCTGTTTAATTCAGTTTAAATAAAACCGCAGACAGATCATGACACGACAGTTCTGGATAGTGCTAACCTTGTTAGCTGTTATAACATTTTGCAATGGATATAAACTTTTAGTGGTGTTTCCCATGGCTTCAAGAAGCCATTTCAATTTAGGAAGTGCTTTGGCGCGAGGACTGGCTAATGCTGGCCACGATGTAACCTTGCTTAGTCCTTATGATGACAATTATGTACCAACAAATGGAACGTATAGACCTGTAGTGCTAAATGAAATTTTGGAAAAATTCAATGGTAAGTTTTGTGATATATAATTTCCTTATTTTAAATTAGACCCTTATTTTCAGAAAATGATATGGATATGTTTACTTCTACTGACTCAATGTTAAAGATGTTTAAAACAGTCAAAGAAACAATGGATCTAATAACTAGGGGAACTTTGGGGTCGAACAAAGTTAAGAAAATGTTGGACGACGGGGAGACTTTTGACGCAGTCATTATAGAAGAGTTTGGGATAGATGCGTTAAAAGTACTGAGACACCTCTTTAAGGCACATTTAATAGTTTACAGTAGCATTGGATCAAATCCCCCGATCAACAATCTCGTTGGAAATCCTTCCCCTTTGTCGTTTATTCCTACAATGATGTCAGATCTACCTATAAAAATGACATTCTTTCAAAGATTTTCGAATCTGTGTTTTCATGTGATTTTCAATGCTTTTAAGGGTATGCTGATACCTAATCAATCAGACCTCCTTAACGAATATTATCCAGGTTCTCCCAGTATTGAGGAATTGAATAAAAATGTCTCGTTAGCGTTAATGAATTCACATGTTAGTAACTTTCAACCAATTCCAACAGTTCCAAAGATGGTGGCAATAGGTGGTTACCACGTACAGCCACCGAAAGGTCTTCCTAAAGATTTGAAAGATTATTTGGATAGTGCGAAGCATGGAGTCATATACTTTAGTATGGGTTCCATTTTAAAAAGCAAAAATATGCCAAGGGAAAAAGTTGAAATTATACTTGGGGCATTCAAGCAGCTCAAGCAGAAGGTGCTTTGGAAATGGGAAGAAGATAACTTACCAGGAATATCAGATAATGTTAGAACAATGAAATGGGTACCACAATCAGATATATTAGGTAAAAATCCAATCTAATAAATAGTATAATATGAACAATATACATACATTTCAGCCCACCCCAATGTAAAACTGTTTATAACCCATGGTGGCCTGCTCAGCACTACAGAAACAATTTACTTTGGAAAACCTGTATTGTGTATACCAATTTTTGGAGATCAACCGGTAAACGCTCAGAATATGGTACAGCAGGGATTCGCACTTAGACATGATTATAAATATCTGACAAATACAGAAGAATTTTTGGCTAAAATAAAAGAAATGCTAAACAATCCTAAGTAAGTTCAATGTCTAAAAAATCGACTCATAAATTATTTCTTCAAATCATTCCGTAGGTATTACGAAACTGCCCAGACCAAATCCAAAATAATGCATGACAGAAAAGTGAAGCCCATTGATGAAGCTGTATTTTGGGTTGAATATGTGATACGTCACAATGGTGCTCAACATCTTCGTGTGGCTGGTGAAGACTTGACATGGTACCAGTATCATCTTATTGACGTTGTGGCCTTTTTATTTGTTATTGTGGGCCTAGTGTTGACAGTATTATTTGTATTTTTGCGATATATAATTAGAAAAGTATTAGGATGTATGTGTAAAAGTAGAGGTCAAAATAATAAGATCAAGAAAAATTAATATATATGTCTTGTGAGTTTTGTTATTTATATTTATAACATACATATATTTTATTAAAGAAAATGATTTTTATTTTGGATTTATCAAATATTCTTATTCCTGTGTCGTATCACGATGTCTCATCTATGGATGAATTTAATAGAAATAATTCCTCAGCAGTAAGAACACAGGTACTGTCCAAATAATTGTACGTTGTACATTAGCTAACTTGGCAGAAGAAGAAGTTGAAGCATATAAGCAATTGAAGGCACATAAGTTCATTTATTTGAGTGATTTATTAAAACTCATTGTAGCAACTTCTTAATTTATTGTACGTGTCTATTCGAGATCTATTTAATTTAAATAATAGTAAGAATACAGTTCTCATATTTTGAGTGTGTGTATTTTTAAATGATTATTCATGTAACAATTATATTAGCAAATATTTCAAGTTTTTTAATTAGAAATAAATATTAATTAAATAAATAAATAAGTGCTAATTTTAGAATATTCCACTATTATCTAGGAATTGAATGAGATAATTATATCAGACGTTACTAAGTATATTTTAGATAATTTTAAAATATTATTCATAGTGATCATCAATATATATGTATATAAAATTTTCAAATTGTTGAAGATAAAATATAATAAATTGATATAATATACAAGTTGAAGATTATAAGATAACGTTATTTTCTCTATCTCTAGTTGTGTTGAAAATATATAGTTGAAAAACATAATAATATATTTATCTAAGTCAATAGTCCAATTAAATATATTTTTTATTATTTCTAAAATTGAAATCTATAACCAAAGTAATTACAACATTAACCGTCTAATTAATAAAGTACATAATTTAATCAGAAATCAATAACAATAATCTGTGGAATTTACCAGTAGTACTTTATTCTAATAATTGTAGTAATAAATCCTATTGATATGGATTGAATGTGAGGGCAGAGATAACCGAAATAAGAAATTAGATATGATATTTAATGTACTCACCATATTAGATAAATACTTACAATAGATAATTATCTGGATTAAACTATAATGTTTTTAAATTCTCTGTTTAATTCAGTTTAATTAAAACCGCAGACACATCATGACACGACAGTTCTGGATAGTGGTAACCTTGTTAGCTATTGCAACTCTGTGCAATGGTTATAAACTTTTAGTGGTGTTTCCCATGCCATCAAAAAGTCATTTCAACTTGGGAAGTGCTTTGGCACGAGGACTGGCTAATGCAGGACACGACGTAACCCTCCTCAGTCCTTACGATGACAATTATGTACCTACTAATGGAACATACAGGCCGATAGTGTTAAATGAAATTTATGAAAATTACACTAGTAAGTTTCACAAATTAGTTTTCCAACGTTTTAAATTAAACTTTTATTTCAGAATATGACATGGACATGTTTACGTCCACAGAATCAACATTAAAATTCTTTAAAACAGGCAGGGAAGTGATGGATCTAATAACGAGAGGGACTTTAGGGTCAGACAAAGTTAAGAAACTGTTGCACGATGGAGAGACTTTTGATGCCGTTATTTTAGAAGAGTTTAGGATAGACTCTTTAAAAGTGTTGAGACATCTTTTTAAGGCACACCTAATAGTTTACAGTAGCATTGGATCAAATTCCATGGTCAATGATCTCATTGGAAATCCAGCTCCCTTGTCGTTTATACCAGAAATGAATACAGATTTACCTGCAAAAATGTCGTTCTTCCAAAGACTTAAAAATCTTTGTTTACACGTATTTTATAAAGCTTTAATGAAAATTTTGATACCTAATCAAGGAGAACTTCTTAAAGAGTATTATCCGAGTTCTCCCAATATTGAAGATTTGAAGAAAAACGTCTCGTTAGCGTTAATGAATTCCCATGTTAGTAATTTTCAACCAACTCCAACAGTTCCCAAGATGGTAGCCATAGGTGGTTATCACGTTCAACCTCCAAAAGGTCTTCCTAAAGATTTGAAAGATTTTTTGGATAGTTCGAAGCATGGAGTCATATACTTTAGTATGGGTTCCATTTTAAAAAGCAAAAATATGCCAAGAGAAAAAGTCGATATTCTACTCGGAGCATTCAAGCAGCTCAAACAGAAGGTGCTTTGGAAATGGGAAGAAGATAACTTACCAGGAATACCAGATAATGTTAGAACAATGAAATGGGTACCACAATCAGACGTATTAGGTAAAAATTCAATATATTTCATAGTATATTATATACAACATACATACATTTCAGCCCACCCCAATGTAAAACTGTTCATAACACATGGAGGTCTTCTCAGCACTACAGAAACGATTTATTTTGGAAAACCTGTGTTGTGTATACCAATTTTTGGAGATCAACCTGTAAATGCTCAGAATATGGTACACCTGGGATTTGCACTTAGACATGATTACAAACATCTGACAAATACAGAAGAATTTTTGGCAAAAATAAAAGAAATGCTGAACAATCCTAAGTAGGTTCTATGTTTAAAGAATCGATTAACAAATCATTTCTTATAATGTAATTCCGTAGGTATTATGAAATTGCACAGACCAGATCTAAAATAATGCATGACAGAAAAGTTAAGCCTATTGATGAAGCTGTATTTTGGGTTGAATATGTGATACGTCACAATGGTGCTCAACATCTTCGTGTGGCTGGTGAAGACTTAACATGGTACCAATATCATCTTATTGATGTTGTGGCCTTTTTATTCGTCATTGTAGCCTTATTATTAACAATATTGTTTGTACTTTTACGATGTATTACCAGAAAAGTGTTTGGATTTATATGTAAAAGTAAATGTGAAAAGAAAAAGAAGGTCAAGAAAAATTAGTATGTATGTATCTATTTAATTTTATTATTTATCATATATAGATTTTATTAAAGAAGGTTCTTTTTTATTTTGGTTTCTCATCTCCTCTTCAGTCATTGAGTAAATTTAATAGAAACGTTTTCTTGGTACTAAGATAAGTAAATATTTACTAAAATGACAAAAGAATACATTTATATATTAATAAAGTCTCGTTGGCACATAAAATCGATTAGTTAATTGATTCATTAAAACCCATCGTACCTACTTCTTAATTTATTTTTATTATAAAATACAATATGTACATTCTTAAATTAATGTAGGTAGTTATTGGAGACCGATTTAATTTAAATAATTTTAAGAATACTGTTCACATATTTTGTTTTCGCGATACTTTACAATTAAATTAACAGACTTAACAACAAAATAACCTAAACACTAAGCAACTAAACTAGTTTTTCACCGTCGACTTCTTGAACTCCGTGTCGATTTCGTAGTCGGGCTCGCTGCTGGCATTCGTGTCGTAGTAGGCGTAGTCGTAACTGGCATCTTTCGTCTTCTGACCGGACTTTGGCGGTTCAACCGGCTTCTTGGGTTGTTCTTGAGGCCTGGGTGTGTTTTTGGTGGTAGCAACGGTCGTCGACCTGGCGAAATCGTTCTGTTGCTGGGCCTTCGGAGTGTTGGGGCTGACGGAGAAGGGTCTGGGTGATTCGTAGTAGGGTTTTTGCGTGGTCTGTTGGGCGGCTTTCTGCGTTTGCTTGTTCAGTTCGTTCCTGCTGCTGGCGATGTTTTGGCTGTGGGCGGTTTTCAGGAACTCGTCGTCTCTCTTGTCGCCGTCGTAGTCGTATTTCGAGTTGTAGGAGCCGTCGTCGTATTGGGTCTCGTCAAACCTGCTGGACCTGCTGACCGGGGTGGTGGACGTGATTTTGGGTACTGTTGGTGTGTACTGAGTGAAAGGGGTGGTTCTTGGAGTGCTGTTGGCTTGATTCGAGAACTGTTTGGCGAATGGAGCTTGGCTGTTTTGGGCTGGTGTAGATTTCGAGAATGGGGATGTATTCTGGTTGTTGTTGTTATTATTATTGTATTGGTTGTTGTATTGAGTAGTTTGTTTGCTAATTTGTGTGTATCCTGCGTTAGTTCTGGGAGCAAAAGTTGTTGGGTAATTGGACTGAGAGTTAGCAGAGACACTGAAGGGTTTGGCCTTAGGAGAGAAAGTCGTTGGGTAGTTCTCTGGATGCTTGTATGGTGTAGTTGGTTTTTTGTTGTTAATGTTATATTGTGGGTTGTTGCTGGGATAATTTTCAGTTTCACTATTTGGAGTTGTAGCCTTATTTGGTTTTACTTTTGGAACATCGTATTGTTGGCTGTTATAGTTGTTATTGGCTACAGTTGTTGGTTTAGCTTTTGGAACATCATATTGTTGATTGTAATTGTTGTTACCTGCAGTAGTTGGATAATTTTCAGTTTGTTTTACTTTTGGTACATCGTATTGGGAGTTGTAGTTGTTAACTGGAGTCGATGGATAATTTTCTTGTGGTTTTGGCTTTTGTTGAGGATAGTTTTCTGTTTGTTTTTTGGGTGCTGGTGTTGTAGTGTAATATTGGCCATTATTGTTATTGTTATTAGTTTGTCTAGCTGGTGGACTATTGTATTGCTGAGTTTGTCTAAATGGAGCTGGAGTGCTGACTGTGTAGGTTGGAGATGGTGAGTTTGTGTTCTGTTGGTTCTGTCTGAAATCATCTGCATTGTTGTATTGATTTACCCTTTGCCTATTGGAATTTCTAGTTCTTTGATAATTGGCAGTGGTAGTATATTGCTCTTGAGTTGTGGTAGTTGGACGAGACGTGGTAGGAATGTAGCTACTACCAGCAAAGTTGTTTACAAAACCAGTGGGTCTTTGTGGCCTTTCAGTGTTGGCTTGACGGTTTCCATTCTGGTTATTTTGTTGACTTCTGGATTGTTGATTGTAGTTTTGGTTATCGTTGTTTTGTTGTTGGACTGGCCTCCTTTGAATTTTCCTATTAACTTTTCTCCTTTGGGCATAATCATTATCTTGATTGGCATTCACATTATCATCATAATCTTCATCATTTTCTTTTCCATTATTTCTGTTATTGAAGAAGTTGGAACTGCTTGAAGCCTTGAAGATGTCACGTTCAGAATTTTGATTGTTATTATTATTGTTTAGTGGTTTTTTGTTCTGGTTCCTGAAGAGGTTGTTATCCCTTTGTTGATTTACTCTTTGGGACTGATGTTCACGGTTCACTCGAGCATCTCCGGTTTCAGCACGTTGTAGGGAGAAGGTTTCTTCATCTTCTCCATACTTAACAGCTTTAGATTCGAAACCTAGAATCAAAAATTAACTTACTTAATCATTTTCAGTAAGCAGAAAGTAGTACTGCAGATGTAAATTGGTTTTATTGTGAAATGCAAGTAAGAAAGCTATAAACATTTTAAATATTGAGGTTAAGCAGTTTAACACATATGTTCTCATCAATTCTTGACATCCCGGAAATGTTAGATCAGTTTTATCCAACAGTACCATAAATTGAATTGCACAACCAATAAGTACAGTGAAGATGCGACTTCTGTGAACTGTGCCCGATCTAAGTGTCACGATTTACTTGGCAACGGTGATATACTTTTTAAAAGATTGTGTCTTTCAATAAGTCATGATTTTACTTTCACCAGTGGATATCCAGGCAAAAATCGATTAAGTGCAGATAAGAAAAAAAATTGTTAAATATTTGACGACTTCCTTTGATAAAATTGAAACGTTTTCACATTGAAACGTTGCTTCCACGAAGACAGACAAGTTTCGTAACGACACGAATGCAAATATTGTGCAAAATGCAGCAATGCCTCTTGAGATGGCAAATGAAGATTACATACATGGAACACAACAAGACAATCAGTGGCGCACTGAAATCTATAGACTTTCTAGCCTTTAATTTAAAGTCTATTGCCCGGACCAATCGGAATCACTTTAAATATGTTATTAGGCCATTGACAGGAGTGTATTTACGGTGCGTGATGTAATTGAAGAAGATTACGCGTGTGGAAAACCGGTAAAAAAGAGTGAAAGTGCATTTACCTGAGCCCAGACGGTAAAGATCGAAGTTGTCGCTTGAATAATAGAGTGTGGTGGCATCACAGTCCACGTCTTCCCATTCGGCACATATCTGATGGTCCTGATCGAAAGCCGTGCCGTTGGGACACAAGAACCTGAAATCCTGAACCTGCAACGCACAACACATTTTTGTTAACGAAAGTGATTACGTTCGAAATAATGAAGTTAAGATGCTAGATTACGAAAATAATGGTGTTTCCGCTGAAACAATAAAAAAAGTCTTCATTACGTTTATTACCCGTGTTGGGAAACAGACGTGCCTCATATCATAGATGTATGGCATGCCAAAATTACTATCGTTTTCTAAGGACAATTAGAAAAATGATTCTCACGGTGTCAAATAAATTTGGCCGGCTAAGCTGAAAAATTTCGCAAGACCAAACAAAGACTTGCAGACCTGCCAAACTATTAATATGAAACAGGAAGCTGGGCGTTTGATTTTTGAGATAAGGACGACAGTGTTGGGATTACAGAACGTGCAGGGGTTACCTTGAGAAGAAACCGCACAACGAAAAAACTATTTAATGATGTAGGTGCCACTTGAACGTAATTGATGTGCGATGTTTCCCAACGTAAGTGGATGTGACCTTGACATAAACTGTGTTTTTTTTTTCGTTGTTTTGGGTACATCTTTATTCAACAGAGATTATTACATTCTCTTGGTAAATTGAAAATTGCCAAGAGATACAACAACTTCCATTTTAAGTGAATGAGGATTCTTTATTGGGAGCACATTTATTACACGATGACGAATTGGTTTAAGTCATATACGAAATGGGGGAAATCTTAATGGTATTCCATGTACATGGCGGATTTCCATTTTAGGATGATTATTACCTCCGCTTAAGACCATGAACTGTGAAGATTCTAATTTGTAGGTTGTGACTTTCTTGTAAAAACATTTTTGAAGGGCGAATTGACATCTAGCTAGAGTCTTTATGTGACACCTCCACTTAAAACTGGAACTAGATATATAGAATTATGACAATCTAAGTAACCCCTCTTAACTCTGAAGAGTTATACCACTAACACTAGGTAAAAGCCTTGGAGGGCCATCATCAAGTCTTACTGGTGCAATTCTGTACAAAGATTATTTACTCAATGATATTTATCTCCACTTAAAACCATGAACTGTGAAGATTCTAATATGTAGGTCATGCTTTCTTGTAAAAACATTTTTGGAGTTAGAGAGTTAGAGGACTGACAACTAGCTGGAGTCTTTTTGTGTCACCTCAACTTAAAATTAGAACTAAATATATAACTCCTCTTAAGTCTGAAGAGTTATAGCTCTAATATTGGGTAAAAAAAGCCTTGGAGTGCCATCATCAAGTCTTACTGGTACAGATTATTTACTTAATGATATTTTATAGTCGAATAAAACATTAAATTCGTTTCTTGCGGTAAAAAAAATGTTGAAACAACTAATAATTATGCAAAACCACGCAAACGTAATGAGTGCAATCGACTATGAAGATCAAGCGTTAGAAATTTTTATTGCTCTATTATTATGGAAGATAGTAATTAACACCATAACTTAAAATAAATTATTGGCTGGAAAAGTATGTAAATTGTTGGTAACGGAGCATAAAACTCGTACAAGATTCATTCATTTGTGCTGCACTCATTTCTTTATTAACTTAATTGATCTTATTGCAGAAAAAAATCAATTTAACATGTGGCAAAGTAATTGCACAACGGTTGCGAAATAATATTTCAAGAATGTCATGTAAAATTATCAACAATAATTTGTTTATAATAGAAAGCAACTTTGCGTAACGGTAGTCATCATTAGCGAATGAGTTTGTGTATGTAAAATAAATTAATGTGCAAAAAAATTAATAAAGTGCCACACCTCAATTTAGATATTAGTAAAAGTAAAATGATACGCCGTCTTATCACTTTCATTAATTTATCATCAGGTTTTATGGGGGGAAAATTGCGGGGAATACGGAATAGTTTCGAAATAATATTTATGTAAATTTATGACGCCAATCGTCTTCAATTTAAGATGGCCTGTATAAATGCAAAAGTAAATTCTCGTACGTTATTGCACTTTCATCTTCTGTATTTTGCCAATGATGCTCGCAATAACAAGTTTGTAAAAATTTCATTTTTTGACCATAAAAAATATATTTATATACTTCTCTCAGTAGATTTCAGCAGTTTTAATAAAAATATTTTATAGCTGAGGACAGATATTTTAAAAATTTTAGATGTGGAATGAAAAATTAAGTAGAAAATTAATAAATATTAAAGAATAATTACATATTTTTATGAATAAGTAAATTATTTTCATTATATTATAATAAATAATCAATTTCAGCAGTTTCAGCAATTATTTCAAATAATTAAATTAAAAATTATTGTATAGTAAAGTATATTCTTAAATTTCAAGATTTTATTAAAAAATCTTATATCAGAATTCAAAAAAATCTAAATTTATGAATTTTATTAGTGAATATTAGTTATATTTATAATTAATATTACAAAATTTGTATTTAAATTAATTTGTGAATAATACAGGGTCATTTACCTAACTTATTCATTACAAGTTGGAGAACGAGGAAAGATATTGTTTTGAAATTTTCTCTCTTAATATTTATTTTATGTGTGGGAAATGTTTATACCAATCGAAAGTTTTTTAATATTCAATTTAATTATTCTAAAACATACATGGAATTCCATTAAAAATAATTAAGTTATTGAGGTCATTTTACAGACATTTTAGTTAAACCATTAATCTGTCAAATTTTTTTGAAAAAAATTAATAACTCAAAAACTGTTGGTTTATGTATATAACATGGTATACCTATTTTATTCACAATTATAATTATCATTTAAAAATCTAAAAATATACAGTGTGTTCCATTGAAAATACTTTTTTCGTCCTCCTTAAATTTCTAATGAATAAATTAGGTGAATCACCCTGTATATCTGATTTAATTATTTATTACTTAATGGCTAATTAAGAAATATGTATAATATTAATAATTGGTTTAGGTATATAACATGGTATAGCTATTTTATTCGCAATTATAAGTAGAATTTAAAAATCTGAAAATATACAGAGTGTACTATTGAAAATAAAAAAAAAAATCACTTCCGGGTAAACCGGAAATTAAATTTTGTTGAAAATAAATTAGAAAAGTAGTTCAAGTTAAATTAAATTGATTCAAAAATTTCAAATAAATACATTTTTCGTTCTCCTTAAACTTCTCTCTCTTCTCACCCCGTATATCTCAGTTAATTACTTAATACTTAATAGCTAATTAAAAATATATATAATATTAATAATTTACTGTTTATAATATTAAAAATTATAACAAAAACTTTTATCAAAACAAATAATTAATAAAAATAATAAGATTAAATTATTAAACATTTTTATTATCAAAAGTGTATTAGGTGATTAATTAATTACTTTTTAATAATAATTATAGACATTTATTTATGATAAAAGATTCAAATTTAATATAAATTTAAAAACTAGACAAATTATGTTAAAAGTGAATAATAAACAATAAATTACAAAAATATTAATAATAATAAATATAGATTTGTTAGAATTTATGAAAACAAATTAATATTTTATTAAAGGTTATTTTTTATTGGTATTTGTTATATCTTCAATTTGTTTCAATATTTAATTATTTAGAAAATACGTTTTAATTAAGTAATTATTTTATTATACTTATTTAATTTATGAGTTACGTAATTCATAATAATATTTAAATTTATATTAATATGTTCATAAACGATTAAAAAAAAATATTCTTTTTTTTAGATCGAATATACATAATACGTATATTTAAATAAAAATTATTATTTGTTGAATTAGTTAAATACATTAAATACAACATTTTTTATGTTTGATATTATTTATATAATTAAATTATAATAAGTATTATTCAGTTTTTAATTGTTTAATTGTATACGACTTATGTTAATTAAGTTAGATGCCAATTAAAATATAAATACGTTAAGTATAATACAATACATACAACTTTATTATAACGCTTTCTTTACGACTTCCCTAAAAAGTTTATATTCTGTTCGCTAATTTATTACTTGTAATTGCGGAAATAATTGAGTTTAATTACTGTTACAAATCTTTAGTGCTTGGAACATCCATAATTTTATTGTTGTACATAAAAATGAAAGTGAACCTAAATGGCACTTTCATGGTACCTAAACCTTAAATACATGAATTTTTTAAAAACTTACCCCGACTCCTGCGACTTTCACGCAAACGTGGAACATCTGACATTGAGTCTCGGCGTCGGCGTAATATCCACCCAGAATTTTATCCCTGCACGAGAATTCGGTGTCGGGCATGTTCTCCAAACTGTACGTGGGGAAGGGCCTGTGATTGAGGAATGCGCCGGTCGCCCACGCCGCACAGCATCCTGCGAAAAGATTAATTAAATTATCTCCTTCGACAAATTCGTCCTGGCGCAATCGAAGACAATTCTTCGGTCCGGCTAATGATATAATAATTTCCAGTTTCTATTGTTCGCAGAAGACTAATCGAGTGGTGACGGCCCAACGTTTCCAATTAATATTGTAATTGAAGAAGAGGATTGTATAACTTAATCTGTAGCCTAGATCTTCGGCGTCCATCTCGCAACTGTCTTAATTGTTTTGGCTATTTGTAAATTCGGATACTGGAAGGTGTTATATTGTTCTATCGAATTAAATTTAAGCATCAGATTATCCGGTTTGAACGTCATAATATGCATATTTTGATAAATTTTAATATTAAACGGATATGTGGACATAATGGATGAATTGTTGTTGAATTGTGTAATGCTTATAAATTTTATCACCACGGAAGACACACGAATAGAATTTCGGAACTAATCTCTTAACCACATACCTACAATAAAATAAGTGAAATCTGACTATTTTGTTGTTGAATAACTTTGTAGTGTAATAATTTATTTGCCTAAATATTGTTATTATTTAATATTTAAATATAATACTATTAAAGTTATTTTTATAACAATTTTGTTTGATGTTTTAACTTTATATTTAAACTAGTAAAAATTAAATAAAAAATAATAAAAAATATTGGAAATAATTAGCTTAATTAAAGTAATTAAAAATACTTTAAATTTCAAGATTTCAATAATTTATTAAAAAGTAAAAATATTTAAAAGTTGAGGACAAAAATCTTAGTTATTAAATGTTTTAAAAGTTTTAAATGTGGAATGAAAAATTAAGTGAAAAATTAATAGATATTAAGAAAATAATTACATTAATTAATTAATTTAAAAATGTAATTAAAATTTTTTTTATGAATAAGTAAAAACTATTACAATAAACAATCAATTTCAGCAGTTTTAGCAATTATTTCAATTAAATCATTAAAAAGTAAATAGTTATGATATATTTCATAAAGTAATATGAAAAATTAATAATTATTGTACAAATTATTTTCTTAATTTCAAGATTTTATTAAAAACTAAAAAAATTATCAGTTGGGGACAAAAATCTTAGTTAATAAATATTTTAAAAATTTCAGATGTGGAATGAAAAATTAAATAAAAAATTAATAAAT
The DNA here is from genome assembly GCF_024364675.1 of Aethina tumida. Taxonomy (NCBI): domain Eukaryota; kingdom Metazoa; phylum Arthropoda; class Insecta; order Coleoptera; family Nitidulidae; genus Aethina; species Aethina tumida. The sequence goes on from NC_065439.1 coordinate 27,545,995, forward strand.
ATCAAAGGATAATTAATTGTATTAATAATTAATTTGGAAATGTAATTAAAAATTTTCTTATGAATAAGTAAAATCTATTGTAATAAATAATCAATTTCAGCAGTTTCAGCAATTATTTCAAATAAATCATTAAAAATATTACGCTATAATATATTTCATAATTAATATATTACATCTTATATTACAGTAAATATAAAAATTAATAATTATTGTACAAATTTCCTTAAATCTCAAGATTTTTTTAAAAAATAACAAAAAAATTTACAGTTGGGGACAAAAATCGTAGATATTAAATATTTTAAAAATTTTAAATGTGGAATGAAAAATTAAATAAAAACATAATAAAGAATAATTACAGTAATTAATTAATTTAGATATGTAATTAAAAATATTTTTATGAATAGGTAAAAACTTTTATAATAAATAATCAATTTCAGCAATTATTTCAAATAAATCATTAAAAAGTATATACTTAAAATAAATATTTATTAATATATTTATTTATATTACAGTAAATATAAAAAATTAATAATAAGTGTAAAAAATATTTTCTTAAATTTAAATATTTTATTAAAAAGTAAAGAAATTCAACAGTTGGGGATAAAAATATTTAAAAATTAAGTGACAATTTTAAACAAAAAAAAAATTATAAATATACATGCATTATGTAAATAATTTTATATTTATTTTAAAACTTATTTAACAGGTTTTAAAACTGCAATTAATTATATGACTGTCAAGATATTTGGTCTTAAACATTTCAATTATCAAACATTAACATTTTTAACAAAATTAAAATACAATAAAATCTCTTGAGAATACAATTTTATAATTTTCTACTAAAATTACCCAGAAACAATCTTGAATAGATGTGAATGCGCTCAGATAATAATTGCATTAATTAATTTGTATAAATTTATTCTTTGTGTCTTGTGCCATTTTTTTTTCCTTAAGAACATGTATGAGAAACTATATTGTGTACCAAGACAAATTATATAAGAATTCACACCATCAGTCGCCCTTTTTAATTTACATTGTTTGTTTAACCGTATATTCACATAACAATATCAACAACAATAGTTGCACAAAATTTTTTCCAGATGTCAAAATTAATTAAATTGTGAAACCTGCTGTACAACCAGATAATTTAGATTAATTGAAATAGAAACACAATTTGAACACCGAATCCTCTCCGTAGAGCCCCCCAAAAAAATCCGTACACCGCTAAATATCCTTGCACTAACACTGCAGTACCAGAGGTACTCACCTAAAACCAATAATACACTAACACCCTGCATGTTTACAAGTCAATTGTTGACTGAATCTTCGTTCGCGAGGATGTACGAGATGAGCTCCAGTGAAAGGATGTCCTTTGAAGAAGGGGACCCCGGCTCTTTGGTGGGGGAGGATGCGACGCTCCCCTGGAACCATCCGAAGAACAGTCTCGGTACCGTCGGTGACGCGATCCGCGTTTAGGCAATAGGAACTATATGGGTGTCCTCGATTCATAAGCACGCAACTGGTTGGTTTGTTCTCTTCGTTCGTGTCTAGATGTGTTGCATACTGAACCATTGACTCGTCGGTGCGATTAGTTCAATTAGTCTTCAATAATTTCGCTTTCAGTTATTAAAATGATATAAAATTCGAAATGGGTTCTCCTTAATTTATTTAAATGTCAAATAATCATTCCTACACATGCATTAAAATCTTTAATCTAATTAGATGACACATCGGCCACAAATGCCTACTTATTAATTATTATTTTTTTTATTTCATTCTAGAAATTCTACTATTAAGTTTTAGATTTATTATTATTAATTAGAAAAAGTTTAAAGAAATGCTTAATTACATGCTGAACCATTGATTTATCGATGTGATTAGTTTCTTCATTAAGCTTTCAATAATTAAAATGATATACAATTTGAAATGGGTTCTCTGTAATTTATTTAAATGTCAAATATTAATTCTTTTCTTAAATCACTTGTGAACTTTTCGTATTACATGAAAATCTCAAAACTAATAACATAAAACATTAGGCACAAATGTCTACTTATTAATTACCTCTTTTTCAATGTAGAAAACAATTATAAAATTTTAGGGCCACTATTAATTAATTTAAAGAAGTTCAAAGACATTTTTAATTAATTATTTTAAAAACTAAACAGAGCACACAAAAATGCAGGTGTATCTACAGAATGAAAAAACGACCATCCAAAATCTGGCCCAAAATTGGTTCCTTAGGGGTCAATAAAATTCTAAGGAGGATTCATAAAATAATATTTATTAATATATTTGTTTATTACAGTAAATATAAAAATTTATAAATATTTTAAAAATTGTTTTCTTAATTTCAAGATTTTCAAGATTAAAAAGTAAAAAAAATTATCAGGTGGGATAAAAATCTTAGTCAATAAATATTTTAAAAATTTCAGATGGAATGAAAAATTAAATAAAAAATTAATATATATTAAAGAATAATTAATTGCATTAATTAATTAATTTAGAAATGTAATTAAAAATTTTCTTATAAGTAAAAACTATTAATAAATAATCAATTTCAGCAGTTTCAGCAATTATTTCAAATAAATCATTAAAAAATTTAAGCTGTAATATTTCATAATTAATATATTATCTTATATTGCAGTAAATATGAAAAATTAATCATTATTGTACAAATTTCCTTAAATCTCAAAATTTTTTTAAAAAGTAAAAAAAGTTTACAGTTGGGTACAAAAATCTTATGACTCTAAGGATTAATATTCCAACAAAGCTTTGAAGTGAAGTAAGTTTACTTAAATCTTGAGCCTCACTGTAACTGATAGAGCAAGATAAAAAAATTGTATTAACAAAAATCAATGAAATATTTGTACAGAAAGATTAATTTCAGGTTTACAACAATTCCTATGGGTACACAATGATGGAAATAAATAAATTAACTTTGGAAAGTTTAGATAATAATTACAGGATAATTTTCTCTTGCATCAGAAAACCAATAAAGTTCCAAGGAAATAGATTGTTTAACAACAATTTCGTTATATTTTAAATATTTCCTGTTTCCATTAAATTTATGTTCCCAAGAATTACACATGTTATTTATTATGGTAAATAAATATATAAGTATATCTGGTATCCCAGTAAGGAATTGTATCACTTTACATAAACGGTCTCATCTACCAGTTTCTAAAGTGTGGCACTAAAGTTTAATATCTATTTCACATGTCTATTCACCATCATAAAACCATCTTTGTTCAACTCAACGGAGCCAAATACGGAGGAAATCTGACCCATTCAGCAATCAATCAAAAGTGCAAACAATCACACACAATATTGTGTTCCCTTATTGTTATTCAGATCTTCTGCACAATAGCTTCGGGATAAACGAAATTTCTTGTCCGTCTAATTCGATTATTGGTCGATTATCGGCTAATTTTACGGTTTACATAAATTACATAGGAAATGCTGAGTGAATTATCAGAAATCATCGATGAAAAGTATTAAAATGAACAATTATCTATAACTTTGACCTCGTGCTAATTATTTCCCTTAAACCATCGATGGTTATAAGGAAATATTCATAAAAAATACAAATCCAATTATATTAAATAACAGTATATTAGCGCCATTTGTTCAAACTATAATTTACTCTTTGTATGGAGCCAATTAATAAAATTGTATGCAGAATAAACATATTATATAGGTTTTAATTTCCCATTAAAAATTACATAAAGGTATAACTTACATCCATGAGGAAGTGAAGACCTGTGGCATCTTTATAACGTTAATGATATCAAATTTGACATACCCAGCAGATGCTTGAAGCTTGCTTAACACATGTTAGATTAGAACTTACTTAATTACTAGTTTAATAATTTATATAATGTAAAATTACATATTAAATATTATTACTAAAACTTCATTAATTAACCAAAGAATGCTCTTTCATTCTTTAAAAATTGAAAATGTAATGTGGCAAACAAACATGTATTATACAAAGATACATCATATAAAATTACATAACGAAAATACTTTGAATATATTTAACCATTTAGCTTTCCTAAATCCATTCAAGTTGTTCTTTGTTTCGTTTAATTTCAGGCTTTTGTATACTGAATAGGGTCTAAAGTCAGCCATAAAATTATGCAATGGGCATTAAAATTGTTTAAATAAGTGATTTAAAGATCGTAAAACAACCTATATGCTTACCACCTGTTAAATTCACGCAACAATAATAATTTAATAAATAATTATAAGCAACAGTGAAGTATTTGAGAAGTTAATTAAGTAAATAATTTGTATATGTTAAGTGAAGTTAAATTTAATTATAAATAAATATGCTTAATTGACATTATTATATAAAAAATTTACAACAAATGTTGCTGTTGAGCCTCCAAAATTTGCTCTTAAATTGTAAAGGTTACAATTTGTAACCTATAGTGTATTCCCATAAGGTACGAAATGAAAGTTATTAAAAAAATATTCTTTTGGACTCAATAGTGTAGTATAAAAATGTTACTTTTAATAAACAATAATGATAAATTGATATAATAATTTGCTCTCAAACAATTAACTACACAAACATTTTTCTTCCTTGTCCCATTTTTCTTTAATAAACTATAAATGAAATGTTCGTCATTGTTGTAGGTTATAAAAATTATAAATTACAAAAAGCTATAAACTATAATCAATCAAATTGCAGTAACTATTAAACAAATGCCACTGATTCATGCAGACATTAAATTCAACAATTGTTTAGCTCCCACGTTTTAACGTAACACTGAAGTCAACAAAGGACTGCATTAACGAGCAAATTGATTATAAAATTTTTATCTATTATATTCATACACAGATTAACCATCTAAGGTACACAATGCCTCCCATTATTTGAATGAAATTTAGTCGAAGGACACCCTAACCTAACTTAATTGAATTGGTGTAGTCAGATTGGGAGCTTCTGATAGGAATGTCACATACAACTATTACTAATTTTTGCCTCTTGTTTATTTTAATCTGATGATTGGGTTTTTTGCCATGTCTGAATTATTTGAATATCCTTGAAATTCGACACTATGTAAAACTTCTTTGGTCCGTGTCTTGGAGCTGACTCGTTTATAAAAATAGCCCAGAAATTTATTATTCGTCCTCCTTGTACTGTACAAGTTTATTTTCTTGAATCACATAAAATGTGACTCATCCTTAATCAGTTTCGCAACCAATGTCTTATTAATTCGACGTCTCGACGACCTTAACCTTAAAAGAAAACATGCTTTCCACCGCAATTAATTGTTATGGAAATTGCTTTTCATGGGAAAAATATGATTTAACTCCCAAGCATAGATTTTATTTCAACACGCGTTTCAAAATCTTGATACAGATTAACCGGTTTCTCAAAAGAATATAAAACTGATGGCTGGTGTCGCAAAATGAAATGCAATGAGTATTAATGCAATTACAATGCATCCTATAAATGCTGTTTAATTCCGCAACGGTACACGTGAAGAATCCCAAACAAAATTCTAATTGAATAAAATTATTATTCTTGCATCGATCCCGCTTCCCATTCGAAAGTCATCCGCAATTATAAATGTTGTTTATTTACTTTATTTAATCCGTGTTGTAACGGTGACCTTAACTTTTATTAATCAACCGTTTGGTTAAAAGAGTAATATCTGATATATGGATCCGGTTCAGTGAAAAAAATTGAAACATCCCTACTTCTGCGGCACGCAGAGAGGAAAATTGACTCATCCTTGGAGCTCAGGATCCGCATTCTAGTGTCCAAAACATGTCGCAGGCGGTGATGCCAAATCAAAACTACGTATCTTATCATTAAGACTGGGGATGGGACATGGGATCTGTTTATCCTTCCATGTCTTCTTAATTTGGTGTGTGCCAATAACAATTCAGTAGCACCATCAACGTCAACTCGTGGTTCCCCCTTTTAGAACGTCAAAGGGAGAGGAAACAATATGGAAATATAGCCCGAGGTGTTCCCAAACCTGAAGACAGACCATCAAGCCAGACAACGTTGCCTCATGACCGGAGGTGACGCCGCAGTATTCACACGGGAATAATCGACACTACTGGCTGGGTTCATCTTCAGCCTAGAAAAAATCACGAATGCTATGACCTTACCTATTCACTTTCACTTGTTCTGCGGCATCGGAACCGCGTTCCAATATCCAACGTGCGCCACTGGCGATCCCGCATATAGTACCCGATTCCTCACTTTCGATTTTATCGTCGGCTTATTAATAATCATAGCTCTTTGCGTAACGCAAGTGGCTGACTTGGTGGTAATTGGCCGTTAAGTGTTTTTGTAAACATTTGGATAATCACTTCATAAATGGTTAATTTTAATGCACTATTTGCAGTGATGTGATTTGTAAAGAGAGGGGAAGATTATCTATGATAGATATGTATAGTTTGGATGAAGGAACAGAAATTCACTGCTACAATAATCCCTTTGTAAAAGGTTAAATTAATAATAATTCCACAAACAGCTTAAAAAGCAACATAGATATCAAAATAGCTCTTCCTGAGTCATGATTTTTAAGAAAGGAAGAAATCTTAAGAAGTTAGAAGAAAATCTCCATCCAGAATTCTTCTTCTCCTTGATCTAGTATTGATAAAGCAACACATATTTTGAAGAAGAGGAAATAAAACACAAGATGAGTTTTCAAAAGTATCTTCCTCTTAAGATAATCCCACAAACAGCTTAAAAAGCAACATAGATATCAAAAGAGCTCTTCCTGATTCATGATTTTTAAGAAAGGAAGAAATCTTAAGAAGTTAGAAGGAAATCTCCATTCAGAATTCTTCCCCTCCTTGATCTAGTGTTGATAAAGCAACACATATTTTGAAGAAGAGGAGATAAAACACAACATGAGTTTTCAAAAGTATCTTCCTCTTAAGATAATCCCACAAACAGCTTAAAAAGCAACATAGATATCAAAAGAGCTCTTCCTGAGTCATGATTTTTAAGAAAGGAAGAAATCTTAAGAAGTTAGAAGAAAATCTCCATTCAGAATTCTTCTTCTCCTTGATCTAGTTTTGATAAAGCAACACATATTTTGAAGAAGAGAAGATAAAACACAAGATGAGTTTTCAAAAGTATCTTCCTTTTAAGATAATCCCACAAACAGCTTAAAAAGCAACATAGATATCAAAAGAGCTCTTCCTGAGTCATGATTTTTAAGAAGGGAAGAAGTCTTAAGAAGTTATAAAAAAATCTCCATTCAGAATTCTTCTCCTCCTGGATCTAGTGTTGATAAAGCAACACATATTTTGAAGAAGAGGAGATTAAAATACAAGATGAGTATTCAAAAGTATCTTCCTCTTAGGATAATCCCACAAACAGCTAAAAATGCAACATAGATATCAAAAGAGTTCTTCCTGAGTCATGATTTTTAAGAAAGGAAGAAATCTTAAGAAGTTAAAAGAAAATCTCCGGCTAGAATGTGGATTATTATTTATATTTTTGATTTAACACTTATTATTTGAAAAAAAATGTTATCCCATTATCGAACAATCTAATGGAGAATAATTTTATGTAATATCTAATAGTTCCACATTTGCGCTTAATACTCTTTGATTGTGCTACCTCCTGCAAGGTCGCCGTACATAAACGTGATGAAAGGTGCAGTTTTTTTTGACATTTAAATCATCCGGCTCATATTTCAAGCAAACATCTTCGTAATTAGCCACGACATTTTTCTGACGGTGATTCTTTTTTAATCCCAACAAATAGCTAATTGGATGCTCGACACTTGATAATTATAACAAAGGTTGCCGAAGTTACTACAGCGTTAACCAATTATAATTTCATTTTATTTCAAGACGCTTCAATTAAAAAAGTGATTTAATAAAAACCTTGGCTGGAATAATGTGACCGGGTGAAGATACTTTATGGCGTAATAAAATGAAATGGTTGGACATTTTTGTGCGCACCCTTGACATTCCCGCGAAAAGCACCGAGGAATTAAACAAATTCATTCAGTGGAACAACAAATAAACGGATCCATTATAGTTGTTTGGGTTTATTGGTCGATGTTTGTTGGAATTATTTCCATCTGTGTTTGATGGTCTCTCCTATCTTTGGTAAATCTGAGACTGTGTTGAATCTTCCTTGTTGATATAAAAACTGAAGCTGCTGTAGCTGTTGCCTCGACAATTGGATATCACAAGAGAATGATTAGGGAAGTATTTGAAATCCATAAAGACGGAAACAACTTCAACAGAAAAGAAGAAGCAATGAAGCTGGATAAAATATGGACACCAGTGCTCAAAAACACCAAAATCTCTAAGTAGATAAGAACGGCCAACCAAAAGAACAAAATTTCTGGAACATCAATTGTCTAAGTTGTCATTTAGTTGTCAATCAGATGTCAAAGTGACACGAACCAAATCAGACCTTTGAACGAAACTTCCAACAAACGTCGACCAACTCTAGATTTGGAAATTCATTCAATGAAATAATAATAAACGGATGCTCATCTGGTCGAAAATCTCTGACCCGAAATTCACGTTGCCCAACCGGGAGATAATGACAATGTATCGACGGATCAGATATCCGAATAAAAGTGTAAATGTAATAAAAAAAAAAATGTGGGCAGTGTGGAATTTTGTAAAGCGTTTCATCAAAGCCAAATGAATTGTTGCATTGTTTCTCGAACAATCGTGACTAGATTTTCTTTCATCAGAGCGGAGATGCTCGCAGCTCCCTGGTTCAGTTCCATGTTGTGCCGACATCCATAACCGGCGAAACGATTTTTAAGTTTGTCGGTGTTACAATACCATCACACACATTAAACTCCTTGTACATAGTACACTCGTTTTCCTGTAGCTATGCCGCAATTTCATGCTCAATTTCATTCTGTGCCAATCATAAAATTCCTCCGATTACACCGACGTATGATTAGGATTTTTTACAATTAAGGTTTTTATTAATTAAACAAGAACACGTCGATGTCGGAACTGTGTCAGTCGTTGCGAACGCAAGAACGTGCGGTTCTTTCACCTAAACGTCGAAATTTACTGAATTCGTGTTCACGCGTGGACGTAATAAATTACAAAATTCACGCATAATACGTTCAACACATTATCTTTTATTATATGCTAATTTGCCGCCGTGAATAATGGAAGGAAAGTAATTTGCTTACATCAGGCGTTCAGTATCTCTCGATTATACGACGCAATGATGAAAAAATAAATCTTTTCAAAACAGATTGTTAAGTATTGAAATATAATATCAATGTAAAAAATAAATTCTTGACATTTAGGTTCGCCTCTGTGAAGCACGTTATCGAGGCATCTTTACGAGAATAGTTTATCACGACTAACATTTGACTAATATGTATGTATATTAATAAATGTTCAGGATTTAATAATTGAAATTCAAGGATGTAAAATCAAACTGTCGAATAAATGCGTTAATAATTATTACTTGGTGGTACAAAGAGATAATCGTTATATTTTTTTTTGTTAGAAGTATGTTATATATGACATTGAAATGAGGAAAAACATTTAAAGAATCTAAAGAATCATCTAAAGAATCTAAAGAATCTAAAGAATCTAAAGAATCTAAAGAATCTAAAGAATCTAAAGAATCTAAAGAATCTAAAGAATCTAAAGAATCTAAAGAATCTAAAGAATCTAAAGAATCTAAAGAATCTAAAGAATCTAAAGAATCTAAAGAATCTAAAGAATCTAAAGAATCTAAAGAATCTAAAGAATCTAAAGAATCTAAAGAATCTAAAGAATCTAAAGAATCTAAAGAATCTAAAGAATCTAAAGAATCTAAAGAATCTAAAGAATCTAAAGAATCTAAAGAATCTAAAGAATCTAAAGAATCTAAAGAATCTAAAGAATCTAAAGAATCTAAAGAATCTAAAGAATCTAAAGAATCTAAGGAATCTAAAGAATCTAAAGAATCTAAAGAATCTAAAGAATCTAAAGAATCTAAAGAATCTAAAGAATCTAAAGAATCTAAAGAATCTAAAGAATCTAAAGAATCTAAAGAATCTAAAGAATCTAAAGAATCTAAAGAATCTAAAGAATCTAAAGAATCTAAAGAATCTAAAGAATCTAAAGAATCTAAAGAATCTAAAGAATCTAAAGAATCTAAAGAATCTAAAGAATCTAAAGAATCTAAAGAATCTAAAGAATCTAAAGAATCTAAAGAATCTAAAGAATCTAAAGAATCATCTAAAGAATCTAAAGAATCTAAAGAAATTGTCAGTTCGTTTATAAAAAAATGACAAAAAAATTTAAATTACTTTTGAAAAATATTAAAAATGATTTTAATAAAATTTTTCACACTCATACTTTATAATTTATGTTGAATTAATATTTAAGTTCCTTACTGTGTTGAAATAAATGAGCTTAATTAATTTTAAATCTAATAATGTTAATTATATATTCATTAAATTCAAACAGATATAAAAAGCATAAAATTCATATCTAATTCCAATAAAAATCGTATAAGGATATATGTAATTAAAGTTGATTATTATCTTTTTATTTTAGAGAACATTAAATACAAAAATAATAAGGATGTATTATATCTTTATCAAAACAAAAAATCTCACACTTGTAAGGAAAACCTATTTACAATATACTTATACAATTGTCCAAATTTTCTATATCCATTTTTGCTTCTTTTTTTAATTAGTATTAAGCACACACAATTCATATCAAGTTTAGATCAAACTTGCTCATTAAAAATATATTATACCCATCTATGAACAATAAAGAGTTTATTAGCATTGTGAAATATATCATATCGATATCGCCCAATATTAAATACCTTCGATTACACAATGATATTAGTTACAACAATAGATTCTCCATTTCATACTTTTACCTATGTAGAAAACAATGTGTCAAAATTAATTATGAGAAATTAATTTTTCTTCCGCGTAATTGAAGCCGGTCTGTGAATGAATCATAATTAATGTTTAAACAATTATTTGTTATATCATTTGGTTGGTTGATCAATACAAAAGTGGGTGGAATCTCACCATGTATGGAAATTGCGTGAATAGGATGTTTTTAGATAGCCCATTTATTTTATGTCGACGTAAAATGTTGTGTGATGTTTAAATTTATTTGCCATAATAATTATTATAACACCACATAATTATAATCCATATCATTGCACCATATAATTTAATACTTGTGCATTAATAAATCAAAACCCTCGTTCTAAACTATTTTGTAATTATACAACTTAATTAAATATATTTGATTATTGACAAATAAACTGGTCGGTGAAAAAGGAAACGTTCCTTATTAGGTTACATTCTAATTTTGAATAAAACAGCAATAACAGCTTGAGTAACATTTTATTATTACAGAAAATACAGCGGTAAGTAAGAACCGATAAAAAAATACAACCTTTGATTTTTTAACTATCTCTCAATTATCTTACTCAAGGAGCATTAAAATCCATACAGTAGTAAAGCGCTATGTAATCATCTCGTTTCATTTCACTTCGCATTTACAGTTGCAAACAATTTAATTGGGTAATACAATTAAAAGTGTAAAACTAGTCGTTCCTTTATAGTATTTGTTTTTGTTGATGGAATTCGATTTTGTTTATATGGAATAACTACTTTTGTCGCAATAGATGGGATTGCTAGACGCATTCTTCATTAGTTATGTAAATAGAGTAAACATTGTTGCTGAACAAATGTCACAGAAATTGTTCTCTTAACATATTAAATATTTGATGAATTTAACATAAATTATATTCTGAGATGATTAATAGTGTGTACTGACAGAGACGTTTCACAACAACACTTAATTGCTCATATAGTCACTTTAAAAAAATGAATTGCCATTTAAGAAATAATTAACCAGACCAAAAAACTGTTCTAATTAACAATTTCGTAGAGAATAAATGTGTTAATTTTGTATATATAACACAGTATGTGGTAAATTATTCGAACTTAAGGTTGAGCTAATTATGGTTGATTACATTTTTTTAATCGAATTAAACGTTCTAATTGTAGTATGTACCTAAATTTAAATCAAGGATGAAAATAATTTATTTCGTTTATGTTTTGAAATTAAAGTCTTAATTGATATAATTTAGTTGGTTATTCTAGATCCAAATTAGTGTAAGTTGATCAACTTATTTCGAAATAATTAAGTAAGCTGTTTTAAAGTTCTAAATTATGAAGTTTGGTTAATAAAATATTTTTCAATTGTGTTTGTGTCAATTTTTCAATTAAAGTAACAGAAAAATGTTATTTTCAGACGCTATAACATATAACAAAGCCTATTTTATCATTGTTAATTGGTCAACATTAATAGTTTCTAACCCTTTTGCCATTAAAGATACAAATTGTATTATAACTTTTGTATATTTTTTTGCATCAGAAATGCACCCTTCAAGGTGATCAGTGTATATCTGAATACCTACGTACAGTATCGAACAAAATTGGACAGATTTTCTTTTTACGTTTCAAAATTTCTAAAACATATAACAATGCCTATTTTATTATTGTTAATTGGCCAACATTAATAGTTTCTAGCCCTTTTGCCATTAAAGATACAAATTCTATTATGACCTTTTATATATTTTTTTACATCAGAAATATACCCCTTAAGGTCATCAGTGTATATTTGAATACCTATTTAGAGTATCGGACAAAATTAGAGCGATTTTCTGTTTGTTTAAATACTAAACAATATATACTTACGAGAGTGATTTTTGTTCAGTTAAAAAATAAAATACACATATGTTATATAAATTAGGTTAGCGATGACATAAAAATAAATAAACAAAATTAGAGCGACTCTTATTAAATTATTAAAATTAGTAAATCCAACGACAAACATGAAAAATAAATTAAGAATGAGTTAACCACAAATTAAACAAACTACAGTAACATGAAAATGAACTAAGAGAAATAAAGTAGCCGGTATAAACAAATATTTTATAACTTAGTTTTTAAACATTTTATTTAATATTTAAGATAGTCGCTCTAATTTTGTCCGATACTATATGTATGTGTATACTGACAATCATGAAAAATAAATTAAGAATGAATTAATCATAAATAATTCCAGGAAGATAAACTGTTATCGCCTTTTTTAAAAAAAATATAAATTAAAATTAATTATATCTACTATCATAAAAATCTACGATCTTCGCGATGACTAATAAAGAGAAACTGTTCCAGTCTAAACCGTACCAGCAGAAATATTAATGGATTTCGGTAGATATATTTATAATGTCAACAAACCTAATAAAATAAATAAAAGTTAATGTGTTCTCCTTGATTGTTATTAGCTTTTAAACGGTTGTCCGTAATTAATCATCCTCAATTTAGCGACCATAAAACATTCAACGTAAAAACTAACGAGGTGCAATAAAATGTATAAGAAGACAAGCAAGAAGATGAAAATTGATAACAGATGGGATGATAAGGAGTTCCTTTAACCTTACCCAATTACGAAATTTTCATAATGCACATGAGGAAGATGGCGAAATAGATTTGTTAAAGGCTGTTGCGAAATCCATTATTCTAATTGATTAATTAAAATATTATACCTTGAATACACGATATTTGTCTAGTTCATTAAATCACATAATAGAAAACAGTTTACTGCTTATTAAAAACGCTTAATTTAAATTTTATTTGGCTTTGCTGCTTTGAGTTTCGTGAGAACCCGGGTTATGCAAGGAATAATTGAATTTCTTTGTAACATATTCCTTTGGATTATTAAGTAGGTAACACAATACAAATATTTTTATATTTTGTGCAAGAATGTGCAAGAATAATTTAACAGTGATTATTTGTCATTTTTTACGATAAAATCAAACTAACCAAGCCATAATCTTGCGTTGCATAAACATCGCTAATTAGGAAGTTTTCTCTTAGCTAAAATGGACCTTTTGTCCGTATCAGTAAATACAAATACTAATTACATAAATTGATTATCTCCAAGTATCATCTTTAACAATAAATAGTTGCTGAGGTCGCATGAAAATAAATCTTACAAAATGCCATCAAACTTTTATGATCTTCACCGAGATTTTACCTTTAAATGTCATTTGCTGGGTTAGGAAAAGTCGGTTTGTTCTATGGTAATTCCGAACAGATTCACTACCATTAAAAATTCAGGACAATATACCATTGGCAGCCATTTACATACAACAATATCCTTAATTAAATTGGGTAGTTGTTTCGAAACCAGTCTAAAATGTCTGACGGTAATTTAAGTGAAGAATTTAATATATTTTTTATTCAATCATTGCCTGATTGATAGATAAGAGGAATTAGGTAAGTGTACATCAATCATCAATGACAATGTCAGGCAGTTAATTTAATATTTCTCATTATATGTAATAATATCTCCTAAGTGATGTTGAAATAATGTGATAATTAAATAATAATTCTACCTTAAAAAATGACATTCATTTTATTATCATTAATATTATGGATTTTATACAGTTTATTTATAATATTAACCCAAAAATGTAATTCAGATTAATCATTATTTAATTCCAACTTCAAAATCTACATACGTTTAAAATAGTTTTTTTAATTATAAAATTTTATAACTAAATAAAAGAGAAAATGGTAAAAGACTGTAAAATTTTAATATGATAATTAACGATATAAAACTAATGATTATATTATAGAGATTTAAATTACTTTTTTCACTACTCACAAATCTGTAATAATTTTAATAACAAAAATTAATTGAGTCATAACAGAGAGTAATTAATTAAAAAATAATCGATACTGTAGTGTCTTATTTTTAAGTTTTTGTTCAAATACATACGAATAAAATAGACAGACAGATATTTACATAGATTACCCTTTTTTAATTAATTTAAATGAGAAAAAATATATAATTAAGTAATAAAATTTATTAACTAATGCCACTAAATTGTTTGCAGAGTTATGCTAATGTTACCTGATGTTTACTACAAAATCCAAATAAAATTAAATCATATCTGAATTCCTGAACGTGTCGGTCATTTCATCAATAAAAATAAATAGTCATTACCGTGATTTAAATACCGCCAACCTTCACCTTTACTTGGCTAATAAATAATATTATATTATTATAAACGAATGCAACCACAAATGAAGATAAAATTGTTAAAATATGAAGGTAATTAGGATGTCCAGTTGAGTGTTACACGTTGCGAAACATAAATTAATGTTATTAACTCTCAGACAAATTCGTACAAATTTAATCACAAATTTTGAAGGTATGAATTTTTTTTAATTTCGCCAAAACAACACAAGCAATTAGCAATGATTTCCTGAAAACAATGCCGTACATACACCTCCAACTTTTACTTTCCATTTTTTTTTGTTTAAGAATCTTAATTTTGCAACAACGTTTAATTACTCAAATAGTGAACTTTGCCGGTAATTAAATTTTTGTTTGAAATGATTTACGTGAATGCGGTTTCAGAACGGGAGATTATAAGAAAGTATGGCATTTAAACACAGTAATTATTCACGAAGAAATTCTAACTTGGACGTAACGAACTTGATTTGTTGACGATTATGTGTAGGAGAATGATGGATATTGTATGGTTTGTGGTTTAATGAATCTTATTTCTGTGAATTCAAAATGGGTTTGATGGGAGATTTTTTTCCCTAAATTACAAGTAGGTAGAAACATATTTTACTTGAACATATTTGGATGAGTGCTTTAGGGTTAAATTAGCAATCTTAGATAAACGTTTTAACCTGGTTAAAACTTATAATTAAAATTTTAAAACAACATTATATAATATTATATATACATGTGACCTGAAATTTTGTAAATTAAGAAAATATTTCAAATTCAAAATTGGATTAATATTAAATCATTTAATTTTAAACTAATAAATCTAGATCCTGATTAGTTACATTTCAATTTTTATAATTGGCTTCCTTTTTGGATACAAGAGTGACCTTTTCAAATGTTAAGTGATGCATCATGACGAGTGAAATTAAACCCGATAATTTTAAATTAGTAGCAGGAACTCAGTCGAAACTTCAGCAAATCTACATTGCAAACTGCACCAAATCTTCCGCCTTTCCCGATAACAAATCCAAGTCACCGAGAGTTGCAACTTACCATCATCTTCCCCATGTAATGAATCTATTTATTATGATCATATAGAAAGTAGTGAAATGGTGAGAAATTTTAAGTACGTACACTTTAACATTAGATAATGCCGGTTATTCATACCGAGAGAATTTGTGTCGCACAAGTCGACATTACCAATGTTGTCTTTAAAAATTAGCCTGCGTCGTGTTATCTAACGGCGTAGGATTTAAACTTTCTCGTATTGTATTTTATAGGCTGTGTAATTTATGGTTTTACGCGAGACGAGATCATTTTAATTAACGGATCAACGGTAATTTGCCTCGGCCGCAAATTTTTTCAGTTCCTGTTTCGAATCTTAATTTCTTTTGTGTTACTGTCTGCGTTAGAAATATCACAATTAAAATGTATTAAGAAACTGATTGCCCGAAGTGGGTTATAAATTTTCCCACTTACGAGCCAATTAAAAATGGGTTGATCAATAATAAATAAATAAATAAAGTCTCAAATGGTACCAAATTTTATTTTAATTGTCATGTAGGTGTGGTCACTTGTTTGTAATCAAAATCAATTCTTTGAAGAGCAGAAAGTGATAGTATGGACGTTTTCACGTTAATTGTCGTTTGATTGGAACTATACCATCCAGGAATTTTTTGCCTAATCACTTCAGTGAAAGCTTCCATTAAGCTTCATTCAATCACATTCCGATATTACACACATCTAATTTAATAATCCGTATTTAAATATTATTAAGAGTGACATAGATAAATGTGAGTTTTGGATCGAAATCAAGGGTCACCAAAGGTTAAACTGGGAAATGCCACAATACCAATTAAACAAAAGTGAGAGCTATGAGATAATTTATTGTTTATTACCGAATCGACAGCAAATCAAATAATGATTTGCTCTGAAACATAAGCACTTTCTAGACTGATGGGTCATGAATCAGACCAAACATAAAAAGGCACATCGAAGATGAAACAAATATCCATGGATTGTCAAGACAACATTTTTCAAATACTACAGCCATTAAAGGACAACTTTTGTATTACCTGTAAGTAACATGCACGGGATTAAATGGACTTGTCTAATTTGTATGATTTAAGTGCTTCGACATCATTGCGAAATATTTTATGACTGCGCAAGCAATAAAATGTTACACAATGCAAAAGATGCACCTTGATTTCAATAATTATTTTACTCGTCAACTTTAACTATGATTCATTTTTAACATTCCTAGCTTAGGTTAAGGAAAAGTAAAGACCTATACTTTAATTAACACTAAGATTAAAACTAATTATTAATTTTATTGCCTATTTATTTCTTAAATTAACTGTATTTGTAATTTTTTTAATTAAAATAGATATTAAGATAAATAATAAATAAACAAATAAAATAAAAATAAAATTTTTAACCAAAATCTATTTTTTTTAAGTGAAAATAAATAAATATTTTACCCTTAATAAAATTTATTTTTATTTTATATTTCTTAAAATAGAATAAAAAAATATTCAAAATTTAAAATAAAAAATAAAAATAAGATAATAAATAAATAAATAATAAAATAAAAATATAACTTCATTTTACCTTTAATAAAATTTTATTTATTTTATTTTATTTATTTTATTTATTTATTGTTTTTTATTTTATTTATAAAATATATATATTTCTTAAAATAAAAAAATAATTTTTGTTTAAAATAATAAATAAATAATAAAATAAAAATACAACTTTAATAAAATGTTTACCATTTTTTTATTTTATTTTAAATAAAATGTGGTTTCAAAATTTTTTGGTATTAAGAAATCGTTTAATTATACATTATAAAATTATTATAATAACACTGTTATTTTTTGGCAATGAACGATGGCATTTTTGATAAACATTTGCCAACCAGAAAAAAACATTTTGTCAAAATTTTACTTAAGATTTGGAAATAGGTATTTTTGATACCGATCAGAATTCATCAATCAGTCACAAATTCAATGACTTCATTAAAGTCTCAGTTCCGAATTGGCGAAATGTACCGTTGAACTTAAATGAATTTTGTACGGTACGACTTGCGACACCGCGTGGGAACGCTTTATTATATTTGCCAACATCTCGAATTCAGTTTTGTTCAGTACATAAACGCTTCCAAGTTGCAACATCATCGCCAGCCGACCTTCGAAATTATTTCCAATGAATGTGCATCGATCTGCTTTACTATTTGCACGAAAACGCATTCAGTTTTATTAGTCTCAATTGTCTGGTCTTAAATAAGGATGGAATTGCATCTGTGAACATGCAACTATTGTTGACTTTTAAAAGCAAATTCAAAATTCTTTCACATAAAAAATAGGACTGATGAAGATGACCCACTACTGCTTTGTGGTCCCTTCTAACATTTATTAGACTTTTAAGGCCCAATCTTTGAAAGGACGTGAGATTCTACAATATTCTACACATAATTCTGGGTGTTCAAATTATTTCTAATGAAGATGACCCACTACAATACGTTGTGGATTCATAAGATATAACTTCCAGACTTCTTGAAGTTTCATCTTTCTTTGAGGTGTCTTCTGACATTTATTAGACTGTTAAGACCGCCTTATTCTATTCCACATTCCAAAGCTGTCAACACTTCCAATCTTTGAAATAATGTTGCCATGTGTGAGAAACTACAAACTGAGTACTGTAAGAAAAAAAGAGTAAAAACACGGATTTTAAAGTAAATTCTTTGTATGGTAAGAAAGCCTTCGTTCTTTTATACACCACTGATTGACAATTACACGAGTCCTCATCTTGATAGCACGTTTATTTTTTCTCTCTTTATTAATTACATGAGTATATTAAAAAACTTGCTTTTCAAGAGTCTTAAGGTAAGGTAGGAAGTGAGATCGACAATATTCTACACATAATTCTGGGTGTTCAAATTATTTCTAATGAAGATGACCCACTACCATACGTTGTGGAATCATAAAATATAACTTCCAGATTTCTTTAAGTTTCATCTTCCTTTGAGGTGCCTTCTGACATTTATTAGACTGTTAAGACCGCCTTATTCTATTCTACACCCCAAAGCTGTCAACACTTCCAATCTTTGAAATAATGTTGCCATGTGTGAGGAACCACAAACTGGGTACTGTAACAAAAAAGAGTAAAAAAAATTTTTGTTGTCTCTCTTTATTAATTATATGAGTATTATTGCGTACGAACGGAAACACGAAAATGAAACACTTTCATAATACTCACTCACATGTGTTAGTACATGTTCCATGTTATTTTTGATTTATCTCCAATCGTTTAGCATCCTCGAAATTAATTAATCCGAATAAACTTAGGTTACGTGCATACATTATTAAATTGCCACACATAAAGTGGATCACATTAATTAATTTTCGCCCGACATGCCGGCGGCCCGATAGATTTACCATTTATTAAATTATTAAGAATCAAACGTGGTCACCCAACTTTGCGAAACGTTCGACCAACTCCACAACACAGGTACGCGTTTATTTATCGTTCAAACGTTGCGACACGTGAATGCAAGTCAACATAGAAATTTTATAACGAGATGACTGACCTACATGATACAGTTTGTGATGTGCTCCGATTTAAAAAATTAACATTCACGCATTAGCCGTGACTCTAATTGGATCAGGTATCAAGTGTCCGGGTAACATATTTTTGCGTTGGGCAAAAAATTTCTCTAGTTAAATTTGTTGCAACTGCATAATGCAAGTTAATTAAACCGGCGGCGAGGCAAGACAATTTGCTTAAATTGTATTTGTGGGTCGGCTGGATAGAGACGATTTGCGGTGTCGCAACGACGGACCAAAATCGGCCGTTGATGAGGCCAAATTGCGGGAAGAGAATAGTGGCGTTGCGAAATGTCATGTAATTCCTTAACGAAGTTTGGGTTTTAGCAACCGGATGAAGGCTGTTTCATTCATGACATACGATTTAACATAAACGTTGTCGTTGTGTTCCTTTTCATTCATGAGAGGACCCACCAATGCAGTTTTTGAAAATTTGTCTTCATTTAATATTTATTAAGGCTGGAACATTTATTTGAAGACTGAATTGGTACATTTTTATAAAGTAACAATGTGTCATTAATTTTATACGAAAAAATGTACTAAATTACAATAAGAATGAAAATCAGTAATGCCAGAAACAAAAGAAATTATATATATTGCAAAAAATAAAACTACAATGATAATAAAGTTATTGTATCAAACAATAGGCAAAGTAGAAAAAGTAAAAACTTAATGTCGAGCGTTAAACAACCATAAAATTAAATTTAATAGCGAAACTAATTAAAAGAAGAAGGAGAAGAAATGTTACATAATGAATAAATACAAGAAAATATGTTTTACGTCTTTATTTGTATAATCAGACGAATATTTACGAGATTTGTAAATAAAAATCATTTTCCATGGTCAAAAAACGTTAAAAATGAATTTACTTTGACTGTTCACATTTCGACTATTCGAAAATTGATAATAAAGATTAGTTTAAAAGCGAAAAGGCCAAATGGTGTTCCTTTCCTATAGTTAAATTTATCTCTATTTTTTATAGTCTGATTCTATTTGTATGCCCTGAACAAATGTATAAAATTAACTTACCATTTGTAAACAAATTAAAATTAACATTTTACTTAAAATTTTCATAATTAATCGATAAATTCAAGTGCATATTTATTTTTTCTTATTTTAAGGAATTTTCATAAAAAGATCATAAAATGTTTCCGCTTTGACAACTTTTGAATGAAATAAGATTTCGATCTTGAAACCATGTAAAATATTGTAAACCTAAACAATTTTTACAATAAAATTATATTGATTATATATGATTATGTCTATGATTAATATTATTAGTATGTCTATGATTATGATTCTATTTATGATTATGATTATAGATATGGCAATACTATGGTCTGTGATTATGAATATAGCAATGACCATGATTATGACTATAATTACGATTAGGATTGATGATAATTATTATTTGAATGTTATTATTATTCCATGATTATGATTCTATTTATGATTATGATTATAGTTATGGCAATACTATGGTCTGTGATTGTGACTATGGCATTGACCATGATTAAGACTATGATTACGATTAGGATTGATAATAATTATTATTTGAATGTTATTATCATGTCCATGATTATGATTATAGTTATGACAATACTATGATCTGTGATTATGACTATGGCAGCGACAATGATTATGACTATGATTACGATTAGAATTGATGATAATTATTATTTGAATTTTATTATTATGACCATGATTATGATTTTATTTATGATTATGATTATGGTTATGGCAATACTATGGTCTCTGATTATGACTATGGCCGTGACTATGATTACAATTAGGACTGATGACAATTATTATTAGAATTTTATAATTTATTATAGATTATTATATATTATAAAACTTATAAACAATTAAATTTGATGTAAATAAGTAAACATCACAGATTTCTGCCAATATTTAATTTAAATTCGTTGCAATTACTTAGCAACATTGCAAATAATAAAAATTTTTTATTATTAATAATTGTTATTAATATTTTAAATATTAATTTCTTAGGGATATTATTCCTAAATGTTTACAATTAACATATAAAGTTTACATAAAAGTCCTTATTGTGTTTATTAATGAATAAAAACAATGTATTAACAAAATTACACGCTGAACTAAGATTTGCAACACTCAATTAGATAAACATCATAACATAATCATTAATTAACTCGAATTATAATTAGTTTCAATTTCGCTAATTATATGTGTTTTCATATTTCAAAAGCATATTGCTCAGTTTAATTAAATTAAACGACCTTACCAAAGTAACTAAAGTAACAATGTGAATTGTTAGTCAAAAAAACAATTTGTTGATTTTTTTTGCACAAATTAATTATTCAATTATGCAACTTAAAATAAAGCAGTGAGTTCCATGTACTATAATGACAATTATTATGCGAACGTCTTATAATATACAGAAGCTTTTTAAAGCCTTTCAAAAAGGTACAGTTTTAAAACAGGTAAAACCACGATAATTTTCCACTTATGCCATATTTATGGCAACCCACGCAACGTATTTTGGGCAGGATTTTATCTCCTGCGATACCAGAAAGTCGTGCCATTTATTACGAAAGTCTAAAAACGGATGCGACGAAATTCCTTAACGCAGACTCACTTTTAAAATCATTATTTGTTTTTTGCCCCTCGAAATTTGAATATGTAAAGACGCCAAATCTAAATTTGTTATTTAACAGCCATAATTAAAAATAGTGTAAACTCTAGTTTTGAATAAATTAAATCTCCACAAGAACCAAAAAACAATGGTCTCAGGAGATTATTATGCAAATGTATCATCGTTTTTGTCTATCGGTGATTCAAATATTTACATTTTCGAACATCTTCAAGGTTATGGGAAAAAATCTAACACAGATTTGATTAATGCACGAATGTCAAACGTAACCATTTGGTCGACCTTGTGGCATCGATTCCTTTTCGGCGATTAAACAATGTTTAATAAAAAATAACCGGCAATTATTTGTTTTATTTTTGGTAAATGACAAGGATGTCGAAGGATTGATTCCTGTCATTTTTAACATCATAATTCCGTCAGGACTTAACCACCAGTAAAAAATTTTAATTAGACAAAATCTATCATCTAACCTTGACAATAGAGACGCTGTAGATTTTTTTTAATTACACTATAGATAACATTCTAAATATTTATAACAAACTAGGTCGTGGTGTATTCTTGACATTAATAATTGCCTGTGGAATTTAAAACAATGCAGAGATTTATTTCAAAATGTTCACTAAAGGGTACCTCCACACACACAAGAGTTGCCTGTTTTATTGTTTGCGAAGATGTTGCAATTTCATTTTTTAAGAGATCCTCGCGAATGTCTCGGAATTTGTTGATGCGAAACGACTTAAGGAGATTACTAATATCCAGATCAATGTCAAAATGGACATGTTGCTCTACTGGATTCTTTCTACAATATTATTGTTTATGAATTACAGTCTATGAAAACATCATCTTCATATTATACAGGGTGATTCACCTAACTTATTCATTGGAAGTTGGGGAACTCAAAAAGTTATTGATTTGAAATTTCTATAACAATTATAACTTGACTTGAAGTATTTTTAAAATGTATTTTCAACAAAATTCAATTTTTTTTTTTCAATGAACACTCTTATATTTTTAGATTTTCAAATTTTATATGTATTCCCAAATAAAATGGCAATAATATGTCCTATACCTAAACCCAACAGTTTTTGAGTAATTAATTTTTTTCCCAAAAATTTTTGACAGGCAGATTGGATAGTAAATAGTCTAAAAACAATTTACCTTTATATGAATTATTTCAATAACAATTACAATAACAAGATACATCTTGAAATTTATATATTTATCTTTCTGCAGATAATATTTTAAAAAAGAATATTTTTATAAAAAGGGTATATTTAAATATATTAGAAATTTGATTGTAAATTTATAAATATATTTACATAAAATTTATTTTATATACATATAAATAATTTTACTCACAAAATATTAATTGATTTTAATTATTTACCATAACAATAATAATATATAATTATCTTTTATCACATTTATATAGTTAATATTAATATTTATACTAACAATTAGTATTTTGTGATGAACAATTTATTTCACCATTGATATATTTTATTATAGTTAGATAACATTTACTTTATATTAATAATACCATTATATTTATTTGAATTAGTAAAATTTGTCGCCAATTGATAAATTAATTAAACAAATTAGCTAAATTAATCAAGAAATATTTTGAAATTTTATTTACCAACATTACCCATTTATGTTTTTAAATAAATAATATTTATATTATATTTACCAAATTATTAAATTTTCCATAAAAAACGTTAATTTCTAATATAAGGATATTACAATATCAAAATGAACATGTACAATATTAATGATAATAATAATTCATAGACTGTAAAAAAATCTTCAAATTATACAAGGTGATTCCCCTAACTTATTCCTTGGAAGTTGAGGAACGCAAAATGGTATTGATTTGTTTCTGAGACAACAACTTTGTTGTTTTTCAGTGATTAATCTTATATTTTTAGATTTTCAAATTCTACATGTAATTGCAAATAAAATGGCTATGATATGTCCTATATCTAAACCCAATAATTTTTAAGTTATTAATATTTTTCCAAACATTTTGACATAACTTACAGATTGGATGGTGAATATTCTAAAAACAATTTACTTTCATATGAAGTATTTCAATAACAGTATCAATATCAAGTTTAATTAACACTGATTTACTTGAAGTGCACAAGAAATAAATCAATATAATAATTGTGGGTAACAATTGAAGAACAGTAGAAAACCAAATATAATACAAGAAAGTAAAATTAATGACGTACATGTAAAAAATGTACAATAAAAAATTTAATGTAAAATATACTATCATAAATATTATTTAATTATGTATGTGATAATAAATCAAAATAAAAACTCTTGAACATCCTTAATAAACTGCTACATCAACAGATTGAACCTGACTAATTGTAAGATGACTAAAAATGGAAAGTTTTAATGTACAACATTAAAATATTTATTTTATTAGTAAAAGAATTTTGCACATCTTCATTTTATATTACGCGAGAAATTCCTGCGGCACTCCAGAAAATTTCTAAGCAGCAAGTAAACAACGTGTCGTTGCATAATACAGGCTGGCTCACACACATACACACATAATAAAATAATTATGGGATTATATAAATAGCAACTTTTCAGCCGATTTCTTTCTCTTGCAATAATTAATAGTGAAGAAAAACAATCTTAGCATAGAAGTATAATCTTCACCTGCAGGCGAATAGTTCTGGTGTTGCTTAATCAAATTAAAAAATAGGTTTTTAAATTGCCATTAAATCGTTTTGGAGGTAAAGGCCAACGATATTTGAACAAGGTACAAAATGCAACATCCAAATTATAATTACTATAAAATTTGAATGGTTCAAATTTACATACAATCGTTTGACAAAATCAAAAATTGTTTATTATTCTGTCTACTGTATACTATAGTTTATGTGGTTTATCTCCGCAGAAATCACGGACATGTTCTTTTGGCGAAGACATGAATCATTGTCGTGGTGATGTCCATAAAATTGCGCAAAATATGCTAAAAAATGCGGATCACACAATAATAGAAATGATGGTCACAGAACTATCATTTTATTACTATTTATACATATCGGTGTAGTATGTAAATTTTCATGAATATGGTAATTTTATAACAGGCGTATGGTAATAATATTGGTCTTCTCAAAGTAGCTGTTTTGTTCAAATCAATAACAGTAAAATTGTTGATATTTAAACAAATTTTAAAACCAAAACATCAACAGGTGTCAAGTTGGTTTTGCTCTTTTGGTTATTGACACACATATATGTAAATTGGTTTTCGTATGTTAAAAGATCGAGATTGATAAAAATGGAAAGTGATTTAATTAAAATACATCACACATGTTAGGATATTTATTGTAAATAATGATTAAGTTCCATCATTATGGGAAAATATAATACTGAAATAAAATAAAAAAATCTAATTGGAAACCAAATTTTGATTAACGTTTCTTTTGTTTGTCTTAAAGGTTTAGTTTGCTTCACATGCAATCTTGTAAACCACGTGTTGAACAAATTTGTATTAGCTTTTCACGCAGTGACATTAGATGGAAGGAAGATCTTGGGAACGGGTATTGTAATCCAGAATAATGGTCCACTGAACTTTGTTATCTAATGGCAACAGAGCTGACAATAAAACCTAAAATTATGAGGGAAGTAACCTTTACTGTGAGATACCAGCAAAGATTACAATGGAAATATCATGTATGATTTCGAAAATTCCATCAATTGCTATAATTAATCGGCTGATTCAATCAAAAAAGGCATTGTCCAAACGTGGCGCACCTCTGTGTTAATCAATTAGTTCATTTACTCAGCAAAAATTGGAACAGATCAAATTACAAGACGGATTTGACGAGTGACAGTGAAATCGACGAGAATCTAGGAGTGTGAAGACAACACCCAGATCTTGATGCAACCTCCAAAAATTTTCGTCTCAAAATCTGATTTCCCCGGAATACCCACACATTTATATATGCATAAACATATTCGATTGCATAATATGCAAATATCCGGAAATGCTGCGAACTGGCCCACAGAGATTCCCGCTCGTGCCTAGGATGGAACTAATAACGGCTTAATGGCCAACATCCCAATCACGCGCCTCGCCATTCCAAATCCACAGCCGTACTTCAATAGATCGTGTGTCGTCTTCACTTTCTCCTCGCGACCTTTTCACCCAGCAGGAAAGTTCTCATAGATCGGCAGGAATTTAGTGTCATGCCCAATCAGAGATGCTTCCTATCTTTCCTGCCGTTGCGACTAAAGTACGGCTCTTATAATTAAAGTATTCAACGCGTGTAAAGATTAATTAGAGATGGGGGCTTCCTTATGTGGTTGTGTAAGGTTCGGGTTTTAAAATGCGACACTCTTATTTATTATTGCGGCAGTAGGTCTTTTTGGTTTATGAACATTTATCATGTGGCTACAGTGATATTTCTCTCAGGTGAATAATTATAATTAATAACAAAATTGCGACACCTGTTTATGACATTAATACAATTTGATAATAAATTCTCATTGGAATTTCGTGGGTGCTTCGACTTATTATTTATGAGATGTCGAATATATAATTACAAAATGATGTGCTTGAGTTATAATTATCATTAGCAATGACTATTACGGTCCCTTTATAGTTAGATTACCATTGCAATAGGTGTTTTATCATGACACGCCTCTTGAAGATACCACAACGAGAGTTATGTGACATAGAAAGTTAAATAAATCTCCCAGGATGATTGAATATAATATTCAAGATAATAAATGATCCTATGAATGATATTTACCATTGCTAAATAAATTAAAGGGTTTACGATGAAAGTTAGAAAAAAAACACCTTGAAATTTACATTTATCTTTCTGCAGATAATATTTTAAAAAAGAATCATTGATTAATTAATAACATATAATGAAACATTTACGATTATGGCGAGGAAGTACTTTGATATATTATTTATCAATATTTATATTATATATATTATATTTATATTATATTTATGAGAAGAATATTTTTAGAAACTATATGTTTAAATATAACATATTACAAATTTTATAGTAAATTTAATGTCTATGTTTACATAGAATTCAGTATTTTATATACATATAAATAATTTTACTCACAAAATATTAATTGATTTTAATTATTTTGTGAGTTAAAAACATTTTTTAATAGTTATAAATATGTTTAAAAAATATATCTATAAATATTATATAATTAAATTACTTAGACTCACTAATACACCCATCAAATTATTGAAATTATATTTATTAAAAAATATGTATCTAATTATCTTTTATCATAATTATATACTTAATACTAATATTTATACTAGCAATTAATATTTTATGATAAACAATTTATTTCACTAATGATATACTTTAATTATATTTAGATAACATTTACTTCATATTAATAAAACCATTATAATTATTAGTATTAGTAAAATTTGTCTACAATTGATAAATTAATTAATCCAATAAACTAAATTATTTAATCAACTTTTTGTTATGTTTTTAAATAAATAATATTTCCTGTATATTATACTTGTCAAATTAGTAAATCTTCCATAAAAAACAACAATTTTCTAATATATTTAAAAAAATAGTAACAAAACATAATATCAAAATCACTTACAATGTAATAATAGTACAAAATTGAAATAAATTTAAAGCTCTGTAAAACCCCTGTACATTTATACTGATAGATATGCAACCCAATCTACTCTAAAAAAAATTAAATAACTTAGATTGTCATTTTACATTTTGATTACAGCGATGTTCTTTCAAATATAATATATATTTTTTCTTACAAAATATAAATATAATAAACACATTTATACTATGAGATTTTCATTATAAAACTAATGTATAATAACAATATGTATGTAATAGTAATGAAATTCATACAATTTTATTCCTAGGTCCATCAAATAAAACATAGAGAAACTTATTTAATGAATTTCAAATAAATTGGCACGAATTAGAGAAAAATATGCGTGTCCCAGTTAAAACTCAGATATCTGATGTTTATAACTTTTTCCTTTATATCTCTCTGTCACAATCCACACTTGTAACTGCCTGGATTTATTGGAAACAGATTTAGGGCCAACATTTTTGCTGTCTTCTTCCATAGTACTTACTAATTATCTATCCTTGTGTTAGACTCAATTACTCTCCACCCCAAGGCTATCACCAATCTGGAAGATTAGCCTACAATTTCGTTTCACGTCATTGTATGTAAAGGGCCTAATTGAAAGCTCACTTTCTTGAGTCCCAATGAAATTGACTACCCATAAATCCGTGTTAAACAAGTCCCACATTCAAAATTCAATAGATCAAATAGCTTCAGAATGACGAAGAAACAATCACATAAATATCTGTGTTTTAGTTGGACTTATTCATAATCGTATTTTATGAGGAATATTTGTTGGTTGTCCTCTCATTTTGCCACAGGAATATGCTCAGTACTGTAAGGCTTCTCATATTCCGGCAATCTTAGTACTATTTGCTGAAAGGAAGGTCGATCGTCAGGATTTTGCTCCCAACATTCTAGCATTAACTTGTATATTTGTTCAGAACAAATTTCCGGCCTACTAAGCCTCTCTCCGTTCAGCAGCCTCGGCAACAACGCCTCAGCTTGTATTCCTCCATAAGGAAATCCTCCTGAAATGAATCATTTTAAGCACACCCACATTGAAAGTTAAAGATTGTATGTACCAAGAGTTCCAATTTCCCACAAAACAACACCAAAAGACCAAACGTCGCTTTTGTTGCTGTATGTGCTTTGCAGGATAGCTTCAATGGACATCCATCTCAACGGGAGTGGAGAACTTTTTTTACTCGTATATGGTCCCATTCTGGATAAACCGAAGTCTGATATCTTTAAAGTTTTGTTTTGAGTTAAAAGGATATTTCTGGCAGCCAAATCCCTGAAAAAATTACTCGTGGTATATACTTAGATATTGAATTTTTGTGTTTCATACCTATGAGTGATGGGAATTTTCTCCAAAAATTCCATGCCTTTTGCTATTTGCAATGCAAAATTGTACAACTCCTTTTCACTGAGCTCTAAACACGCCACACTGGGAGGCGTTTTAACGTCTACAACAGTTTAAAAATTACAATCACCCGTAAGTATTAATGTGCTCAAATCGTACATGAAATTTCAGTGACTCTGCTTTCAGTGGAGAAGCTCGATTTTCTAGCTGAAATCAGTGAATCAGGAGTTAAAAGTGGTTTTAAACTGTTAATGCCTGGGCTGTCTAGATTTCCTGTGCCAGTTGTAGATAGTTCTCTAAGAAAGAGTACATTTAGTACTATAAATTAATGAAATGCAAACTAAGAACTTAAAAAGTAACTTTTAATCTAACAAACTTACTTCAAAACCGGTATATCCATTTCTCTAGAAAACAAAATAAATTAGTTAAATGTACAAACATAATATAAATAATTATTACGGGGGAAAGAACGTCTGTTTTCTTTTCCTGTAGATCCAAGATTTGTTCAAGTCTTCAAGATAACTTTTTAGATTACCACATGGTAAATATTCCAAAACGATCAGTCGTGGCAAGTCTTTGCTGCAACAGCCGTAAAACTTGACAACATTTTCGTGATTGCCGTGACTGCAAATTTTTTTCATCAGATCAATTTCCTGTCTGAAGTCTTCCAATAGGGACTCGTCCTTATTGTCTAAATATCGTAAAATTATTATTGGTTTATTACTTTATATCAATCATTACCACCTTTAACTTGTTTAACAGCAACTGTCCGACTCTCCTGATCTTTTTGAATAATCAAGGTGCCTTTGAAGACTTTACCAAACGTTCCATGTCCAATTTCCGTTTCCAAATGGATTAAGTTTCTTGGCAGTTCGTAGGAATCTTCAATAAGTTTCTGCTTGCACTAAGGTAACTCCTTTTTAAACAACGTATATTAACATATTTAATAAAATACCTCATATGAAACGTAAAGCATATTTTTAGCCTCCTTCTTGAGATGTACTTTTTCAGGTATCACATCGTGATCCATTTCTTCTACAGTCTTCATACACAGTGCTAACCCCTGCCAATTTTTGTACAACATCAGTAATATTAATACTATTAAAATTCCAGTAATGGTGCTTATAATATATAAGGAATATTTACGAGGTTCTGAAACAATAAGATAAGTCTCTTCACGTAGAGCAGTCCTTGGCGTGTTCACCTGTATATTCGAAATATGTCGTATAGGAACACAAATTATTTTCCACAAAGTTCATTTTGATTACGTAAGTGTGTCCTTCCGATAAATTCATTTCAATTAGATGAGGATCGTCGTCTTCGAATGTTACTGGAAACTTGGAGTTTTCGTCGTTAACCCTTAAAGTGCGTCAAATAAAAGTTATGTACTGGATTTAATAAAAAGTCTTACAAGTGATAGTAATAAAATAAATTGGATAGGGTTATATTTTGGTCAATCACACCACTCCAAGTCACGTTATAAAGGTGAGGTTGTTTTATCACAGGTTCAATCCTCTCAATAACAAACGGAGCCTTGTTTGAGTCGCAGCAAACATTGTCGACGCACACTAAAAAACCATGTTACAGAATTTATCAAGAGGTTGAAATAAAATTTAAGATTACCGGGTATTTGGAAATGGTGTGTTTGAGCACAGTTTCCATAATCGGACATGATTTCGATTGTATAGTTGCCCGTTGGTTTAAAATTGATGGTGGAATTTTTGATTTCATAGTAAGGCAACTAAAAAATACCAATTTTATTGTTAGATGTACAAGTTGAAAACCCCTAGGCTACAATTTGACTAAGTTACACATTAAATTGGCAACTGGGATCTTTAGGCACAAAAAACTGTTGTCTGGGGGTAGCATCATTTTGTGAAGTTTGATAGAACTTTAAATATTGTGTTCCTAAAATACTTATAAACGATAAATATGTGGTATATAAGTTGTTAACATCTTCAAAAAACATTAAATCTGTCTGTATACCAACAAGTGTCCTTATTATTTTTAACATGACTGTTTTATCAAAAATGAATAACATTGATTGGATTTTGTGCTTGATTATGAATATAACATAATGTAACTATAAACACATTGAGATCAATTTTATCTTATTTAATTAATACTTACACTAAAATTATCTACACGTACAGAGTCAAAGTGTGGATTACTGAACAGCACAATAGTTGAATTTTCTAACAACTTTTCTAAAATTTTAAAACAAATAACAGATAACAACTTGATAACATAATTTTTTTCTTACCATCATGTTCGGAAAATGTAAGGTTAATGCCCATCATAAGTTCTTCAGATTCCGTATAAATAAATGGTTCAATTTTCAGATCTTTAAAGACAGTGTGATTACATCCATCTTCATTGCTGTTAGCCTAAAACAGAAAGTCAATTAAATTTTGAGCATTTAATAACTTTATAGTTAAAAAAGGCTCATAAAATTGAAATTATGAAAACAACAATATTTTAAATATATAAAATTGTGCCATAAGAGTTTATATATACAGTGTGGTCCATTTAAGAAGGGAACTCCTAACTTAATTTGACTTTTTCCTGTACTATAGTCCCTGACGTTCAATACTACAGAAACATTCAGTTCCACGTAATGTATTTGTTCGTGGAAGCTAGTGTTATTTAATAGAATCTGTTGCAGAGGTGTTTCCATCTTAAAAGTATAAATATACACACATATTTATCTCCATTTTTTATATCCTGATTCTATTTGTAAGCCTTAAATAAATAAATATATAAAACTAACTTACCATTTGTAAACAAATTGAAAATAAACAAATTTTACTTAAAATTTTCATAATTTATGGATAAATTCAAGTGCATATTTTTTTAGGAAATCATTCTCAAATACCTAAATTGCACACTTCAGCACACATACTAAAATCGTTACATCCAAACACACGGTAATGATTCCAAATAGCATACTGATAGGCATATAGAAAATAAATAATACTAATCCGTTGGATCAAGTTTATCTCAAATTGATTCCCCAATAAAAACTACTGATATAATCTTTATTGCCGTGTGATAGTTTATTCGGTTTAATAATTCTATGAGTATTGGAAAACAATATACATATATACAGTGATAAAAGTACAGAAAAAATGCAAATTAAACCAATGTTTTCAATAAGTTTTGAAAGGACTATTTATTTTTAACTACTTTTATGTTCCTGGTGTACAAAAATTAAAAAAATTTTTCAAATTCCTTCAATAAAAAAATAAAATAATTGATTTATATTAGTTATTAAAATTTTATTCATAGTTTCACGTAGATAACACCAAAGATTTGGATTAGATATATTAATTGGAAATAAATTACAGATTACTAGCAAATAATACATATACAACATTTATCTAACTGATTATTTTTTATCAACATGATTCGATAAAATAATTTAAAAAATATTCCAAAGTAAATTAAAAAAAATATTTATTAAAAAAATATTTTACAAAATATAACGTAGTTTCCGATTTCGTTTAATAAATTAACAGTCTATGACATTAATAAACTAACAATTTAATCTAACGTAACGTTGCTTCCAGTTATTGGAGGAAACGTGTATTCGGAGGTGACCCTGTTTAAATTATAAATATTTTTATCCGTACACAAACTGTGACAGATTTGATTAAACGTAGGTCTGTCGTCAGGATTCACCGCCCAACATTCGGACATCAACTTGAAAACATCATCCGAACAGATTTCGGGACGTTTCAACCTCACACCGTCCTCGAGACTTTGTATGAAACTTACGTCGGGTATTTCTTGATAAGGAAATGCCCCTAAAATGTACCTTTTAGAAAAAAACTAATCAAATGTCACCCTCAGTAACCAACCCAGAGTTCCAATTTCCCACAAGACCACTCCGTACGACCATACGTCGCTCTTGTGGCTGTACACGTTGCTTTTTATCGATTCGATTGACATCCATCTCATTGGTAGAAATTTTACTTTGGCAGACACATAAACCCCCACCCTCGATAAACCGAAGTCGCATATTTTGAGGGTCCTGTCGACCGTCATTAAAATGTTTCGGGCAGCAAGGTCTCTAAGATTGGATAACTTATAAAGATTATTTGTGTTTTTAGATTTGTTGTCAGTACCTATGAACCACACCTATTTTTTCCAGGTACTCCATCCCCCTCGCTATCTGAAGGGCGAAATCGTGCAGCT
Organism: Aethina tumida; assembly: GCF_024364675.1. Lineage (NCBI taxonomy): Eukaryota > Metazoa > Arthropoda > Insecta > Coleoptera > Nitidulidae > Aethina > Aethina tumida. Next base: position 27,579,458 of record NC_065439.1, read on the forward strand.
CTCTTTCATTTAGGTCTGGTTTGACTGGATCAGGAGTGTGCAAGATATCTATAATTTAATTTAATTTAATTTAATTAAAAACAACTACTTTTTTAATGTGTTTTTTACATGAAACCACAGTTGTGGGACTAGCTTCGCTTGAAGTTACGTCTTCTCTCCTGTTCGGAGTTAATAAAGGACACAGACTTGCATCACCTGGACTGTGCAATTCAGGTGTGCCATTAGAGAAGCTAAAATGTTCATGAAATTATTCAAAATGCATTCAATGCAACTAACTAAGTAGTATTTAACTTACTCAACATCAATTTACAAGACATGAAAATTAATTTAATTTTTTGGAATTGTATTAACTGGCAAACCACTTACTTACTTTAAAACATTTGACACTTCCATGTCGCTGTAACAAGAAAATATTTAAGAATCTACTTATTTAAAAATAGTAAAAAATAGCTTACGGTCGAAAAAACACTTGTCCCTTCCGTCTTAGTTCCCATTCTCTCCTCAATTTTTCAAGATAAGCTTTTAGAGTGCCGCCTGATATAAATTCCAAAACAATCAAATTGGGCTCGGTCTTTGTACAGCAACCGTAAAATTTTACAATGTTCTCTTGACCACCCTCATCTTTGATTTTCTTCATCAGTTCGATCTCTTTCAAAAAATCATTGAGCAGCTCATTAGTGACCTCGTCTGTAAATATTTTAACATAAATATTACTATTATTAACATGACTCTTGTAACACCTTTGATTTGCTTAATGGCTACGGTAAATGTCTCTTTTTCCTTTATGGGACTGAATGTTCCTTTGAAAACTTTACCAAACTGACCACTGCCAACTTGACCATCTATGTGAAGCAACCTCCTGTCTATTTCATGTGGCATCTCAATCTTAAAACAATTGTGATATTCATGAGGCATTAAAAAATATATATATATTTTACCTCCAGTGGCAAATATAATGGATTGGGCAAGAGTTTTGCGTTCAGTTTAATTTTTTCAGGTGATGGGTCTTCAAATTGATTATTATTAAATGAAATGCAACTTTTAGTATATGTTAATATGCGATTTCTCACATTATAAATTATAACTAGAAAACATAACAGTAATAATCCTATAATAACAGCAACTTTTGTTACGACAGCTTGAGATTCTAATTCGTCTTCTAATTTGTAATCAATTTCACTGAAATAGATGCACGTCTCCATTGGTTTGTACTTCATTCCGATAGTATAAGTTTTATTACGAATTAATTCCATTTCTATATGATTTTTCGTGTGTCGGGGTATTATATCATTTGTATGACCTTTTGTGTGATCTTTTACTCTAGAAGTATATTTTTTAATTGTTATCTAATATTGATTAATAATGAATGATTTGAAGAAATTACCTATATTTATAAGATATTAACTCGCCTTTGGTTTGATGCATCTTATCCCATGTGATAACATACCAATTGGGTTTTTGTTTTTCTGGTTCAATGTGAACGTTTTTGAATGGAGTCTCAGGACTGCAACAACTGTACTCGACACAATCTAAAAATAACGTCGGGACAAACTTGAAACTTCCCTAAACTTACTCTTACCAGGTATTTGAAAATATGTCGAATAACAAAAATCATTGGTATTGTCATCGAAGATCTCTAATGAATAATTACAATTGTGACGAAGTTTTAAATTGGAGTTTTCATTTAATTCTAGATGATATGGGGACTGAAATGAATTTCGTGAAAGTTTAATTCGAATATCAAAAAGGACGTATTTTCCTCACCGAAAAAATTTCAGGATAAAAATTATCCCAGTTATCAACTATACATAAATCTGTTATTTTTATTTTTACATTTTTTATGGGCGTTGTGTCTAAAAATTAAAAATTAATGCCTGTTTAGAAATTTATTATTAATCTCTAAATGTTATTTACATTCTGTTTGTTTCAAGTAAATGTAATGTAAATATTTCTATGTATATTTACAAGAACAACCATTATTTACATATTTATTACATTTTTCATTTGGTTCTCTGTAGCAATAACTTGAAATGAATGAAACCAAATTACCATTAAATATAAGATTGATTCCGATTGATTTTGTGTTATAAATGAATGGCTCAATTTGCAGTTCCTTAAAATATGAATTATTCCTACCTAAAAATGAATCCTAATGACATAATTAAAAAAAATGTAATATCGTACATACACCCTTCTGAGGCGTGAATCTGAAAAAAATGTATTTAATTATTTAAGGAACTTGTATACTCTTAGTAAAAATAACTGTATTTAAAATAAATCTTCTACAAATACTTCTAAATATTATGCTAAACTGAATAGAAAATAGAAACCAATGGATGTCAATAAGTGATATAATAAATATTATTAAATTTAAGTATCATGTTAATGTGTTCATGTAACTAATTATTTTTACATTTGATTATCAATTAATAAGTTAACCAGTTAAATCCGTTAAAAATGTTTATTATCAAAAGTCCATGAAATTTTCGTGTTGAGTTATAAACATTGTCTGTAAAACTTTGAATAAACTATTAAATAAATAAATAAATCTGTTATTTATGATTAACCTTGACCATATTATTCACCACAATATCCTTGTTTTCAACAGAACCTATTCGAAAATTTTATAAGTAAAATGGAAATGAATCTTACCGTTTGAACGTGTAGAATGCATAGTATAAACAGCTGAATATTTGCACAACTAAAACATCCGAAGTGTCTTCCTTTAATCTTCATTGTTTACAGCAATTCCTGAAACCATAACACACGTTTTAAATCGCCAATTCAAATTAACAATTTTTAATTTTCTTGATGTTGATCTTGAAACTAACAACGTGCGAGAATAGAAACTTGAATGATTTTAGTTGATTAATTTAGTCTGTAATCTAAAGTTTATACCATATTTCTTCGGTGTTATATATTACTTTTAATTAATTGTTTTTTTTTTTAACTCGACGATGAAATAGCCAATTTTACTTCGAATCAACAGATATCAACACCTAAGGTGGTAGACAAAATTCAAAACACGATTCCAGTTCATTTGAATTAATTGACACAAAATAATTTAGAAGTTGTTATTGAGAGCCGGCGCTCTACATTTAAGTTGCACTTAACCTTTTCACCCGGGCAAAGTAAAATACTTTCTTGGTCAAATCCTATTAAAATACATATCGACTGATGTACGTTAAAGAATTCGTGATGCACTAATTGGCATTGACAAACGAAGTTCAGGGGGGGACATCCCCTAAGAAAGTTATTTTATTACAATTTTAATATTTTATTGAATGTTTTGGTATGTAATGTGACAAATATATCGAGTGAATTGTTGAGTTTTTATCTTTTATTTACACAATATTGAAAAACATATTCGACGCACTTACATATCAATAGTTATCTCCAATTGTAAATACCCACTGATTTGTCATTACGATGCTATATTTCGCAAATTCAATTTACAAATGAAGAAATATAACATTTTGTTGATTGTTAACAACATTAAAAGACCTATTATATTAAATGAGGTAATAATAAATATGCTGGAGACCTTGCTTATATTTTATTTATTATTATAAACCATATATACATATATTTATCATATAATATTTACAAATAACTTATTTATTTATATTATATAAAATTTATATACACAAAAGTAATAATTTTATAATAAATTATTATTTATAATTAACACCAATAAGAAATAACTGTAATTTCAATTCAATATAATAGTCTCGATCAAAATACCACCTGGATTTAACGGAAATTTAGTACTGTAATTCAAACAAATCAATCATATATCAAATAATAAATATATTTCGCATACTTCAACAAATATAGATAACTATTTGATTACCCAAATTAAATTTTGAAAATAACAAAATTAAAATAATATCACGTTGATCTAGGTGTTCCTAATATTTATAATAATTTTTAAATTACACCTGATCAATATCAACTTCCCCAAGAATAATTAGACAAAGTATTTTTAAAGGGGTTGCTAATGAGAATATTTTGTTTGAAAATGAAAGTGATAAAGATGCTTTAAATGTATGTCATTAAGGAAAGTAGAGTGGTTCATACTTTCTTACACTTAGATCTAATAATGTTTATGGTTTTCTTTCGACTGTTTATTATTTTATTTTATTTATTGCTGATGAAAATACTTTTTTACAGTCATAACAAATTTAAAGTTATGGTAGAGTCAAACTCATTTTTAGGTATAATATATTTAAATATTTATTATTGAATTTATAAGCGTTCTATCATATAAATAAACTTCAGAATATGTAATTTCAATTAAATACCATTACTATTCGTTAAATCATCTACAAATAATTGAGTTACCACTGTAAAAATGTTAGTACACGAAGTGAAAACATTACTAACTTTAACTTTACTTTTATGTGAATAATTGACTTAGAAGTAATTATCAATAAAATGATCATATCAATATGTGTATTATTGTAGGCATTTATGTATGTTTCATTTTTATATTGGATAGGTTTATTAAATAATTTTGAATAAAACACACAAGAATTATACTTAATATTTAATCAAACATATTATTCTTTTTTATAAATATCTGATTCAAAATTAGTGGTGTAAGTGAGATTAGATGTAAAATTTAATACAAATAATTAATTTATTTTTAATATTTTCTGTTTCCTTAGAAGTTCAATAAATTAAAAAATAATAATAAATAAAAAGATTTCATGATAAACAGTTCATATAAATAACTTCCGTTGAGGTAATAGATAAATTTAAATGTACCAATAATCTCTTTTGTATTTTGTTTTAATGCACATGCTTAGATATTTTAAATTTAAAACATCACAAAATTTTGCTGCATCTTAACACAAAACACACAGTGTATATGTTACCAATTAATCCCATCACAATAACAATTTAATAGCGAAAATTAAACGTACCAACTTCAAATTGAATTTAGTCTATACTTCACTAATTAATAAACACACACAATAATTGTGTTCACGAGACATTTAAATTTCCGGACGGTCGCCCGCACAAAATTTTTATAAGGTTGTCTGGAAACTAGAGTCTGGAAACACCATTGAGACATGCACGGTGCGGCAGCGCAATGACGCCCGCGTCACTCGTAGGCATCTGTCGTCTATCTACCTAGAGAAAATTTCACAATTCGACTAAATAGAACTATCCATATAATAGGGCAAATATTTACAAATCAAGTGGGTTTGCGATATGGAGACATTTTTAGATAGGATCTAATTAATATTGAACGGTATTGACTCCGACACTAGAAGTAAAAGAGTACAAACTATTATCAGATTTATTGATATAAAAACTGTTTTAATTACATTATAAATACAGTGTCGTCTGATCAGGCCGCTAGATAAAGATAAATGTCCTATTACTCGTTTTAATAAAGAAATTTCTGTTAATCAAAAACATATTCCTCATAAAAATATAATCATAATCATAATAACGGTAAAATTTATTTGATTGAAAAGCGTTTTTTCATAAAGACTCTGTTTGCCTTGAATAAAAGAATATTAATAAATAATGGAAACATTAGAATACCTTTTAGGGCAAATCAAAAGAGCAAACTTTTATTTATTATTTTATGAACCATTTCTTTGACAAACATGATTTTTATAAATAATAATTTCAAATAAAATGAGTTCTTTCTTGTAAGATTTGATGTTTGGGATTTATTTTATACTGAAATCCGCCTTTTACTACTTAGAATTGTATTTAATGATGCTCGTTGTACTTTGTATTGATATTCATTTATATTTTATGCCAAACACATTTAAATAAAGTACAGGGTGTTCTAAATTGGTTGTTTTTACATATTATAATAATTTTCGGACAAGATAGGAACAATTAGAATAAAATCTCCAGTGCTAAATGTTTTTAAAGAACAATATTAAATATTCGAAATTTACTAGCTAAAGATAATTTAATAGAACAACAATTATATATCCTTTAGGACTCTTTAGAGTCTTATTTGATTTCTTTGGGTGAAAAAGAAGTAAACACTTTTTTAATCATGAGCAGTGATTGAATTAATGCGACCAAGATGTCCCAAGTATTATTTGTTGTTTAATTATATATTCTCCAATTTTTTTATTATTTTATTTGTTTGAAATTTCTTGTGTATATTTGTATATTAAAAATAACTGACATTATAAACCAGATATCACGTCTCTAATTATAAAGCCGATTTGTATATTTAAAAAAAATATATTTTAATAAAACACGTCATATTTGGGGGATTCTCATTAGATTATCAGCATTGTTTTTTTAATAGTGAGGTTCCAATTATATTATTTTAAAAATAATAACTCTTTAAAAATCAAATTTTTCGAACTCTATTATAAATTTATGTTTTATATGTTAATTATATTTTTAATCGATATAATATAGCAATATTGATTTACTTTTTTTATACTGATTAGTCGTATAATCTATGTGTGTAAGGTAAATAGTTCAAAACATGTTTTCTTATTTTGATGATCATATATGTCCTTGAAAATGTATGTAGATATGTTTTTTCAAATATTTTTTTAATAAAGGCTAGATATCAAAAAATTAGTAAAATCATAAGACATATAGGCAACTAGGATTACATTAATAGTCATATTTTATCAATACTCATTGTCAATTAATTTGATATTAATTTTAAAAATATCGTTTTTAATAAATATTAACTCATTTTACTGTAATCAACAACATTAAACAAATAAACAATTCAAAATTAAGTAACCGGTGAAATGTCAAAATGTGCACCATAGTAGCGCAATCAGCTGTTCGAAACTTGCGTCTATCACTCAGCAGAGCATTTTCGGTTACAGCTACATTAAAAAAAATGACGACTGAAACCGATATTCCCACTTGGAAGAAATATGCTGAAACTAACACGCTTCAAAAAAAGATCGACGTCTTATCCAACATAAGCATTGACAACTCGAAAAATGCCAGCTTAAGCGAGAAAATTTCCATCTTTTGCGGCGATATCACATCTCTTAAAGTACGTATCAAATCAATCTGGTATTGTACGCACTGTTTGTGCTGGTCCGACTTATTAACTTGACGGTGTCAACTTAGCAAACAACGTTGAGTAAATCATGTGTAACAATTTGTTGTTATTAGATCGACGCCATCGTAAATGCAGCGAATTCATCCCTTAGAGGAGGAGGGGGAGTTGACGGGGCCATTCACAGAAGGGCCGGACCGAAACTTCTAGAGGAATGCATCACATTGGGTGGCTGCCCACCAGGAGAGGCCAAAATAACCAAAGGCTACAATCTCCCTGCTAAGCGTAAGTACAACACTAATTTTTATAAATTTTACTATTTTAAATTATTGTTTCAGACGTGATCCACACAGTAGGACCAAGAGGCGAGAAGCCAGATACTTTGCGGAACTGCTACAAAAATAGTTTGGCCATAATGAAAGATAAGCAGTTGAAGACCATAGCCTTTCCTTGTATTGCAACTGGGATATATGGATACCCAAATTTGGCGGCTGCTCATGTTGCAGCTTCTGAAGTCCGGAAACATTTGGAATCTCATGCAGATGATGTTGATAGAATCATATTCTGTGTCTTTTTGGATGTCGATAAAGACTTTTATGAAGGGGTTCTGCAGTCATATTTTCCATTAAATTAATATTATCAGCTCTCAATTTTTGTTACTAAAATGTATGAATAAAGCATATTTCGTTTCTCAACATTTAAAGCATTTTATTAAATAAATTGCTTTTCTTCTAGTTATTATTTCTAGTTTACTAAAGGCAAGTACATAAAGGATGGAGAAATTTTATCATTTTATTTTGAATTGTTCTAATTGTTTTAGATATTTATTTATAAAGAAATTTAGCAATTATATTTTCCTTTAAATTAAAATTATCAGCTTGAAATATTTGTTACTAAAATGTATTCATTTTTTAGTTGTTAAATTTATTTGACTGAGTTCTAAATTTTTTTTAGACATTTATTTATAAAGAAATTTTGCAGTTATATTTTTCTTTAATTAAAATTATTAGCTTTAAATATTTGTTACTAAAAAGTATAAATAAAGTGTATTCCTTTTTTTAGTTGTGAATATTTACTATAAATCAGCACCCACATTTTCTGAAATATTGTCTGCCACAATTTTTAATTCTCTTTTGTGTGTTTATACATGAAAAAACATTTTGCTATAAAAAGTACAGATGCAAAAAAGACATTGTTCAGATGAACTATAATAACTATTTAAATAAATACCAGAACTTTAATATTAAATAAGTGCACTGGCAGTGATAATTATTAGATATTGTGCTGGGAAAGCTTTGTTCTTTTACATTATTTTCCAATCAATAATATAAATATTAAAGATAAGAAAGTTCTGTCTTTTGGAGCTCATAAGTAAAATTAAGCATATCAAATCTTTTTTATTAAATTACCTTGTACAAACTCTGAAAAGAACATAGATTAATAAATAATTATAAACTGTTTAATACTAATTTTTGGCTCCACTCATTGACCTTTCTATATTTGCAGATATCTAAACATTTTACTGATATTTCAGTTGATTAGAAGATTATTATTAGCCACTTGAAATAATAATTTGTTGTGAGAATTTGTTATATTCTTGATTAATTCAATAATTATTGTATAGTAATAAATGAGATATATTTCAAAGACTTTGTCATATATAAACAATTCATTTTAAGTTTAGCTGAAAATAAAATTTAAAATACACTGTATGTAAATACACACAGTAAATAAATTAGAATAAAAACAACGCATGTTCAAATCTTAACGTATAGATGAGTTAAAATAGAATATAGAATTTATATTCACATATTCTAATATTTTCTAATCAGAATTTTTTCGAGAAAAATATTCTCCATAATTTACACACGCTTTTGTCCACCCTGCCTGAAATATGAAAATATTAATTTTTAAATGAGAAAAAAAATTCTGTTACCTTATATACACTGCACGTATTATTTTATTTCATTTAAAATTAAATTGTTTTTATTGTGTATTAATTATGTACTTATATTTTCCTAATTATAAAATTAGTAAATACTTTTTTCACCACTCGTATAGATATAGGTCGTAAAACCCAAAAAATGGGTGTAACTAAAAAACGGAAACGCAAAATTTAAAATTAAAAAGTCGAATCGTTTGAAAATGTAAACACCTAGAAAATTAAATATGGTGGCTAATGTTCATTATCAATAAAATACACCTGACCAAACTATTCATCTTCAACGAAATCAAAGTAAGTAGTGCAAGCCAGAAAAACGAAATGCGCTCGTCGCAATTAATTTTTTGGCCACGAAATCCGGCCGAAAGTGTCGTGTTCGGTTCGGCGTCCGACAAAAATAGCGAATTTCATGAAAATCGAGATCCATTTTAGATGTAGGCACATTTTATTTCAGATACATATTTTACAATAAATTACGGAACATCCGCGCCGTACGTGCAACGGGTGCGACAAGGAGGCGCGTCGGACCTCTCCGTCCGATTTAAAAATCCAACGCAGGGCGCATGTGCAGTGATGACGTTGTACGACGGTGGGGAGATAAAAGAGAGTAAGGGAAAGAACAACTACACCGTAAAGAAAAGCGGTGCATAGTTTTTGTGTCAAGTGGTGTTTTAATAAATAAAAATCAGTGAAAAATCGACGAAAAATCGTTCACGAGCGTCCAGCGGTAGTGTCAGGATGGCGTCCGACGAAGAAGTGGACGAATCTTTTGCCGGTAAGTTTGTTTTGTTTGGATATGCATAGGTGATTGAAGAGTAAGCCGCTTCCTAACTCGTGTTTACTTTTTAATTCGCCGTTTAATAGCTGCGAAGTGATTAGATGCCGTGTTTCGGGTACGTTGCGTCTAGTGTTGGTGGTGTTTGCGTGTACGAGGCGGAAATACGCGCAAGATGAATAATTATAACCTGGTAATCAGTTATATTAGGAGCGGGGTGCGGGGAGGCAGTTTTCATTATTTTTGTGACAGCGCGCGGGCATATCCTGACCCTTAACAAAATGGAGGACATCAAACAAAGAGATTGGCAGATTGCAAATTATATAATTGTTTGTTGATAGTGAATTCGGTCGTTCAGGGTTAGAAAATTCGTATTTTCCCTCCAAAATACCGACACGATGACACTGACCACTGTCCACATGGCCGGCACATGAGTTTATTGTATGTCGCTTTTTAGGGGAGGAGGACGTCGCCGACGAGGGCACCAACGATCAAATTGATAACGACCAGGAGTCCGACGAGGCGGCCCCAAAAGGCGGAGTAAGCATATTTCTTTCATTCCCATTTTGTGGCTTCATTTATTCAACGCAACAAATATTCAAATAAACTGAAATTAATTGATTATTTTTATGGAGGGTTGCACAAGGAAATCAATATATCTTGATTAATTACTGAAATTCTATAATTTAACAAGTAGTTTGTATGGAATATATGAACATTTGTTTAATCGATCAATATAGTTATACAAATCCAATGTATATTAGCAAGTTAAAATCAATATTATATTTTAAATAAAATATAATCAATTAAATAAATAAGGTGTGGTGAATAAAAACATAGTTTAAGAACAGGCTCTTAAAATGTAAGAGCAGAATTACAAAAAATTGTGCTTTATGAACATAATTTAATATTAATAACATCACATAATCAGCCTGTTAGTTAATATATTAATATATAGTATGGTTCATCTGAGGCACTTTCATAAAATTTGTATATCACTTTTTTCAATTGTAAAACATAAAAGTATTTATGTATGGACAAAATAGAAAATTAAGCTACACCACTGATTTAAGCACTCCCTAAAATTGTTATATACTAATTTTCATAAAAAAAAATATTAGCATACTTATGATATGATTGAAAAATGTGCTATTTTTGATAATATAAGGTATTATATTTAGACTACTTGATCAAAAAAATAAATTCATAAGAATATATTTCTAATTTTTCCACTTAAATGTGAATATGCACAATTTTTTTTTATGAAATGTGGTATATACAGATTACTAGGGTAGTTAATCCAGTGGTGTAGTTGTGAACAGGCAATAACAATTTTAACCTTTTAAAATATTGTAGATATCATAGTACCATTAAATAAAAATATATTAATTGTAAATAAATCTTAATTCAATATTTTTAGAAAACCACTTGATTTTTATTTTCTTCAAAAACAAAAAACAACTCTGTATAGTAAAACACTATAAATAGGCTTTAATTAGTTATTTTATTTTTTTCCTAACAATTAGTGTCAAGTATGACAGAATTAACCTGCCATTTTGTTACTTAAATTCTTATATTTTCTTATTTTTTTGTGATGGTGAGTATTTTTGGTAAATATTATTACATTACACCTACACAAATTTTACTATTATTTTTTTTTTCATTATGTTTGATTAATTAATTTAGTTTTTGTTAAATACTGTTAAATCATAGTACCCCAGAAAACCATTTTTATTAATGTAGATGTGTCATTAATAAGAACATATTTATAATCATATCTTAAATAATATTATTTTTTTAAGAATATGTTAACAACTCTCTTTAATGAAGTTGTATGATATCTAAACACTTAAATATTATTAATATTTTAATTATTTATAATTTTTTAATTGTTTTAAATAGTTTAATTATTTTATCATATTACTTTATCTCATGTAGTAGTAGATAACTAATATTTTTACAGTTTGTAAATAACCACCACTAAATCTATTATTTAGAATCATTTATTATGCACGTCAAACAAAAAATAATAATTCATAAATAACATTTGAAGACAATATAATTTAAAATAGAAATTCTTTATCTAATTTAAATATTTATTTTGGGTTTCAGCTTACATTACACATTCTATTACTCCCAATATATAAACGGAGAATTAATTAAGTTTAAAATAAATTTAGATTAGAAATAAAATCTTGAACAATACATGACGCTAATTTACATAAAATTTATACAATAACTAAACATTACTTGCCTTCTATCAGGAAGAAGATGACGATTATGAACCAGAAGACGGCCGTAAGAAAAAGAAGGGGAAGAAACGGAAAGCAAGAGGCGAGGAAAAGAAGGGGAAGAAAAAGAAAAAGAAACGAAAAAATGACAGTGGAGACGTACGTTTACATTAATTACTAATACCACGGTGTTATTATACGATTATTATTTGTTATTAGGAAAGTGATTATGGCGACGATGATGCTGCCGACTCGGATTACGGAAGCAAGAGAGGTAGAAAGTCTAGAGGACCGAAACATTCGGCTCCTTCTACCCCGGCTCCGGAAACCTCGTCAGGCGGCGGTGGTGGTGGATGTAAGTATATTTTTTATTAACAAACACGAGTAATAAATCGTTAATTTTTATTTAGCCGGCATGCCGACAATTGAAGAAGTTTGCTCCACCTTCGGACTCAGTGACGTCGACATAGAGTACACCGAGACGGAATTCCAAAATCTCACGTCGTACAAGCTCTTCCAACAGCACGTTCGACCTCTGCTAGCCAAGGAAAACCCTAAAATACCCATGTCCAAGCTTATGATGTTGGTGGCGGCCAAGTGGCGCGAGTTCTCCAACATTAACCCCAATCTGCAATCTGAAGGTCAAGAACAACCAAGCACTCCAGCACCTGAAGAGTATACCAAAAGGACTAGAACACCAAGGGAAAAGGAGAAAATCGATTCCGAAGCTTATGAGGATGAAGACGAGGAAGACGATGAGGATGAGGGCAAAAAGAAAAAGAGGAGTTCGAGGCAAAAGAAGGCGGCCAAAAAGTCAAGCAAGGTGCCCACACTTAAGATCAAGCTGGGCAAGAGGAAACGAGGCAGTTCGGTTAGTAATTTGAGTCCTAATGATATTTTATTAGACTAACATTGTATTTATCATAGGATGAAGATGGCGAGGCCAGTGCCAACGGATCCGATAGAGATTCGGATGCGGAATTCGAACAGATGTTGCAGGACGCCGAAGAGCCCAGCAGTTCCAAGGCGTCCAGTGGAGAGCCGGCACAACCGACTGAACCCCAGGAGGAAACTCCGCAACCCCGTCGGAAAGCCAAAACGAAAATCGGCAATAAGAGCAAGAAAAAGAAGCGTAGCAAACCAAAGGAAGAAGAGAACTATGAGGTAGTCCCACAGTTTACTTTTATTTGATTAGTTTACTCATTAATTTTGTTTATAGCACCAAGATTACTGTGAGGTGTGTCAGCAAGGCGGCGAAATTATTCTTTGCGATACTTGCCCACGTGCTTACCATTTGGTTTGCTTGGAACCCGAACTTGAAGAGGCTCCTGAAGGGAAATGGAGTTGTCCCCATTGCGAAAGTGAAGGTAACAAGACTTAAATGATTTTTAGTTTGAACGTTTTCTAATCATAATCAAATAAAATATAGGACCCGCTGAACAAGACGACGATGAACATCAAGAATTCTGCCGAGTTTGTAAAGACGGTGGAGAATTATTGTGTTGTGATTCGTGCCCTAACGCATACCACACTCATTGCTTGAATCCACCCCTGTCTGAAATTCCGGACGGCGACTGGAAATGTCCAAGGTGTAGTTGTCCACCTCTGGTTGGCAAAGTAATGAAAATCCTTACTTGGAGATGGACCTATGAACCAGTAAGTGTCCCCAACTCCTCAACTAGCGTTGTTATTTAATCACTGACATTTTAGATTGATGAAAATGCGGTCACCGCCACCGGTAAGAAGCCCAAGGCTAAACGGCATAGGGAATTCCTCATCAAATGGCATGAGAAGTCATACTGGAATTGCAGTTGGATCAGCGAAATTCAGCTGGATGTCCACCATCCGCTTATGTTCAGATATTATACCAGAAAATACGACATGGAAGAGCCTCCGAAACCGGAGGAGCCGTTGGAAGAAACCGACGCAAGAGTAACTAGGCTCATGAAGATGGGTGGTAAGAAAGATGAAGAAATGGAAGAAAAATTCTACCGTTACGGCATCAAACCTGAATGGTTGATCGTACATCGCGTGATCAATCACAGAACGATGAGGGACGGCAGGACGTTGTATTTGGTTAAGTGGAGGGAATTGCCCTATGACCAAGCCACGTGGGAGGAAGAGTCGGACGAAATTCCTGGACTCAAGAGCGCCATTGAATACTATCTAGTAAGTTTTTTAACAAAATGTCATGGAAACAAAATTTTATTGACGTATTGTTTATAGGATTTAAGGTCAGCTTGCTTAAATCAAGGCAAAAAGAAAGGCAAAGGCAGGAAGAGCAAGTCTAAGGAGGTGGACGACGACGACCGCTCTTCGTAAGTATTATATAATAAATCTTTTAACAAATTTATTTAAAAAATGTCAGTATATCTTCATAAAACGTCGAAACGATTGATATTAACTGAGAAGTTGATATAACATTAGGAATTAATTCTCTTTTATGTCAATGGAATTAATCTTAATTATAAACAATTTCAGTGGGTCATTACAAACTCGCCGTTACACACCGCCCCCCGATAAGCCCACAACTGATCTCAAGCGCAAATATGAAAAACAACCCCACTACTTGGACGAATGCGGTATGCAACTACATGAATACCAATTGGAGGGTCTAAACTGGCTGCGTTACTCATGGGGTAACGGAACAGACACAATTTTGGCTGACGAGATGGGTCTTGGCAAGACCATTCAAACGATTACTTTCTTATATTCACTCTATAAGGAGGGTCATTGTAAAGGACCCTTCTTGGTGTCTGTACCTCTTTCTACCATCATCAATTGGGAGAGAGAATTTGAAACTTGGGCTCCAGACTTTTATGTAATCACGTATGTTGGAGATAAAGATAACAGGGCTGTTATTCGCGAAAACGAACTTAGTTTCGAAGAGAGTGCCAACAAAGGCGGAAAAGCTGCAAAAATAAAGGGAAACAACATTAAGTTCAACGTTCTTCTAACCAGTTATGAATTGATCTCAATAGATATAGCTTGTTTAGGCTCAATTGACTGGGCCGTATTGGTGGTCGATGAGGCTCATCGTTTAAAGAGCAACCAATCCAAATTTTTCAGGCTCTTAAATAGTTACAGCATCGCCTATAAACTTCTGCTTACTGGTACCCCATTACAAAACAACTTGGAAGAATTGTTCCATCTGTTGAATTTCTTGAATGGAGAAAAATTCAAGGATTTGTCAGCTTTCCAAAATGAATTTGCTGATATATCGAAAGAAGATCAGGTTAAGAAATTGCACGAACTCCTCGGACCACACATGTTGCGTCGGTTGAAAGCTGACGTACTCAAAAGTATGCCATCCAAGTCCGAGTTCATTGTTCGTGTCGAATTGTCTCCCATGCAGAAGAAATATTACAAATATATTCTCACTAGGAATTTCGAAGCTTTGAATCCCAAAGGCGGTGGCCAGTCCGTGTCTTTGTTGAACATTATGATGGATCTCAAAAAGTGCTGTAACCATCCTTACTTGTTCCCCGCTGCTGCTGAGGAAGCTCCTCTAGGTCCTCACGGCAACTATGACACACAAGCATTAACCAAAGCATCAGGCAAACTTGTCCTTTTATCGAAAATGTTGAAAAAGCTTCGAGATTCGGGCCACAGAGTCCTCATCTTTTCTCAGATGACAAAAATGTTGGATATTCTGGAAGATTATTTGGAAGGTGAAGGTTATAAATACGAAAGAATTGACGGTGCGATCACCGGTAGCTTAAGACAGGAGGCCATTGATAGATTCAATGCTCCTGGGGCACAACAATTTGTTTTCTTGTTGTCAACCAGAGCTGGTGGTCTCGGTATCAATTTGGCGACTGCTGATACTGTCATCATTTACGATTCAGATTGGAATCCTCACAACGACATTCAGGCGTTTTCAAGAGCTCACCGTATCGGTCAAGCCAATAAAGTAATGATTTACCGTTTCGTCACGAGAAACAGTGTCGAAGAACGAGTCACGCAAGTTGCGAAACGGAAAATGATGTTGACACATTTGGTTGTGCGACCTGGAATGGGCGGAAAGGGAGCCAATTTTACTAAACAAGAACTGGACGACATTCTCAGATTCGGTACTGAAGAATTGTTCAAGGAAGATGAAGGTAAAGAAGACGAGGCTATTCACTACGATGACAAAGCCATAGAGGACCTTCTCGATCGTACCAAAGAAGGTATTGAACAAAAAGAAAACTGGTCTAACGAATATTTGAGTTCATTCAAAGTTGCCAGTTATGTCACCAAAGAAGGGGAAGGCGAAGAAGAAGTTGATACAGAAATCATAAAACAAGAAGCCGAAAATACTGACCCAGCTTACTGGATCAAACTGCTTAGACATCACTATGAGCAGCAACAAGAAGATTTAGCTCGAACATTGGGTAAAGGCAAGCGTGTCAGGAAACAAGTGAACTATAACGACGGAGGAATGACGACAGATACTCGGGAAGATTCTACCTGGCAAGAGAACTTATCCGACTACCATTCCGAGTTTTCTGCTGGCTCGGATGAGGACAAAGAAGACGATGACTTCGATGAAAAGAATGAAGGTGGAGAACTTGGTCGAAGACGCGGTAGGAGGATCGAAGGAAGGAAAGACGAGAGAGATAGACCTTTGCCTCCACTTTTGGCACGTGTCGGTGGTAACATCGAAGTTCTGGGCTTCAACGCCAGACAGAGAAAGGCCTTCCTCAATGCTATTATGCGTTATGGAATGCCGCCACAAGATGCTTTCAACTCCCAGTGGTTGGTACGTGATCTCCGTGGCAAATCTGAAAAGAACTTCAAGGCATACGTATCTCTGTTCATGCGCCATTTATGCGAACCCGGTGCGGATAATGCTGAAACATTTGCTGACGGAGTTCCTAGGGAAGGCCTCAGTCGGCAGCATGTACTTACCCGTATCGGAGTTATGTCATTAATAAGGAAGAAGGTTCAAGAGTTCGAACACATTAATGGCGAATACAGTATGCCTGAGGTGATTAAGAAAAATATTATGGAACAAAATAAACCGCCCAGCTCTTCTACTACCGAAGCGGAAACTCCTAAGAGCGCTACCACAAGTACCAGCGCTACACCCGCCACAAGTGCAGCTCCCAGTCCAGCTCCAAATCAGACTGAACCTGCGGATAAAGAAAAGGAAACAGAGGAAGCTAAGGAGTCTGAAGTCAAAGAGGAGGACGGAAAGAAAAAGGAGAAAACTCCAGAAGAAAACAAAGAATCATCAGAGGAGAAGAAAGATGAATCTGCTGAGAGTAAACCCGAAGTAGAAGTCAAATCTGAGACCGCCGAAGAAGATAAGCCCAAGGAAAAGGAAGATGAAAAAGAACCAGCAGCAGTTGAGGTCAAGGAGGAAGTCAAAGAGGAAACAACCGAAGATAAGGAAGTAAAGAAGGAGGAAGAGGTTCAAGAAGAATCAAAGGAAGTCAAGAAAGAGGTGGAAGGCGAAAAAGAAGAGGAAAAGGCAAAGACTGACGTAAAGAAAGAGGGAGAAGAAGAAGTTGTCATTGTTGAAGAAGACAAAGAGAAGGTTAGTTGATCATTATTTTTTATTATAATTCAAATTACAAAATTTTATTTTTGTAGGATAAGAAGAAACCTTCAGATGTTGACATTGCTGAACTGAAGAAACGGTTTATGTTTAACATTGCTGATGGTGGATTCACAGAGTTGCACACTCTGTGGCTGAATGAAGAAAAGGCCGCTACACCTGGTCGTGAATACGAAATCTGGCACAGAAGACACGACTACTGGCTTTTGGCCGGAATCGTCACTCACGGCTACGGTAGATGGCAAGACATTCAAGCAGATGCAAGATTCGCCATCATCAACGAACCCTTCAAGATGGATGTCGGCAAAGGCAACTTCCTCGAAATTAAAAACAAATTCCTGGCCAGGCGTTTCAAAGTAAGTTTACTTATTTTGGAATATGGAGCAATATTAATATTTTTGAATTAGCTGTTGGAACAGGCACTGGTAATCGAGGAACAGCTACGTCGTGCCGCCTACCTTAACCTCACGCAAGATCCAAACCATCCCGCGATGTCATTGAACGCGCGCTTCGCCGAGGTTGAGTGTTTGGCCGAGTCGCATCAGCATCTCAGTAAGGAATCGCTGGCAGGTAACAAGCCTGCGAATGCGGTACTTCACAAGGTGCTCAATCAGCTCGAGGAGCTGCTCAGTGACATGAAATCGGACGTGTCACGATTGCCGGCCACCCTGGCAAGGATCCCGCCTGTGGCGCAACGGCTGCAGATGTCGGAAAGGAGCATATTGTCGCGGTTGGCGGCCACCAGCTCGAGCAACGCTCAGACGACTGGTAAATGTAATTGCATTTTTTGATTTAATTTCTGTTTGGTCATGTCTTATTTTTAATTATTTGCAATTGGAAAAGTAATTGGTGTAATACTAAATGCTGTTTTCTTGCAGCTCAAGTAATGAGCCAGTTCCCAGCTGGTTTCAATGCTGGAAATCTGCCAGGATTTGCAGCGGCAGCCGCAAACTTTGCAAACTTCAGGCCTCAGTATTCAGTACCAGGCCAACCACCAGCAGGTTTTCCATCATAGACGTGTAAGTTAATATTGTCGATTTGTATTTATTTATCTAATGTTTTTTTTCTTTTTAGAATTATCAGAATCAAACTCATTGTACACATAACCTTGCTCAGAAACGCCGGAATCAAATAAATGGCTATTGGTGTCCTAGTTAATTTACTATTATATTTTTAAGTATCTACAGTGTAGTTATATGATAAATTCGGCATTTATTTATTTTTATAATAATGCATTCATACATTCCCTGTTCCCACCTGTCATTAATATTTAGCATATAAAGTAAAAGATGGTGTTTTTTGTGTGTTCGTTTTTACATTTTGAGTTAATGTATTGTGATCAGCTGTGTGTTTAATTTTTTATTTTATATGCTTGGTGGGAACATGGGATGGAAATGTGTAGCAAAGTAGCAATAGCAAAATCTGTTAATACAAGTACATATAAGTGATGGTAGAATTTTTTTAACTAGTAATGTTTATCTGGAGCATTCCTAAAAACAATAAAATCTTGTAAAAATCTCATTATTTATTTTTGACCTGAGACATTGTTTTTTGTTTATTGTTTATTTATAAATAAAATTAGTAATTATGGGACAGTATCAAAAATTTTATGTTTTGATTTGTACCTTTTATATCCTAGAGTTTAAAAAATTATTTATAAATAATTACATAACATTTTTTGAAAATTAAAATACTAATAAATAATACATAAGTTTAAATAAAATGACGTAGGATTAAAAAACAAGTATATTTAAAACAACTATTAGTATCATCTGTTACATTTAACTTAAAAATATAATAATTTATTTGGAAATTTATTTACATTATTATACAAAGCTATGATAAAAAATTACAGTGTTCAACATTAATAAACTTTAGAGGTTACAAACTTTATAAGGACTTTAATAGATCGTTATACGGCATATCTGGTTTATCTTTAACTTTTTTGAAATTCTCAATGAACGTCTCTTTTTGTTTGTCATTCGTCAAATTCCTATAAAAATCTGATCCTGCGATGCATAACATCTTCCTGTCTTCGTATTCATAACGTCCTACCCGCGTTTGAATGTAGGGGAACACCGATCTTAACCATTGATTTGTGCTGGCGCTGATGAAGAAGCACGTCAAGCACCACGTCGCCAATCCAATGGAGAAAGATTGCGTAAAGTTGGACAAACTAAATACTACCCAGTCTTGAAGCAAAGAGAGCTGATCTCGTTCGATGGCGCTTCCAAATACCTTAAAATAATTAATGTTATACAACAACTTACAAACTAGTCTAATATTGTTCACCTCAAATACCACCCTACTTAGTAATTTAGGGTGTGGTTGTTGGGGCGACAAGAACTCGCCTATTACTTTTGTCAGTATGTCGGAAGGTGCGAAGAAGTCGTTCAAAATGTCTGGAAGCACCGAAGTTAATACTTTAACTTCAAAGTCGTAGCCTTTCTTCACTTTTTCGAACATGGCTGAAATTTTCTCTATGGTTTGGACCAAATGATCCGGACTCGTCTGGTTGTTTTCTAGTCTGGCATTTTCAAGGTGTTTCCAACAATCTAAAAGTCAAAGTTTATGTGCCTGATAATCTTATATAATCGTTAATGAGGACTACCTGTATACATATATGTTATTAACAGTTGAGTGCCTAAAAAGGCTTTGGAGTCGTTTTCCTGTTTCATATAATCTAAAGCTATTTTGAGGACTTGTTTCCCAATTTTGGCCATTATACTTTTCTTCACTATTATCAACCTTTCCAGTCCCTAAAAATTTGTGTTATAGATTATTTCAAAATTAAATTGGTGATTGTACCTTCACTATAGCACTGTTAATCGTACTATTTTTGTCTTTTAGAACCAAAAATGCGGTTTGTAATGTGTTCAAAACAAAATTAGTCTCCATGTGCATTTCATCAATATTTTCAATGAGGTAAAATGCTATGGACCATACCAAGAGAGTGTGATCTTGAGATTTTTTCAATGCACTAAAATAATTAAAAACAATTAAATATAATTTTTTTAATTGATTCAACAGTTCTCACCTATTAGTCGCGTTTAAATTGCTTTGGACGTATTCAACTACTAATGGTAGTATTAATTGCATTTCATCTGAAATCCCTCCTATACTTATATTATTTATTTTTAAACCTTCCAACAAATACAGAATACCCATTAGACAAGATACTCTAGTTGTAACAAAGAGGCTTTTAAGATACTGCACCAACATCTTCTTAATAGTTTCAAACACCTCTAAGTCCTAAAATACAGCATCAACAATGTGAATTTATATTGCTTAGATACTTACAGGCATAAGAATACTGGCTGATTTACACAGTCCCACAATGATATATTGATGTATTAATTCATCCTCGTTAGTGTGGGTCTTGGACAGTTCCAAAAACGTGTTCATCATCCACGAAAACTGAGATTTTTCAGTGAAAAGATCCGAAATTATTACGGTGGAACGCACGGCCTCGTACAACACCCTTATGTGTGACAGAACCTCTGCCTTCATTATTTGTGAGTAATAATCTAGCAAAAATTGAAGACAGGAAGTTAAGTCCAAGGAATGTTCTTCCAACATTTTGACACGACACTCGTAGGCATTTGTTGCCGGATCCAATTCACTGGACTCCTCTATGATGTTGGTGGCAACAAGAAAGTACCTTATGGACATTTGACCATAACCGTACCGTGTGGTCAATTTTTCAAAATTTTTATGGTCAAAAACGTTAACTAAATGTCTCCCTTCATAAACGTTGGTGCTTTCGTAAAATTTTTGTTGCATGCTATTGTGGATTTTTTTCAACTTCTTGACACTGGAATGTGATGCGTCAACAATAAAATTATTATAAATATGTTATAAATAAAACCTTGTGCTTTCATCAGATATCAAACTGTTTCGTGAAACATGCATCAATTCTGAATTTAAGGCGTTGGCCGGATTTGGAAAATATAAGCTTTTTAACAAAAGAGCGGTTATGGCTTTAATGGCCAAACTAGTACCATGTACAATGTCATTTACTTCGTCTGGTTCGCAGTTGTCCATTGGGTTACAAACGCTTAACAGGCACATCCAAGTTTCCTCAAATTGTTGACGAGAAGTCCAACCTAACAGCGTTATCCTGAAATTAATTATGAAAATCCAATTAAGACAATTTCTCTTAATTTTTAATAATGAATTACCTGAAAATGTATTCCTCAAGTATGTCTATTTCTTGTAATAGTTCTATAGGTAGAGGAGGCACCTGAGTGTTAAAGGTGCCAAACATTGTGGGTTCCCAACCCGTTTTCCACACCCTCGTGGGTATTAATACATAAGAGTTCACCACTGGCATCCTTGATAAAGACACTATAATATTTTTAATGTCGTCCAATAAAAATTTGGGAATATCAACATTGTTCTTCTTTATTTTATCCAACCAACTGACCAAGATATACAATTGATAACAAGCATGGCCGGCCGCACAAGACTCCATGTTTTCCAGAGACAACTTCAGACTGAATTTTGGCATCGATGGTAAAGGCTCTTTATTAATCAACAAGAAAGTTACCAGCTTGTAGACGCTATTAACGGCGGAACTTAACCATGTAATCTGACTTTCCAGCCCCAAAATTCCACTTAAATGGTTTTCTTTAAAAATCAGCATTGCACATTGGAGGGATGAGTGTATAACATTGATATTCAAACTGTTCCTTTGGGTGCTAAGTAAAAAGTTAATAGATTCAAGGGAAATTACCGCAAATTTAAGGATGTCTTCGTAAGAATTGTTAGGTATTGTTAACTTAGGAAACTTTAATACTGACGCAATATAAAATGACACAGAAGGAGTAATGGAATGTAGCTGTTTTGAAAAATCTTTGTTCTTAAACACCTCCGTCATTTGACTTGAATAAGTCACCTCAGACGACGTAGTCTCACGATCCACCGGATGATAAACCTAAAAAATTAAACTCCTAATTATATAACAACAACTGTGGTGACAAACTTACATGATGTGGCTTAGGTAATCGACTAATAATACCGGTAATATCTTTCAGTAAGCAGTCAGTGCTGGCTTTAAGTAAATCCGGCTCTTGCGACAATTTTTTAATGTTGAAATCTCTGAGACTGAGGAGGATGCAATCTTTTATGCACATTTTATTGAAATCGGCACTGGACATAAAGCTGAGCACCTCGGAATATTCTAGTTTATTCAGCAATTCAGCCGTCTCCATGCCAAGTCTCGATTCGCTGTATCTACCCTGAATTTGAGTCAGAAACCACTTCTTGTCCACGTTTAATTGTTTTATATCGGCCGGATTTACTACTCGGCGTTGATCAAATTCTATAGGACTTAGATCGTAGAATTGTGACGACAACTTGTTTAATAAGCTTACTAACGCCTCATGTCTAGAAAATAAATCGATAGGAAGGTGACAATGGGTAATCAAGTGTACTCACTTTTTGATTAAGCTTTTAGTTATTAGAAAGTTCTTAATTTCTACCAGTCTTTCTCTGGGTAACTGAGCATTGACCTCATCAACTCCCAAAGTTAATAAGACGTCGACTTTACGACTGGCTAGATAGACCACATTTCTAGAAATAATAACGTCCTGGTTTTTTAATAACCTCGTTATTAACAAATGTAACACTTTTCCATCTTGTGACGGATGGACACTTTTTATACACTTTAACAGAGTATGAGTGTACAAAGGCTACAAAATTTATATTGTTACATATGAAATTTTATATATTATATTACTTACATCATCAATTTCATGGCACAGTTTCGCCAATGCCTCAATTAACAATTCACTCGTTAGAGCTTTTCTATGAAGGGAGGTTATAAATTCAGAAACTGGACTTTCCTTATATAACTTCACGAGTAGTTGAACGTTATTTAATACACAATTCAGTTGACTAGTGTCTGATTGATTTTCAATCTAAAAGGTTTCTTATTAATATTTTAATTAAGGGGTTCATCTTTAACTTACCAAATAATCACAAAATACAATCACAGCACCAGTTTTGGCTATTTCCAGGTTTATGCAAATATTTTTGAATTCGCTGAAATAGATTGAGTATTCAGGTCAATAATTATTAAGCAGTATAAAACATTGTAACTTTATAGTTAAAGTACTTACGTCCTTTCTTCAGTACCCATAACCTTGGACCAAAACGTCGTATTCTTGTAGTTCCATAGAGTCAGAAGGTAACACCACTGAAACGTTAAAGTGGGATAAAACATCGAAATCTTCAAAAACGTTCGATTAATTTTTTCCAATTGATTCGTTTCTCCTTCAAATGGAATATTTTGGTTGATTATTTTTAAGGCCACATTCGTTATTTTACAGTGAGTTCCTAAATAACAATAAAAAATAGAGTAACAGATTTGAATTATCTAAATATATAGCTCACCAGATTGGAATATATGAAGACAATACATCAAAAAAGTAGAGAACTGTTCCACAAGAAAGGACTTTCCCTGATTCTTTACAAGTGCCAAGCATTCTTCTGAAGTTATCTCAATGACACGAAAAATGAACCGAATGAATATAACTTCAGGAGCCAAATGTTCAAAAATATCTGAGCAATTGGTAACGTTTAATGGATCAGCAACCATGACAACTTTCTCGAAAATACTACTCGGTGAGAAGTCACCTTTAAGTCGTGATATCTTAGAAATTAACTGGTCTTCTTTCAAAGTTGAAAGGACCAACAACAAAATAATGATCTTTGACAACCAACGATAGTACAAGTCATTATCACCCAGTGGGGGTTCTTGGAACAGCATCACAATAAAACTATCTACTGGTTTTAACGCGTTAGGATTTACTGCAAAGACGAACTTCCTCATCGAATTAAACGCCTTTGAATTATCCAACCTCAGTTTGTTCTGCTTTAACATAGGAAGCACGGCGTTCACTATCTGTTCCGACCATCTCTGCCACTTCTCCGGATCGTCGGCACAAAATTTACTGTCTTCCAAAATCAAAACCAACAAATCTATAACCTCATGGTACTCGGCTAGTTTCAGCAGTATCGCAAGCACCACTTCTCGTGTCGTTTCCAATTCTTTCATGTCGCTTGTGTTGGATTTGTTTCTGGTCAGGAATATGTCTTCAACAATTGGATGTAATGCAGGTATGCAGTGCGTAAGTGGCGGCTGGCCGCTGGCCAAGAGGCCATCACACAGCTGGATTATCTTTGGCACACCAATAATACATTTGGAGTGTTGTTTGCTGTAAGACAGTTGGACCAAAAATTGGAAGATCTTTGGAATCAGTTCTTCTGGCAAACTGCAACATAACACACCTTGCTACTTTCTTCTTCAACCACATTGATACAATAAAATTTTCAAACAACATATTTTTCTTTAACTTCCCCTATAAACAATAATTTATACATTTATGGGAAGTGGAAATTTGGCTTGAGAAAGAAACCAGATTTAACTTCGTATCTATTTCTATAGTAACACATAAATTGAAATAGTTGTTGGAGGAAACTTACGGAATTTGTCCTTCCTCAATGTACTCAAATTGTTTTAAAACGAATCCTATAAAAACCTGTTCGGAATCGAGCAAACAGTAATTGACTCTCAGTTGCACTAATTGGCTCAATAACTGTAGAACTTGACACTGTAGTTTAACATCACTGGTAACTGTGTATTGCTAAAATTATAATGAATTAATAACGAATTCATGGTGATAAGTTTACTGGGTACCTTCAAGGATTTAATGACCATAGGCTCGAAGATTCTAATGTAATTGGCTAAAATTTTATCGTTGCTCCTGGAAAACGTGCACGATTGTTTAACGTCTTTTCTGTGCAAGTACCCCATTAAAGTATTGTCGGTGTCGCACTCTATTTTATTCATTGTATTTAAAGAGTTAATACACGACGACAGTTCGTTATACGGTTTGTGTGCTAAATGATAATAGAAGCCAACTCCTTCATCCTCTTCAGATTCCTGTACAACTAACAATTAATAAATAACAAATTACAACTAAGAATATTACCTCATCATCTTTCTTTTTGGTATTTAAGATTTCCGTAATGTTGGCCGTCAGGTTAGTAGCAAATAAACACTTAAGCATTTGTTGAACGTTCGCCACAGTGGATGTGGGATCCAGTGAAAATGTGGAGCGTAGATACGTCAACAGTTCGTCTGCAATTCTCCCAAATTCCGTCAAACTCCCAATTTCCATCAAAATGGACAAGCTATTTAAGATTTTACGCATTATTTCCAAAAATCGTTCGCAAGTATCAGAATCCAACGACACTTTATAATTTGAGTAGGCACTTTTTAAGACCTCGTATATTTTCAGATAATGGGGCAGATGTGCGAACGAAGCTATGGAACATAGCTTAGTACTCTTCTCCGCTTTTTCTTCTTTCTCGTTGCTCTTTGCGGTGTTTATTAGCATTTTCTTGTCCAGGTCACTCTTCCTTCGTTTTATGGGCGACAAATTGCTGGCGGAAGGGAGACTAGGCAGGACTGGTTTTGACTGCGACATAGCGGGTACGAGGTCGTTTATTACGTGATGAAAAATGTTAAGCAATTTAATGATGTGGGAGAAAAATATTTCGCAAGTGTCGGAGAAATTCGTATTTTCAAACATGTCCCACAGGCGGGTCGTCGATTCCGGATCAGGTATTGGTCTTAAGAAAATAGCTGATTGTCCTGTAATAAAGCACTAATTATTTTTACTCATTAATAAATTGTTCCCATTTTACCGGCTAAAAGATTGGACGTTAATTCCAGTAAGTTTAAATGACACATAAGGTCGTAAACAGTGGTCGAGCTTTGAAGAAAGCCGTTACATAAATTAAGCAAGTCCGGAAGTACTTTTTGCTCCCCAGAGACGTCAACGGATTTCGGTACGACCCAGGCTTTCGTATATACGGTACTAGGATATTTAATTGATAAAAGACATAACGTTTCTATACAACCATGCTACAAAATAATTAGTTGAACTACGCATCTATCATCATAGAAGAAAATACACTTACAATTAAATATTTGGATGTGGAAGTTAAAATTAACTTGTATAATTTATTTACTATATTGGACAAAGCAAATTCTATTCTATCACAGCCTTTTTCTGAAACTTGTTTGAAGGGAAACGGCATATTTTCAATAAAATGCTTTCTATTTAGATTTTTATCGTTTTCTATAAATTTCAGATTAGTTAAATAAACGTTCCTATAAAGAATAGCTTTGGTGATCGTCGTTGATTCTTCAGTTTGAAAGTGTTCATCATATAAATGTGGTATTATACTAAAAAAATAATATTAAAATTTAAATAAAAAATATTTTTAATTATAATTACTCCACGACGCAGTTGGCGACTGCTGTCCGAACTCGCTGATCATTATCCTCCAACATTTCAATTAATATATTGTAAACAACCTTACTTTGAAATGTTCCATCGCCCAACACATGATGTATTGTGACATAAGGTAGGTTTGATACCAATTCACAGAGACCCACCTAAATATATTATGAAATAAAAGAATAATCCAAGTTCATCACCGTTTTTACCTTTACTAGCCAATATGGATTTTTTGAGAGTATTGGCAAAACCCTCAATATTGGAATTACACTTTTACATTCCCTAGATTCAATTATTCCTTCAAGCACTACATTTAAAGATGTCAGTGTTTGTCTAGTGCAATTTGCCGACTCGTCTTCTAAACCCTTATAAAAGACCTATTTTTACAATAAAGTTCTAAACTATTAATTACAATTATTACCTTTACAATTATTTGTATGAGTTTGTCTATCTGGAAAGGAGCTCGATTCTCCACACAAGAATTACTAGTGATCCATCCCCCATAATTCCCGTTGTTTTCAATAAATACTGCTTTAATAAAATTCCCAATTATCATCCTGACAACCCCCCTCAATTGTGGATCAGAATGGTCAGCATACAACAATAAATCAGACATATCTTGAGGACCAACCACATTAGAAATTTTACCATTTTTGTCCAAGTATTGCAACAGAACGTTTGGATAAAGCTTGACAATGGAAGCTAGACATGTTAAAGCAAGGGACTTCACTGAAACCCTTGCTGTTTTATCTGACAGTAATTGTCCAGGTGACCCACTCAATAAAAAAGACTTGGCTATCAATTTGGAACAATATAAAATGCTTTCGTTTTTATCCAGATATTCCCCAATGTCAATTTTTGAAACCTCAGTGTCTGTGTTTAATAATTTTTCGTCTGTACAGGAACTTTTCTCCGAAGAGTTCTCGCTAATCGTCAGTCTATCCAGATTGTCGCAAATACTTTGGCTCTTCAATGTTCCTGAATAACTGTCACCTAGTTTACTTAAACTTCCTAAATCTATGTCATCTACAGAGTCAGAACTTCTTAAATTACTAGTTGTATCTAATGACATGCTTTTTTCAACTGATTCTTTAGTTTTTGCATATGTTATATTCATGACTGATAATTTAGATTCATCTATCCATCTTTCAATATCAGATTGCATTGTGTCTGTCAGCTCAGATTCTCCAAACACATTCTCTTCTCCTGATGTTATGTTTGTAGCTACACTCAATTGACCTATAATTAAAATTGTAGAATATAAGGAAATAATTCAATGTGCTAGAATTAGTAGCAATAAATTTAATTTAATTAATTCACTTACTTGGAGATCTTAGTTTCATCATTGAAGAAGCTTGTAAAGAATAAATACGATTTTTAATTGGCCCATTTTTTGATAACAGCACTTCCTTAACTTCTGCATTACAGTTTTGAAGTAAAACATTTAATGTTTCTAGTGAAGCATTGACAATGTTGTGGTCTTTATTGGGCAAATAGTACAGACATAATTCATATATCTAAAAATTATTTAAAATACATATTAATTTAATCACAATTTAAAACAAATTACATACCATTAATTGCTTTTCAGTACAGCTAACTAAATCTTTCTCTTTGGTTTGAAGACCATTATAGTCATTTGAAATATTTTCACTATTAAAATGTGGTAGGAGCACTTTTAAACTATTAAGTACACCTAATATTGTGGTAGTACTAACATTCTCATTTACTGGAATCAAAAGATCTAAAACATGATTCTTAGTAACTATGTTAATTATATATGTGTGTGTTTACCTAAAATATTATTTAAGCAGTAGGTGACAAATTTGAATGGTTTTCTACAATTCAAACACACATGTAAAATGGAATTAGCAGTTGCCCTTCTTATTACTGCTGATTGTGGATGTGTTATATTGGCAAGAAATGCTACTAAAAGACTCTAAAACACAACTTATCACATATAACACTGCACAAATGTTTTGTTGTTTTATACCTTAATTTCATTGTCAGAAGCAAATGAACCAAGGTTTTTCATAATCTTCGATATACTGTTTGCTAGAGTTTCATGAATTTGTTCTTCAGGTCTTTCTATAACTTTGCACAAATTTGGAAACAAATTGTCTACATATGCTTTTCCTTTTAGTGGTCTGATTAAATGAGCCAGTTGAGCAAACCTCCATAGAGAAGCCCTAAGGGATCTTGCTGGTCCATTTCTTTTTATTTCTTTGTGCAATTCAATTTGAATTTTCCATATACTTCCATTACTTGATGCCTAACCATAAATTTTATTTCATGCACATTGATTAGTTTTACTAATTTGTATCACAATGGTAACTAACATAAAGTTTATAAAAATTGTGCTTACCCTTATTATTTTATTTAGACATTCTTCACTGGTCATTCGAATATCAGATTCTGGATCATCACATAATTTTAGTAAAGCTTCAATCGTTAAACTAAGAAGATATTGAAAATTGGGAGCTGTTTTTATTGATGGATTAGAAATTGCTTCGGTGAGAATGTGACAATGATACACTTTATCCTTTTTTCTAAAAGAAGGATTATATTAATTAATAATATTAGAAGACAAATAATTCTTACTTTGAGCCATCAGTTTGATTGGCATCACTAATATTTTTTAGTGCTTCTAAAGATTTTTGTAGCTTGTCTTGGGTTGCCATCTTCACAGATAATTTTTAATTATTTTATATACTTAAAACTATCTACATTCTATATTTGTAAATCTATTATTTTCATCTCATTTTTTACACATCCTTGTTTACAACAATCCGTCTGTCAGTTTTGACTTTTGTAGGTTAAATTATATTTTTATTAATGATTTCCGTTTTTTACTAATTAAATTACAAAGTACGAATATTAAATCTGTCAATACAGGAACGTTCTAATTAATTAGTTAAAGAAAGTTGAAACGTTTTTATCTTATTAAAGCAACAGAGCCGTATTATTTATTTTTCTAAATTTAAAATATTTACAGGGGCGTATTAAAAATAATGTACGTATCTGCCTTCTATGGTGGACCATGATTTTATTTATAACTCATTCACTTGCACAAACTCATAAAGAAATTATTGATATTATTTATAAGATATAAGTAATTTCAATAAAAATCAAAAATTAATTAATATTTAAACATTAAACAGAAATTTGTATTAATTAATATAGATAAATGTTATTATATAACTATTTTAAAATTGTTTTAGTAAATAAAAATTTAAAAATTTATTTTTTTTATTTTAATTGCTAAATGATAATAAAATATTTCAACATTGATTCAAGTTTAAGTAACAATTGATTTATAGTAAAAGGAAATGTGGCACTAAACACAACACTAATTAACCGACCATGAAAACGAACTGCACTAAACCGAATCGCACTACTGAGTTAATTTAGGGGAACGAACTTGCTCCAACCCCCGAACCGACCGATCGATACGCGGATCGATAACACACTGATTTTATAACGAAGCTCAGAGACGACTCACCCCATGTGTGTCATTGATCGATGATGACGTTTACGTAATTACATCTTCATAGTGAATATTTTTAACCGAAATGGAATTTTTCCTTTAAAATATTTCATTCTATTTTAACAAATCTTAAACAATAAAGGTACTAATTGTAAGTAAATTAGTATTTGTTTAGATAAATAAATTATAAATTTTCTGTACATAAATTTGTTGTTAACAAAACTTATTATAATTTATATAGCGATAATATATCATTGTTATGTAAAATATATTAAAGAAATTGTTCATATTATCTGTAAAGTAATTTTCGAAAAATTTATTCAAATATATCTGACAACATACGTTGTCATATTTTGATTATTAAATTCAGTACATAAAAATTCTCAGTATAATAAGTTAAAAAAAAACATGTAAAGAATGTAAGAAAACCGACATAGGATTAAAAATGTTTCAATAGTAAGGAACAAAATTTCACGACCAAATAAGGACCACCAATTGTTATTTGGGGATGCATAAATAATTAAACTGAAGATGGAATCTTTACAAGACGCACTGGATGATCCTGAAATTTTGGGTCAAATGGCGTGTGCATTTGACATCTTTGTAACTATTTACTTCACTATAATTGCTGTTATGGCCTTCAAATCTGAAGATAGGGAAAACGTGAACATTGATACTTATATACATTCTCTAGGATTGTAGGTGATTATTTAAAATATTGCTTTTTATTAATATATATTTTTTTCTAGTTCTTCAGCGCTATTTATGTATTCTTACCTTATCGCTGACTCTTATATATGGCTTGCGGGTGTTGTAGGAATCGCTCTGTATGGCATATCCGTGGTGATTTCTTTAATAGGCTTGGAATCCAAGAAAGTCAGTCTGACAAATTTAGCCATAACATCTCTATTAGTAGGATCTTTGATTGGTGGTACCTTATATATGTCGCAGTCTTGGTCAAGTGAAGATGTGAATACATCATACAGTATAGGGTTACTCACTTTGGCATGTGTACGGGCTACTGCAGAATTGCCGAAACTTGTATGATATCTTTTAATTTATTACGAACATATTTTTCCTTATAAATACATTACAGATCAAGGCATTAAAGGGCATGCAGTCAAGCGATAGTCGCATAAAAATCATAGGAAACCTTTTAAAAGCTATTACTGAAATTTTTTGGCTAATATATTTTCTAGCTAAGAAGGATTATTATACGATGGTACAGTCAAAAGAAACCTAATTAAATATTTTATATACCACATATTTTTCAGGCAATGTGTGGCATTGTGTCTACATTATTCGCCTCGAAACTCTTCTTAGGACTTTTCGGTATTTATTAGTTCGATTGTAAAATTAGTTTGATTCATTGTCAGTTTTCCAGGGCATGAATAGCTTCAGACTATTCATCACTGTTGCTTGATGAAATTGTAATGGATATTAGTTTTAAGGTAATCTTAAAATGATATTACTTTGTATGGATTAATTGCTTAAAAAAAGTCAGAATACATTCAAAATTATTTTTTACATATAAATGGAGTTGAATTATAATTACAGACTATTAAATATTACATTTTCAAATTTTAAAAAATTTATTCCAATAATTATGAGTGTTGTTGATAGTTGATGAGATGACTCCAACAGAGTTTCAAGTTAAATTAGGATTGATAAAATAAAACTTATATAATAAATATAAATTGTATATTAACAGTTAATAAAATTTGTGTAAAATTTATTTATATCTATTTATTGTCCTTTTCACAGCTGCAAATGCGTTGATTCGATCTAGGGCTACAGACAGCTTTGCAACTTATCAGTGGATTACCTGGAATGTAAATATATTTAAATTCTATTCTAATTAATCTCGTTTGGACTTTTGGGATTTCTTTTTAGTTGATTTACATTTTGGGTTATCACTCTTCTTCTCTGGGGATCCTGGATATAAAAAAATCAGGATCAACTGCACCATACATAATGCAAAACCAATTAGATTTTGTACCTAAAAATCAATATTGTTAGAAAAAGTTCAAATCAATGTACCCAACCACTCACAATCATGAAGTAATTCAGTAATATAATTCCATAAACGAACCACAAGAAGGAGACTATAGCACCCATCAATGTCATGGGGAATGGAATACTGGAAGCATCTTTCTCCTGTATATATCTTGCCTGAAATTATTACATTAAATATTATTTAATAACTTTGCATTCCCTCTCAACATACCACATCTAACAAAGGAGATCCTATCAACAATAACATAAGAACAGTCACAGCCAGTCCAAATCTGAACTCAAGATTTTCTTCACTTTCCACATTGGCATATCCCATAAAAACAGCTACCAGAGCAACACCTATGCTTAATGGTTTAAAAACCTCCTTGCCGAGGTCTTGAGAGTAGCAGCAATAGAACAGTAAGTATATTACGTTTAAAATAATCGCCGCCAAGTTGACTTGCAACATAGCAGGGTCGTTTAGCAATAAAGCATACTTCAACATCAATACACCGCTAAATAAAAGAAAAAATACTATTAAAAATGCTATCAAATTTTATAAAATGATAAAATAAAAAAGGTTCATAAGGTTTTTTATAAATTATAATATATATATATATATATATATATATATATATATATAAAAGTTCAAGGCTTGTATGAAATTAGAGAAAAAGAAAATAAATATTAATTATTTAAATATTTAATAATTTATTTACAAAGAAATAATTTTAAATTAAAATATTTAAAAAAGAAAAAAATTGCATGAAAAATAAAATACTCACAGAATATAAAATATTATTGTTTTCTTAATAAAATATAAGAATGATTAAAAAGTATATGATGAAATTGCTTAAACTTTTAGAAAAAAATGTAAATATTAAATAATTAATTAAATATAATTTTAAATATGGGTAATTATAATTTAATCAATATTGATAAGAATGGCAAAACAAGATTACCAACCAATTACATTTTGGTTATCCTACATATTGATTGATTTAGTATTGATGTACAAGATTTATCAAGGTAATAGACAACTTAATTGGATTAGTATGCCAACATTCACAATATTACATAATATAAAGGTAACATAAGTATTTCATCTTTCATGGCATGTGGTAACATAAACAATTCTATTCTTATAGGAATACAATTATGGACCCTTAAAGAAATAATTTGTACATTATGTTTATAAACATGTTAAACTTACATGACTAGACCACCAATAAAGGGAATTGCTGCTATTCCCTTGGTACTCTTCTGTTTGTAGATATCCTTGCATATGAATCCTCCAGTGAAGAATTGTCCAATGGTTACAACACTGGCTACCAGCCCTACATTGTCTTTGTAGGGCTGCAAAGTTTCTGATAGGGATTCCAGAGCGCCCATCATTCTGAAATGATTTGAACAAGACTGTCAATCAAATTGATGAATGAAATGCTTAAGACCCCTAATAATGTAACAGTGTCAAGGTGTTTAAAAATATAAACACTGCTGCGTAATAATAAAATAGTACTTACGTGGGTCAAATCGTAGAACACCTAATCAAATGTTGCATGAGCCTGAGATTTTTGGGTTATCAAAATGCTGATTTAAACATATAGTCAAGGACAAATTCATTGTTCAGTGACTGATTAAATAATTATTATATAAAATTATATCATATTGTTAAAAAATTCAACATAAAATGACATTGTTTATGATCACAGACTAATATGATGTTTCTAAAAATTTTACAAATTTGTTTTAAGGGTTGCATATGCTAATAGAAGCTTATAAAGGATAATTAATAAAAGGATAATACTGTAAAATTTTACTTAAACATTTTTTAAACAAGTAGTCTGTATTACGCCCTTATTTAAAAGTTTAAACAAATTTAGTAATACACTAGTGGCATCTCTTAACAATTCATTTAAATAAATATTGACATTGCTGCAAATATCGGTATAATAGTCTACTACCCGGTGCAATTTTAAAACAGTTGTCAATATAAAATATGGCCGAGACTGAGGTAATTTTTAGTCACGTGTACGAAAATACCGAATTTAGTGAATGAAAACCTGAAAAGACATCACCGTTTTCATATACTCTTACTTTCAGCTCGCCCAGGTGCTCAAGGATCTTCCGTATAAAGTGCAATCTGCTAGTTTGAAGGAGCGCAGAGAGGTTATAGAAAATGTCATCAATGTTTTGTCCAATCCCGGTACGTACAAATTATCCTACAAGTTGTACAAATAATTGGGTGTAATTTTTAGGAGTCAGTGAGAATATTATAAAGGGCATCAGCAAGTTGTTGCACTTGACACTGTTCAGATACAGGGACAGCTTCTCACAGTTGCTGGTTAGGAATCTGATAACAGCCTTATTGGAAAAACACTCTGAATCTTCTATAAAATGTTTGACTACACTTGTTCAAGACATTTCCAAGCAACAGAGAAACTTGGTGGCAACGTAAGTATTTATTGCACAAGGTTGTGTTTGGTTGTGACATTTGCATTTCAGCCAAAACACCTGCCAAACTGCCTTGTATGCATTACAATGGTCAACCCTTATTTTCAACATTGGATGG
This sequence comes from Aethina tumida, assembly GCF_024364675.1. Taxonomy (NCBI): domain Eukaryota; kingdom Metazoa; phylum Arthropoda; class Insecta; order Coleoptera; family Nitidulidae; genus Aethina; species Aethina tumida. The sequence continues at coordinate 27,614,337 of NC_065439.1, forward strand.
AAGAACAATCAGCAAGTGTTAGAAAGCCAGCTTCAACAGATCATTGAAGCTCAAGCACTTCTTTTAACATCTGTTGTTAATGCTGGCAATGAAAAGAGATCAACAAAAGCTTACAATCTGTTGAACCAATCATGGGCACTGGTTAAAGACAGTGAACAGTTATATTTGGAAAACTTGAAAAAGATTGAGCAAAGTCCTAGTGTATGCATTTTAGCCTCAGCTGTTACCAGAAGATTAAACTACATTGGAAACAAACATGCTTTAAATGACTATCTGGTAAGACTTCAATTAAATTTACATGTGTGTGACTAACCTGAGAATTAATTTTAGGAGTATTTCCTGGATATTTTAATAAAAAATTTAATTAGCTGTAAAACCAGACCATCAGAGAACATAATCAAAGCATGTTATCCATTATTGGAACAAGTAAATAAAGATCAGTTCAAGAATTTATTGCTACCAGCAGTGCAAAAGGCTATGCTCAGAAACCCTGAAGTTATATTAGAATGTGTGGGACTGATTGTGTCAGGTGTAAAAGTGGATATGAGTCCACATGCCATGGATATTGGAAATAGTTTAATAGGTGTGTTATTTTATACATTTATATTGTATATATCTAAAGTTTTGTTTTTAGCAAATCTTCATTCTAAGGATGACAAAGCTAGACAAGAATCAGCTCAGGCATTAAAATGTCTTGCTCAACAAATAAGTGAAAAGAAAGCTATTGAAGACTTGCTGAAAAAAATCTTTGCAGTTTTTCATGGCTCTGATGGGAAATTGACTGTAGCAGAACACAAGATAAGTGTACTAGAGGTAAGATATAATACACTTGATTTATGAACAAATCATAGAATTAATTAATTTTAGGGTGCTGGTAATGTAAGTTACAACAATGTACAGAATCCTCACCTTCAAGAATTAGTTACTGTGGCAGCTGATAACTTTATTAAAGTGTTGGAAATTGAAGTCCATGAAAAAACATTGTGCCATTCCTTAAGTATGTTGACTTTGTGGACCTCCAAGTTAAGCAATGAAGTGCCAAAAAAGATTATTGATTCCTTAAAGGTATGTTTTTATGATTTCAAATAATTTATGTTCAATTCATACTTAAATAACTTTGTTTAATTGATTTGGAAAATAAAACATTGTTGATTAAATATGTATGACTATAGGTTGTTAAATTTTAAATTTAATTTAGGAATAATTTTGCTTACCGACCAATATCACATTGACGCTCTGCTCAGACTAAATTTAATAACTGAAAATTTTGAGTTATTCTGACTTTGACATTTTATACAATTTATAACAGATACCCAAGTTGACAACACAGCATACTATTCTCACGTTTCCATGATATTGATTATTTAATTAAATTGTTTTAAATATGTTAATATTTGTTAAACATGTACATATTGTGATAAAAATTAGATTTGTTATGTTTGTATATTATAACATAATTTTTGGGTTTATTTTATTTTTTATTTAAGTACTCTTGCTCATTTGTCATTTGTTTATCCAATTAGAGTTTTCCTTTTAGAATGGTTTCAACTTGAAGACTTCTACTCCTCTAGTAAAAACTGCCTATGTGGAATGCCTCTTGTCCAGTCTCAAGTCGACGAACGTTTCTCAGGCGAAAGTGATGGCTCCGTTGTTACTTAAATCTGTGGAAAAAGCAGTGTCCCAACCCACGCAATCCGTGACGGTGACCGAAGGGCTCAGCGCCGCAGTTTTGCTCTTAAGTCTAGCCCATGCAAAAGTCGAGATTGATGGTGGATACCAGGCTGTGTGGAACGCAGTCCTCGACATGGACAAACAGATTTTCGTGTCTGAGAAGTATCTTTCTTCTGCCACCAATGAAGGTATATTAAAAAAATAATTTGATTTCCCCGTTCATAATGAATTATTTTATGCTTCAGCCTTGGTATTGGTGATGCAGCTTGGTGAAAAATTGCTGGTAAATTTTCCCGAGAAGGTCAGCGCGAACGCCACCCCTCTATACAAAGCTATTTTGCACTGCGTCACCGTTACGTGTCCGGAAACTAGGAAAAAGAACTTGGCGGTCCTACGGCGAATGGTGAACGGTTTGGGCGGTCCTTCCATAAGCAAAGTTCTGTTCGCCGAACTGCTTAAGCTGCTCCTTAAACCTCCCGCACCCACCAAAAACGATAAAGACTCCAATGAGGAATCAACGGAGTTGTTGCCCCACGCTGTAGTTGAATGCATAGTGACTTTGTGTTCGTCTTCTGGTCTTACTCCAGAACATTTGCGGGCATTGGCTATTGACAGTTTGTTGCCCACACACCATCCATCAGTAGTCAAGCTGAGTCCAAACTTGTGGGTCAAGATCCTCAAATTCCACAACATCAAATCAAAGGATTTGATTGGCCAAACTGGATCTGAGTTAAGGAAAATTTTTATTGACAATTATCAGGCTTTACCGGTAGGTATATTTGTTTATTGAAAACGACTGATTATCATAATTTTTATAATATTTACAGATATATGAAAATGCACTAGCTACAGTCCTTCAACTAAATCCAAATGTGTTGTTAACTGAAATAACACATAAATTTGTGGATGAACTTAGCAATTCTACAATTCGTCAAATCACCAAGGACGACTATTTTACATTCTTGACCCCAGAAGGAGAACTTTATGACAAAAGCGTTGTACCAGGGTAAGATAAATATATTATTATTTTAAAGATCCTAACAATTTAATTACTCAATTGAAGAGATGATTCTAACGCTGAAATGAATATGAAGCGGGAGAGCAAGGCCTACAGTTACAAAGAACAACTTGAAGAGTTGCAGTTAAGAAGAGAACTGGAGGAAAAAAGAAAGAAGGAAGGTAAGGTGAAGCCTCCTCAATACACACCAAAACAACTAGAGGCGATTAAGAATCAAAAAATCAAAGAGCAAACAATCCGGGAAAGACTGACACAGGTAATTCAAATATTCACATATACATTTTGTTTTCTAAATACAGTTTCTTTCAGTTGAACACAATGCTGGTAAATAATGTGTCTCTGATACGGGCGGCAGCAAAAGGAAACCCAGTAATGCTGTCGCTTAACTTTAAGGATTTGTTACCCTGCATATTAAATAATCTACAGTCTCCTTTGGCTGCCCCATTGTTGTCAAAATTATTCACAGATCTACGTTACACCGTATTCCCATCTAACGTTGACACACTCGCTGAGCTAATAGCTTTCGTCACTCTTAGACTAAGCAAACCGCAGTGCGATTTAGACGCTAATTGGGAGGACGAGGACTTAAACAAGGCGATGGTTAGAACAGTCAGTTTGATCCATCAAAGGACGGTTCCTAAGAGAAATGATGAAGACAATAAATGTGAGAGTTTTACTATTCCTGCTTTCTCTTACACTTTCCCGTTGATTAAGTGTAGTTTACTATCAAACTATGCCAAAAACCACGACGAGTTAATTCATGATGGACTACAAATCATCAACGAGCATGCCAAATTAAGGGGAACTGAAAACGGAAACAAGGACGTGAGGCATCCTCAGTATTTGCCAACAGAGCAAATATTCACACTTCTAGTCCACATAATAAGTTAGTATTAATTAATGTCTTTAAGCACATACGATAATATGATAAATAATTATCACTTTCAGACTCCACGAGCGGTAGGGTTCAATCACAGTGTGAGGCCTGCTTGTTGGAAGTCGCAGCTTGCGTCAGCGGCAACGAAGGTTGCGCAAAAGCTTCTACGAAAGAAATAGACGTACTCCTGACTGCTCTTCAAAGTCCCACTGTTGTGGTAAGAGACGCGGCATTAAGAGGTCTAGCAATCGTCGTATCGGTACTACCCAACTACGACACTGATTACGAGTACGCCATGAAAATAAGCAAAAGGGTCTGGATCGCCAAATTTGATGAGAACGAGGAAAACAGAACCTTGGCGGACAAACTTTGGGAAACTGCCAATTTAAGTTTCCCTGCTAGTCTTAGCGGAGAATTATTATCCGATATCGAACATCCAGTTGAGTGTGTGCAAGCTGCAGCTTCTCAGGCCATGGCCAATTTGCTAGAATCGGATCCAGAACAGGTGGAGGGTACATTTAAACAACTTTTGGAATTATACAACAACAGACTTCAGGTATTGTTTTGCTCAAGTTTTAACATGCGTGAGAGTACAGTAAACTCTGTTATAATTTCTAGATGATTCCTGCGAAATTGGACGAATTCGGTCGTGAGGTGGAGAAAGCCATTGATACCTGGTTTCCTAGAAGGGGTGTGGCCCTTTGTCTGGCACAATTGGCTCCTCTAGTCACCCCTGATTTAATTGGGGATTTGGTTCAGTTCTTCGTTTTTAAATCTCTCGGAGACAGGAACGAAACCGTCAGAAAGGAAATGTTAAATGCTGCTCTGAGGATTGTGGATCTCCATGGAAAAGTAACTAAGTGAAAATAAGTTTAACATTAACCTAATGATAATTTTGTTCAGGAAACTGTTGGAACTTTGTGGCCAGTTTTCGACAACTTCATGAGTAAATCTTCCAAGTCGGCCCACTTCGATGCCGTCAAACAGGCCGTGGTCATCCTCATGGGTTCATTGGCCCGTCATTTGGACAAAGATGATGAAAGAATCAAACCTATCGTCTTGCGTTTGATTCAAGCTCTTTCCACTCCTTCGCAAATTGTACAAGAGTCAATCGCCAACTGTTTACCTCCTCTTATACCATCAGTCAAAGAAGAAGCTCCCGGATACGTTAATAAACTTCTACACCAGTTGCTAAAAGGCGACAAATATGGCGAGAGAAAGGGAGCCGCTTACGGTTTGGCTGGCCTGGTCAAGGGAATGGGTATTTTGGCCCTGAAACAACACGAGATCATGCAGAAGCTTACCGATGCTATACAAGACAAGAAAAATTACAAATTTAGAGAAGGTATGTATAACTATTCGTCATTTTTCATTAATATCAATTCACTATTTCTTCACAGGTGCACTTTTTGCATTCGAGATGCTCTTCCAAATGCTGGGCAAACTATTCGAGCCTTACATCGTCCATGTTTTACCCCACTTGTTGCAGTGCTTCGGCGATAGTAGCCAGCACGTGCGTACAGCTGCCGACGACACTGCCAAGGTAGTGATGAGCAAGCTATCCGGACACGGAGTAAAACTAGTTCTGCCATCATTATTGGAGGCCTTAAACGGTGATTCTTGGCGTACCAAAACTGGCTCTGTCGAGCTGTTGGGCGCCATGGCTTATTGTGCACCCAAGCAGTTGTCCTCCTGCTTGCCCAGCATTGTGCCCAAGTTGATTGAGGTGCTCAGCGACTCGCACATGAAGGTACAGGAAGCTGGAGCAGCAGCTCTCAAGGTTATCGGCTCGGTTATTAGGAATCCGGAAATTCAAGGTTTGTTTTATTAAAATAAGGTAACCTGTATATTATATCTATATTTATTTTGTGCAGCAATCGTACCAGTTCTTCTAAAAGCCCTCCAAGATCCCTCAAACAAGACCAGTGTATGTTTGCAAACCTTGCTGGACACACAATTCGTCCATTTCATCGACGCCCCGTCTTTGGCTTTAATAATGCCTGTCGTACAAAGAGCGTTCCTTGATAGATCCACAGAAACACGTAAAATGGCAGCACAAATCATCGGTAATATGTACTCGCTAACTGACCAAAAAGATTTACTGCCCTATTTGCCTACCATTATACCTGGTCTAAAGACCTCCCTCTTGGATCCTGTACCTGAGGTTAGAAGTGTCAGTGCGAGAGCTTTGGGTGCTATGGTTAGAGGCATGGGCGAGTCCAGCTTTGAAGACTTGTTGCCATGGTTAATGCAGACCCTCACTTCCGAGTCTAGTTCTGTGGACAGGTCCGGTGCTGCCCAAGGTTTATCCGAAGTTGTAGGAGGATTAGGAGTGGAGAAACTTCACAAATTAATGCCCGACATTATTAGTACCGCTGAACGCACAGACATAGCCCCACATGTCAAAGACGGTTACATTATGATGTTTATATACATGCCCGTCGTATTCACCAACGAATTCACGCCGTACATTGGTCAAATTATTACTCCAATTCTCAAAGCGTTGGCGGACGAAAATGAATTCGTGAGAGACACCGCATTGAAGGCTGGTCAGAGAATCGTGACATTGTATGCGGACTCTGCCATTTTACTACTGCTTCCCGAATTGGAGAAGGGTTTGTTCGATGACAACTGGAGAATCCGGTACAGTTCTGTGCAATTGTTGGGTGACTTGCTATACAGGATTTCCGGAGTTACGGGTAAGATGAGTACCGAGACGGCCAGCGAAGATGATAATTTTGGTACGGAGCAGTCTCATCAAGCCATCATCAGGGCTTTGGGTGCGGAAAGGCGAAACAGAGTTTTGGCCGGATTATATATGGGTAAGATCTGTTTTTTGTATATTAGAAGTTATTTTACATAGATTATTGTGAATTCCAGGCAGGTCCGATGTGGCTTTGATGGTGCGACAAGCAGCACTGCACGTGTGGAAGGTAGTAGTGACCAATACACCAAGAACTCTCCGAGAAATTCTGCCTACGCTCTTCAGTCTATTGCTAGGCTGTTTGGCAAGCGAAAGTTACGACAAACGTCAGGTGGCAGCGAGAACTCTGGGAGATCTAGTAAGAAAGCTGGGAGAAAGAGTCCTGCCCGAAATCATACCGATTTTAGAAAGGGGATTGCAGAGCGATCAACCCGATCAACGACAAGGTGTCTGCATTGGTTTGTCCGAAATTATGACTTCCACTTCAAGGGATATGGTTCTCAGTTTTGTAAACTCGTTGGTGCCAACCGTAAGGAAGGCACTGTGCGATCCTTTGCCTGAAGTACGTAGAGCGGCCGCAAAGACTTTCGACAGCTTACATTCTACGGTTGGTGCGAGAGCTTTGGACGATATACTTCCATCATTGCTTAACCAGTTAAACAGCGAAGATCCAGACGTTGTAGAATGTACTTTAGACGGACTCAGACAGGTTATGGCAATTAAATCACGGGTGGTTCTGCCATATTTGGTACCACAACTTACCGCACCTCCAGCTAACACCAAAGCGCTCTCTATTTTGGCTTCCGTTGCTGGTGATGCTCTTAACAAGTACTTGCTCAAGATTTTGCCGGCACTCCAGACCTCCCTCGCTACATCTAGGGGCACCCCTGAGGAAGCCCAACAGTTAGAGTATTGTCAGGCCGTCGTATTGTCTGTTAACGATGAGACTGGCATAAGAACCATCATTGATGCGATGTTAGAGAACACAAGAGTGGAGAATAATGATCAGAGAAGGGCTGCCGCAACTTTATTGTGCGGATTTTGTGCCAACACTAAGGCCCAGTACACCGAGCACGTGCCTCAGCTGTTACGAGGTTTGATATATCTATGCACGGATTCGGACAAGGACGTGTTGCAGATGTCTTGGGAAGCATTGGGTGCAGTTGTTAAGGTTTGAAAACAAAAACAAAATCGCATTCATTTACTCAAACAAATATACTTGTAGGGTTTGGAACCAAAACTACAATCGTCATACGTGTCGGATGTTCGTCAGGCTGTCCGATACGCCATGTCAGATTGCAAGAACACCGAAGGTCTCCTGCCCGGTTTTTGCTTACCCAAGGGCATTGCCCCCGTATTGCCCATATTCCGTGAGGCCCTCCTCAACGGAGATGGTGATGAAAAGGAGGCAGCAGCTCTCGGACTCGGTGAAATCATTAGGGTGACCAACGCTTCTGCCTTGCAGACCAGCGTAGTCGCCATCACCGGTCCTCTCATTCGTATTTTGGGTGACAGGTTCAGTGCCAACGTGAAGACTGCCGTCTTGGACACCCTGGCCACATTATTAGCTAAGGTAAATATTCATTGTACTTTTACTAAGTTACAAAAAATGAATATTTTTTGTTTTCACTAGGTGGGCATAATGTGCAAGCAATTCTTACCACAACTGCAAACTACGTTCGTGAAAGCTCTCAACGATCCAAATCGTGTGGTACGCCTCAAATCGGCTGCAGCCCTCAGTCATCTCATTGTTATTCATCAAAGGGCCGACCCGTTGTTCACTGAGTTACACAACACCATCAAGAATACTGAGGACATCGCTATCAAGTAATTTGATCCTAAATAAACTTAATTTATGTGTAATGCTTATGATTTTCAGAGAGACAACTTTACACGCACTGAGAGGCATCATCACACCTGCCGGGGAAAAAATGTCGGAGCCAGTTAAGAAGCAGATTCACGCCACTCTATTGACTTACTTGAATCACAATGAAGAAAATATCAGAAAATGCGCCGCTGGTTGTTTGGGTGCGATATGCAAGTTCTTACCGTCTGATCTGCTAGACGCAACATTTTCTGAACACATTTTGTGTGACACGTCTGATAACAATCTTAAGGAAGGCAGAGGAGCGGCTTTGACGGTGGTTATCAAGGAATGTCCGGAAATTGTTTGGGACGAACAGTACCGCAATAAGCTGCTTCAAATTCTTTTGACGCAACTGTCTTCAACCACCGTCAACGTGACCAAAATTTCCATTAGGTCTTGCGGATATCTTCTTCAATTCCTCATGCAAAATAAGGAAACGTTACCGGCGAATCTTCTCGGACCTTTTGTCAGGGTATTATATAGAATATAATATATAGTTGTATAATATTTTAATATGGTTTAATTATAGACTATGAATAATTCCAACAATGAAGTGAAGCAACTGTTAGCCAGGGTCTGCATACATTTAGCCAAGTTGATACCTCCAGATCACATGGCTCCGGATTTGTTGAAGTTATTGCTTCCTACGCTAGTCAATGGAACTAAGGAAAAGAACAGCTATGTAAAGGCCAATTCTGAAATTGCTTTGATAGCCGTCCTTAAACTTAAAGAAGGAGACGTTATTTACCAGGTAATAGAATACAAAATAAACAGTTTAATTTTTTTATTAACATACATTTTTTAGAATTATTTAAATATATTGGATGCGGGTGCCAAGGAGTCTTTAACGGACGTCGTAAGCAAAGTACTGAAAAAAATCCTCACACAATCAGAGGGCAAAGAAGAAGAATTAGACGACACCTTACTGACTTGATTGCTAGGGTTACGCATCGGTGTATATGCAACGTCGATTTGCTGTATCCCTGCGTTATGGTTTGCGTTTTCTTTGTTTCATTTTTACACATATCCCATCGTGTCCACAGACTGTGCGCTAATTTTAAGTTGTAAACTACTACATTATTTGGTTAACTATGTAAATGTATTAATTAATAAACCAATTAAGATCATGAATTTTTTGCATTATTTTAATATTCATTCAACATTTTGAATTACCAGAATGTTGTCTCTTTAATTATCTACCCTTAATATTGTAAATATATATAAATATTTTAATATTTAGAGAATTTATAAAATCAAAAATGTTTTTTTCAGTCATTAGATTACTTATGGTACATAAGTACCTGTTGATAATGAAGCTATTGATGAGATACTCTGTCCCTAGGCTTTAGCCTACTCGGAGCTTAGTAATTTATTTTGGATATTGGGAAAACTAAACTAGTAAAATACACTTACTGTAAATTAGTTGTATTTAAAATAAATTACATCTAACAACAAATAATGGACCGATACACAACCGCTCTCTATGACAATGAATGATATTTTAAATAAAAAAATTCAATGCATGGGCTCCCACACAATATATAAATAACTTTACGTTCATCATTTAACGAAAACAATAATAAATTGCTTGAAATGTAAATGTACAATGAAAAACATATTTTTTTTAAAAAGTTTTTTTATCTGTTTTAGTACAAAAAAATCTGTACTTTGTACAAAGTGAATGGTGCGTCGTGAATGAACCGTTTTGGTACGTACTACGCCTGAGAAAAACGATCTACATCAATAAATAATCAGTTCATCCACGACATGCCAATATCAGTCAAGCTTCCAGCTTAAAGATATTTCGAAACTAACCTAGTTAATTGAATAAACGCCTAGAATAGCAGGGCGCCCATTCCACCCATTTCAGATTGTTCCTTGACGAAAATCTCGAAGTACTGGTAAATGATTGTCACGGCCAGCAAGATACCGGTTCCGGAACCGATTGCGCCCATGAAATCGGCCAACACTGAGAGAGCTCCGATGCAAAGGCCACCGAAGGCGGCGGCGGTTGGAATGTATCTGTTCAACTCGTGGATCATGGAGTTATCTCTGTGTCCCCTCATCACCATCTGTTGTTCTTTGAGCTGTTTGGCAACGTCCTTGGCGGAACTGCCGGATACTTCGATCCATGTCTTAGAGAAGAAGGCGCACGAGCCCAACATGAAGACAATGTAGAGTAGGGCGTGGATCGGATCTTCCAGGATGTGACTGACACTTTCGGGTGGCGAGAAGTAATAACAGAGACCGCCGATGGGGTAGGATCTGGCTGGGCCGCCACCACCAACATCAGCCCAGACACCCAACAAGTTGATCAAAAAGTTGCCTTGGAATTTGACGGCCAACATCTGGGAGATAACGTACAAGTTGGAAACGAGTGCAGACTGCAGAATGATGGGAATGTTTGAGGTGTAGAAAAGTTTGATGGGATAGCTGGAGTGTTGGCCACGATATCTGGCGCTCTTGATAGGCAGGTCCACTCTGAATCCTTGGAAGTATATTACTATAGCAAAAACGAGGACGGTGGCGAGCAAGTTCATCAAGTTGGGCAAGTTCTGACGGTAGAAAGCCTCACGGAGAGCTCTGATTTTGTCTTGTCTGGTGGTCAAGAGATGGAACAAGGCGATTACAGCTCCTTCGAATTCGGTTCCTCTGCCAGTGTTTACAGTGGCTGGCGAGAAGGCCTTCCAGATGATGGTCTCGCAGATGTTAGTGGCGATGAAGAGAGAAATACCGGAACCAAGACCGTAGCCCTTTTGAAGGAGCTCGTCGAGGAGGAGGACGATAAGACCGGCGACGAAGAGTTGGATGATGATCAAGAGACAGACTCCGGCACCAATTTCCGCTGGATCACCGTACATGCCTGTCATGACGTATACAATGGCTTGACCGACGGTTATTACCATGCCGAACACTGAAAAGTGGAAAATTAACGTACAAAAATTGGGTCTAATTAATTTAATATATAAATATGTTATACAAAATTACTTAAGTGATTCTAAATATGAGTAAAATAGTTATTTGAATAAACAATACATAGTTCCTATCTGAATTAATCTTATCAGCAAATTCAATTATTTAAATATTTGCATCCAAATGTAATAAAAAACAGGTACTTACATTTTTGGGCACCATTGAACAGTGCTCGGTCCTTCGGAGTGTCACCAACTTCAATGATTTTAGCACCAGCCAACAATTGCATAATCAATCCAGATGTAACAATTGGGGAAATACCCAATTCCATAAGGGTACCTCTATTTGAAGCCAGGATAACACGGATCCAATAGAATGGATCTGCTGAGTCTGAGCTCATAATTCCAAAAAGTGGAATCTAAATATATAAAAAGCAATTATTTTATGGGAAAACTGATAAAAAATTGAGTGAACTTACCTGGCAACATACTAAGAAGATGAACAGAGTGATGGCAGTCCATAGTACTTTCTCTCTGAATTGGATCTGGAATAAATGAAAAGTGCCACATGTACTAAAACAGCTGTTTACAATTATGAATGAAAATTAAAGTATTTTTGCTCTAAAATGCCACTGTTCCATGTCCACATTAGTTATAGTTGTTTTAACTATGGTTTTATCACCACACAATATGGTTTGAGTTTAATAGGGCGAGTTGAAAAATACGGTACATACCTTCCTTTCTGGCTTCGCTATTTCTGGTAAAATACTGCAGAAAGGCTTGATAACCTCTAAAAATTTGACTGAAACAGATAAAAACCGTATATTAGCACCGTCAAATTGAGGCGCAACCCCCCGTACGAGGGGTAAATAAACACGCACAACCGAAAAAATGTAACGAGGTTAAGTTTTTCGGTCGAATAAAAACGTAAAATCAAACTAAATACTCACTCCCCATGTTGCAGGGTCCGTTCAACTAAGAATTAAACCTAAATCACAGTCAAAATTTAGTCGGAGAGGCGTCGGTTCCGCACACAAGTGGTCACGTAGTGTTTATGACCAGTCACTTCGACGTTCTTACGGTACTTCGAGGAGAGATTTCAGCTTACACGACGACACGTAGCAATTTACGCCGGTCACGTGACCGATGATGTTGGCGACGTTTGTAGACGCCACCAGACCGTCCGTCAAAACGCTGCGTTGCCATGCAAACGACGCGTCTACTTCTGGGAAAAATGTCCAATTTGATTTGTATAAATAAATGTTATTTATTTAATATACTATTTTTAAATATGAGTTGAATATATGTTCTGTTTATATTCTAATAATTCATAAAAATAAAAAAATTAAATATTTCTAGTTTAATTGTTTGATTTGTACAAAATATATTTCTTTAGAAAAATTAACGGTAATTAATATAATAATTAACTTTCTTATAAATTACTAAATTACATTTAATTACTTGAATCTTTTTGGTATTTTAAAATTTGCAAAACTAATTGTTTTTTTTATTTTGTTTGATTTTCACTCATTATAATTCAAATATATTTTACATTATAAAAGATTAATTAGTGTTAGAAATTAATTAATTTTAATTTTTAACTTGTCTAGATATATTTTTTTATAATATTAAATCATATTAAACAACTTAATTTTTTTATGTAGGTACTTTTTAAATATGTAAATTTGACAACAATGGATTACACGTCAATGCTTGTAATTTCCAAATAGTCAACGAATTAATATTGTTATGATCTTGATTTCATTATTTACCGCTAATCTATTATCGTAAACATTTGCTTGAATGTCATTAGAAGCAGTCATTTAGCTGATTTACTTTTAACGTATTTATATTTTAATCCAAATTATTCGTACTGGAGAAAGTAATGTAATTAATTCATAATTTACTTCGGTAAATATGTATGTATACAATATAGTTGATGAGACAAAGTATGTCTAGACATTACAATGATGTTTTACCTACTAATAACATTAATAGTAATAAAAGGTAAATAATGAATCCCAAGAAAATTCATTATAAAATATTTTAGTATCCAGGTTTTTGTGAGATAATTAGTTTATGTGAACCTTAATGGTTGTATATACCGATTGTAAAGCCTTTGATCCTACTGAATTTTGAGAGAGATATCATGAATGATGAATGAGATAGTAAATATTCCCAATATAAAGAGTTTTGCTGTCTCTGTCGTGTATGATGTCTCTCTCAAAATTCAGCCAGATTAAATGGTTTTCGATTGGAATATTCATTTTTTGTTAATTTAATAAAGTGTAAATTTTATTTTATTGTTTTAATTATATATTTACCAAATCTCCTGAAATATATTAAACAATCTTTACTTTTTTTTAATATTGGATGTCTTTTACAGAAATAAGATTTTTTACTGATTTAATGTGACTTTAATAATTATAACTTTTTGTATTAGCTCGTATTATTTCTAATACTATAATAGGAATATTGGTATTATTTATATATAAGCAAATTTATATATGTGTTATTTACTCAATAAAATGAGATTAATGATTAAATTAATTATAAAATTATGTGAGCATTTAAAAAAAACTGTCTGTATTGATGGTAGTATATATAATTAATTCTAATTAAATATATTTTTTATAAATTTAGATTAAATTAATGTTATAATAACAATAAAAGGTTAAATAAATTTAAGTAAATTAGATATATTTAAAGCTGAAATATTATCATTCCTAATTTAATATCACGAATATCATTTATTTATATATTTTAACCAAAACCTATTTCTTACAATTTGTGGATCAATGTCAGAGGTTGATTTTTTTGTTAATATAAACATAAAGATTTTTAAACAAATTGTGCCATGTCATGAGCAGATTATTTATTAAAAAAGTAATTAGACAAAATATTAAGATGTATTTTGTTTTTTTTTTTTTGAATATTAAATTTTTGCAGTTTTACCCTTCTCTAATTAAATTATCATAATGTCGTCTCATGATGTTTGCTAAGAATTGCATTCAATCATAAAAATAAATTTACTTACAATTTTATCTACGTATTATCAACATCCAGATTGACCTTATAACCCTCATTACATATATTGAGATTTCTTTCGAAAATATTTTTAGTTCGTTCCGAACCATCATTTAATAAGAATCTTAAATAAATATGTATAAAATGTCACTTCGTTCACAAACTGCTCTTTCGGGAGCAAAATTTATTAAAAATTTAAGATTCTTTAGTGCTGTTCCGCCAGCTAACAGACCACTTTTTCCTAATAAAGATGAATTTCCAAGTCGACACATTGGCCCTAGGGATAGTGATATTATTACTATGTTGGATACATTAGGATTTAAGGTAATATTTCTCAAATATTTTTTATTTATGGTACATTTCTTTCCATTGTTTTTTGATGAAATTGTATAACTATTATAAAAAGGTTCGTCTTACTAGTTGTAGCTAACTCATTTTATTAGTTTTTATATAAAATGTATATAGGAATTTGGAGTATTCTTTAATTTATTCGTATGCATGAGTTAATATTATTTTAATCAAATTAAAAATTAATTGTTAGTAGTTAATTAATATATCCATTTTAGAGTTTGGACGAATTGACTGACAAAGCTGTGCCAAAAAATATTAGCTTAAATAAGCCTTTAGATATAGAGGAACCAACTGGTAAGTAACAAGTGTTACTCAATTTTTCCACAAGTACGACATTTCACAACTATTTCAAAATTATTTACTATGAAATTGGTTTAAGAACATTTCAATGACCTTTGAGGTCAATAATATTATTATAATTACAATGTTATCTCAGCAGGGGGTCTGTTAATACATTAAAATTTTTTGCAACCTTTTATCTTATCTGCATAGTAGAAAAACAAAGATTCACCATGGTAAATTCCATTAATGTTAATTGAATTATGATTATTTTAGGTGAATATGAACTGATAAATAGGATACGGAAGATAGCAGAAAAAAATAAAATATGGAGGTCTTACATAGGAATGGGCTACCACAATTGTTGTGTTCCTCATACAATCATGAGAAACATTTTCGAAAATCCCGGATGGACTACCCAATATACACCTTACCAACCTGAGGTACTAAAGTATTTCTTTAATCTATGGCTGTGATTTAATGTGTTTTTATCCTTGAAGGTTGCCCAAGGAAGACTGGAAGGTCTTTTAAATTATCAAACACTCGTTTCAGAGATGACAGGTTTAGAAGTAGCCAACGCATCTCTGTTGGACGAGGGAACTGCCGCCGCTGAGGCTTTATCCCTCTGTTTCAGACAAAACAAAAGAAGAAAATTGCTTCTCTCAGACAAACTTCATCCTCAAACTATATCCGTTGTAGAGACCCGGTGTCAATCCTTGGGATTAGAAGTCGATGTTGTCAACATTTTCGAATCAGATTTCTCTAACAGAGACATAGCTGGCGTTCTCTTCCAGTATCCTGATACAGAAGGAAATGTTCAAGATTTTAGTGCCTTAGCTGAAGATGCTCACTCTCACGGTAAATTATGCGAAAATGAATAATTATTTCAGTTTATTTAATGTTACATTATTTCATTAGGAACGTTGGTGTGTTGTGCTACTGATCTGTTGAGTTTGACTCTACTTTTACCGCCAGGAGAATTCGGAGTAGACATCGCCGTTGGTACATCACAAAGGTTGGGTGTACCTTTGGGTTATGGTGGACCACACGCAGGATTCTTTGCTTGCAATCAATCTCTTGTTAGATTAATGCCAGGAAGGATGATTGGTGTGACAAGGGATGCAGCTGGAAGGGATGGGTACGTACTATATAAAATTAATATTGTTATTTGTGTAACAAATATATTTTTTCAGATATCGTTTAGCATTGCAAACTCGTGAACAACATATTAGAAGAGACAAAGCTACAAGTAATATTTGTACAGCTCAAGCTTTACTGGCTAATATGTCAGCTATGTTTGCTGTATACCACGGACCACAAGGATTGAAAGATATTGCTACGAAAGTCCACAATTTAACACTAGTACTTCATCATGGTTTGAAAGAAGATGGCAACATTTTAACAAACGAATATTTCTTCGATACGTTGAGAATACAGCCAAAGATCGATTTAGATGAATTAAAGAGCAGAGCAGATGAAAAGAAAATAAACTTGCGCTATTACGATGACGGTGCCGTAGGTGTTTCCTTGGATGAAACAGTTACGTTTAATGACATCAACGATATCTTTTACATTTTTGGTAGCTCAAGAAAAATTGAAAATTTAGTAGATGATCCAGCTGTTAGGCAAAAGTCCATATCAGCCAGTGAATTCAGAAGAACTTCCCAGTTCTTAACGCATCCAGTATTTAATTCTCATCATTCAGAAACTAGGATTGTTCGTTATATGAAAATCCTTGAAAACAAAGACGTATCTTTAGTCCACTCAATGATACCTCTTGGCTCATGCACAATGAAACTTAATTCAACAACAGAGATGATGCCTTGTTCATTTAAACACTTCACAGACATTCATCCATTTGCCCCATTAGATCAGACTCTTGGTTACCATCAACTGTTTGCCGAACTTGAAAAAGATTTGTGTGCCATTACTGGTTACGACAAAATTAGTTTCCAACCCAACAGTGGTGCCCAAGGTGAATATGCCGGATTAAGAGCCATCCAGTGTTATCATGAAGCCAAAGGCGATAAACACAGGGACGTATGTTTGATTCCTGTCAGTGCCCACGGTACAAACCCAGCTAGCGCTCAAATGGCGGGTATGAGAGTGGAACCTGTCAGAATTAAACAGAATGGTACAATTGACGTAGATGATTTGAAGGAAAAGGCTGAGAAGCATAGAAACCGATTATCTTGTCTGATGATCACTTACCCCTCAACCAACGGAGTTTTCGAAGACACCGTTGCGGAAGTGTGTGACATAATTCACAAAAATGGTGGCCAAGTATATCTTGATGGGGCTAACATGAATGCTCAAGTAGGACTTTGCAGACCCGGAGACTATGGAAGTGACGTGTCTCACTTGAACCTGCACAAAACATTCTGTATTCCACACGGAGGTGGTGGCCCAGGAATGGGCCCTATTGGTGTTAAATCTCATTTAGCACCTTTCCTTCCGGGTCATCCCGTTGTTAATCCATTAGGAGCAAATTCCCCGTCTTACGGAGTTGTGAGTGCTGCACCATTTGGATCCAGTGCTATTTTGCCGATTTCGTGGGCTTACATTAAAATGATGGGACCTAGAGGTTTAAGAAAAGCTACACAAGTGGCCATTTTGAACGCAAATTACATGTCTAAAGTCCTTGAACCATACTACACCACTCTCTTCAAGAGTGGTTCATCTGGTTTGTGCGCTCACGAATTTATAATAGATATAAGAGAGTTCAAGAAAACTGCAAATATTGAAGCTGCCGATATAGCTAAGCGTTTGATGGATTACGGTTTCCATGCACCGACAATGTCTTGGCCAGTTGCTGGAACTCTAATGATCGAACCTACTGAATCTGAGGACAAACAAGAACTAGACAGATTCTGTGACGCTCTGATATCCATTAGAGAGGAAATCAGAGAAATTGAAGAAGGAAGGATGGACATAAGAGTAAACGCATTGAAAATGGCACCACATACCCAAGAACAAGTTATCAGTAGTTCGTGGGAGCGACCATACACAAGAGAACAAGCGGCCTTCCCGGCATCCTTTGTAAGGCCAGAAACCAAAGTTTGGCCCACAGTTGCTAGAATAGATGATATTTATGGTGATAAACATCTTGTGTGCACGTGCCCACCGATTCTTGATGAATACAACTATTGATTTAATTTTAAGATATAATTTATTGTACCTATATATAATTACGATTGATTATTATTTTTAAGGAAGTAAAAGTATTACAAATATTTGTTAAGGAAAGGGTAAATTTGCAAATAAATGTTATTTAAGTTTTTATTATTAATATTACTTGTTTTAGTCAGGAGGGGATAAATAATTTATTTTTAAACAAATTTTTTATTTATTCAACTAACTTGATAACAATATTAAGGAAATATATTATTTTCTACAAATTGAATGGACATGGCACAGCGCATATTATCAACAAGATTTTTATAAAAAAAGTTGTTTAAATTTTCCCAAAATATTCCAATATTTGAACAATCCTGCCTATATATTACATACATTTCAAACTGAATTAATATAAGTAGTATATGTCACAAGTCACTGAATTTTAAACATTTCTCTCTAAGTAAATATAGAAGAATAAGACGAGTTAAAATATTAAAACACTTGAACCATATTGTAGAAGAATCTCCGAAAATATTAAAGATCTTTAAATAAAAGTAAAAGGTTTAAAAATACTTTTAATACCAGTGCAGTCTTTTTGTTAAGCACTTATCTTATAAAAGATTAATAATATGTCACTTTTTATATAAACCTAACTTTAACGGTACCTCTTTACTTTGTCTTGAGCTTAATGGTACGGGGAATGGATTAAATACTTTATTGGGCGACTTTAAATTTTGATTTTCTATCGAGAAATCAGAAGTGGGTGACTTCATGGGTCTGCACTCAAATCCAGAACTGCTTAAACTTTCAGTCGCATCTATTGGAGAAAAATCATTTGTATCAGTCCTGTGGCTTATTTGAGGGTAAAATTCACTTACAGGTGATTTCAAATAATTGTAACAGGTTTTCGCTAAATCTTCATCGGATCTCAGACCAAGCTCCAAAGAGGATTCGGTATCAGCAGATTTAATTTCATCCAATATTGACTTTGTATTTAAAGGAGATTTATTGGCAATTCCGTATTTCGAAACATCAAAAGTCTTCGCCTCATAAATGATGTTATCTTGAATTTTTGACTCTGACTCAGGATTTTCTTCAAGTTCTGTTATTGGTGATTCAACCTTATATAGTTTTTTGTAGTTGAGATTGGAGAATCTTGAAAATGTCTCTTTTTGATCATCAGAAAAGCTTTTTTCATAAAAAGATGTGTCTTCAGTTTTTTGCTTTGAATACTTCAACTTAATTTCTTCTATGCTTAGAGTCGGTGTGGAGTCTGTGATTTGAGTTTCTTGTTTAATTTCTTCTATTAATTTTGCATCGGGGTTATCACGCAAAGAAATTGTACTTAATGAATTATTTTCTGCCATAAATGTGTCGTTTTGTACTTTTATTTCTGGTGATGCAGTCTCCAGAATCTTAACAGATTTAGAACCTTCAATAGATTCTTTGGATGCAATTTCCTCGATAAGTCTATCATCTGGTATATTGTCATTAGTTTTAAAACTATCTGCAAAGTTAAACTGCTTGAATTCATATGTCCTAGGAGATGTTTCATTGTCCTTGACTTCATTAGGACTTAACGAATCCTTAGATAGTTTACTAAAACTTGATAAGTTAAAATCTAATTTAGGAATGCCCATATCAGTCGTTGAATCTGAAGATTTATCGAATTTGTATTCCGGTGTAGGACTTTTGTCTTCAGTATTTTGCTTAAAAAATTCAGGCTTGTAACTCAGTGAGCTTATGTCAAATTTTAACAGTTCAGATCTTGTAGATGATTTTTCAGAAGTTTGTTTAGGTGTCAAATATTCATTTGAATTGTTTAAGTTTATTAGCGCAGATATTGGCGAAGTAATATTTGATTCAACTGGTAAATCATTTAAAGGCTCAATTCTGGGTGAAGTGATTTCATTGGAAATATCCTCTCGGTTAAATGCTGGTAAATCTGTGTTGCTGCGTGAATTTTCAAGGGTTGATTTATAGAAATCTACCTTAGGGGATTTAATGTTATCTAATGTCATCCCTTCTATGTCACCAGAAGTTGAGGATACAAGGAAATCATCTGATATACTAAATTTAAGCAGATCGCATGCGGTTGTTTCCATGTTTTCATTTATCGTCTTATTATCTTTGTTTAATGTATAGCTCTGTGAATTTTCACGGGGTGATACTTTGAAATCAAAATCTACATAATTCGACTTCGTCGCTTCTTGAGACATTTCTTTTAAGTCATTAGATGATGAGGAGGCGAGAAAGTCATCATTTTTAGTAAATTTAGGTGGGTCTTCATCAGGACTGAAATATGTAGTAGCTGAGATGTTCAGTGGTTCAGTAATAGAATTTTCACTGTACGGAGGTACAACAGGAGTTACTTGAGGCTTATCTATTGACTTTTCTGTATTAAGGACCATAGTAGAAGCTTTGCTGGGACTAAACTGTATTAGTTTCTCTTCAATAATTACATCACTATCGTCACTTTTCTTTGAGTGAGACTGATTTAAAATCAAACTGTGATATCTTTCATCAAGACTTTTGCTTTTTTCCAATATGCTTGAATATTGATTACCGTATTGAGGTGAAATTGGTGATATAGACGTTTTGATTTCTGGCTCCGATAAACTAGATTTTATGTCGTACTCAAATTCCTGTGGCTCCTCAGGGATTTTATTAAATGACAAATCTAAAAAGTCTGGTGGCTCGGTTCTACTTAGGGGGGTATCATCTATAAGTGGGGGTGATGGTGATAGTCGAGACTGATACTGAAGAATCCTTGTGAGAATAAGCGAATTTTCTTGAATTATTTGCAGTGCTCTTTCGCTGTTTCTTCTTCCAGATCGGGACTTCTCCTCTTCTGAAGATACTTCATCTTCTTCCGGCAAGCTATGTTGTTTAAGGCATTTGACTCGATCAGCAAGAAATTTCTCAAACTCGATGTTATCATCGTCTGAGTCGACGGCCTCGACTTTGATGGGTATAACAGTGCTGCTAGAAGTGGCTTCTTCTACTGTAATTTGGCTTTGGGGTTCTTCTATTTTACTGGCACTAATTTTAGCACTTGTATTGTCTGTATTCATAAGATTAGTATCACTATTACTAAGATTGTCATCGAATTGACCTGATTCTTCTATATCGGAATGATCGCTGGCATCATCATCACATAGTTCTGTATCACTGGAGTCGCTGGAGTCGTCGTTTTTTCGAGTGTCTTTCCAGTGCAGTGTCGTCGGGGTTAATTGACGAGCTGGCGGAATTGTACCTGTAAGTTTTGTGGTTGATTAAACATTGAATTTGTGAACAACACGAAATCTCAGCATACCTTTTGGGGGACCCAAACGTTTGGCAGGCACCAAAGCACTTTTACCAATGAGAAGGTGGTTCATGGCCACGGGGGCGGCGGTAGTCGGTTGTCTAGATATCGCAGCGCTGAAAATGATATGGGCCTGCCTTTGCCTCTGTTTTAATTTCGTGTATTGCTTCTTGAGTGCACTTATATCTAACGCCAGCCTTTCCCTCGGATACAGCTTCAGCTGCTTCTCGACCACCGCCTGTTGTAGTCCGCCCCAGGGGTTAATGTTGTACATGTAGTGGTCCCTCAGACTGTTCAATTCCGTTAAAGGACCGATGTTTACGACCGCTTTGATTAAGGAATTGGCGTCCAGAAGGCCGGATTCTAGCAGTTCTCGCGTCAGGACTCCCATGATGCAGTAGAACTCGTCGGCACTTCGGACGCCCATTATGCGATCGGCCAATGTTTGCCAGATTGCGAGCGCTGTGCGAAGCAGAATTTCGTTGCCTTCGAGGAGGATCAGGTCCCACACTCGCAGGACTGTGGGTTGCGGCAGACAGTTGCAGAACAAAGTCAGAAACCTAAAAAATATTGATATGTATCTAGTGTGGGACGAGCTATTCAGTAAATTTATTTCCATAATTATCATTATAATATTTTATCTTTTCGATGATGATTTGAATGTATTTGTATATCTCATTCCATGATGAATTTTAAACTAATTTAGGTATTTAATTTTAATATACTAGTATATATTATTAATACTATTAATATACTAGTATATACTAATACATAGTATATACTAGTACAGAGTATGTATTTAACAAATAAATTAATAAAGAACAAAGAAATTCTTCCCTATTTTATTATCATTTAATATATACTAGATCATAAACTAGTATATTATAAATTAGTATATACTAATTGTACAGTACTCTATATTTAACAAATAAATACTTCCCTATTTGTTGTATTATGTGTTTATGATTATTCTACAATATTTAGATAAATTGTCAGAAAAATGGAATGTAATAAAGCCATTTCTATTCGGTTACTTTTCAGGACAAGAAAACATAATATGTGTGACATCTAAAAGTTTCATATTTCCTCTAGAATTTATATTGGACTATTGTGATGTCTCCCCTAAATGTAAATATATCGCACACACTTTGTTGTAATATTCTTCAGGATTTTCTTAACTTTTCTTGTCTTTATTTGCCCATGAAATTGAAGTAATATTTGTTCATGTTGTCGTATAATAAATATAAGTCAAGGTACAATTATGACATTTTAAAATTAATTTCCTCGTACTTTATTCACGAAGAATAAAAGTATTATTGAAAGGAAAAGAAACGTTATAACGTTGAAAAAGAAATTTTATTTTACACTGGGACAGGAACTGCATGCAGGAAATTGTGAAGTTCCAATAGGATTTCGTAGGAAATTACCAAATAAAAGTGACATTCCTGGGAGGTATTGATTTGCAGTAACTTACTTTATTTTCGATTACTTTCGACTAACAGATTCACAATTTTAACCACTTTACAATTCTCGTTTTCTTGTTTAATTTGAGTACGGAGAAATATACTCCCCTTTGTTATGTTTCCCTTAGTAAAGCTATTTCGGTCGTATCTCATTGTGTATTCAACTCAGTGACCTATTTATACCAAATTTGATTCATACATTCGGTAATATTTCTCCGGGCATTCTTACACCCCTGTGTGAAGTGTGAAGAATGCACGTCGTAGTCACGCAAAACCAACATGCCATCCAGAAGGAGAGTAGCACACGTACATATTTTATTGGCGCACGTAGAAAAAAACAACCCATAAAGATAATGTGAAAACACGCGAACATGCATTTTTTTAACGGACTTACCATTGCATGGTGAAGACGTTGGTTAAGGGCGGTTCGTAGCTGGTGTTCCCGTCCTTGGCGGCGGTCTGCAGCGTGTCCAGGTGCCGCGAGAGCCGGGGCAGTTTGGATCTGAGCAGCTCCCGGAACACGGCCATGTCGACGGACAGTCCCCGCAAACTGTCGGCGAAATACGACTCCGGTAACACCCCCTCGATTAGGTAAATCATCAGCTTCAACGCTTCAGTCTCACATTTTTCGGTGACCTGCAGGATGAGGGCCGCCAACATGTTGAATCCCTGGCAATATCCTGGAATCAAACAAACTCCTTTTAGTCGGGGGACAAATAAATTTAATTTTGAACGGCTCATATCGTACGTCAGCTTCCATTGTAACGTCTTCCATTAGTTACGGTTTGTTCGACGTAACGTTATCACGGGGATGAGGAACGAGAGAATTGAATGTGACTGTATTTCCTCGTAAAAGACACGCGACGTTTTAGATTTCACTGGTACAAATAGACAGGCAGGAAATATGGGAAAATTGATGGAAAATCGGATAGATAACAAAAAAATGAAAAGTTTCATACGTCGATTTCACCTGCATCCACATTGACGGAAATGGGCCACGTAACGTGGTGGAAATTTGATATGCTATGGGAATCTGGAATAAATCAAAACGACTAGTCCATTTTATGCTGATAAAACTGACAAATATCCGTTATTTGTATGTTTTTAAGTATTACTACTATAAATAGGATTTATTTTCAAGCACATAAATATACACTGCGAGTCTTTTGAAAACCTATTTAATCAAGAAAATTCAAATAATTGTTGTCACACAAGTTCATTTTTTTATGTTCTCTCAGTTACAAACTTTATATATATTTTAACAAACATAAATTGACTGAGAAATGTTTAATTCGGTGGGTACATGTAAGTACATGTAAATTTGTTGTATTGTGATATTCTAGTATAGACTAGTATATAGTATGTACTAGTATAGTGCAATGTATTTAACAAATAAGTTAAAAGAGAACAATAAAATTCTTCCCTATTTGTTATACTACAAATATTTAGATAAATTAGAAAATAAATGAAATAATAATTTACGTTGAATAATTATTGGATAAGATTTCTAATTTAGGTATTTCATTTTAATATACTAGTATATACTAATATATATATATATATATATATATATATATATATATATTATGATATTCTAGTATATACTAGTATATAATATGTACTAGTATAGTGCAATGAATTTAACAAATAAGTTAATAGATAACAATAATATTCATCCCCATCTTAACTTAAATAAGATAATTTCGAAAGCATATTTTCCACTAAAATATTTGTATCAATAATTTTGACTCGTTAAAATTTAGTTTGTTTTCGTTGGAGTTCATTGAGAGTATCAGTTCGTAATTTGAAGTAGAAAGCAATCAAAACTGGCTGAAGTCATTCCTCCGTATATTTAAATCGATTTTCCCCGTCGACAAACTAAGAACTTACCTTGAATAAATTTTCTAGGGCAACTTCGTTACACCATGGTGTTGCCACTTTAAATTGCACACTTTTATATTAATCCATTTTTTTATGGGCGGCGTAATGTATGCAAAATTATGAACTAAAAATACTTACTTACCGACTGCTTTATTCCACCTGGCGTAGGCCAAAAGGACTCTCTTGAGCAAGGCTTGGTTTTCTTGGCCGTCTTCTCCGCAGAACAGGCTGCAACCTGTTCTGTGGAGATCCTTGACTATTTGGACCCCCAATTCAGAATCGGCTGGATGGGACCATTCACTGTACATAACAAATAATGTTTGATATAAAAATAAATAACCTTAAGTCATGTTCTGCGTCTAATAAATCAGACAAAGTTGTAAACGTATCAAAAGAGGTGATAAAGTTAAATTTCTAAACTAATTCGCAGCTAGTATTCACTTTAAAGTTGATTAAACCACATTGAATGCATCGAATTCAATTATTCGCCGATGAAATCGTCATGAAAACGTGTAGGTAAACCAAAATCAATAATAATTTGATAATTATAATCTATCAAATCGAAAGCCTCAATTTAGATTAGGCGGATATGCAAGGGATATCGAAATGAGTAAAATACATGCCAGGTAATTAACGTCGAATACACAACGATCGATTTTAGATTACAATTTACAAACTTGGCGGTTAAAGTTTCTCCTGTGGGAATGTTCAGTTATTTGTATGGGGAAAGTTTAACGAAGTTTCTGCACATCCGCGACTACATTACTGAGGTTCCATATGTTTAGATAAATTGATAACCCTTTTAATATAATTATGTCAAATTGGATATTCATTAGAATTCTGTAACTGAAAAAATGGTCAACCTCTGTTTTGACCTTTTTAGAATTAAACAGATTATTAGGTAAAAAATTGGAGGTTAACAAAAATAAATAGTAGATGTATGGAAACATATTCTGAAGCTTCGCTTGAGTCTCTAATGGCACATGTGATCTTGTATTGTCATGAAGAAGCAGAAATCCATCCTCATTGACTTCTTGAGGAAGTTTTTCATGAACTTGGCCAATTCAGATATGCATTTATCAGTTTATCCCTTAGTAAAGCAAATTTGCAGCAAAGCAAAGCACTAAAAAGTTATCAATTAATATGTATAGACAATATACAAATATAAAAAATGTGGGGAAAAGCAAATTACTTTTTTCGACCGACTATTGGAGCACGAATAGAATGGTTGAAATGTCTGAAATTCCAAAAATGCCTAACTTGTCCGGTTTTGCATTTGCAGACCTAATATAATTTGCCGAATTAAATGTTAGGGAGCTTCTGTTTGCAAATAAATGTTTTTACAACGTCTCGATCTGACAAGAAGTTGGTGTGTGGTGGATATCGATTGCATTTTTTGCCTTGTTTTCTTTTCAGTCTGTATCAAACAAGAAGTTTTTTTCCAACAGTATTCCCCTTAATGCAACCAATAGAACAATCCATAAGACGTCTAAAGTTATACTTGAAAAGGAGATAATGGTTACTGTCAACTACAAGTGAAAGCTTTCAGTGGATTTTGTTGCTTTTGATTTGAAATACTAGAAATTTCACATGTGAATAAATCAATGGAAAACAATCTTAGAATATTTAATTTGTTAATGGCAGTAATTCTTTACTCAGTAAGACAAGGAAAATCACAAAGTTTATTATCAGTACGGTCGGATTACTGAAAACATGTCGAAATATCAGCGACATTTCTACGAACTTTGTAAAACACATTGTCCCTAGCAAATTTATTAGATTAAACAGACAAAATCAATATTTGATGAAACCATAAATTTCTACATGGTAGCAGTAAATTTATAATGGTAGTTAAGAGTTAAAATAATTTGCTTGATTATAGGTTGGTTGATATTAGTGTAAAATTAATTAGAGAGGCACATATTTAATTTAAAGACTGAACAAGTAGGACAGACAGGATTTAATTTGAAAACTTTTATTAAGTATAAAGGACAAATGCTAATTGTATTTAACCTTTAAAAATCAATCCCTTTTTAAAATTCAACCCTTGTAAACAAATTACGTGCAAGTTAATACAGAGTTCCGATATTGAATTTTAAATTTTCAATTAAAGTTTCAAACGGAGCAAAGTGAATGAATAATTTCGGGTTTGGCCCGGAATACATGACATACATTGCTTTAATTAGTTATGTCTAACAATTTCTATGAAATTCGTGTTAGTGTAGCACTACATGTAAAATTAGAGGCTCAAAGGAAGCTTTAAAATATTAAACTAAAGCTTCACCTCATCCACCTTGTAATCCAGATATTTCTTTATGTGATTATTTCTGAAAAGGTTTAAAGTTTTTTCAGTTCTAAGAACTCAATATGTTTGGCAGAAATTTGTTAATTAATTAATTATAATGATATATTTTGTTGAATAAAATTATTTTAAGGGAAGCAAGATTAAATCTGTTTATTCCAAGTTGATATTAAAGTATTCCCACGAAATTCGTGACCCAGCATGTCAATTAACACAAGTCCCACCTCACCTGAAACAGTTCCTCTCGACTTTGGTCCAGTCCACCCCCTGAGCGTCGAGATGCCGTTCGGCGAGCGTCAACCACAGTCGCCTCCTGAATTCGGGGGGTATTCCCCCGGGTAGTTGGGCCACCATTTTCATCGCGGCCGCCCACTGCGAGAAACCCGATTCCCCCGGTCCTGGTTGTATTGTGAACCTCATGTCTTCGCCACCCGACGCAACTGAAATACACAAAGATCCAAATCAACTTCTCGTTCCCTTTCTGTCATCGCTCGCGTTCGTGATTGTGGATTTTTAAATAACAATGGGGAATGTACGAAACCGCCGTTACCGGCGAATATAAAGTTGATTGATTCGTTTTGTTGGTGCCCGCAGCTGTTTTCGTTTTCACCCGACTATTTTAATGTGAGCAAAAACCTGTTAACATACCTAAAATTTATGGCTGACGTTATTTACTATTTCATTTTTGTACATACTCTCGCTAACTAAACAGAGACGTTCTTAACGTACTGCTGGCTTGAATTTTTAACGGGCCTTTAGAATTCGGGGCGAGTAAAAGCTTTTCATCCATTGTATATTTCATGCACTATGGAGTGTCTACAGCGGTGAAGATTTATGAAACATATTTCACCATTGGGTGCACATCAACGAGTATTTAGCTCCCCAAAAATGCTGTTTGGCTGAAAGCTTTTTTAATTAAGTCATCCATTTACGTACTGAACCACTCAAATCCGCCTTTAGCTCGCAAGGTTCTCAAATTAAATCGAATCTATTGAAACGGATGCAATAACGCTACTTCCCTATATCGCATTTCCTCCTTTACGTCCCGTGCTTTTTATTGGGTTTCGTTTATTTGGTGCCGTAGACGTTGACGTGGGAAAAAGTCGAGAATTACAGTGACGGTGTAAATCAATTTATGCAAACAACAGACGCATCCATTTCGAGGATCATCCAGTTTTGCAATTTGAATAAAACATAAATGATCAAGTTATTATTGAATTATTCATGGTGGGTAATTCAATAAAAAATTATCCTTTGCATTTCCAGTTAGACTCGGTGTTTCATCACTAAGTTACGTTGAAGTATTTTAATTGAATTACGGAGTTTCAAAGGACTTTCACAAATACCTCAAATATTAAATCCTGGTGGATTTGTAAAACAACGGATTATTGCTGATACTCCCGCCCAATTTTGCACAGAAAGTTCATTAGTAAATGTGAGTTGGCCATGTTGAATTTTTAATATAAAATCCTTTGTTTGGATGGATTATCAGCAGATCTCTTCGTCCATAAGATTAATGGTACACAAATCTGGACCTGAAACATTTAAGTTCGAAAGCGGTTTACAGAAAGAGACCCTGGATCAACACAATGTAATAATCCTTCGGTAAACCTGTCGTTCAAACTAATTACTTTGATAAATTTATGATTCCATTAATTATCCAAGTTTTTAAACTACAATTAAACTGACATTGCCTCCAACAGAATAATATAAACAACGGTGTTTTTTCAGGAAATTGAAAATATTATGACAACAACAAAACCGGGGGGAAACGTTTTTTATCCGTTTTAAAGCTGAGCCTCAGGCTGAACCTATAAATGTTTTAAAATCAAATAAAGCCAAGGAAAGCAATAGAACAAAAGTGGCAATATAGTTAAAAGCCACAATAAATCCCCGGAATGTTACGGCGAATGAAAAGTTTATATTTTTTAATTTGGTCCGTTTATACAATTTTTGCCGGAAGTGATATATTAAGCCGCTGATGCGTTAATTAGAGTCCACACAGCTATCTACCCCAGTGCAATTACTCGACGCATTAGGCGAAATTAATTTCTCGATTTATTTCTTCCTCCGCGGAATTTTAAATTTCAAAATTATCTTGGGACGTTTGATTTATATGGGGAGATATAATTTTCAGTTTCGTTTATTTACTGGTGTTTTTTTACAGTAATGGCACAACTTCTGAAGCTCGTTAATCATTGTCGAAGCTTACTTGTCAAACTTCCTCCAAATTGATTCGAATACGTTTTATATTTATATACGTATAAATTGGTGATGAAAACGTTGACAAAAGACAAATGGTACATTTAAAATAAGCAAATTAAACTATAAAGCAGACAGGTGAGGAATAAAATTGTAATTTTATTTGAGGATTAAATAGAGCTCCGGGAATGTGATAATAGTGAAAAATGAAAGATTATTTAATTTTATATCTTTTATTACGGTTGGGAAATTGGCTTTTTCCGTTTATTCACTGAACTTTGAAATGTGATAAAAATTAAGCATAACTTCAAGTCTTTCGGTAAACGTTGAAAATTTCATTTACGTGGCAGTCCCGGAAGCACTGGAGTGGATGTGTGGGTGTTAAATTACTTTGGTGAAAAGTGACAGTCTTAAAAAGCTTAGGTCACAAGTTTCAAGACGGTACATTAATTAGTATTTATTTGACAGCCATCAACAGTGAACAACCTCGTGACCATGGAAAATCATGGTTTCAATTAAAAATAAGGATAATATATTATAAAAATGCAAATTGGTATACAATTAAGTACCTATTGAAATAGAAAACGATTAAAATTTGAAGTCAATCGGAAACCTATGATAAACAATTTTATCATGGATTTTATATAAGTGTCCTTTGAAATAAGAATTTTGACTGTGAAGAAAGATTTTCCCACTTTTAATAAAAACTTTTATTGACAAAAACAAGTAGGACTTTTAGGCTGAAACATTAGTTTACGGCATACAATAGTTTCTCCTACATACTTGTAAGTACAGGCACAGAATAATGGGAATTGATGAACACCCATCCAAAAACGAAACCGAGGCAACTATGGAATAAAGTGCAACATTTGTGAAAGGGAACTCAAATGAACAAACCGTGTACATTTGTAATTTCTTTCACGTTTAAACCGACGAAAACGTGTGTGGGCACATTTACACACCGATGGGTCAATTTATTTTAAACCTCCCCTTGTTTTTCTTTCTTATTTCAATTTAAATTAAGTGGGTTAATTTAATTTAGGTGTACTGGCGTTTTATTGTTCCTATGGAAATTATAACATAATCTGCATAAAGAAAATTCTAAACGGTTTTTGTTTCATTTTCGTTCCCGGGGGGAAGGATGAAACACCCCATTATTCCCTGCTAAATGCATTAATGCAGACAACGGAAAAAGAACAACGTCGAATTTAATATTGAAATAACTCCTTACGAACGACGCAATTACGAATAAAACTTCACTTTTTTAATTTCGTCTGTCATTTTCCCGGAGTGAGGTATTTTCTCGTTGATGGGTTAATTAACTTCGGGAGCATTGCCTTGTTTAACTAAATGCTATATTTAGCACAATTAATAAAACGGTAATCGTATTTCGGCTTATTTAGGCACTAATGAATTTCATTATTGGAGGCTTAAATGAAAGAAAACTGGAAAATATTGTCTTGTCTCAGTCGCACCGGTGTTAATTAATGAAAACTTTGAGGGGCTCATTATCAATCCACAAAATGTTTATTTTTCAACTTCTGTTGAAAATAATTCGATTTATGAAAAGGGATTATACTCACTGATTAATATTAATAAAAAACTATTTTTTCATTTAATATTTAATAAAATTTAAGTTCTTTGAATTGTCGTATGATAATTATCTGTAATTTGAATCTCGAGGTAATCAAATATTCAAAATAAAAATCATTTAATATTCGTAACGTATTTATTTTAATCATATTTAATTAAATATCTACTTGTATTGATTGACCTACAAATACTGTCTTAAAAAAGACTATTGTATCGTAATATAATATTGCAGTTTAGTTGATGTTTTTAATGTTGAGAATTTTAATGTAATTTTAATTTATTTTCAAGTATAATTAGTTATACAATACAGTTCAAAAAGTCAAAAGCCTTTGAAATAGTTTACATGTACAAATAAAATTAATATGAATTATAACAAGTATAAATGGTAAGTTATAAACCCTTTATTCAATTTTAATTGTCGGTATATTTTGAGCAAGGAAAAATAGAAATTATTCAAAATAAGGATAAAGTAATAAATTCACACTATATTTACGAGTTTATGACTTTATACTATATGTGAAATATAATATAAAAGGAACGTAGGTAGGTAAGTAATATAAATGATATTAAATATGAGAATATAACAGACAAATGTCAATTTTGTAAGAGTCCATTTAGAGTGATAATTCTTAATATTTAATTTAGTAAATATATATATTTAAATAGTATTCATATACAGTGTAGTCTATTTAAATGGACACCTCCTTAACTTTTTTATTTATAACACGGTTTCAATAAAAAATATCTCAAGATAATATAACTTTTATATAATGAATTTGTATCTTCTGATCAAACTATGACACATGTGAATTCTTCTTATTGGTTTAGTCAGTATCTGATATTTAAATTTTATTCCTAGATTTATATACCATAATTTAATTGATAAGAATTTCATTAGAAAAAGATGATTTATTAATTTGAAATGTTTTATTTATGTATTTTGATAAATACTTATTGTGAACGATGGTAAATTCAATATAAAACCTATATTTGATATATAAAAAATGACTTTATCTGTAAAAGATAACATTGTAGACAATTTTGTTTTTTAATTTTTTAAAATCTTGTAATAAATAAAAAAACTATAGAAGTGTTCATATCTTAAATGGACCATATATACATATACCTTTCGAAAACCATTTGTTCCTTAAGAATTTTAAGACATCATGCACGACAGAGACAGTAAAAGTCTGCAAATTTGCTTCGTAGGAGGAATCTTTTACTGTCTCTGTCATACATGATGTCTCTTTCAAAATTCAGTATGATCAAAGACTTTCCAATCGGTACAACAGTGTGGCTTATTTAAGTTGCAAACATTTTTAATAATTTATGGTTAATTTACAATTTATTGTATAATTTCAATAAAAAATAAATCAAAATGGTAGAATTAAAAATAATAGTTTTTTAATGATTTTTTATCGCGAATTAAAGTGCCTTGTTTATAAAAGCTAAAAAACAAATTAACAAAGTAAAGACTCCTGTTTATGATGTCATAAAGAATATTTTAATATTTAGTAACATATTTTATAAAATTTATTACAAAGAAAAATTTACCTTCGGTAAAAACACAACTTTTAATTTATTTTATTTTTAATTATATAGTTATAAATAACGTGTTCATCACACTAATTTAAATTTGCCAAAACCAGTTAGGAATCTAAATGTAAGTGGATATTTATCCACTAGACAAATATGGAAGTGTTTTCCTTTGCCTCAAAGGAAATTAAACACCCCGTGCCGGCTCACTAATTCCAGTCATGCCGAAGCGTTTCGCTTAATCTAATGGATTAACGAACATAATGCAGAGCAAAACAGGAGGATTTAACATCAAAGATTACGCACCAGCTCATAATATTCAACGTGGACTGGGAGGGGAATTTTAAAGTGCACGTTGTGCAATCAAAATGTGGACTCCAACTCGACGTTGCAAGTCTCATTGTTCGTTGGCATGGAAGGTATTTATAGACGGAGATTCAATACAGCCACTATTTAATGATACAACGGTGCTTTGATTTGATTAAAGGTTTTGAACGTCGCTTCATTAACTCGATTAATATGAAACTGAGCGTCTGCTGCATGTAATGCGATATTACACAATGGATGTTGCCCTTAACGTAATGGTGTTGTGACCCCATAAAGGTTTAATAGTTCGTATGTCTGCACAAGAGTTACAAAGGTGGAGGAGGGTTGATTTTTAAAGCTTTTCGTACCACTTTTAGTAAGTGTGTGCACGAATATTGATTCGTGGCATCGAACATCACGTTTTAATAATGGAAATACTCGACTCGAGCACCTGCACTTACTTCTTCGGAATACATTATTATAAAATTCCAATCAACCACAAACTGAAAACGGCAGACAACACGAATTTGCTAAGATACCTTTGAACTTCAAACAAGGTTATTTTCTGACGATTAAATGGAAATGGAAATAATACCCATTGTTCACTTTATTTGTTAAATTTAGAATTACGAGGTATTATTTTAAAAGGGGTTTAGGCCTGAAACGAATTAGACAGAATAAAGTCAACCTAATTAGTCGCTATATTTATTGTTTCGAGTCTTACTGAATCTGGGCCACGAATTTAAGGGTAATAAATAAGTGTAATCTGAAGCTACAAAGTTTTCTCATTTTATGGCGTAGAATACACACTTAAAGATTATTTAACGTGAACAATTAATCATAAATATTAATTAATAACTCAAATTAACATTTTCTTTAAATAAAATAATGTTCATAATTATGTATTTTAATTATATAGTCTAGAAAACACTTGAAAGACATTTGTATTATGAAATGTATTCTTTTGAGATTCAGTAAAATATTTTTTTAACTTATTTACCTTCCTTTTTTGTTATATGATATGATTCACTTAACTTATTTAATACAAATTTATGAAGATCAGAAATACAAAGATATTAGAGTTTTGAAATGCCCAAAATTAAGTGTAAATAACGAACACCCTGTATAATATTTGGGAGCACTAATAGTGACTATTTATAGAATGGTACTTGTTTAACGTGTATGCAAAAAATGAACTTTCCAGGATCAAAATTGGGTGCTTTACAGACATTTTAGTTAATCCGTCAAAAGGTTTAGGTTGGGGTAGGTATAAGATATGGTACAGTCATTTTATTTGTAAGTACATATAGAATTTAATATACAGAGTGTTCCATTGAAAAAAGTATTGAAGATATTTCCGGAATTTTGGTCAAAATATTGTAAATTAGAAAAGTAGTACAAAATCAAGTTATAATTGCTATAAAAATTTAAAATCGATACCTTTTTCAGTTCTCCACAAATTTTTCATGCATAAATTGGGTGAATCACCCTGTATATTCATTTATAAATCAACAATAACGTGTGAGCATTCAACTGCATTTTTAATTTAAAAATATAAATTAGTTTTGAAATACGGAAAATTTATAAATATATTTTACACGTTTCTAAATAGAAATGAAAACACAAAACAAATATTAAAATGGAGGTCCTATTAAATTTAACTTTAATAGGTTTTTTACAAACAAATTTATTTGGAGAGTAAAAATTAAACGTGCCTTCCCTTTTTCCATTATAAAAGCATGAACATTTAAATTGAACTTTAATTGATTTAATGGTTTATTGATGTAGTCCAAAACAACTTGGAAACAATATTATTCTCAATATTAATCACTGTGGGTGAATTTAAATATGGACCTCAGTATCACGAATAAATTTGGATTTGAATTTGATCAATATTAAGACGAAGCATTGATTTTCCACTATTATGCATTTGAAACTCTTCCAAATGGAGGCACGGCGCCAATGCAATTTGTATTAGCTCAATTCCACATCTAAATTTAGTATTTTTATGTTAATTTGATGATAATGTCAAGGTGTGTCATGTTAATGGGCGATTAGGCGAAGTTCAATTGTTAAATGGCAACATTTAGTGCAATCGCCTACCATACATTAAGAGATTATCAACTTTTTTCAAGTGCACATTAAACTTTAAAGGCGAAACGAATGGATTTAATCCGGGCACCGAAGTGGAATATCCGATGAGCCGGAGCTACCTTGTTTCGGTAAACGTATGATTTCAAAAGGAACGGCAACAAAATAGTCTCTTTGGAAATTCAACGTTTCAAAAGAGAAAACCTCAATTTTACTAATGAAAAACAAGTCGAACCAGCGTTTTCCCGAACACAATGTCATAATCTTAATAATTGGCGTCAGACAGACTCATGTGGGTTTAAAAATAAAATTGTGGGTTTTATCATTGCAATCTTATACAGTGACTTTAATTTTATAAAGTTGCTTTAAATTTTTATTGAATGTAGGAAGGGAATGTCATTCTTTGTCGTACTTTAAAGCAGGAATGGAAAATTTAATTTAATTCCAAACTACTTCATAAAGTGAAAGTGCCAGAAAATTTCAAAGTATATATGAGTTGGCTGGTAAATGTTTTAAATGGTGATGAATTGCAACTGTGTCGGTTTTAAAACCCAACAAAGTAATTAGTCTGTCTAATTGAAAGGTATTCGTCAGTGCAATTTCAATTTGCCTTTTTTTACTTTTAAATAGTGAATTATATACTGTTTTAATATAAATCGTGTACAAAATTACGTTATTAATAGTATTTGATTTAAAGGAGTCATGATAAAACAAAACATATAATTGGTTTAAACAGTACTTGCACGATTATAATCAGACTTGTGTGTATAACTTTATAAGTGGTCACGAAATGATTTATTTAAACTGCTAATAAAATTCCTGATGAGACCATTTTATTATGTAAATTTCATAATTAAACGAACGCTTCTCATGTTAATGGAGGTACTTATAATTAGAGGAGACTGAACATTATAGAAGTGCAACTTTTAGTTTAATTATACTGCTTATGGGTATTAGAAACTTTTTTGTACTTTCCAAGTGATTTATATAACAAAATTTTGACACGATAATGTTCGTCTGATGGAAAAAATATTTTGTAAGTA
The DNA here is from genome assembly GCF_024364675.1 of Aethina tumida. Lineage (NCBI taxonomy): Eukaryota > Metazoa > Arthropoda > Insecta > Coleoptera > Nitidulidae > Aethina > Aethina tumida. The sequence goes on from NC_065439.1 coordinate 27,649,884, forward strand.
AGTTATGAGAAGCTGTACAATTAGTTCTAATTAAAACTTAAATAAAATTCACAAAGGAGGAACTCATTATGCAAAATCCATAATTAGAGGAAAGCTTCGGCTTTAATAACAGGACTTCAATGTCACTTATATTTTTATAATGTTTTAATAACAGTACATTATACAATTAACAAGTTTTGACCTTTATGATAAAAAACTTGTTCAACTTCCAATAGACTTTAATAAGTGGGATTTGATGAACCCGATTACCCTTGAACTTCAAACTGAGTTTGTTTAGCTTTAGACCATGTTGTGTGGGTGGAACGTAGCATTTAGTTTAAAGCCCTAAATAAAAATCCGAATTAAGTTTAATGCTAAAATTGTGTAAGGTTGTGTTAATTACGTTATACTTTAATTATAAAAGTTTTGGAGAGTTTTAATATGTTTTTGGGTTTGGAAACGAAATAATTGAGGGTATGACCTTTCTTTCTAAGAAGTACTCCGATTTTTAACACAACATTTAACTGGAGTGCCGGGAAAAATATATTTCTTAGTAGATGGAAAATTGTGATAATTACTTTTTGTTTTGGAAAAAAATTATTTTGCAAACTAAGCTCGTTAAAAAAATTATTTTCAATTTTATTTGCTTCGGTTTTTCACCATTTTTAAGGTGTAATTAGTAATTTTTTAATTATATTTTCGTACAGTTTCGGCAATTAAAAATATGTTTTGTTGTACCTGGGGTAGTATTAAAAATAATTATGACTGAGGGCATAAACTGGATGTATAATTATAATTTAATTTAACAGAATCTCGTAATTCTATATTATGGGAAACAAAAAATTTAAGACTTTAAATGACAAAAATAAAAATGTTTCCTTTATTCTTTTATACCCTTGATTCGACTAAAAGGATTCTTAATTGTCTCATATAAGATAATATATTAATTTTTTAAATTATATCCTGACTTACATGGTTCTCAGAAAATTCAACTCATTACTCATTTTTTTATAGAATACAATTTCAAAATTAATTTATTTCAGTATCAAAACTCTTTGGGTTAGAATAATTATGATTAATGTGTTAAAAGATAGATTATTCAGTAAAACTATATGCCACGTGAAACTTTTAGTTATGCTAAAACATATACAGAGTTCCATTGAAAACAATAAGATCTGTTTTGTATGTTTTAAGATGCATTAAAATATTCGTAAATAACAAACACCCTGTATAAGATTTGGGAGTAATTGTTATGGCTCGTTACAGAATGGTCCTTGGTTAAGATGTATGACATAAATGGACTTTCCAGAATTAAAATTGGTGGTTTTACAGAGGTTTACAGATTATTGTCTGTTTTATATGCTTTAAGATGCACAAAATTACCTATAAATAACAAACACCCTGTATAATATTTGGTAGTATTAGTTATGGCTCCTTATAAAATGAACCTTGCTTAACATGTATGCCAAAAATGGACTTTCCAGCATTAAAATTGATGGTTTTACAGAGATTTTAGTAGAACCACCAATCTGACAAAATTAATAAATATAACTATTATATATAATTATAAGTTAGCTGAATCACCGTGTATATATATATGATTAATAATTATAACAAGACGTGAAAAAAGTTTATTGTTTAATACTTTACTTAATTAGTAAGAACACAATGCATTCTTAATAATAATTAAGATCAATGACTATTAAATTTTTATAGTATTGATTAAAAAAACTAATACTGAAAAACCTGAAAAGGTCATCAAAATATATGTATCTCTCTTGATAACCAATCTAATGATCCAAAACCACAAATTAAACCATGTTTACATTGTCATACGGCAGGAATGCCAGATTGAAATTCCAACGTAACACAATAAGCCCCACGTCCTGTTATCAAAACGGAGAGTAATACACAATGCGGTTTCGGTTGACGGGAATGAACGCAGAATGTAGCTAAATTGGCCAAAACCACGTACAACATCAAAAGTTCTCCAGCCTCCGTGCAACTGTTTTGTATGGCGGATGTAAGTTTATTTTAGTCCCACCTTTACACGTCACTGTTTTGGCTTATTAAAACTTTTAACTGGGAAACTCCGGTGGAAGTGCAGGTCAATTTGGTTGATGTCCTACGCAAACGTCAAAAGGGCAAAGGGTTACGGAATAAAGGAACGTGTCAACGTTGCAACCAACAATGGGCTTTTTTTTGGTTGGGCTCAATGCCTCCGGAGTCGATTTATTAAAAGGGAAGGAGTTTATTGAATGTTACATAACCATACATAATTCATGTGAAATTGAATATATAGATGGAAACGGAATCCTGCAGCCAATTCCCAAAATACTGGCGGATTAGATTTTATGCAGACATGAATATGTATCGGAAACGTCGGATAATTTCCCCAGAGAAAATGACTCGGATTCTACAGTTGGTCGTTAGTTGAATTTAAAAGTTTTAATTGAAATTTGAAAAAAAAAGGTTTTAATGTGTATTTTCTCGGTGACATTTCAACGAATTCATTTGTTGATACAATTTTAAATAAATATTTTCTCGTCCACTCTTCTCGTGAATGGCGTATTCAAGAGACGCAATCCACACATTGATATAATTGAAAAACATCACCTAGAATTTTATGGCTTCGGCTTTATTAGATTTATTGCCTCGGCTTTATGGACGTTAAATAAAAATCATATCGCCATCATAATGATTGTAGTTTCAGATTATATCTGGTCAATTTGATTGTACGTTATGTCTGTCGTTGCAATTAGATATTTGATACCCGTACCGTATTATTATTATTATTATTAGAAATTTAATGTACAATCAATATTTGTTTTAATGTTTTAATCATGACGTTGTTAGTTCATTCGAAGAATGTTAGTAGAAGTAACGTAAGAAGATGAATATGACCTAGAATAACTTTTGTCCATCAATTATCCTTCTCTGATCACATAATAAATATATCTAAATCAGCCTTGATATCGTTAGGTCACATTAATTGGCACTGTGAAGCTGTTATTTTATTCTTGGGTTAGAAGTAAATTAGACAATCGTTGCTAAGATTAAATCCATCGATAAAATAAATTCCTCAAAGGTTTATCTTTTTGCTTTGGCCAGATCTGGCCCGCAAAAGGTTAGACTATTACTACATCGTATCAAATTTATGACATACATTTTATGTCCATTCAAAAGCGACGGCAACTATAATACAAAGTGCAAAGTTTGTCTAGAATCTTGTTCGGGACATCGATGACTGTCCAGAACTCTTGGAATAGTGCCATTTCTGGTTCCTGCTCGTCTATCTCGATCAACTAACATTTTTGTTTGGCCTCCAACAAAAGAAAATGTCGCTGTTGAGGCTATTATATCACAATTCACTTGTCATTGCTTTCGGTCATTATTAATTTTATCGTATTAGTCATGATATTAATTTTTAATCCATCCAAGAATATGTATAACAATTTGATTTATTGTTAAAATTAAATTTTTTTTAATCAAATTACAATAGAATATTTGGTATTAATAATTAGGATATTTAATTTTTTAAATTAATAAAAAAATTATATAAATAATATTAGTAGACAAGAATAATGATAAAAGGTAATATGTGTGGATAATAATGGTTATTACTCATGAAGATGATATTAAATATATTTTAACTACAATTCTTTATTTTTTAAAAACTTTTCGTTTTAATTAATTAATTTGATTAATGGAATTCAATTTATTGCATAACATAAACATTACAGGGGTAAATAATTCAAGAATAGTTTAGAATTAAACAATAATTCACAACTTTTAAGTAAATATAATATTTAAAAAACAAATTAAAATTATTTAAGTGTATATATAAACTTATGACAACATGTTAAGGTTCTAATTTTAAAATTAGTTTCAATTGTCAATAAAGTAATTATTATTTTTTTAAATTTTACTGAAATTATAGATATATGTATATAGATAATAATGTCTATTACTCACGAATATGATATTAAATATATTTTAACTACAATTCTTTATTCTTTAAAAACTTTTCGTTTTAATTAATTAATTTAATTAATGAAATTCAATTTAATGCATAACATAAACATTACAGGGGTAAATAATTCAAAATAGTTTAGAATTAAACAATAATCCACAGATTTTAAGTAAATATAATATTTAAAAAACAAATTAAAATTATTTGAGTGTATATATAATCTATTAACATATTAATGTTTTAATTATACAATTAGTTTCAATTGTCGATAAATTAATTATTATTTTTTAAAATTTTACTGAAATTATAGATATATGTATATGGGTAATAATGGCTATTACTCATGAATATGATATTAAATATATTTTAACTACAATTCTTTATCTTTCTAAAAACTTTTCGTTTTAATTACCATATAATTAATGATATTCAACTTACTGGAATTGATAATATAAACTTTACAGCAGTAAATAATTCAAAAATAATTTAGAATTATAGATTATTCCACAATTTTTAAGTAAATATAATATTTAAAAAACAAATTAAAATAATTTGAGTATTTATATAATTTATTTCTAACATGTTTATGTTCTAATTTTAAAAAGTAGTTTCAATTGTAAATAAATCAATAATTATTTTTTTAACTTTTACTGAAATTATAGGTATATGTATGTGGACAATAATGGCCATTACTCATGGAGACAATATTAAATATAATTTTAACATTTATCTCATTTTATTATTATATAATATTTAATTAATTTTCTAATTTTTTTATGTTGAGATTTAAAAATTTATATAATTATAAAAAAATATATTTTTTGTTAGAAAAATATACTCTATATTTGTTAAATGTAATATTATTATATTATATTATATATAATTTTATATATCATTATAAATATTATGAAAAAATATTTCCTGTAGTTTTTGATTTTAATGAAAATTTTGTTTAATCTTGAAAAATAAAGATACTAATATTTAAAATTAAAAAAAAAATAGTATTAAGATTTTTTTTTTCATTTTATTTTAGTTGTAGTTATGATTAATTAATAATATATTAAAATTTTATGTAATTTGGAATAAAATATTAAATAAGAAGATTTAAAATATTAGAAATTAAAGAAATTTATACGTCAACATTTTAGGGATACATTTTTTACTAAATATTGAAAATTAATAATTTATTTAAAAAAAATTTTGTTTATATACATAGTGATTTATGTTAATTTGTGTTAATTGAAATAATGTTGTACAACAATGAACTATTAAAGATCTGTTTACCATTCATTTTAAGTTTCTGTTTTTCATATTGAAATAATTAGTTTGCCTATGAATACCAAACTAGTAAACAAACATTTGCTAATTACACGCCATTATCAACGAAACCTTATCACCAGACAAACAACGAACGAAACCATAAAACAAATCGAACCCCCGAAAAAAACCAAAAATATTGATCACCCACAATTACGATATTATACAACAACAGAAAACCTAACCTAACCGACCCACTTTTGAGACAACAAAAGATCGCAGACCGTGCCACCCCCTCGTTCACTCACCAGCGTTGCCTTGTGCCTCCGCGTTGCCGTAACCGGAACCCGCAGCCCTTCTGATGGTGCTAAATATCCCGCTCATTGGGACACCGTTTGTGCACGTTCATCGCTAGTGTGAGACTGAGGAGCTCGCGGACGCGATTGAACACAAACTGCTCCGATATATCAGGTGTTTGGAGACGACGGACTACGACAGGACGTGCCCCAGCGGCGGGAAGTTCTAGCGGCCGGTGCGTCGGAGGGAGACGGCGAAACGGAAAGGGCGCGCGGAGCTGTCGGTTGCAGGGGCGGAATCGGAAAGTTGGGGGATGCATTCGAGCGACGGTTCGGAAGAGCGCTGATACGGGCGCATTCGCCCAATTTAACAATTTAAGTATTTTAAGGGAGGGACATTGTATTAAATTGAGCACCTTTTAAGTTAATTGAAATAGATAAATAAATGTGAATAATAAATGGCTATTACTCACGAAGATGATATTAAATATACTATAAATATTTTTTTATTTTTCTTGATGAATAATGTTAAGGCATTTATTTTAAAAATACATATTTTCTTATTAAGTTAAGACTTATTTTTATAACTAATACATTAATTTGTGCAGAATAATAATAATCTAAATAGTAAAATCAAAAATTATTTGCTAGTAATAATAAATAGTATAAAAAATTCAAATTATTTTATGTATTTAGTAAATATTATTTTAGAATCAAAGCTGTACAATAATTTAGAATAAAAATCTATAAAAATAATAATGTTTCATGTTATTATAAATTAATTTTTGACAGTTACATGTAATTAAAATGAAAAATTAAGAAACATATATATTTAATATCATTTTCGTAAGTAATAGACACTATTATCCGCATATATCACTTATTTAACATATATGACATGTTATAACTACATTTATAATATTAACTTTAAAATCTCTTAGAAAAAATGTCTTAATTTTTTAATTTTATTGAAATTATAGGTATAGTTATAGTTTAGAATAGATTTTTACTAAAAAAATTGATTGTTTATTATAATCAAAGTAGTATTACACTAAGAGACTTTTACTACAATTTGGTAATTTTTTTCTGTATTCACTTATAACTAGCAATAAGTGTTTCACGAAAAATGAAGAGCAATTACAATACTTATTGCTAGTTATAAGTGAATACAGAAAAAAATTGCCAAATTGTAGTAAAAGTCTGTTAGTGTAAAGATATATACTACTTTGATTATAATAAACAATCAATTTTTTTAGTAAAAATCTATTTATTTAAATAAAATGCTTAATTTTAAGCAGTAAAATAACATTTATTTAATAAAATTTTTAGTTTTCTGCAGATAACTTATGATCTGTAAAAAATATCAAAAACTTTTTCAGAGATAACTTATAGGAAATTGAATTCTCTATAAAAAATGTCAAATAAAATAAAATTTTTTCATAAAGTTGATGGTTGCGTCAGAAAATGAGAAAAATGTCAAAATTTTAAATCAATCCAACTTTAATGTTAAATAACTTTTGAAAAAATGAATACATCAAAAAACTGTAAGACATTTTTTGTAGAGCGTTAAATTTTCTATAAAAATCTGTTTTGATCATTTTGAAATATTATTTCTAACGAGAGTTAAAAATTTTCAAAATCCAAGAGAACACTGTTCCCGTGTTATTTAAACGGGAAATTAAAATTTACGATGCGGCACCTCTTAATGTTAATATTAAGAGCTGTAACTTTCACAGTTTTTTTACCATTTCCAACAAGATTTTAGATATAAATAAGAAGAAAAAAAAATTTTTTTAAAATTTATATATATATATATATATATATATATATATATATATATATATTCACAAATTAAATTTTGATTTTAACATTTTTAATAATTCAAATTAATTACACATAATCTATATATACAGTAATATAAAATTACTCTAATTTTAATTACATATTAATTTTCGTATCTATAAATTCAATAAATTCTGAGATGTTTTTCAAAAATACAACATAACATAAAAAACGTTTAAGTAATATTTAACACACGTTTTAAAAATGTATGATGTCTGTGTAAAATTGGAAAAGTTCTAACGAGCAGAACTTTCAGTCTAAATATAAACAAGAACTTCACTTCTAAGATGAGCAAATAATGTAAATTTGTGACATAATGTTTGACATATTTTACCCAACATTTTCACAACTTAAACACACTTAAAAACTTTTTTTATTATTTAGTTAAAGCAATGACTGGATAAATATTAAAATTTAATATAATTAAATGTTGAATAACGGTTAATTTGGCAACTTTTACATTACATACACACATTATTTTAAATATTTTTCTACGCATTCACCATTTTTTTTAAAAAGGTATATTTTTAAAAAATATTTTAAAATTGTTTAAAAACAAAAATGTTTCAGTATAAATATTTATACTTTCGTTATTTTTAAATTTTTTAGATAAAGGAATAATAATATTAATAATTCATATTTTTTTCTATGAGACAGAAGAGTAATTTTAATGTATTTTATATTCCACTCTTTGGTTAACTGAACCATATTAAATTATCGCAAAAAATTCATTAACTGCTACAGAATATTTCATAAATCAACAATACTTAATGCGAAACAGTCCCACTTTTTAAGTTCTAAGGTTATTTAAAAAACTGAAGCATGTTAACTTTTAAAATTGTTTCCCTCCACAAAAACATACCCTTAGAACTAAAACCCGTCCCTGACCGTTTTGCGTATTGATCCCTAAGGCGGTGTACTCACGTGCGTTTAGTCGAGCGTCGATGACGTCACAGTGGGTGTCGCGCTGACGGCGGAGGGCGTCGCGTCGCTTCAGCTGGCGCACCAGGACGCTGCCCATGCGCTCCACGTGCGAGCGCAGTAACTCCAAAATGGATTCGAGCTCATCGCAATCTGGAAACAAGGGGTAGACGGATGAACACACATCGGTTTATCGGATAGATGGAGGCGGAAAAAGCGGAAACAGGTAGGTGCAGCACCTGTTGATCGACCGATCGATACATTTCGGTTTACAGGCTGTGGACACGATATTGTTGCCTTTAAATTAGATTGGGGGTAATCTGAACTTATAGTTAAGTCGTTCAGTGTCAAAAAAATTAAAGTATATGTCGGAGGGTTCATGTGAAACGCAAGTAGTACTATGGGTTGCATACTTATAGTACTTGGGTGGAATCAGCGGAAGTGCTAAGCAGGGGATGGTACTCGAACCGAGGGTGACGGTAGAGGAGACCTGCGAGGGCGGACAGTTAAGCTCCGTCAGGGAAGCTGCGTAGAAGTCTTGGCTTGGCATAACCGTCGGGATCACCGCGTTTCATACGACTCCTACCTAATTGTTTGACTATTAGTTGTAATCCTGTGCCTGTTAGTTCAATTACATTGTAAGGACTATTTGCGTGTTATTTAATATTCGAAATGGCCGATAACCCTGACCGCGCTGCGACATCAGAAGTGGGATCTGAATCAAGATTTGAATCAGGATCAGGATCTGGATCTGGTGGAAGTGAAGTGAAGTGGGAGTCGCTATTGGAACAACAAAATAGGAACTTTTTGGCTCTTCTACAAGCTCTGCGGCCACCGTCGAATCAGGTCAGTGTAGAATTGCCAGAGTTTGATCCGGATACAGAGAACGCTGATGCACAAGCTTGGATCTCGACGGCAGATATGTGCATTTCGGACAAATCAATGAGTGGTGCTCCCTTGATAATTTTGCTTAGTAAAGCTTTAAGGGGTCAAGCATCCTCTTGGCTATCAAAAGTGACATACCCGGAGATGACGTGGTCGGAATTTAAAGACATTTTTGCGTCAAGATATCATTGTCCCGAAACAACAGCGACTGTTTTTCTAAATTTCCTAAACAATAAGCCAAAGGATGATGAATGTCTTGCATCGTATGCAGCTCGCCAAATGACGTCGCTAATGACTAGGTGTTCGAATCTGACAAGAGAAGAAATTCTAGCGAGTGCAGTTCTTGCACATATCGCATCATTCGAACCCAGGACTCGTCGACTTGCGATTACCTCCGACATCGATACAAGAGCTAAACTGCTAAAAGAACTGACCGTTTTTTTCTTATATGAAAAGGAAATCAACGACGAACGACTTCGACCACAACCCCAATAAAAAGCCTAAATTACCAATGGCTTCAACAATATGTTACAATTGTGGGAAATTGGGTCATAAATCGGACAAGTGTCGGAGCTCAAGAAATGATGAGAACCAGATGTCGAGACCCAGTACCTCGAGTGGACACCCATCATTCAATGGACCAAATTCAACGAAGCCATCGATTGCCTGTTTCAAGTGTGGACGACAGGGACACTTTGCATCACGTTGTACTGTACCCAACCACTTAGACGCCAATCCGTAGTCGAAGGGATCAAGTACCGAGCGTCGCGTCAATATGTGTTTGGTAAACACACCTGCAGCCACTTTAAAACATAAGGGTGAGAAGTTTTCATTTTGTTTTGATTCCGGGTCGGAATGTTCGCTCATTAAAAAATCTATATCACTTAAGCTTAATGGTAAACGATTTTCTAATGTTGTTGTTATGACTGGCATGGGACAGATGAGTATAAACAGTACCTAACAAATTTAGGCTGTTGTTGAAATTTATAATATCTCTCTTGAAGTATTGTTTCACTTTTTACCGGATTATTGTTAGCAACATGACACAATGATTGACCGAGAAATTTTGAGTAAAGGATTAGCTGTTCATATGACATTTGAGGAACTTAGCCTAAAGAAAATCAATGTAGTTAACATGTGCGTTTTAAACGATTCCTACAAAATTAATTTTCAAAATTTAGACATAGAAACTGACAAAAGCTAGATTTTCTTTTAATACGGAGAAATGTTCTTTTCTTAAAAAAAGTCTATTCAATATCTTGTATATCAAGTTTATGAAGTATGCAAAATTTACATAAATATCATAAAGTCATGTTTGATCGCTCTAAAGTCAGACACCAAACAAAATTTGATCCTATGTTTAGAATTGTTTTCTTCCTGATAGAGGTATTGAATGGTAATCTATATTTTTGAAGTCATTAAGTAGCAATCGAACTTATAAGTAAGCGCATGAAAAATCGTGGAAAATGCCAGAAAGTTATATTCCAGTTGAACTTGAAGGCGTTGAAAGAGACGTCAGTTTGAGTCCCAGTAGTGAGACTGTGGATTGTCTTACATGTGTCGATCTGTAACTGCAAGTGCAAAATCAGTTGGTTTTGATCATGGCGCAGGGGGCAGAGGCAATGTAGAGACGTTGTGTGTAGATGATCATTGTTTAGACGATGATTCATGTGTTTAATTGGGAATATTAACAAAGGCATTTGAATTATTATCAATGTTCATGTTTGGATATTTTGAAATAGATCTAAACAGTACCTGTGTTGAATGGAATCGGTTGTCTTATTTTGGGAAAGAGTTAATTGTAAAAATGTAATAATTATTTTATGAGTGTCTTGTAACAGATATTTATTTGGTATGACCGCATAAAGAAAATGCCAGAAAACTTTGTACCCAATGACGATGATTTAATCACTTTTTCTGAAGAAGAAGAATCAACGTAAATAATAGTTTAAATCTTAATTTTATTCATTTTTTATATTTTTATTATTATTTTATCATTGGACTGAAAACTGTGTGGACACTGATTAAGTTGAGAGCCGTCGCTGGTAAAGTGGCGAAGAGATTTTATCGCTGGTTAAGTGATAATTTCTAGTGAGAGCCGTCGCTGGTTAAGTGGCGAAGAGATTTTATCGCTGGTTAAGTGATAATTTCTGTTGAGAGTCATCGCTGGTTAAGTGATGACGAATCTGTATTGCTGGTTAAGTGATGCAGATCTTGAGGTTTTCATGTCCATAGATAAACTCTAGTCTTATATTCGAAAATATCGTAGATGTAACACGCATTGGGGCAAACTTTTATGCATTTGATTTGAAAGGTTGATAAAACTAACGTCTGATTGTCTGATATTAGTCAGGAAAAGCCGAATGAACTATTACTGTTTGAACTTAATTTGCAGGAAAATCACACGAGGACGTGTGACTAGTCAGAATGGCCGTGTCGGAGGGTTCATGTGAAACGCAAGTAGTACTATGGGTTGCATACTTATAGTACTTGGGTGGAATCAGCGGAAGTGCTAAGCAGGGGATGGTACTCGAACCGAGGGTGACGGTAGAGGAGACCTGCGAGGGCGGACAGTTAAGCTCCGTCAGGGAAGCTGCGTAGAAGTCTTGGCTTGGCATAACCGTCGGGATCACCGCGTTTCATACGACTCCTACCTAATTGTTTGACTATTAGTTGTAATCCTGTGCCTGTTAGTTCAATTACATTGTAAGGACTATTTGCGTGTTATTTAATATTCGAAATGACCGATAACCCTGACCGCGCTGCGACATATATATATTCAAAAGTGTCAATAACGTCATCAACATATATCCAATATGTCGTTTGAAACGATAATGTAATGGTAATAAATTAAAATTACAAAAAAGAAAATAATATTTTTTTATATTTCCAAAATTTGTGACCAAACCACTAATTTATAATTTAACATTTATACTATAATTGATCCAAATTTACAAAAATATTTCACTATTCCTTTTATTTGACAAGAATTTCAATTTCATATTGATTTGTTAATTATTATTTATTGAAATAATTAATGTAATATATTTTAATTCCCTTTTAAACCTTTTATTTTATTAGTATAATTAAATAAATATATTTAATTTTGATTAAATGACAAAAAAAGTATAAGGTTTCAACAAAAAAAAGTATATAAAATGAATATTTTTGCTGATATGAACACATTTACAGGAATCCAATGTACACATTTACAAATTAATCCTGTACTCACTTCATTCATTGAAAAGCTTTAATTAATTAGCGGCACAGCCACCGTAAAACTTTTTTAATAACTCGTGGTATCATTGCTATAAAAGTTATCTCAACGAAAACCAAGAATAAAAGCCGATTAAATGCCGAAATGAACCTCGTGATTACAAAACCTTTTCAATCAGCAAAATTACATTCCGAAACATTTTCAATGAAACCATCATATATATATATATGTATATGGCAAATTGTGGAAAGAAGGTGAATCACATTAAAACATCGAAACACCCGAACCGCATAATTGGACGTCGGTCGGTGTCTGTGAGTTCTTGTAATCACATTTCGAGATGAATTATGGCCGCGTGTAATTACAATTTCGACCCGAAACTGACTGTTGTGTGCAATAAACGGTCGAGTAGAGGTTTTGTCAACGAACTTTATCAATTCACTTACCTTAACGAGTGGCCTGAATTGTAAATTATATTCGTGGGGAGACGATTAAACGAAACAATGCGGGATAAATAAGTAACATGTGGCTTAATTTGATTTCGATTAGTTTCTGATATATTTGGTGCCAGAAAACTTAATTACTTCATGATTCGTTTCAATACATTTCTAGATTATATTTTAATATATTTCATAACTTTAATCAAATTTGATTTTTTGGTAAAAAAGTAAAAGACCTTCCAATTGTTAACTAACTCAGAGGAATGAAGTTTATGTCAGGTTGAATATATGAGTAGTATTACCAAGTCACAGAAATGGAAAAAAAGAGATGGAAGGTTGACTTTTCCTTCAGTTCCAGGATAAGAGATGATTACACAGCTTAATTAAATAAGTAGGAGGCAAAGGATATAGTGTAATATAAAGGATTATAGACCCTTCAAGGGACACATTAAGAAATTTAGTTTACCAACTTCGGATGAAAACTGGGACTACAAACTGGTAGGAGTAGAAACCAGAGAAAGATTGAAACTGGAATAAGAGACAGAAAGTTTTGAAAGAAAAAAATAGGGAAGGAGAAAACAGAAATAAATTGGAAGCCAAGGTTGAATATATGAGTAGTATTACCAAGTCACAGATATGGAAAAGAAGAGATGGAAGGTTGACTTTTCCTTCATTTCCAGAATAAGAGATGATTACACAGTTTAATCAAATAAGTAAGAGGCAAAGGATGTAGTGTAAAATAAAAGATTATAGACCCTTCAAGGGACACATTAAGAAATTTAGTTTACCAACTTCGGATGAAAACTGGGACTACAAACTGGTAGGAGTAGAAACCAGAGAAAGATTGAAACTGGAATAAGAGACAGAAAGTTTTGAAAGAAAAAAATAGGGAAGGAGAAAACAGAAATAAATTGGAAGCCAAGGTTGAATATATGAGTAGTATTACCAAGTCACAGATATGGAAAAGAAGAGATGGAAGGTTGACTTTTCCTTCATTTCCAGAATAAGAGATGATTACACAGTTTAATCAAATAAGTAAGAGGCAAAGGATGTAGTGTAAAATAAAAGATTATAGACCCTTCAAGGGACACATTAAGAAATTTAGTTTACCAACTTCGGATGAAAACTGGGACTACAAACTGGTAGGAGTAGAAACCAGAGAAAGATTGAAACTGGAATAAGAGACAGAAAGTTTTGAAAGAATAAATTGTGAAGGAGAAAACAGAAATAAATTGGAAGCCAAGGTTGAATATATGAGTAGTATTATCAAATCAAAGAAATGGAAAAGAAGAGATGGAAGGTTGGCTTTTCTTTCAGTTCCAGGATAACAGATGATTACATAACTTAATTAAATAAATAGGGGGCAAAGAATATAGTGTAAAATAAAGGGTTATAGTCCCTTCAAGGGATACATTAAGAGGTTTAGTTTGGCAAATACGAAGGAGTAGAAGCCAGAGAAAGATTAAAACTGAAATAAGAGACAGAAAGTTTTGAAAGAATAAATTGTGAAGGAGAAAACAAAAATAAATTGGAAGCCAAGATTAAATATATAAGTAGTAAAAGAAATGGAAAAGAAGAAGAGATGGGAGACTTTTTCTTCAGTTCCAGGAACCCAAAAATTTTATCTCGCAGCATAAATTTGGTTGTAGAACGTTGACAAAAAATTGTTGATTATAATAGTGACTTCTTTTTTATAGAAAATTTATTTTGAAGAAAATTATGCCATTTTAAAGTTACACGTAGTTTAACCTAGTTTTATGGAAATGAACTGTTGGCAAAGCTATATTAAGAGGTCTCTCCAACACAAACTTCATTCCCCTAAGTCAGTTAACAATCGTTTCAAGGTGTTAAGCACCTACGTTGTAAAAGCTGTAAAAACTAACAAACCTAATAAAGCGGACAAAACGAAATTAGCTCCAAACAGATCGTGTTTCTTTTAAAATCAAAGCAGTTAATTAAATCAGACGTCGGGCCGCGTCAAATTTCCCGTTTCAATTATGCAGCGCCGGATTAAAATAACAAGAAGGTCTAATCCTGTTTATTCGGCAAAAGCGCCACCATACTCCCGTATTCATGACACCTTATAAAACGGAAACGAAATTAAATAAAACAAAGCGGAACATTTACGGCATCGGAGCGGTGATGGGAAAATGGCACTAAATGTGATGGGTTATAAAGAGGAGATGCGAAACGTTTCACTCGGTTACAGCGTAACTTTATTATCGTAACTTTTTGCGCGATATCGGTTTGTTGTTTACACAGCACCGTTTTATCAAAACAGTAATTAAATATAAACATCTGCTCGCTAAATTAACTGCAGAGGGGAATATGCCGGTTTCAGTTGGTGTAGGTGTTTCAGAGCATTAAATAAATAAAACTAAGAAAGTTTGCATCTGTAAATACAATATGTATGAAGTTATTCCCTTAAGCGGTTAACTCAATTCATGTTCTTAACGTAAAATAAATACATAAACATGAGAACACAACATATGTATGTACATTTCCTTAGTTATTACAAGTAATAAATAATTTAAATCAATTTGTCTTTATACAATATATCTAAATCCCTATTTTTTTATTTGTGCGTGGTTTCAATTAATTAATTCTACGCCTCTAGAGTTGGATTCTGTTTACTTCACATTGGGATGATATTTAATTAATATATTATATATTTGAGTTAGTTAAGATCAATGTTATGAGAGACCTGTTGTGTTTGCTGATTTAATATAAATATTTATTTCATTATAATTTATTGAGTTTTTTTTAATTAAATGATAAACAATTATAAAAAACTAAATTATTTAGAACCGTAATTTTTATTTTTTCAACATTTTTTAATTAAAAATAATTTTCAGATATTTAATTTTATATATCAATAAAAAACAGTTATAATTACAAAATTTTTGAAAATTATAAAACTAAAAGAAATTTAATTTAAAAAATCTGAATATTTAATACAAAAATAATGTAAAATAATTTATAGAAAAATAAATTAATTAAAAAATATTTGTATTTTATTTATAAAACAATTAATTAAACAAATTTAACAATAAAAAATAATTTACAATGATATAATTATATAAACAATTTTAAATTTTAAATATTTTTTATCATAAAATTTTTAATATTATATAAAAATTTAATATGTTATAAAACCATTAATAAATATTTTATTTTTATGAAATTAAATCAAATTATGTTTGAAAGATCATCGTTAATTAATTAATAAAAAAAATATTTATATATTATTAAAATAATTAATAAAAACATTTAAATAAATAAAAATAGTTTTTTATAGATATTTCTTTATGATAGGCGTTTGTTCGTCTACGGTGACTGACTGAACTCTCCCGATTCTAAACAAATCAAAATTCGAGTTATGTATTTGTCTCTGCAAGAGTGAGAGAGAAAGAAATACATATTCATGAATGTTTGAGAAGGACGGAAGTAGCAATCGTTGGATGCATCCGCGAAGTAAGCTGTGCAAATTAGTGTGGTCGGCGTCTTCAATTGTTATTTAGGCAGGAGAAGGGGAAATTTTCGTATTTTGGTGTCTGAGAGAATTTCAATAAGGTTTGCAGTGACTTAGTATGTATTATTTATATTTGAAAAAAGTGAACCATTTTAGTAGAAATTAAGTTTTAAAATATAAAGTTACATACAAGTAAGTACATTTATCAGTCTAAATTCATTTAACATTTTGTTTATATATTTTATTATCAAATAAAATTTCATTTTTGGCTTACATTTCGATAATAATTAATTACTAAACAAATCTAATAAATAATATTTATATCATATAAAAGAAGTTTGTTCAAATTATTCTAAGAATCATTCATGCGCATGCGTCAATATACAAATTAACCTGTCGTTTTAAAAAACTCATTAGATTTACTTACCTACAGATTATTAATATTTCAGTATACATGTAAACACTTTATATATGGTAATTTAATATATTGTATATAGTTTTTTATATTTACTTATTATAGACTCGAGCGTTTGTTCGTCTACGATGACTGAACTCTCCCGATTCTAAACAAATCAAAATTTGAGTTTTGCATTTATCCCCGCAGGAGTGAGAAAGAAAGAAACACATATACATACGTGTTCGAGAAGGACGGAAGTAGAAATCGTCGTATGTGTCCGCTAAGAAGGCTGTGAAAATTAGTGTGGTCAATTGTTATCGCAGTTTTAGACAGGAGAAGGGACAATTTTCGTATTTTGTTGTTTAAGAGAAGTTCAATAAGGTTTGCAGTGATTATTATTATTTTTATTTTTTAGTTTCATCTAATATTTTAGTAGATTATGTTTTAAAATATAGAATTACATACAAGTAAGTACATTTATTAGTCTAAATTAATTTAACATTTTGTTTATACATTTTATTATTAAATAAACTTTAATTATTGGCTTCATCTGTTAAAATGGCTATTTTTATTTAATTTAGTAGAATTACATTCAGAAAATCTTTTGATGAGATAAAAATGTAAGTTTTTCAGTGTATTTCGAATGGAAATTAATTACTACACATATCTAATAAATAATATCAATATAATATACAAGAATTTTGTTTAAATTATTCAAAGAATCGTTCATGCGCATGCGCATATTCAAATTAATCTGTGATTTATAAACTCATTTAGATATTTCCTTATGACAGGTGTTTGTTCGTCTACGGTGACTGACTGAACTCTCCCGATTCTAAACAAATCAAAATTCGAGTTTTGTATTTGTCTCTGCAAGAGTGAGAGAGATCGAAATACATATTCATGAATGTTTAAGAAGGACGGAAGTAGCAATCGTTGGATATGTCCACGAAGTAAGCTGTGCAAATTAGTGTGGTCGGAGTCCTCAATTATTATTTAGGCAGGAGAAGGGGAAATTTTCATATTTTGGTGTCTGAGAGAATTTCAATAAGGTTTGCAGTGACTTAGTATGTATTATTTATATTTGAAAAAAGTTAACCATTTTAGTAGAAATTAAGTTTTAAAATATAAAGTTACATACAAGTCCATTTATCTGTCTAAATTAATTTAACATTTTGTTTATATATTATATTATCAAATAAAATTTCATTTTTGGCTTCCTCGGTTAAAATGGCAATTTTTATTTAACTTAGTAGACTTACTTTTAGATAATAATTATTTATTAAACAAATCTTATAAATAATATCTATATTATATAAAAGAAGTTTATTTAAATTATTCTAAGAATCATTCATGCGCATGCGTCAACATTCAAATTAACCTGTCGTTTTAAAAAACTCATTAAATTTACTTACCTACAGATTGTTAATATTTCAATATACATGTAAACACTTTATATATGGTAATTTAACATATTGTATATAGTTTTTTATAGATATTTACTTATTACAGGCTCAAGCATTTGTTCGCCTACAATGACTGAACTCTCCCGATTCTAAACAAATCAAAATTCGAGCTTTGCATTTATCCCCGCAAGAGTGAAAAAGAAAGAAATACATATTCATACGTGTTTGAGAAGGACGGAAGTAGAAATCGTCGCATGTGTCCGCTAAGAAGGCTGTGAAAATTAGTGTAGCCAATTGTTATCGCAGTTTTAGACAGGAGAAGGGACAATTTTCGTATTTCGATGTTTGAGAGAATTTCAATAAGGTTTGCAGTGACAATAATATATTATTATATATTCAAGTAAGTATTTCGTATATTGATAAACATTAGAAAATTTTCAAAAAAATTACGTTATTGACAATTTTTTTTTTAAATATTCTATTTTTGATGAACTGAAATTTTGAAATTTTCCAAAATTTGTAAAAAAATGAAAAATTATTAATAATTTATTTTTTGAAAATATTTTATTTTTGATGGACCAAAATGATAATAATATAATGAGAAATAGTCTATAATTCTATAACTTTATAACCAATTCTATATTTATATTTTGGTTAAAAGGTCGTCATTCAATATTTAATAAGAAAACAAAATACATACTAATATTTAATGAAAATATTTAAATAATAAAAAATAATTTATATGTAAATGAAAACATACATATTTATATTATTCAGAAATTTTTTTTATTAAATAATATTTATTTGTATTACTTATGAACCAGTTAATAAAATTTTCTGAGTATTTAGACCAAAGTCATTACTAAAATTTTATTTAATTATTGTTTATTTATTTTATTATTTATTTATATTTTATGAATTATTTAAATAATGAAAAATAATATCTTTATAAATAAACATTACACATAAATATTTGTTTTGTCTCTTAACAATTCTTATATTAATCAGTGTATCTAGCACTAATAATATTTAGTTAAATAAATTAACAGGAAGTGTAAAGGGATTACTTGAAAAATATTTTTTCTTAAAAGTATGATCAAAAAAGGGCAAAATTTTGTTAAATCACTTAAATTACATTAAATTAAATAAACCTAAATATATGAAATAAATAGTACTAATTTATTAACTAAATTTTAATTTGTAGTAATGATTTAAATATAAATAAATTTTGTATTATTTTTATACTGTATTGTTGTTATCAACAGGAAAGTTACTTAATCGCCTTTTAATAAAAAACACAACAATAAACCCGATAAATAATTTCATGTCATGTGTCACATAAACTCACCTTTTTCTTTAAAATCCGTAACATCCACCCAGACACTTTTCTGCGACTTCCCCGAGGTGGCCGAATTATAATCGGTACTGAACTGTGCGTGACTATAAATGTCCAACAGTAACTGGTCGACCAGAGCAGTCGCCCTCCGCTTCTCGCTCTCCGGATTTCTGGGCAAGATCACGTCGCTCGAAAAGCTCCTGCGATAAGGCACCGGTTGCAGCACGTTCCTCGCCAACTTCTTCGGCGGCTCCGTCCTGCAGGTGAGCACCAGATCACCGAACATTTCCGTGTCGCAGTGCTCCAACTGTTGTATGCGGTATGCCATCGCTGCAACACACACCGACCGTCATGCCGGCGGCTTGCCCGATAAGTTTTTCGCGTTTCCGCTGATATGGCGAACGCACTCAAACCTACCACTGCTGCCATCGTTATCTAATGGGAGTTTTGATCGGCCAAGAATTGTTTAGTAATTAGTTGGGGAAATAGGCACGAAAATTTCTTATCGCACTGATAATGGATATGTGTGCATGTATATAACAACAAAAACACATTTGTAGGACACCTGAATAGATAATACGTTTTAAAATAGAAGCGTCACGATGTTTCTGCTTCCTGATATCACGATTTAGGAACAATGCAAGGCATTTTCTGACCTGGGTCACTAGATTGTTGAATGAGATGATGCTGATGGGGCTTTTTAAGTTTCTAAATTGAGGTTAAACTGATTCAAGTGATAATACATAAGATATTAATAAAAAATTTTCTCAATGAGTTGAGAAAATCTGATTCATTAGATCTAACCAAATAAATTCGCTTCAAAAATATTATTTTTTATGAATCTAGGCTAGTCTAAAATTTCATCTACTATATATTTGATAGAACATTCAGTTTCATAAAATTTCTAATAAGATGATGCCTTACATACTTGTAAAATGGAGTTGATTCATTAAATCTGAATTTCATTTTACTATAAGGAGTATTTCATAATTTATCTGAAATGTTTTAACCAGATATGCACTTCAACGTTTTTTATCTCCTTTTCTTTTATTAGAATTTTTTTTAGAAATCGACTTATTATTTAGAATTGGAAATTTGGAAAAGTGGAGAATTAGAAAATTAAAAAAGTAATAAAATGGAAAAAACAATTTTTTTTTCATTTTTTCCATTTTTTCCAATTTTCCAATCCTCCACTTCTACAAGTTCCCAATTCTAAATAATAAATCAATTTCTTAAAAGAAATTCTAATAAGAGTCCAACAAAAAACGAGATAAAAAATGTTAAAGTTTGTAACAAACATTTTTTATCTCGTTTTGTGTTGGACTTTTATCTGATTTTTTTTAAGAAATCGACTGATTATTTAGAAGTACATATCTGGTTAATAAATTTCATGTAAGTTTTGAAACACCCTATATAAAATCTCTTCAAAATTTGATGTTTCATGGAGTTAGCTATTCTAAAACTTTATAAACTAAATTGTAAGTTGGGAATTTTACGAAATTGTCTTAAACCATTTAGACAGATGACTCGTCATATATCATTTTTGCTCTAACTTTCACAGGAGCATCCCAACGACACGTAAGGGAGCATTTCAAACTTCCAGATTCGTTTAATATTAATTTTTAGTGGGTCGCCTTCCCGGAGTCCCATTTCACAGCAACGCTGACATATAACATAAGAGTTAAAATTTTGATATTAAATAATAAACAACTTGAGAAGCACAATATGTGTTATTTGGGATGATGAAAATGCAGGCCGCTTGTCATTTTGATTACACCATTGAGCCAGTCTCTTATTACAACCCTTGAGACATATAATTTACTTTAATTGTACCCTTCACTTTGCCACAAACATAAATCACTGTCACATTTTGGATTCTACATCTTATGAAGGTGTTTAATAATTAATGTATGGTGAATTGTATTTTCATTTATGCAATTAATATTCAAACTTTCCTAATGGATAATTTATTAATTAAGTTAATGGTGCAAATATCATGAATACGTAATTTTAACTAACTATTTAACGGTAATTAGAACTGTTAACAATAAAATTTAGTACTGTTTTCTAAAAATAAAAATCTGTAATTTCTCTTTTATGCTGTATTAACTGTGGTGTTCAATTTAATTATCCTTTAATATACATAAAATCAATAAAATAATATATTTTTAATTAAATTTCTGACTATAATAAAGGTTCATAGTCATTTATGATTGACTGGTTATTATTTTATTTTATTTATTTTTGAAACTATTTGATTATTAAAGTGAAACAATTATTTTGCTTGGATATTAGTAAACATAGTGGCAGCTGTTATAGATATGTTATGGCTATAGGTATGTATGTATATTAAAAATTCTACCAGATAACGCCACAAAAATAACACTGTTTTGTAACACGCCAGTGATAAATATTTAACATGATGCCTTACTAATATTTAGAATTTTTCAACATTCATTTATGACCATTTATTAGTAATTGTAATTTTTACAATAAAACAACATAATGATTCAATTTGTGAATCGTACAAGAAGGTGCAGCTTCAAAAAAAACGGATGATTCACCTCACATTACAGGTGTGGATATGCAAAATATTCTCTTTAGATTTTGTACATGAATTCAGATAAGTTACTGTTCGAGGTATTTCTGAATCACCAAAAATCGATTAAGTTGGATGTTTACTTGTCATGTTTGCATTTCCATGTACGAATTAGATTCAGATGTGAATATATAAATAATTTAAAGGACACATTTATGAATGAATTCGCCTTTAGGTTCGAAGAATTTCTGAATCACTGGTTGACATACGTTAATCATCTCAAGCCTTGCATCACCGTGTATCATTTGACATTGGTTAAATGAAATCCATAAGGAACTTCTTATATTTATTGTATGTTTTCCCATCGATATAACACTATACAGTATGCTCAAAAATTAACTTATCATATAAGCTGAGCTACAGACACAACCTCATTGATTGTTACCTCCTTTTGTACACAAATTAATGGTATTAAAGCTAAACGCAAAGCATCTAAACCACTTAAATTTAATGATATGCGACAACCATCAACAAGTACAACTTTAATAAATTATCTAAAAATCAATTTACTTAAAAATAACATGTGCGGGTGGTTATGGATGTTAAGAACCCGTACATAAAAGAGCACCTTGAACGTCGTGTTTCGTGATTACAAACGTATTGTCAAGTTATTATCAAGCAAAATTTGCCGGTTGCTGATAAAATTCGTTAAAATTCAACTAACGAAACAATATTCTTTTTATTCACAAGGAGGTAACTTTAAGCTACAATTCTACCGAACTCTAACTACGTATCATGTAAAATCTATGATTAATCTGGTAATATCATAAATGGTAAAGGCCTATTCGTATTGACAAACTGAATAAACCACTTCAGAGTTTGTCAGAGATCCTTTCACAATACGCATAAGATCACAAGAGAGAATACCTAATAGGTTTTCTGTTTTGTGATTGCACTCCAAGCTAGTACAAAAAATTCTACAAAAGCACAACTTTTGTTGCACAAGTTCCTCTTCCAATTGATTAATGGTTAAAGGGGAACTTGCACGTGAACAAAAATTAACGCTTACCATTCGTTTCCCTAAGCAATCAATATAAATGCTACACGTTCTATTACGATTCAAAAAAGTTTATATGTATATGTGGTAAAAATGACGTCTGTCAAATGTTACAAAATTTTGTGTCCTAAGTCACTATATTGCTAACGATATTTAGAGTAATATACATTTTATATAGATTTTATACATGGAATGTGAATCCTTTTGTAGAATATTTTGCAGATTACATGTGTACTTCGTTGTTCCACATCGATGAACAACAACTAATTTTGAATACATGTTACAAGAAGGTTACAGGTTATACACAAGAAGTGCGAAAAGATACAAGTATATTGTCTTTTATATTTTTTAAATCTACGTAGGTATAGGATTGGGACAGACAAGACATAGTTTACTTCGGACTCTTATTCAACAAACCGACTACAACTGCATTTTTTTGGATTATGATGTTATAATTGCCAGTATTGGATCAACTAGGTCACGTTAAGCGGATAATTGGTTTATTAATTAAGAGTGCTTACCGAATAATTACATCACTCAATCATTTTCATAACAAAAACACTAATAAACATCAATCAGATCATATTATATGCTAAACGTAACAATGGCCACCGTACAGTAGCCGCTTATAGTCTAGGCAGTGACAACAATAATCCATATTGCTCAGATGTTACGATCCCATACTTTCAACAATATTTGTGCAATTTTTTTAAGTACATAATCAGCCCGCAGGATCTATAAACAAATACACCAATGTACAATAGGAAATAATATACAATAGACCTGTTTGAATCATTTTTTTCAATTTACATTGATCCATACGCAGCCGACGGTTCAACAACACTATTTTAAATGTTTACTACATGATCAACAATGTAACAGACACAAGGTTGGAGGTGAAACAGCTTAATTCATTTATTGCATCCATCAATTCACTTCCGACCTCACGCCCGTCGATCTAATCATCTCAGCGTTAAAACTTAATGGAAACGAAATTTTAACAAGCGATCGTAACAATTATAAACAGGTGGTTGGAGCGGTCGATTATTTTTTTTTTACATGTCGCCGAAGATACCTGCGAATGTTTTTCGGAGATTTTTCATGGTGTCCTCGGTGTCTTCAGTGACAGCTTGCTGGCTGCCCTGACGCTGGAACGGTCTGGGTGGCGGATCTGGAAGACGGCCAGTGCTTGGTGCTCCGCTACTCACGCTCGATTGGGAAGCTGGAATTGAGTTGGGTTGGTTTTAGTTAAGTTTGGTGGTTGGTGGTGGGGTGAAGGGGATGAAGCGAAATGAAGTTTGGAGTAGCTAACAGTTTTAAGTAGTGCACTAGCTTAACAAAGGGTAAGAAGGTCTTTCAAGGGGCCCAAATAAAATTTAAGTAAAATTAATTAAAACCAAATTACTTCTTATCCTTTTATATAAAAGATGAGAGCTTATTCTACAATAACAGTTTGAAGATAGTTATTAAATGTACCTACTTATAAAATAAAGAAGTGAATGAATTCAGCACATTGAAAAATAAATTTATTTCATATCCTCCATTCCTAAAATAAAATCTTAAATTAAAAAGTTTATGCTTTTATACTTGAGACTGTGAAGTTTCAATCGCATTTTAAGGTGATGATGATACAATATGTGATTATTGATGTATTATGAAAGTACAGAAAACTTTACTGTTTATTGTTAATCGGGAAATGCACAACTCTAATTAAATACCATCAAAATATTTTATATATATTTTATTTAAAATTTAAAAAAGCTTGCCTCAAAATTTTAATGGTAAATACAGTAGTGGACATGATTATGAGAACTTTTTAAAATATTAAAAATTAGGCCATAACTGGGTTAAGTGGATTTTATCCTGAAAAAATATCTCTTAATCCCCCAGACTGAATTATCTCTCGATTTTATCAGGATTTTCTACTTTTAGAAATGGAGCTTTCACATCGATATATTTTTGAATCACCAAAAATTTATTCAACTGGATATTTACATATCATGTTTGTATTCTCATGTATGAACCATATTAGATTCAGATGTAAATTTATAAATAATTTAAGGGACATATTTATGAATCAAGATTTGCAATTGGGAAAATAAAAAAGTAGGATTTTCTTAGGTCTTCAGCTGAAGAAATCCCCATCAACTAATCTTCCCCACACAGTTCTTAAACAAAGTTTCTGCAAGTCCCATTTCCTCCCCCAGACTGAATTATCTCTTTATCGACTTTTTCAGGATTTTCCACTTTTAGAAATTGAGCTTTCACATCGATGTATTTTTGAATCACCAAAAATTTATTCAACTGGATGTTTACATATCATGTTTGTATTCCCATGTACGAACCATATTAGATTCAGATGTGAATTTATAAATAATTTAAGGGACATATTTATGAATCAAGATTTGCAATTGGGAAAATAAAAAAGTAGGATTTTCTCTACAGGCCTTCAGCTGAAGGAATCCCCTTCAACTAATCTGCCCCACACAGTTCTTAAACAAAGTTTCTGCAAGTCTCATTTCCTCCCCCAGATTGAATTATCTAACTCACTAAATATTTTTCTTACCTATCACCTGCCCCAGCTAATAACTCTAAGCAATCTCAACTTGTTTATTTAGGTTGTGGTAAATCTAAATTATATATAATCTAACACATAATACTGTTTCCGTACTATCCATTAATAAGCAAAAATCCTCTAAACTGCTCATGCTTTTAATACATTTTAATAAGTTGTTATAATTATGGCCTCTACTGTACATTTTGTGTAGAATTATAAAAAACTTAAATCGAAAAAAACTTGTCCTTCCATCGCATAGACTTATTCTGCGACTAATTAATGTACAATTATGCGTCATACCTTGACTATCTCTGCGCCCGACACTGGACAACGGTGGGTGGTCACTAGCACTTGGTGGAGGAGTTTCGGAGTGAGTAAGGCTAGTTAGACTTCCCAGAATGCTTCTGGGGCCAACTGGTGGCGGAACGGGTTCTTCGCTAGGTGGTGTTCTAGGTCTGCAGATGGCCTGCATGTGTGCCACAACCAAGTCCGCAATGTGTCTTCTGTCTTCCTCCTGCGAATCCCCCAGCAAAGTCAAAGCGCTGTCGTTAACCTGAAAATTACGCGTTTTAGACTTGGTGTTAGTTATTATTATGGTACCGGGGTTACCTCAATGATGTGCTCCCTTCCGTCTTTGCCCACGACAATTTCCAAGGCGCAAATATCCAGTCCCCCGAACAAATCGGCCACCTCATCGATCCAGGTCTTGTAACGTTCGGGCATGGAGATCTGTTCCAGCATGGCCGAACCGGTGTTCGTCTTCCAGCACCCGGAAATGGACTTCCTCATGAACGCCTTGTAGTTAGTGCCGATCTTCTGGACGTGGATGTCGTATTTGGAGTCCACGTAGCTCTCGACGGTGCAATAGGTGTTGGAGACGGCCACCACGCTGGCCATGTCTTGGAAATCGCTGAGCTTGTCCACTTTAACCTTGCCCAAGCCGCCGTGAGCGTGGCCTATTTTCATTACGACTGGAAACCGAGGAGCTGTTATCTGAAACGAGAACAATGCGTTTAAATATAACTCGTGGAATTTAAAATTCGAGATGTAACAACCATAAAATTTAAGTGGACCTTCCACATGCATTTCAATTAAATTCGCATTAGATCAACAAGAAAACAAACAGCTATCGTGCCGTTTTCCACGGCCACACTCATTTCACGTTTTATACACTTATTTGTTTACATTCCCCGAATTACTAGCGATGATCCCAATTTTAGTAACATCATCACAAGCGAGTCTGTAAAGGTAATGAGAGTAGCAGCTAATTTCGTATTCGACGTCACTTAAGCCCGATATGTGCATTTTAATATCTTCCGACGACGGTGACTCACGTTCGAGAAACTGGCCTACAAGGGAGGGCCAGGAACATTCGTAACACTGGAGTTCCCAAATCGATTTTTTAATTATTTAACATCAACTAATGATTACTTCATGTTTGCGTTTTGTGTTAAGACAAACAACTTTTTACTGTTGTTTATAACATTAATTTAAATTATATTGTGACTACTTTGTTTACTATTTGGGATTAGATGTAATAAAATGATTTTTAAACCACAGACATTACATTGTAAACATTATTTTATAGTATGAAGTTTATTAACAAATGTTTATAACTTTCCATCGACTTATACAAACAAATATTTAATAAAAAAATGTTGCATGAATTACAGATTT
Source organism: Aethina tumida (assembly GCF_024364675.1). Taxonomy (NCBI): domain Eukaryota; kingdom Metazoa; phylum Arthropoda; class Insecta; order Coleoptera; family Nitidulidae; genus Aethina; species Aethina tumida. Next base: position 27,677,135 of record NC_065439.1, read on the forward strand.
ATCACATTCCTAATTATTTTTAAAAATTTAACCCAAGGAATTTTATTATTTAGACATAATATGTAAATACTTTATAATATTATCAATATTATTAGAAGTTAATTTTTCACAAAATTATAGTATTTATTTACTCTTAAAAATCTTATTGGAACTATTGTTTTTAAAGGTCTATAATTTATATTTATTTAAATACAGTTCACAAAAGTCTCCTCTGAATTATAAATATATAAATTAATATTCTTTTTAAAATAAAAATTTAATATTAAAATTCATATTTAATCTGTGACTTATCAATTAATTTTAATATTTTAAAAATTAGTCGATACTTAAATGTGCTTCCAAAATTATTAATACACATTTTAAGACTACGATTTAAAATATTAAATATTTATAAATAAATTATTAGATTTTTTAAAATAAAAATTTAATAATGACTTATCAATTAATTTTAATATTTTAAAAAATAGTCGATATTTAAATGTGCTTCCAAAATTATTAATACAAATTTTAAGACTACGAGGAAATATATTATTTAAAATGTTAATAGATATCTATAAATATATCTAAATAAATTAATATATTTTTTAAAATAAAAATTTAATATTAAAATTAATATTTATTCTATGACTTATCGATTAATTTTAATATTAATACAAATTTTGAGGTTACTAGGAAATATATTATTTAAAATATTAATAGCTATCTATAAATATATATAAATAAATTAATATATTTTTTTAAAATAAAAATTTAATATTAAAATTCATATTTATTCTATGATTTATCAATTAATTTTAATATTAATACAAATTTTAAGACTACGAGGAAATATATTATTTAAAATATTAATAGATATCTATAAATATATCTAAATAAATTAATATATTTTTTAAAATAAAAATTTAATATTAAAATTCATATTTATTCTATGACTTATCAATTAATTTTAATATTAATACAAATTTTGAGGTTACTAGGAAATATATTATTTAAAATATTAATAGATATCTATAAATATATATAAATAAATTAATATATTTTTTAAAATAAAAATTTAATATTAAAATTAATATTTATTCTATTACTTATCAATTAATTTTAATATTAACACAAATTTTAAGACTACGAGGAAATATATTATTTAAAATGTTAATAGATATCTATAAATATATCTAAATAAATTAATATTTTTTTTTAAATAAAAATTTTATATTAAAATTCATATTTATTCTATGACTTATCAATTAATTTTAGTATTAATACAAATTTTAAGACTACGAGGAAATATATTATTTAAAACATTAATAGATATCTATTGATATATATATATATATATATATATATATATATATATATATATATATATATATATATATATATATATATATATATATATATATAAATTAATATATTTTTTAAAATAAAAATTTAATATTAAAATTCATATTTATTCTATGACTTATCAATTAATTTTAGTATTAATACAAATTTTAAGACTACGAGGAAATATATTATTTAAAATGTTAATAGATATCGATACTCGAATTATCTACAAATAAAACTTGAGGAACTTTTTTTAATTATAGTTTTTACTGTATAAATATTTATAAATCACATTTATTATTATTTAATTACACTTATCAAAAGATCTCTCTGTATTTTCTATATTTTAGATTTATTTATATTTTATAATAATAAAAGTATGTATAATAAACTTTTTAATAAAATGTTATCTAAATTTATATTAAGTTACAATATAATATTAAAATTCAATATAAAATATATTTAAAAATTATATATAATTATTAATATTATATATATTATTAATAAAATAATAATTAATATTAATTTTACGATTAATAAATTAGAAGTTAATTTTTCGGTATGTATATACTTTTAGAAATCTTATTGGAATTATGTTTATATAAATCTTAAAGAATATTTTATGAATAAATATTTATAAACCATTTTTATCATTATTTAATTACAATTATGAAAACTTGTCTAAATATTTTATTTATTAGATTTAATTCTAAGTTACAAAATAAAACTAATTTAAATGTTTTCGTAAATATTATTAATTAAGTATATAATAAAAATATTTTTAATTTCATTATTAAATTAAAATATAAAAAAAACATTGCATATAAATACAGAAATTAGTTAATAATTATATTAGTTTTTATATTATTAGTTAGTCATAATTTTTAAATAACATTTAGTTAACTGATATAAATAGAATATGTTTAGATTATTGAAAAAAGTACATCACAATTCGATTTTATTTGCACTCTCGGTTTCAGTTTAACGAACCAAAATTGGCCAGACAAAGTGCAACATTGTACGTACAAGTTAAATTATTCATTTTCGTACACCAAACGTACCGAAATCAGCCGATGCGTATTCAATACGCGTCCCTGTGACAAATGGAATGCAGATGCCGAACACAATTTTATTGTCGTTTACCCCAATCGTTGAATCAGTGGAAATTACGTCCCGATCATAAAGTCCGCTTTGGGTTGGAACGGATGATGATACGGGTGGAGGAGAATCGGAAACACGACAGCTGTGGGTACAATATCTTATGCACGAAAAACTCTCGAGGGTCGCATGTGACACTAAACAAATATTGGTGGTTCCTCGGGAATTTACCAGAACTGTATGAATTTCTTGTTGTACCCAGGTGATGTCTGCTTTGATATCGATAGACTTTAACTGTTTCGTGGAAGATTCAAAGCGCCCAAATTTGCAAGTCAACCAGTACTATTATTACAGCAGTAGATAATTTACATGAGGCAAACATAAATCCGCAATATCTGGCGCCGGATCTCGCGAAACTGGGATCTAATTTGCCAAGATAGCGATCCGGACAACGAAACGGAGCATCAGCTCGAGTTTTTTGGCAGCTGCGATTTGTTACAGTCGGTATAACACAACAGGAAAATGGCCCGTCATTATTTTATGACTCGAGTCTGAGGTAATATAAAAGATAATGATGGTAAAATTGATATATGGCCGGGCCTTAACCCAGAATACGAAGTTGTGCATCTGAAAGTTGCGACGCATTGTTTCGTCGGAACGATTTGTTCCAGTCGTTCGTAATTGTTTTCTGACTTATTTGTATTCGTAATCGAATTGAATTGATTACACGCTAATTAGGCTGAAATAGATTGTTTGCTAACAATAAAAATTTAAAGATTATTTTATGTTAATTTGAAGAGAACCCGATTTTTTTTTAGAAAATTAATTTTATATTTCTAAAATTTATTAATCAAAAAGGAAACTAATTTATAAACAAAATAATTAAAAAATATTGAAAATATGCATTATTTTTTGCTTTAATTATTGCAGTTTTTAAAAGAGGAATGTTTATATTTCTAAAAATGATTAATTGACAATTTAAAACAGGAGATATCCCCAATTAACCATTAAACTCTGTTAACAACAAAAAATTCAAAATTATTTTATGTTTATTGAGATAATCGATTGTAAGACTCATTTATATTATTAACATAAAAAATCTTTTAAAAACAAAAAGTATTTTCTAAATATATCAAAATTAAATTAAAGAAAAAATATAATTTATTTGTAGAAAATTAATTTTGTATTTCTAAAATTTATTAATCAAAAAGAAAACTGATTTACAAACAAAATAATTAAAAAAATATGGAAAATATGTATTATTTTTTTCTTTAATTATTACAGTTTTTTAAAAAAAGGAAAGTTTATATTTCTAAAAATAATTAATTGACAATTTAAAACAGGAGATATCCACAATTAACCAATAAACTCTGTTAACAACAAAAAATTATTTTATTTTTATCGAGATAATCGATTGTAAGACTTACTTATATTATTAACATAAAAAATCTTTTAAAAACAAAAAGTATTTTCTAAATATATCAAAATTAAATTAAAGAAAAAATCTAATTTATTTGTAGAAAATTAATTTTGTATTTCTAATATTTATTAATCAAAAAGAAAACTAATTTATAAACAAAATAATTTAAAAAATATGGAAAATATGTATTATTTTTTTCTTTAATTATTACAGTTATTTTAAAAAAAAGGAAAGTTTATGTTTCTAAAAATAATTAATTGACAATTTAAAACAGAAGATACCCACAATTAACCATTAAACTCTGTTAATCACAAAAAATTCAAAATTATATGTTTATTGAGATAATCGATTGTAAGACTCACTTATATTATTAACAAAACAAAATCTTTTAAAAACAAAAAGTATTTTCTAAATATATCAAAATTAAATTATAGAAAAAATCTAATTTATTTGTAGAAAATTAATTTTGTATTTCTAATATTTATTAATCAAAAAGAAAACTAATTTATAAACAAAATAATTAAAAAAATATTGAAAATATGTATTATTTTTTTCTTTAATTATTACAGTTTTTAAAAAAAGGAATGTTTATATTTCTAAAAATGATTGATTGATAATTTAAAACAGGAGATATCCACAATTAACCATTAAACTCTGTTAACAACAAAAGAGTCAAAATTATTTTATGTTTATTGAGATAATCGATTGTACGACTCACTTATCTAATACATCTAATTTATTTGTAGAAAATTAATTTTGTATTTATTAATTAAAAAGAAAACTAAATTATAAACAAAATAAATAAAAAATTATTGAAAAAATGTATTATTTTTTTTCTTTAATTATTACAGTTTTATGTTTATATTTCAAAGAATAATTAATTGATAATTTAAAATAAAAGATATTTACAGTTAACTGTTAACAACAAAAAATTCAAAATTATTTTATAGTTATTGAGATATTCGATTGCTTCATATTATTAACATAAAAATCTTATAAAAACAAAAAATGTTTTCTAAATATATAAAAATTAAACTATAATAAAAAGAAAACCTGATTTTTTTTTGTAGAGAAAACTAATTTATAAATAAAATAATTAAAAAATATTGAAAATGTGTATTATTTTTTTTTTTAAAGAGGAAAGTTTATATTTAATTTAATAAAATCTGATAACAACAAAAAATTGAAGATTATTTTATTTATATTTATTGAGATAATCAATTGTAAGATAGATTTATATTATTAACATAAAAAATATTCTGTAAATATATCAAAATTAAATTAAAAAGAAAGCTTGAATTCCTAAAATTTATTAATCTAAAAAAAAATGAATAAATAAAATAACAAAATAACGAAAAAATATTGAAAATATGTATTTTTTTGAATTAATACAGTTTTTTAAAACTATAATTTTAATTTGATTTTATTTTTAATTGATGATTAGGAATGTTTTCTTAAAAAAGTCAACCTAAGACTATTTTGGAGCATATTAGAAAATCAATCAAATGATCAGTAGAAAGTAATTTCTTAAACTTAATATAAAATCTTTTATTTAAAAAATTGGTGTCTGAGAGAATAAAATAAAAATATAAAATAAGAGTAGATAATTCCAATTGAAAATTGTTGTCAGTCAGTCTTCTGTAAATGTTGACAAACGTGTCAAAAACACTCGTAGAACTAATTTCTACTAGCCACAGTAAACATTAATGTTTAACAAACACGAAACAAATGAAAAGAGTAATTTTTCTTGGTGATCCTTATCATTTGGTGTGGCGGAGTGGGACAATATTTTATAATTGAATTTACGGGAGCTTGGCGGCCAGTTGGAACAGATCCGAGCACGAAGCACATCGATCCGAACGATACAACGATACCGCTGAGTCGATCCAATAGATGCCCGTTTGTGCTGTACTCGCGCAACACGTGTTCAACAGTAAGTGACTTCGTTTAAAAACCGACTTTCCAACTGGATTGGATAATAGTGAAATTTCAACTAAAATTATCGCAAACGTAAGTACCTTGTGCTCCATACTGTCTTATTTAATTTATTTAAATTACACTTGTAAAATATTTTTAATAATAATAAATTTATATAATACATAATTAATTAAAATTATTAATTTTATCTTTGTAGTAGCTAATCCAAATATTTCGTTTACGTTTCCTATAATTAAAACAGAGACAAAATAAACATAACTTAGATAAATATAAACGAAAAAATAATATTGATAGTAATTTTCCTGAAAAGGTTCTTGAACTAGTGGTTATTATGGTAATTTGTAGTTAACTTTCTACCGTTTATTAACAATATTATTGTCGATTTAGACGAACGGTGCGAATAATCTCGATTTATTTCCATTTATAGTAGTTCAAACTAATTTCAATTTGTAATAAACAGGAAAGTAAAATTTATAGCACCATTATACTGTCTATAAAGTGTTCGATACGTGGAAGTGCAGCTAATAAATTTAATATTTGATCCTGAAAATCATTATTCTCATATGTGTTGGTGTGGTGATAAAGTCCCAAATGACATGGATAATTTGAAACATTTATTTCAATAATTCACGTTAAATATTGTTTCAAAAATAGTCCAATTAAAAGGTATTCAATTAAATTAAAACCTTCACTTAAAATTTTAAAAAATATTAAATTTGATATATGATTTATGAGTATATCGATAAATTTAGGTTTCGAGCGATAAATCATCAAGTATAATTGTAGTCCAGCTAATTAATTTTATTTATATTTTACATACTCTTAATTTAAATAGTAATTTTATTTATAAAAACATGGTTGAAAAGAAAATATTTAGACACAAGATTAAAACAAAAATTAATTTAATGTTATTTATAAATTACAATCTCAAAAGTTTTATAATTAATTATCGAAAATATCTTTAATTTAATAATAATAAGTTATTGAAAATAATCCATAAAATATTTTTCTGAATTACATATATCAATATAAGAGGCTAAATTCAAAGTTTATAATTTACGAAACAGAAAAAAAACAATATCAAAATTCATTTAATTTGAATATAAAAAAATATATCAATTTCTAAGCTAACAATTAGTAAATTAGTAATGATACTTACTAAATAAATAATTTTTGTAAAACATTTCAATTAAATACAAATTAAAAAATATGAAAATAATTGTTTTAACAATAATTGTAAATAATTTATATTTTCAATAATATTGTTATAATTAATTGTTATAATTAATTACAAATATATTCAATTTATTCGGATTAATGTTTTCTTAAAATACATATTAAAATATTAGAGTCAAAATTTAAAGTTATAATGTTCAAAACAATAAATATTCTTATCAAATTTCAAATAAAATGTAGAAAAAAATTGTCATCTTCTTAACTAAGAATAAATAATGATCTTATTCAATTTAATAATAAATTTAATTTAATTAAAAAAATACTAAACTGAATAATTTTGAATTGATAATTTTTGTAAATTAAATACAAACTAAAAAAGTATGAAAATAATTGTTTCAACGATAAATGGGAATAATTTGTATTTTCAATAAGGATTGTTATAATTAATTACAAATAAATTCAATTTATTCGTAACAAAATATTCTCCTAAACTACGTATTTAAATATTAGAGTCAAAATTTAAAATTATATTGTTCAAAACAATATTTATAAAATTTCAAATAAAATGTAGAAAAAAAATTATCATATTTTGAATTGGTAATTTTTGTCAATTACATACAAATTAAAATGAAATGAAAATAATTGTTTTAATTTGTATTTTCTATTATCAATAAACATTGTTATAATTAATTACAAATATATTCAATTTATTCGTAACAAAATATTCTCCTAAACTACGTATTTAAATATTAGAGTCAAAATTTAAAATTATAATGTTCAAAACAATATTTATAAAATTTCAAATAAATGTAGAAAAAAATTATATAATCTTCTGAATTACCATAAATATTTCAAATACAAATTTTAAAAAATTGAAAATAATTGTTTTAGCAATAAATGGAAATAATTTATATTTTTAAAAAGCATTGTTATAATAATTACGAATATATTAAAATATTTTCCTAAATTACGTATTTAAAAGTTATAATGTTCAAACAACATTTTTATCAAATTTCAAATAAAATGTAGAAATAAAATTATATCAGCTTCTGTGCTAAAAATAAGTTACGATTCATCTCAATTTAAAATAATTAATTTATTATTATTTTATAGATAATGTCAATGCAAAAATCCAGATTGGAAATAACTAAAATTTATATTAATTTAAGTCTAACATGAAATAAACTTATGAACAAACAATAAGTAATAATTTTATTCAATTTAAAATAATTAATCTAATTAAAAATCTACCAAATTTAAATATTTTTCAATTATATTTTAAATGTGTAATAAAAAGGTAAAAAATTGTTTATAACAATAAGTGGAAATTTTTAATATCCATTGTTTTAATTAAATTAAAAAAAAAATTGAGGTGAGTGAAGGTCGTACAAAATTAAATCTCAAAATAAACACGGGATACAATTGTTGACCAATTTCAATTTATTTTCGTAATACGAATTATGCAACTTCGTTATTAAATTTCATTCGAAAACACACAATAAACGAAAGTTGCAAACAATCGGCGTTAATTCTCGATTGATAAAAGTGCACGTAGCAAAGGGATTCCCCCGTAGAATCCGGCACGTCTGTCGCTGCGTAAACTCGTTCATTAACTGTCGCCACGGAGTGGTGTAATTAGGTTTTCTGCGTGGTCAAGGAATGTCATTCATCAGAACCGGTGATCTCATTTCGTTTCGTCCGCTGTTTACACATTTCAGGAATTAAATCGGACGATGATTTCATGTGCACGCCGCCTGCAAATCTCGCCGATGTTTTCTGGTTTGTCGGTTACGGTTTTAGCAATTAAAAATCGTAGTAAATTGATTTGTTTGCATGGCCCCGACCCGCGTGGTCCGCGGTTTGTGTTTGCACTGACGTAATTCACGATCCGTGTTTGTTGAGGAAATATTTTTTTTTCCGATTTATTGTCAGATGTCCACTTTATTTATAGAAGTTTATTTAGACTTGAGGAAGAAATAAAGAGTAACCTGTAATTAGAATAAATAACTTAAATGGAAGGTTACATAATTTTAGAAAAGCTTAAATAAATCAAATCATTCCTGAAAGTTTCCTGAAAGTTTCCTGAAAAAAGTAATTCATAAAAATGAAAATGTGATTTATGATTTATACCTTTAATATATCTAATATTGAAATAAATTAAATTTACCCTACTTTTGCTAATTGATTTCTCAATTAGTAATTACAGAAGATTATTTAGACTTCAGGAAGAAATATAGAGTAACCGATAATTAGTATAAATAACTTAAATGGAAGGTTACATAATTTTAGAAAAACTTAAATAAATCAAATCATTTCTGAAAATTTCCTGAAAAAAGTAATTCATAAAAATGAAAGTGTGATTTATGATTTATACCTTTACTATATCTAATATTGAAATAAATTAAATTTACCCCACTTGTGCTAATTGATTTCTCAATTAATAATTACAGAAATTTATTTAGACTTCAGGAAGAAATAAAGGGTAACCTATAATTAGTATAAATAATTTAAATGGAAGGTTATATAATTTTAGAAAAACTTAAATAAATCAAATCATTCCTGAAAGTTTCCTGAAGAAAGTAATTCATAAAAATGAAACTGTGATTTATGATTTATACCTTTAATATATCTAATATTGAAATAAATTAAATTTACCCTACTTTTCCTAATTGATTTCTCAATTAGTAATTGTAGAATTTTATTTAGACATACGGAAGAAATAAAGAGTAACCTATAATTAGTATAAATAACTTAAATGGAAGGTTACATAATTTTAGAAAAACTTAAATAAATTAAATCATTCCTGAAAGTTTCCTGAAAAAAGTACTTCATAAAAATGAAACTGTGATTTATGATTTATAACTGTAATATATCTAATATTGAAATAAATTAAATTTACCCTACTTTTGCTAATTGATTTCTCAATTAGTAATTACAGAAGTTTATTTAGACTTCAGGAAGAAATATAGAGTAAACGATAATTAGTATAAATAACTTAAATGGAAGGTTACATAATTTTAGAAAAACTTAAATAAATCAAATCATTCCTGAAAGTTCCCTGAAAAAAGTAATTCATAAAAATGAAACTGTGATTTATGATTTATAACTGTAATATATCTAATATTGAAATAAATTAAATTTACCCTACTTTTGCTAATTGATTTCTCAATTAGTAATTACAGAAGTTTATTTAGACTTCAGGAAGAAGTAAACAGTAATCAATAATTAGTATAAATAACTTAAATGGAAGGTTACATAATTTTAGAAAAACTTAAATAAATCAAATCATTCCTGAAAGTTTTCTGAAAAATGTAATTCATAAAAATGAAACTGTGATTTATGATTTATACCTTTTATATATCTAATATTGAAATAAATTAAATTTTACCTACTTTTGCTAATTGATTTGTCAATTAATAATTACAGAATGAATTTTTAATCCTATTTCTAACATCCTTTTCACGGTTGGCAAATGAAACCGTCATATATTATCTATTATGTTGCCATAATACGAATAATATTTTGAAATTGTCGGACGCTTAAAACGTTTCAGAGCGAGTCAAAACATAATCAAGAAAATTATTGTATTAAAATAAGCGTCCGCCCACGCAGCCCGGTTAGGACGTCGTTATTGAAAAATTAGCCCAGTTACTTAACGCACCGCACCGTGTATGTAGACGAACTGGAAATTTGAAATGTGCACGATTAAAGCTTTAGAAAATTTCCAGCCCGACCAATAATTATCGGTCGTTTAAGGTGCAATTTTCCGTTGATATATGTTCGACGACTAAAAATAGCCAAGCGTTCATTTTCGTTTGTCAACATAACTTGCTCCTTATATGTAAAGTGGTCTAGAAAGTACCCGAGAGGTTTCGCTCAGCAAAATTGATTCGCATTTAATGCATAGCAAATTTTAATGTCGACTATTAAAACACACACTTGGAGTGCACTAACTGGAAGGTCGTCCAACAAATCGAATTTAAACTGATTGCCTATATCGGGACGAAATTATTCGAAGAATTGGTCATATCGAATTGCAACTGTCTTGTGGGTGGGTGGGTTAGTAATAAGTTTTCGATAGAATTGGCAAATGTTTGTGCTGTAATCTCAAATTGACGCAGCACATTCGATTCTTGGTTTAACTAAATCATTACTAAAAATGATTAATGTGACATTTATTCATATTATGTGCAATTTGATATTATTAGTCAAGTACGTTTAAAATGATTTAATACGTCAAAATTTTAGTTGTTGAAGAACGAAAATTTTCCTTAAATATTATTTTTTATTAGGTTAATTAAAATTGTAATTTATTAAATATTATTTATATTTTTAATAAGTACCCTTTATTCGCAAGTTAATGTTTGCAAAACTAATTATTATCTTTGAGGTTTTTTTAATTAATTATGTGGTTTATTGTAATTTTATTATTGCAACATTTTTTAATAAATGTTTGTCTTTATTGTGTAAAGAAACAATTAATTATAATGTAAGTTGGGTTGGGCTCATATAATTCAATTAATTTTTTATTGTAATAAAAATATTTTATATTATACTAATTGTTTATGTATATATGAATTCTGACTACAAATAATTTTATTTAAAAAATAAAAAAAATATGAGGTGCACTATTGTATTTAAATTTTGATTTAGAGAATACCTTTTTAAATAATGGGCATTAGATTTATTTAGAGTAAAATCTAGTATCTAATTTTTTTTTTTTTAATTTTTAATTCTGATTTTCTAAGCATTAAAAACCTCGGCCAATAAGAATTTTTAGACAAATTAAAAAAAAATGTTTTTTTGTTAGGTTTTTTAAATCGTCTAAACAATGAGTTGATTAATTTTTTATTATATGAACATTTTATATTAAAACTTAATATTTCATTATAATATTTGATGGATGTGATAATTCTGCCAACTAATAATTTTATTTAAAAAAATATGAGATGCATTATCATAATTGTATTTAAATTTTGGTTGAGAGAATACTTTTTTAAATATTGGCTATTAGATTTACTTAAAGAAAAATCCATCCAATAATTTTCCTCAAAATATTAAGAAAAAGTATCTAATTTATTTTTTTTTTAATTTAAATTGTGATTTTCTAAGTATAAAAACTTCAGCCAATAATGGTCCTGAAAAAGAATTTCTTTTATAAATTTTTTAAAAAAATGTTTTTTGTTAAATTTTTTGAACCATTTGAAGTTAATGTGTGTAAATAATTTTCAGATTTATTTGTTCTTTTTTGAGAGTTTTGAAAAACTAATTATATTACTTTGTTGTAATTAACTGAATTATTAACAAATAGTTCTTCTTTATTTAATAAGCAAACAATTAATTATGAATTAATTTTTTATTACAATATCAATATTTTATGTTAATACTTAATATAAATATTTTGATAGTTAATATAAATCCATCCGATAATTTTTCTCCAAATATTAAGAAAAGTATTTAATTTCTTTATTAAATTTAAATTGTGATTTTCTAAGTATTAAAATCTTCAGCCAATAATTGCCCTGAAAAAGAATATTTTTGATATTTTTCTTAAAAAAATGTTTTTTCTTAGATTTTTTAAACCTTCTGAAGTTAAAGTTCTTTTTTTATTACATTGTCAATATTTTTTACTAAAACATAATATTTCAGTGTGATAATTCTGTCAAAAAATTGTAAAAAAAGTATGAGGTGTTCTGTCATAATTGTATTTAAATTTTGATTGAGAAAATACTTTTAACAAATCGACGATTTTTTTGAATAGAAAATCTATCTTTTAATCTTCTTTAAAATATTAAGAAAGTATGTAATTGGATTTTTTATATTAATTTAAATTGTGATTTTCTAAGTATTTAAAACTGCAGCCTCGAAAAAGAAATTTTTAGGTAAATATGTTTTTCTTTGGTTATATTTTTTTAAACCATCTGAAGTTAATGTGAAATATGTCAAGAGTCTTTTTTTAGTTTTTTGAAAAATTAATTATATTCCTTTGTTCTATTTAATTGAGTTTTTATAAGATTTTTTTAAATAAATATTTGTTCTTTATTTAATAAGCAAATAATTAATTACAATATAGGTTGGGTTGGGTTCTCATTATTTAATTCATTTTTTATCGCAATAACATTTATACTACTACTTAATATTCCATGCTTATATTTTATTTTTATGTAAGTGTTAATTTCTACCTACAAATAAATTTCTTTAAGAAATTATAAAAACATAAATTATTAATTCAAGTTGTGATTTTCTAAATATGTTTCTGTTATTTTTAATTATAGTTTTATCAATAGTCTCCAGAATTCGTTGTTGAAATGATTTTTTAGTTATATGTTATAACAGTTTTTTTCAAGAAATATGTCCACTTAAAACAACAATAAATTAATTATAATATAGGTTGGCTCGAGTTCACATTATTCAATTGATTTTTTAATAACATTGTTCCATGCTAATATTGTAACTTTTATCAAGAACAGCTCATTGATTCTCAGCCAGACAATCAATCAAATTTATCAATCAATTAATAAATTGCATTTATGTAAGATAAAATAAAAAAATTTAATTACGAACACGCAACATGTCATGTTTATTTATGGCTGCTTTTGAATCTCGCGTTAACCCTTGAACGTGAACGTGGACACTCAGATGATCCTGGTGTCAAGTCCGGAGAGATTTAAACGCTCAACACTTCAAAGATAATAAATGCACATAATTTCGGTGCGGTGGTGAAACGTTCAGCACTTAAATATTTAATTAGTTACGTTAGACCGGTAACAGGACGGTGTTTGCTGTTTAATTAACCGTCTTTTTCTCAAAGCATTTTTATTTCCAGCCGGTCAACCTTGCCGTGCTTTATGGGCTGTGATTTAATAAACACGGCGGTGGACGATTTTGGTTCGTAGCCGGAGTGTAGACAATAAAACGCCGGTCCATTTGGACTAACAATGACCGGAGAGCACAGTCCCGCCGTCCGACTTTCAGCACTGCGCCGAGCTGAAAATTCGTCCACCGGACTAATTTTATGGGCACATGTATAAATCATATTTCGCGTACTGCTGTTATTTATGCGTGCTCGTTATGTGCCATGCATTTATATTGCGCGTTGATATTCAAACATATTTACGGCCGTTTGGATTTTATAAATAATTAAATTTGCTTCAGTCAGACAACGATCTCAATTTTCGCGGAATTTCTCGTAAAATACATACGCATATTCAAACACAACTTCCTCAATTTGTTTCGCTGTTACAATGTTAGATCCTATTTTGCGTCATGTAAACATGTAGTTTGTGTATCGGGTTTTGTTTAATAGTTTTTATCAAGGTCTTAGACAATAAAACTTTTTTAAAATTTCCTAAGCGGGGATTTGGCAACAAAAGTAAACTTTCTAAACATGATTCAGTGCCTTCATAAATAATGTGGAAATAATATAGTTTTATGATCGAGAGATATTTTTATTGTATATGTGTCTCAAACTTTTTTAAGGAAGAAAAAACAGTCCCTAATTTTACTTAAATTATTAAAAAAATATTCTAATTCAAATTGTTTCAATTATTTTAATTTTTTTGTATATATTAAAGCACCATGCAATAAATGTCTGATAAAATTAGTATAAAAGAATTTACTGGGCAATTATTTTTAATAAAATGTACCAAAACTAATATTTTTCATATCTATATTGGGGAATATGTCTCAGACTTTTTTAAAGAAGAAAAAACAATCCCCTTCATTATACTTAAAATATTAATAAAATATTCTAATTCGAATTGTTTCAATTAATTTATTTTTTTTATATTTATTAAAGTACCATGCAATAAATGCCTGATAAAATTTGTATAAAAGAATTTATTGGGCAATTATTTTTAATAAAATGTACTAAAACTAATATTTTTCATATCTATATTGGGGAATATGTCTCAGACTTTTTTAAAGAAGAAAAAACAATCCCCTTCATTATACTTAAAATATTAATAAAATATTCTAATTCGAATTGTTTCAATTAATTTATTTTTTTTATATTTATTAAAGTACCATGCAATAAATGCCTGATAAAATTTGTATAAAAGAATTTACTGGGCAATTATTTTTAATAAAATGTACTAAAACTAATATTTTTCATTTCTATATTGGGGAATATGTCTCAGACTTTTTTAAAGAAGAAAAAACAATCCCCTTCATTATACTTAAAATATTAATAAAATATTCTAATTCGAATTGTTTCAATTAATTTATTTTTTTTATATTTATTAAAGTACCATGCAATAAATGCCTGATAAAATTTGTATAAAAGAATTTACTGGGCAATTATTTTTAATAAAATGTACTAAAACTAATATTTTTCATATCTATATTGGGGAATATGTCTCAGACTTTTTTAAAGAAGAAAAAACAATCCCCTTCATTATACTTAAAATATTAATAAAATATTCTAATTCGAATTGTTTCAATTAATTTATTTTTTTTATATTTATTAAAGTACCATGCAATAAATGCCTGATAAAATTTGTATAAAAGAATTTACTGGGCAATTATTTTTAATAAAATGTACTAAAACTAATATTTTTTCATATCTATTTTGGGGAATATGTCTCAGACTTTTTTTAAAAAGAAAAAATCCCCTTAATTATACTTAAAATATCAATAAAATATTTTAATTCGATTAGTTTCAATTAATTTAATTTATATATATATATATATATATATATATATATATATATATATATATATATATATATATATATATATATATTAAACCACCATGCAATAAATGCCTGATAAAATTTGTATAAAAGAATTTACTGGGCAATTATTTTTAATAAAATGTACTAAAACTAATATTTTTTTTCATATCTATTTTGGGGAATATGTCTCAGACTTTTTTAAAGTAGAAAAAAACAATCCCCTTAATTATACTTAAAATATTAAGAAAATATTCTAATTCCAATGGTTTCAATTAATTTTTTTTTAACATCTTAATTGAGTGTGCCAAAAGATTCCAGAACTAAAAACAACATATAAAAATTGACCTGAAAAGATTTTTTATAAAAAAATAAATATTCTAAAAAAATAAATAAATAATGTTATGTTTTTCTTTGAATAATTAATTATGTTGCTTTATTTTAATGTTGGCTGAAAGATTTTCCAATACCCCATAAATCCTCAATGGTCATGTGTTGTTTTGCTTTGAAATTAGATACGCCTGTCGTTGAGGCATGAAAGGAAGCCAAACATATTTGCTGAGCTATCATTGCAAGTAAGTAGCCGATCCCATGCCTAAAACTGGACAAAATTAATTAAGCGTAAAATACATAGCGTTTGAATACTCTCTGTTTACTGACTCAATATGGGAAATGGACGTAACAGAAGTCGTTTAACGGATTCGTTTCTTTTTATCTGGTTTAAATTGGTTATTTGAGGGAAAATTGTGAAATTTACAAGGAACTGATCATTGTCACATCCTTTATTTTATCAAGATTTATTATTATTTTAGTTAACTGAGTAATTTATGAAGTGCAAGCTTATCAGTGAGTCAGTTGTGATGGATGTATCTGAGTCTAATTAAATAAAACCGCAGATACCGTAATTATTCTATGAAGTAATTAATTAACATTCAATAATAATTTTTTAATAAAATTCGGAAGGAATGTCAATAATTATAATTATTAAATTGGACAATATTAAATGATACTGGTAATATAGCTTAGTTAATAAGTAACATAACTAAATTAAAGAATAATTAATCATGTTTACTTATTTTTTATTAAATATTGGTCATATTAATATCAAGAGACGTGTTTTATATATTTTTCCATAGAAATTTTATTTCCTATATAATTTTGGATTATAGTTTTTATTTCTGAAATATTGATCATTCTTGCAGCCTTTTGACAGGTACCCCTTTAATTATAAAGATTTTTTCAATCACCTTTTCAAATTATTTAGAAGATTTGACTTCTTATTTGGCGATTCAAATGTCTTAGCCACTCTCAGATTCAATTAGTTCAACAAAATCATCTTCAAGTTGATAAGTCAGGCCAGGAAGGTCCAAAATTTCAGAAGTAGGCATTACTGTCAAGATTTATTTTCAATGTTTCAGAAAACTTAATGAAGTTCAGATGTAAATACCATATATAAATCGAATTAAAGTACAAAAAGGTAACAAAGTAAGGAACCAAGTTAAGAAGCAAAATTATTAGATTAATTTTATGATAATTTTAGATTAAATTTAAAATTTGGGTTATATTAGATTATAATTGGTACATCCTCTTAATAGATTATGAATTTTAGAAATATTTAAAATTTGGTAGAATCATTAACATCTTAACCAGCTCCATTATAAAATATTAATTTTCGTCTAAAATTATTAATTTATTCGTTTCTAAAAAAATCATAAGATCCTCCATTCAGTGTTCACCAAACTTCGTATTCAGTTCTGACTGTTGCTGGGTGGTTGGGCGTTGTACATTTACTACTTTTGATTAAACAACACAAGAACATTGGTGTAAGGTCAGCCCACAGATACACATGCCAAAACTTTCTCAAAAGGTATTCATTAAACTATCAATACACGCGGTCCTTGAAAAATAATTATATACTCACGCATATTCAATTAACTGATGTGTGATTATGATTTTTTTAAATTTTGTTGTTTTGACGATACACAAATATTTAGGCTTAGTCTGGAACGCGTGTGTGGAACAAATTGTCGATAATTAACTATAATTCGAATTAACACTGCACTCATCATTATTCGTGGACCAGAAATAAAGGAAATTGTCCCCCCGACTTGAAAATAATCGTCAATTTGTTGTCGCCGGGTCTTACGGGCCTAAAACAACAGTTCAGCTTCATTAAAATCGTGTATTTTTGGGAGTTTATTTTCGGAAGCCATTAATTTACTAACGATTGAGAAGACCAGTTTTTAATGGCATTTTAAAGCATTTAATCGTGTTCTTAATCAATTGCGGCGTGGGTCGGATACAATTAGCCATTTCCAAGATTATATCATCGATTTTATTTAAATTACGCCTTCGATCCGTCAATTAAAAAAAAAACCTATAAGGAAAATAAAGCCACGTGCAAATCGAATCTTGATTAACAATGTGCAAATGTTTTTGCACACAGAGAGCAACGCAAAAATGTTTACGTTTGCTAGAATATGTTATGCAAACAACATTTTTTTATTCAAGGCGTTGAAACATTCAAGTATAAATAATATCGACATTTTTATCGTAGAATTTCAGTTCCAAGTCGTTGATTTTTATGTTTCGTTCTGGCGAAGACAAATAAGCCAGAAATAGAAGTAACGCCGGCAAAACTGTGTCAAGCATATCCACAACATAACGTACTGTAAATTTTCAGTTATCTGTTTTCGACGTAACGTAAATCTAAATCACACATTCGACCTCCTGAGGCAATAATTTATTAATTTTCCTTATTAACAACCCGATTAAGGTCAATCGTTTTTAATCCAATTAAAAATCATTGTCATTGGGAACGCAACGTGCGAAGACATTATGGCAAAATCGATGTTTGCAGAAAGACATGCACTTTCGACACCCACCGAGGTATGTGTTTCGTCGTTCGCAATTTAAATCATAATGCATATGATTTCAATTGCCAACCGACTTATTATAATGTGTTAATATGGAATGCGTTAGTTTCGTGTTTGGTATTAGGGTCATCCACTTCTCAATGATTCATAATAATGGTGTTAGCTATGGTTGAAGTTGCAAAATCACTTATTACACTTTTTTCACAAATATTTTAAATACCAACGTGGATTTATTGAAGACTCTCGCATTTACTAACTAACATAATTATTTATCTGATTAAAACAAGTTTTATAAATTTATTTAATTAAAAATTGCAGAGAAATTGGGTTAAATTTATAAATATTTTATTTCACTTTTAATAACTGTCACAAATTATAAATACAACAATAAACAATATACGGTTTTAAATTGAAATATTGAGTAATTATATTTAATATTTGTCTTATTTATCAACATTAATTAATATTCATTGTAGAATTATACTGACGATAATACGATTATAATATTTTGTATTTAAATATTTGATAACTAATAAATTATTTCATAAATTAAAAGGCTCAATGAGTATACAGGCGTTAAAACATTTTTTCGAAAAGTTGAGATATCTTCCCATTACAAAATATTTGAATTTATAAGTATGTATGAAATAGAAAACAAAACGAATCCAATAAAATAATTTATTAAAAGTAAATATCACTTTAAATTAAAATATTGAGTAATTACATTTAATATTTGTCTTATTTATCAACATTAATTAATATTTATTGTAGAATTATACTGACAATAATACAATTATAACATTTTGTATATAAATATTTGATAATTAATAAGTTATTTCATAAATTAAAAACCTC